>NC_092135.1:17560433-18185433 GCF_043159975.1 Macaca nemestrina
GGCCATCTCCACCCTGGGGCTCTGCACCAGCCTGGCTGAGGCTTTCTCAGAGCTGCACTGCAGTGTGAGGCTCCTTCCACCCCTTTCTTCCTTCCCTCTCTCGATTCACAGCTGCCAGACCTGCATTGTGGTCTGAAGCCATTCCCCAGGTACACCAGCTCCCTCTCCTCTTTATCCTTCACAGGGATTTCTTCCAGTCAATCTCTTCTTGGAGGACTTGGACTGACACAGGGACACTCAGGGGCAAGACTGGGAAAAGCAGACAGATCTCACTTTGTCGGGGTTTCTTTTTTTAAAAAGTTCTTTTTCCATTTTTTCCTTATTTCTCTGAAGCTAGAATGAACAGGGTTAGCAATAGCCATTCTAATGTTAATGGAATTGTTTTCATTATCATTATTTTTATTAATATTTTATTTTCAGGCAAGGTGGAGTGCAGTGGCATGATCACGGCTCACTGCAGCCTTGAACTCATGGGCTCAAAAAATTCTCTCACCTCAGCCTCTCAAGTAGCTGGGACGACAGGCATATGCCACAATCCCTGGCTAATTTTTTTTTTTTTTTGGTAGAGACCGGGTCTTACTACATTGCCCAGGCTGGTCTCAAACTCCTAGGCTGAAGAAATTCTTCTGCCTTGGCCTCCCAAAATGCTGGGATTACAGGCATGCGCCACTGTGCCCAGCTTATTCTGATTTTAATGGAATTGATGAAAGAATTGCAGTCAAGTGTGAAACTTCCTCCTGTGCTCACAGGTATTCTCGACTTGAGACTGGCAATTCCTTCGGGAAATTTTACATTGTGCTCATAGCGTCCAGTAAAAATGAATCCTTCTTTCACTTGTTTGTGGTAATGGTTGTGCAGTTGCCATATCACTGAGACATTTGAGAGGCCTTCAGGCGGGAGGCCTGGGAGCTACATTGGGTTTGACAATCTGAGGACTGACTCCAGCCTGGGTTGGTCACCAAGGGGTGAGGAACCAGATGAGCTAGGCTGCGTGGAATGTCCCCAAGTTTTGTCTGTCTTCATTGTCATTCTGTAGAATCTATTTGAGAATAGATATTCAAGTTCATTCCTGGGGAAGAATGATGCATAGAAACCAGATAAAAGCATCGAGGCTCCCTGCCGAGTGCCTGAGGTCTGGCGCAATCCTGCCACCCTCAGAAATGATGAAAGGGAAACTACAGGCCTGAGAGATGACAGACGCCACAGCTCAGTTCCTCCCCTTCCCAGGCTCATTTACCTGGATGCAGAGTCACGGGCTGTGTCCAGCTTCTGCAGTGGGGTGAGGACTTCTTTTTTTTTTTTTTTTTTTTTTTGAGGCGGAGTCTCGCTCTGTCGCCCAGGCTGGAGTGCAGTGGCGCGATCTCGGCTCACTGCAAGCTCCGCCTCCCGGGTTCACGCCATTCTCCTGCCTCAGCCTCCCGAGTAGCTGGGACTACAGGCGCCGCCACCACGCCCGGCTAATTTTTTTGTATTTTTAGTGGAGACGGGGTTTCATTGTGTTAGCCAGGATGGTCTCGATCTCCTGACCTCGTGATCCGCCCGTCTCGGCCTCCCAAAGTGCTGGGATTACAGGCTTGAGCCACCGCGCCCGGCCGGGGTGAGGACTTCTAGCATCGTTCTTATCAGGTCAGACTTTGGGCTGGATGGAGTCTGCAGATGCCATCATTAAGGGACTCTTTAAGTTGGCTAGGGGTGACAGAAGCTGACAGGATCTGGCATGCAGCTGCTGGGACTGATGAGCCAGAGGGGGCTAGGGGATACAAGCAGCTCCCGGCTTATGTGATGCACATCGGTAGAAACCCCAGGAGACGAGACCTTCTTCTCTGACAGTTTCAGGCCAAATCCTTGGAAGGGCGTTGATTGACTGGATCTCAATCATGTGCCCACATTTGGTCAAAGGAAGCTCATGTGGAAGGGGCTTTGTAGCAAAAAAGAGGGGGTGATGTTTCCAGAAGACGATGAGCTAGGCTGAGTGGACTGTCCCTTACCCCCACCACAGGGGACACAAAAGCTACCACTCTCCTCTGCACGTGACAGGAAGCAGGTCAGAGGCCAGGCCTTCAGATGAGATCCGAAAGCACACCAATATGAAAAGTAGTAGTCCAGAGTTCAGGAAAATAGCCAGGAATGAGACCTGTGGGAACAGGACTGAAGAAGGATGGCCAATATAAAAGTAGTAACAGTGAGCACATGCTGAATGCTGTATCAGCTAGGACGCTTTCACCTACAAATAAGGAGAAATCTTACTCAACACGTTTAAACAATGAAAAGGCTCAAGGTAGAGGCCTCTGGGATGCTTAAGACAGCAGCTTGATGGTCTTCAAGACCCTGGGTCTCTCCACCCTCCCACTTTATCTTCTCATCATTTTTATCTTCCTCTTTAGGTGAGGCTCCCTCACAGTCCTACAATGGTTAAGCGTCTAAGTGTTATCACCTTCTATAATGAAATACAAGTGCTTCCCTTCCTTGAGTAACCCTCCCCCTGACCTTCTTCTATTTATGGTATAATATGCATAACATAGCATTTACCCTCTTAAGCATTTTAAAATGTACAGTTCAGCAGAATTAAGTACATTCACATTGTCGTGCAATCATCGTCGCCATCCATCTGTGAACACTCTGAATTTTTGAGAAACAAAAGCATTCAAACCATAGCCCACCCACTCTCCCACAGGCACTGGCATGCACCATTCAGCTCTCTGCCTCTACAAATTTGAGTATTCCAAGTGCCTCATATACGTGGAATAATACAGTATTTGTCCTTTTGTGACTGGCTTATTTCCTGTAGCATAATGTCCTCAAGGTTCATCCATGTTGTAGCATATGTCAAAATTTCCTTCCTTTTGAAGGCTGACTCACATCCCACTGTGTGTATACACTACATTTTGTTTATCCACATATCCCTTAAGGGACACTTGAGTTGCTCCTACCTTTTCACTATTGTGAATAATGCAGCTATAACAAATATCTCTTGGAAACCCTTCTTTTCTTTCTTTCTTTTTTTTTTTTTGAGACATAGTCTCACTCTGTCGCCTAGGCTGGAGTGCAGTGGTGTGATCTCGGCTCACTGCAAGCTCCGCCTCCCAGGTTCACGCTATTTTCCTGCCTCAGCCTCCCGAGAAGCTGGTACTACAGGCGCCTGCCACCACGCCCGGCTAATTTTTTGTATTTTTTAGTAGAGACGGGGTTTCACCGTGTTAGCCAGAATGGTCTCGATCTCCTGACCTCGTGATCCACCGGTCTTGGCCTCCCAAAGTGTTTGGATTACAGGTGTGAGCCACCGCGCCTGGCTGAGACCCTGCTTTTAATTCTTTTGGGGATATACCCAGAAGTGCAATTGCTAGATTGTACAATTACTTTATTTTATTTTCTGAGTCTTTTTTAAACCTGAAAACATCTTTCTAGAAGGTTTATCAAACAGGTTTCCCCTTCCACTTCTTTGTCCAGATTGCCTCATATGGCTATTCTTTTTTTTTTTTTTTTTTTGAGACGGAGTCTCGCTCTGTCACCCAGGCTGGAGTGCAGTGGCCAGATCTCAGCTCACTGCAAGCTCCGCCTCCCGGGTTCACACCATTCTCCTGCCTCAGCCTCCCGAGTAGCTGGGACCACAGACGCCCGCCACCTCGCCGGCTAGTTTTTTTGTATTTTTTAGTAGAGACGGGGTTTCACCATGTTAGCCAGGATGGTCTCGATCTCCTGACCTCGTGATCCACCCGTCTCGGCCTCCCAAAGTGCTGGGATTACAGGCTTGAGCCTCCGCGCCCGGCCCATATGGCTATTCTTAATCAGTCATTGGCAGAGGAAGCAGAAATAGAACTGCTATGATTGGCTTAATCGTGTGGTCAAGGGTGGTGGCTTCCAGAGTAAAATTGGGATTCTACCAGGAAGAAAGAAGGGAAGAGGCATGCATGTATGGCAGGCTGCTAGGCTCTTATCCAGCAACTACTCCTGTCCCTTTCTTTCCTACTGACTGGGGCTGCTACCCATGAGAGACACATAGCCACGTGACCCAATTCTGACATGAAGTAGGTGACCAACTCAGGTTTGCCTGGGACTTTCTTGGATTTAGTACTGTAAGTCCTGTGTCCCGGAATGCTGTGGGGGAAAACTCTTCTATTTGATTATAAAAGAGAGACGTGTGAGGGGAGTTCTTCTTAACCCCACTTCCTCCCTGGCTTAGGCAAGTTTGTGTGAGGTCATGATGCCTGGATCTCTGGCAGCCATTTTGCTATTACAAGGTGATAAGTTTAAGGATGAAAGTCAAGCTCCTTAGTTTAATTAGATCCCATTTGTCAATTTTGGCTTCTGTTGCAATTGCTTTTGGCATTTTCATCATGAAGTCTTTGCCCATGGCTATGTCCTGAGTGGTATTACCTAGGTTTTCTTTTAGGGTTTTTATGGTGTTGGGTTTTACATTTAAGCCTTTAATCCATCTTAAGTTAATTTTTGTATAAAGTGTAAGAAAAGGGGTCCAGTTTCAGTTTTCTGCATATGGCTAGCCAGTTTTCCCAGCACCATATATTGAATAGGAGATTTTTTCCTATTGCTTGTTTTTGTCCAGTTTGTCAAAAATCAGATGGTTGTAGATGTATGGTGTTATTTCTGAGATTTCTGTTCTGTTCCATTGGTCTATATGTCTGTTTTGGTACCAGTACCATGCTGTTTTGGTTACTGTGGCTTTGTAATATAGTTTGAAGTCAGGTAGCATGATGCCTCCAGCTTTGTTCTCTTTGCTGAAGATTGTCTTGGCTATATGGGCTCTTTTTTGCTCCCATATGAATTTTAAAGTAGTTTTTTTTCTAATTCTGTGAAGACTGTCAATGGTAGTTTGATGGGAATAGTATTGAATCTATAAATTACTTTGGGAAGTATGACCATTTTCACAATATTGAGTCTTCCTATCTATGAGGATGGAATGTTTCTCCATTTGTTTGCGTCCACTTTCATTTCCTTAAACAGTGGTTTGTAGTTCTCCTTGAAGAGGTCCTTCACATCCCTTGTTACTGTATTCCTAGGTGTTTTATTCTCTTTGTAGCAATTGTAAATGGCAGTTCATTCATGATTTGGCTCTCTGCTTGTCTATTGTTGGTGTATAAGAATGCTTGTGAGTTTTGCATGTTGATTTTGTATCCTGAGACTTTGCTGAAGTTGCTTTTCAGCTTAAGGAATTTTTGAGCTGAGATGATGGGGTTTTCTAAATATAGAATCATGTCTTCTGCAAACAGAGACAATTTGACTTCCTCTCGTCCTATTTGAATACATTTTATTTCTTTCTCTTGCCTGATTGCCCTGGCCAGGACTTCTAATACTATGCTGAATAGGTATGGTGAGAGAGGACATTCTTGTGTTGGTTTTCAAAGTGAATGCTTCTAACTTTTGCCTATTCAATATGACATTGGCTATAGGTTTGTCATAAATAGCTCTTGCTGTTTTGAGGTATGTTCCATCAATACCTACTTAATTGTGAGTTTTTAACAATTAAGGATGTTGAATTTTATCAAAGGCCTTTTCTGCATCTATTGAGATAATCATGTGGTTTTTGTCTTTGGTTCTGTTTATGTGATGGATTACGTTTATTGATTTGCTTATGTTAAACTAGGCTTGCATCCCAGGGATGAAGCCGACTTGATTGTGGTGGATAAGTTTTTTGATATGTTGCTGGATTTGGTTTGCCAGTATTTTACTGAGGATTTTCACATCAAGGGACAGCCAAAATGCTTCATTAAACAGGTCCTATTCACTGAGACCCCCCAGTAGGGGTTGTCAGACACCCTATACAGGAGCAATCCTACTGGCATCAGATTGGTGCCTGTCAAGGTCAGAGATCCCAGAAGAAGGAGAAGATACCCATCTTTGCTGTTCTTCAGCCTCCTTGAATGACATCTCCAAGTGCAGGAGTGAACCAGTTGAATAGCGCCTAAAGTGAACCCCTAGCAAACTGCAGCAGCCTTGCAGAAGAGGGAACTGACCATTGAAAGAAAAACAAACAAACAAACAAACAGAAAACAACAACAATTGCTTCAAGACCCATCGGTGTGCTGTATGTGGAAGACCCATCCCACATGCAAAGACACACATAGGCTCAAAATAAAGGGATGGAGAAAAATTTACCAAGCAAATGGAAAGCAACAAAACAAAACAAAACAAAACCAGGGGTTGCAATCCTAGTCTCTGACAAAACAGACTTTAAACCAACAAAGATCCAAAAAGACAAAGAAGGGCATTACATAATGGTAAAGGGATCGATTCAACAAGAAGAGGTTACTATCTTAAATATATATGCACCCAATACAGGAGTACCCAGATTAAAAAGACAAGTTTTTAGAGACCTACAAAGACCTCCCACACAATAATAGTGGGAGACTTTAATGCCCTTCTGTCAATATTAGACAGATCAATGAGACAGAAAATTAACAAAGATATTCAGGACTTGAAAACAGCTCTGGATCAAGTGGACCTAATAGACATCTACAGAACTCCCCACCCCAAATCAACAGAACATACATTCTTCTCAGCATCACATTGCACTTATTCCAAAATTGACCACATAATTGGAAGTAAGACACTCCTCAGCAAATGCTAAAGAACGGAAATCATAACAGTCGCTGAGATCACAGTGCAATCAAATTAGAACTCAGGATTAAGAAACTCACTCAAAACCACACAACTACATGGAAATTGAACAACCTGCTCCTGAATGACTCCTAGGTAAATAATGAAATTAAGACAGAAATGAAGAAGCTCTGCAGCCAAAAAACATATGAAAAAATGCTCAACATCACTCATCATTACAGAAATGCAAATCAAAATCACAATGAGCTACCATCTCATGCCAGTCAGAATGACGATTATTAAAAAGTCAAGAAACAACAGATGCTGGTGAGGTTGTGGAGAAATAGGAATGCTTTTATACTGTAGATGGGAGTGAAAATTAGTTCAACCATTTTGGAAGACAGTGTGGCAATTCCTCAAGGATCTAGAACCAGAAATACCATTTGACCCAGCAACCCCATTACTGGGTATATACCCGAAGGATTATAAATCATTCTACTAAAAAGACACATGCACACGTATGCTTATTGCAGCACTATTTACAATAGCAAAGACTTGGAACTAACCCAAATGCCCATCAATGATAGACTGCATAATGCAAATGTGGTACATATACACCATGGAATACCATGTAGCCATGAAAAGGAATGAGATCATGTCCTTTGCACAGACGTGGATGAAGCTGGAAGCCATCATCCTCAGCAAAGTAACACAGGAACAGAAAACCAAACACCACATGTTCTCACTCATAAGTGGGAGTTGAACAATGAGAACATATGGACACAAGGAGGGGAAGAAAACACACTGGGGCCTGTCTGGGGTCGGGGGAGAGGGGAGGGAGAGGATTAGGACAAATACCTAATGCACACAGGGCTTAAAACCTAGATGATGGGTTGATAGGTGCAGCAAACCACCATGGCACATGTATACTTATGTAACAAACCTGCACATGCTGCACGTGTATCCTGGAACTTAAAGTAAAATTTAAAAAACAACTACACACAAAAAAAGAAAGTCAAGCTTCTGAGTGGAAGATGGAAAGAACTTACGTCCTCAATACATACCTGGATGGTGGAGTCAAACTTGGGACTGTCCTTTACTCCCACCACCTCCAACTGCTGCCAGTGTTACCATGTGTCAGGAAGTAAACTTCACAGGCAGACTCTGAGGCAGGAACTGTCACTAGCTGTTTTCCAGGTAAGGAAGCTGGTGCCCAATTTGTTAAGTACCTTCCTTGAAGACACCTGGCTCGTATGTGAAGGAGCTGAGACTTGAACTTAGGCAGTTGGCAGGACGGAGCACAAAGCTGAGTATCGAAGGATATATGGATGAGGTCGGCATGAGGGGCGAATAGTGTCTATTGAAAAGGAGCCACGATTTCTTCCTCAGTAGCTAGTACTGGTTTTTCTAGCAACACCAGCCATTCTCCCCACCCACACTCCTGCTCAAAGGCTCAGCTTCACTTCCAGCCCCTATGGGTGGACCCAGGGAGTCATATGTGAATCTGGCAGTCTCACCCCCACTCACAGTTGATTGGACTAAGGTCAAGTATTTAACACAAAGGGAGTGAATCAGACCTCTCTCCTAGGACTGTGGACTAAAGACGTTGAGTAAAGGATTCAGTTGTTATGAGGCCACGCTGCAAGGTCAGTGTCAAGGTTGGAATCAGCACTTGAGGTTTTGGTAGAGAAGCATCCTTAGCTAAAGCTTGTACTTTTTCTTAAATTGGTCCTTATCAACTTTTAAGATAGATGCTCAGGGATCCCAGGGTCAGATGAAAGTGGGACAAACCTATTGCTGCCATGCCAGGATCTCCAGGTGAACCTTGAGAAGCTGGAATTCAGAGAGTCATAGCTCAGCAAAGGAAAAGAGGAGTCCACAGAGTCCAGCCGGTGATGCCCATATAGCTGAGAGGGGTACAGAAAGGTGGGGGCAGTGTCCAGATGACTGTCCCTCACCATCCTGGTCAGCCCCCAGGGTGTACAGGTGCACAGTTAGGAAGTCCTGTGCTCACTCTGTGTGGGGAAGTCAGGGTTTTGTTTTCCGTTTTTTTTGAAACGGTGTCTCACTCTGTCACCCAAGCTGGAGTGCAGTGGTGTGATCTTGGCTTACTAAAACCTCCACCTCCCAGGCTCACGCGATCTCCCACCTCAGCCTCCCACGTAGCTGGGACTACACAGGCACATGCTGCCACACCTGGCCAATTTTTGTATTTTTTGTTGAGGTTTTGCCATGTTGCCCAGGCTAGTCTCGAACTCCTGAGCTCAAGCAATCCACCCGCCTCAGCCTCCCAAAGTACTGGGATTACAGGGTTGAGCCACTGCACCAGGCCTGGGAGCCAAGGTTCTATATACAGATTTTTGACACAGAATTCTTATAGCTAACAAAATATTACCAACGCCATATTAGGGGAAAGCAGAATGTTCCCTTCTAAGTAATTTACGAAGTGGTTTGGTGAGGGTGGGGGGTTCAAGGTGACCTGGCCAGAAAATTGGGCTTTTTCTAGTTTTACACATCACAAGGCACAGCTACAGGGAAGTCAAAGTTAGGGAGAAGCAGAACCTGGGACTGTTTCGGGGACCCCTTTCCAGATTGGACAATAGCGAACTGGCCTTTCTTTCCTGATAGTCACAGACCTCAGGCCTGCTTACAGAGTCTGTGCACAAATTGTCTTTATGCTCTATAGTTTACTTTTTCACTTAAAGAGTCAATTTTCACCTCACTTTCATGCTAAAACTTCACCTCAAAGTGAACATGGAATGTACATTGCATATATGTTTACTCACTGCATTCACGCCTGACTTCCCTCATGAATATTCATACATTTCCTCCAAACCTGCTGAATATGTATGTAAGGCTCACCTTGCGAGGCATGAGTATACCAGCTTTCCTTTCCCTTCCGTGGAGCACGTACTTTCCGTTTTCCTTGGAGGTGGCGTTCCCCAATCTGCAGATGAAAATAGTTTTCTCCTTTCCTTCCTCCATGGGGCTTTTTTGTTTACAATCCTCATCCTCTGCCACATGTCTTCTGCTGGGTTCTCCAAAAGGAGACCTGGAATTGGGGGCTCATGTGTAAATTGTCTGTTAAGGAAGTGTTTCCCGGAGGGAGTGGAGAGGACGAAGAAACCAGGCAGGGCTGTGATTTCAAGTGAAGTCCCCTCCTCAGCCTGACGCCATGGGGCGCTCTGGAGTGGGACTCACCCCACAGTTTATCCCCTCTCAAGGCACAGGAGTGGCACTTTCACACTCCCATCGCCTTAGTAGTTAGTGCACGGGCAATCACTGAGGAAGGAAACACCTGCTGGCCATGAGGAGCGAAGCACGGAGAAGCTGTGAGACACTGCTGAAGGGATTTTGTAGGCACATAGGTGGAGGTCAACCAGCAGACAGGTGAGCCGGGATCAGAGCTACCCAGCCAACCTGCAGCTGTGTGAGAAGCGAAGGCTTTTTGGTCTGTGCTAGTGAGATTTTGTTCTTGTCTGTCATGCAGCATTCTTGAAGCCGTAGCTGACAGTAAGTTATTGGGATTTTCTGGCTCCTTATGGTTTTCCAGTGCTTTGAAATGCAGCTGGACATTCTGCTCCTGGGTTCTGTGGCATACAAAGGATCCTAATTTAAAAAAAACGAAACAAACATTTCCACTTCAGCTAGTTTAAGCGGTTTCCCTTTCCTTGCAAGGAAAAGATTTCCCACCTATCAGCTATGCAGCTGCAGTCGTTCAGGTTGAGATATGATTTAACGTACTCTGTGGTTTCTTGTTGGCTTAGAATATTTCTAGACAGTTTTTGAAAGAATATCCCTTGAGCTTACCCAGCCAAAGGTACACTCACCTCCTTTGAACCTTCATCCAGGATGTCAGCTTTACCTGTGGGTCCTGGCAATTAAGTAACCTTTTATGAGAGTCCTGTAGGGGCCCGGAGGAGCTGGGCTCTGTGTATTGATGAAAGGAACCCGGTGCTCCCTCTTCTCAGAAGCCTGAATGGCAGAAGTGTTCCCAGCCTTGAGCTAAAGCAGGGATAAATCATTCACTGTGGATTCTTTAATATAAAAGCCAATATTGGCTTCCTGGTAGAATGTGGCGGAAACAGAGCTGTCTGCCTCCAAAGGGCACCTCTCTGTGTCTTCATTCCCCAAAGAGGTGCAAACTTAGAAATCCTGCAATTCTTCTTTAAAACGTCTCTGAGGTTTTTCCTTAAGATCGTCACTAGTGCCTTCAATTGTAGCCTAACTTTATTTTCATGATTGCTGACACCTCATACTACCAGAATCAAGGTATAATTTCCCCTAAGGTATTAGTGAGGAGAAAAGAAATGGCCACTTTGACTTCCTCGAAGCATCCCTATTCTTTTTCTCTGGCTCGTTGCTGTTTTCGTTTTAATTTTTAAGAAACATCCAGGCTTTTCTGGTAATTGCAAAGCAGGAAATTAAGTTGATTTTAGGCTTTGTTAGGCTGCTGATGGGTCACAAATGTTTTGGACAATTGTTTAAATTGTAAATTCATGATCTTATTTCTTTTTCCTCTCTGTTTAATTTCTTTTTCTCTTTCTTCCTTGGTTATGAAAGTGGGACAGTTCTTTGAACCCCCTTGCAGGACGTGTGGCTTATCTGTCTGGCCTCCATGCGCACTCAGACTCCCTTATGGGAGGGAGAGCATGCAGATGGACAGGTGCAGGAGCCTGGGTGAGTGTCCCTGGGCTCTGGCCCCACAGCAGCATCCAGGGGTGGGTACCCACAGCTCCTGAAGCCCAAGTGGACGTGTGTTACAGCACGCTCTCTTAGCTTTGTCATCCATGGACAGTGTTAACCAAGTTCAGTACCCTCTTGGTACCTGGGTTGTGGTCCAGAATCCAGGAAGAATCAGGTCACACACAAACTTGAAGGATGAATGCAGGGGTTTTATTGAGTGGTGGAGGTGGCTCTCAGCAGGATGGATGGGGTGCTGGAAGGGAGACGGAGTGGGAAGATGATCTTCCTCTGGAGTTTGGCTGTCCAGCGGCCGATCTCCTCTCTGACTGTCCCCAGTCGAACTCCTCTCAGTGTTTAGATATTCCTTCTCTTCTCTCTGCTGCACTGTTCTGCCATTCATCTGTTTTTCTGTTCATCTCCTCGTCTGCTCATCTGCTCATGGAGCCTGAGGTTTGGAGGTTTATGTGGGTACAGGGTAGGGGGTGTGGCAGGCCAAAAGGCAACTTTTGGGTGCAAAAACAGGAATACCTGTTCTCATTTTGGGTCGTGGGTTTCCAAGTTTGAGGGTGGGATCTTTGCCAGGGAACCACCCTCTTCTATGCTGTATTTTCCTGTCTCCTGTCCATATCAGTTAGAGTATACAATATTTGGTCAGCAAAATTGACTAGACCATGAGTTTGAGAGGTAGCTCAACCAAGGTATTGTCTCTTTATTATAATTGCCAGTTTTTCATCTAATCCTTTTATAAATTTTGAGTTAAGGAGAATATCATTTTGATGATTAGAATAACTTTCTTCTGATGGGTCTGAATATTGTTGAAATACTTTTTCAAATCTCTCATAGTATGACATTATAGGCTCATCAAAATGTTGTTGGCATTGTTTTATTTTACTCCAATCAACTACTGTTTTGAAAACTAAGGGGATAGTATCTAGTAAAGACTTGGCAATACTGCAGGCCCATTCATGATCTGCTTCAGAAAATGTATGCAAGTTTTTCACAATTTATTCCTGCAGTTTACCTTTGCTACCCAGTCTTGGCTTTTCTTTCTGATATTAACATGTGAACCAATTGGTGTATGTCAGAAAATCCAGCCAGAGTCGTAAGTTCAAATATTTATTTCAAATTATTTAGCAAATTCAGTGGAGTTCTGAAGAGGATACAGGAATTCTTTAGGCCTTTAAGTTCCACTTTGGACCATAATCAATAACCAAGGCAGGTTCTCCTCTATCAGACACAAAGTATTTCCAGAATGGTGCCGGAACAGCAGAAGGTAAAGGAGGAAAGAGAGGTAAGTTCGGACAAGGAAGTTCTGGCAAAAGAAAAGAAGATGAAGAAGGGGGAAAACTTTTGGCAGTCTTTTTCAATTTAGAAAGTGTTTTAGACAATCTTTTGTTTTCCACTTGCAAAGAAATGACTATTAGAACCTCTCTAGAAACTTCTAACACCACTGAAAATAGGTACCATCTGCAGTTATTTTGTTTTATTTTAGAGCTGGCTTTTTCTAACTGACTGTACTGATAAACTAGGCTAGGTATTTCAAAGGTACTACATGTGGACCATTGTAATTTGGGGGTCTCTGGGAGTTATGTGAGACCATTTTTCTAAATATTTGCATGAAGCAATGCTGTAAGTATTACACAGAAGTCCAGTTGGTGTTTCTAAAGGTGATTCTCTCAGTAAGGAGGAAGAGTCAGTTTTAGAAGTATAATTGCCCACAATTTAGATCTTCCTTTTGCATGAGCAAAAATATCTA
Source organism: Macaca nemestrina (assembly GCF_043159975.1). Classification (NCBI taxonomy): domain Eukaryota; kingdom Metazoa; phylum Chordata; class Mammalia; order Primates; family Cercopithecidae; genus Macaca; species Macaca nemestrina. Next base: position 17,573,428 of record NC_092135.1, read on the forward strand.
ATGGGATTTCGTTTTGGATGGAGTGTGCAGCTTATACGAATAGCTCCTCAAGGTGTCAACCCTGAGTGGGTTCTTACCTTTTACGTGTCTTGGTGGTTCCAAGAAACTTGGTGCTTAAGGCATTAGATGACTAGCCTTTATGTGTTTCCACTGGGTTAAGCAAGGCTCCCTACGTGTTCTTCTTAAAAGACTTCCGTGAGACAGTTCACATTGTAAGTGATTATCTCCAACATTCCTACAAGACCTTAGCCACCTAAGGTGCCTTTTGTTTAGGTGGAACAGCATCTTATTTTGTCCTCTTCTTATTTTGGTCACTCAAAAAGAAAGTATAGATTTATCAATTGAGCCAAGTTTCAGAATCTGGCCAGCTTTTAAAATTACACTTTTTATTCATTTTTATTTTTTTTGCTTAAGCCACAAAGATCCACTTCCTCTTTGCAGAGAGAACTCTTTCCCCCCGACTAAAATTTTGAATGAGAGAAAAAGTTGAAAATCAAAATCTCTAATGAATAATTCCAAAACAACCCCTTAACCTCAGAGAAAAGTAAAACTCACAAATTCATGATTAGCAGAATCTCTAGAGAATAACAAATGAAACTCCTGCCTTGAGGTAGAGCTTCAATTCCAACTTTGTTGAGTTAGGAATGTGTGTAGCTCAAATATTCTGCATCTGCAACCGAGCCTGGGATGATTTGGACTGAGAGGGGCCTTACCAGAGATCTCCATTGACTCTTGTGAAATTGGGTGAATGAAAATCATTTGTGTTGGTGCTGCTACTAGAAAGGAGTCCTGATCCAGACCCCAAGAGAGGGTTCCTAGATCTCATGTAAGAAAGAATTCGGGGTGAGTCCACAGAGTAAAGTGAAAGGGAGTTTATTAGAGAAGTAAAGAAACAAAAGAATGGCTGCTCCGTAGAGCAGCCCCAAGGGCTTCTGGTTGGCTATTTTTATGGTTATGTCTTGATTATATTCTAAACAAAGGGTGATTTATTCATGAGTTTTCCAGGCAAAGAGCAGGGAGCTCCTGGAACTGAGGGTTCTTCCCCTTCTTAGACTATAAGGGGTAATTTGCAGACATGACCATGGCATTTGTAAACTGTCATGGCACTGGTGGGAGTTTTTTAGCATGCTAATGTATTATAATTAGTGTATAATGAGCAGTGAGGCTGACCAGAGGTCACTTTAGTCACCATCTTGGTTTTGACAGGTTTTGACTGGCTTCTTTACTGCATCCTGTTTTATCAGCAAGGTCTTGGTGACCTGTATCTTGTGCCAACCTCCTGTCTCATCCTGTCACTAAGAATGCCTAACCACCTGGGAATGCAGCCTAGCACATCACAGCCTCATTTTACCCCACTCCTATTCCAGGTAAAGTTGCTCTGGTTTGAATGCCTCTGATAGTACCAGTGCTCCATCTGTCGGTGAAGTGACAGGGATCACTGAAGGTCCACAAAAGGATTTCTTGGCTGCAGCACCTGATTAAAACCTTCTTCCCTGGCAACATTCATCTCAGTGATTGGCATTCTGTGTGGCAAGCAACAGGATCTAGACCACACTCTTGGTGTTTTGGTGACAAGATTTCATCACGATTTCAGAACTGCATGTAATTTAAAATATATGCATTGTTAATTTCTGGAATTTTTCATTTACTATTTTCTGACCATCATTGACTGTGGATAACCAAAACCATAGAAAGTGAAACTACAGATAAAGGCAGACTACCATAGTCAGAAGTTGCTGGAGTGTTAATTTTAAATAATGAGATTCAGAACAGATGATTAAGTATAGAGTTTATTTGAGCGCAAAGCTTGGGAATGGCCACCCACAAAAGCACTGACTCCAGACAAATAGAGTTAGCATTTGATAAGTGGGGAAGCTAAAGTTTCAATTATATAGGCAAAGAGAGAAATTCTAGCAGGATTACAACATTTTCCATATAAGGTCAGGTATACATGCCATAGAAATTTGATTGTTTACAGATTGCCCCATTCCAATAGAGATTAAACTTTATTAATTTTGAGAAGGGGCAGTAATCTGAGGGGGTCTTATCTCCAGTACTGCTTGGTCTTTTTAATTATTTACAGAAACAAAAGGCAGAATTTGCAGCTGGATGTCGTGTGACTCAGGTTTTATAGGCACATTCAAGACTCAGGATAATTTAAAGTCCCAACAGCTGTAAATCTGAATTATTTAATTTCACAGCCTAAAATATTTCCTATCTTCTCCAGGCTAAATCAATGGTTTGGAACTTTAGGGGAGGAAAAGTAATTTTTTCTTTACCCCTGTGAGTTATTAGTTGGACAGATCCCTGTAACAAAAGACAGATTAGCAAGAGAAAAACAAATAGAAGTTTATTAACATGTATACTTCAAACATACATGGGAGATACCCAGAGAAATGAGGATATCTAAAAGAGATGACTTTGAATTCAGGCTTGAATACTACTATCTACTGAAAACTGAGGAGGATTGGTCTGGGGAAGGCTAACCATGGAGAGGTATACAGCAGAGAACAGTAAACAGGTAAGGTTTGTCATGTAGATTTAAGTCAGTGCCTTTGCCATTATATGTGTCTCTAGTGATTTAGTCCTCTTTCTTTTCCTGGTACAGAGAGGGAGACACCCTTAAAATGAAGATTTCATTTGTGGAAATGAATTTCTCTTACAAAAGTGTAACTTGTACTCAGTTTTCAGAACTTCTCTTGTGTCTGCAGTTGCTTGAAATAATCAGATTAAAATAATTCTTTTGCCAAAGAGACATAATATGGGGTAGCACATTCTGGCCTCCTACACAACTTATTTCTCTGGTGCCAATCTATCTCTGGTAGAGAGAAAAAGGGAAGAGGGAGGAGAGAGGGAAAGGACGTCCCCTCTCCAGCCTCCAACCCAGATTCCGGCTTTGCCCAGAGGGTTATTTGTTAGGATTAGTCATTGTTCACATTAGCCTTCACTGGAAGACAGTGGTCTCAGCTAAAAACTTGGGAGAACCCCTGACTAAAGTAGTCTGCCTTTATCTGTGGTTTCATTTTCCATGGTTTCAGTTACCCACGGGCAATGGTGGTCTGAAAATATTATGTGAAAAACTCCAGAAATAAACATTTCATAAGTTTTAAATTGAGTGCTGTTCTGAAATCTTGTTACAAAACACCAGGGATTTGATCTGGGTCCTGTTGCTCACCACACAGAAAACCAGTCACTGAAATGAGTGTCATCTGGGAAGAAGGCTTTAATCAGGTGCTGCAGCCAAGAAGAACAGGAATGAGTCTCAAATCCATCTCTCTGATGACTAAAATTGGGAGGTTTGTATAGTGGAGAAGGAGGGAAAACAGGAATTAGGGAGGAGTAAGGAAGCAGTTATGATGGATGAAGGGTCTGATGTCTCATTGTCTGGTTGCAGTGATCTGATGAGTTTCAGTTCATCTCCTGAGGAAGGAACTCAGATGAGACAAATGTAAGTTTGAAGTGTTAAGACCAGGGAGAATCAATTTCTATGTTTATTCAAAAAACTGTAAAAATTATTTCCATGAGACAGTATGAGGCAGTTTTAATCCCCACTTTCTATTTATCAATTCCTCAGTCATGGGGAATCTGCTGGTCATTTCCTTTTGCTGCTTCATGTTGAAGAGGGGGCGATGTGGGATGATGATGAGGAATGAAAACGTTACCCCTGTAAATGGAAGTACTCAGGAGTACCTGGCTGGCGCCCAGCTGGTCCAAACACCATGTGCCTCCAACTGTGTCTCGTTATAATAAAAGAAAACAGATTCTTACTGAAATCAGGCAAATAGCTATATTGCCACAGATTAAGAATATTCAGAAATAGTTTCTGAATTCTGGAGAATTCAAGCAGAGATAGAGAAATATGCATCAGGTTTTGTTTACAAGGCTAAAATAGCTTAAAAAAAAGAATTTTTCTTGACTCTGAGAAACAAAAAGAATTAGCAATGCTTGAAAGAAAAAAGTCACAAAGATTATTTCAGTCCTCTAATAGTTCAGTGCATGCAATTAACTCTTGTTTTGCTTCATATTGGGTTGACAATATTAATGAACAAAAACAGCTTTGTAATTATAGTCCTGGCTGTTTCTTTTTTTAGTCCAATGGCATAATCACCAAAGTTATCAGAAATCTATATTCAAGAGTCTTTTTCATGGAATCCCCTAAAGAAGTAAGTTGTTTTTTAAAAAAAAACAAAAACAGGTCGGGTGCAGTGGCTCACGTCTGCAATCCCAGCACTTTGGGAGGCCAAGGTGGGTGGATCACCTGAGGTCAGGATTTCTAGACCAGCCTGGCCAACATGGTGAAACCCTGTCTCTACTAAAAATACAAAAATTAGCTGAGCATGGTGGCAGGCACCTGTAATCCCTGTTACTTGGGAAGCTGAGGCAGGAGAATCACTTGAACCCAGAAGGTGGAGGTTACAGTGAGCCGAGATTGTGCCACTGCAATCCAGCCTGGGCGACAGAGCGAGACTTTGTCTCAAAACAACAACAAAAACGAAAAACCAAGACATTTATTCTCTCATGGTTTTTTGAGGCTAGAAGTCCAAAATCAAAGCGTTAGCTGAGCTGGTCCTTTTTGGAGGTTCTGACAGAGAATAACATGCCTTTCACCCCACTTTTGGTGGTTGCTGGCAATGCTTGGCGTGGCTTGGCTTGTGGCCGCATCACTGCAATTTCCTCCCTCAGCAGCACGTGGTGTTCCACTCTCTGCATCTCTGCATGTCCTTCTTCTTCTTATAAGGAGTCAGTTATCAGATTTAGGGCTCACCTAAAATGATCCTATTTCCAAATAAGGTCACATCTTGAAATTCTGGGTGGACACAAATTTTGGAGGGACACTATTCAACCCATTACAATAATCATCCAGGAACTATCAATGACCCTACTATGATTACACTACCAAGGTTTACACATTCTTCTTTCGTCGGTAGAGATACAGTGACTATAGCTAATTCTTTGGTAATTCCCTAATCCAGAGATGGTGTAGGTATTCAGAAGTCTAGATCAGCTTGACTCTGATATGTGTAAGAAAATTTGTAAGAACAAGAAGTAAGTTTTAGACTGTAACTGATGATAAGCTGCTTTTTGAGAAGAATCAAAATGAAGCAATAATTGTGGATGACAAAAGTCTTAGGACAGCTATAGTTAAAAACACAGTTGACAAAGAAATTTGGTTATTTCTGTGTCATACAACAATTTAGCATAATAATCATTATTACTATTACTGATAACATATACTAAGACATGTAAGAATTTTAGGAATCTCATACAACTTTGGAACACATTAATAACATATTTATATAAATATAACCCAGAGAAAGTTAAACACAACTTCATATTTGACAATGTTTTCTGTATAATTTTAACTTATCAAATAAGCTTAAATGTCTCTCTTGGACTTTGGGGAAACTTAATATCTAAAAAGTTAGTTTAAGGTAAAAAAAAAAAAATACAAAACTGAATTTAGAACTTGAGATTTTTGCTTTGCAAATTTGTCAAATATCAAATGTCTGAAACACTTGATATTCCCAAATAGGATCACAGGTCATTCATCTAGCCAAAATGATAATTCAAAGATTTCAAAAAATGATAACCTTTATTCTTTGGTAGAGTGGAGACTCAGGTTCCCAAACAATAAAACCTAATAAAGGCAGCATGAGGTCAACTAAATCTCTCTCTCTCCTTTGTCTGCAGTTTACTCAAAAGGTAGACAACAATCTTTCATTATCTCTTATTAATATTACATGAAAATTTTGTTCAAAAGAGAAAACCAAATTTTAACATTCGTATAGTGTACTATTAATGTTAAAGCTAATTTTAATAGAAGCTTATGAATAAAACTATTTAATTTTAATCAGTTTGACCAAAAGATAATATTTCCATAAATCCTTTATAACCTTTTACAATTTTCTATTAAAAAGTAGATCAATGCTCCAAGAAAACCTTGTTATTCTGACACAGCGGCCCAGATGCTGGCCTTGCATCAGTGTGCTTTTGATATTAATGTTTAATTTGTAGAAAAACGCTGAACTAATCTTATCTCTCAAAATCGGCCCTTAAAATCTCATGCACTCACCTCGTCCTTGATAGTCCCTAGGCCTGGAAGAATTGAATAGTTTTAATATATAGCTCTGTGTCTCTGAAAACAACTCATTTTGATTGTTGCCTTCTCCCAGGTCTGAAGACAAGGCTTTGACTGGTGTCAATGTTTGAGATTTAGCAGGAGTTGGTGACTTTTTCAGACCAAGGAATTAAAGGTCTGTAACTTGACAGCCAAGGACTTTAAAAAGCAATACAGAAAGTTACATGGATGTAAAAACCTTAATTTATTTATATTTTAATGTTTTTTATTTTATTGAGACAGGCTTTTGCTCTGTTTCCTAGGTCAGAGTGCAGTGGTGCAATCATGGCCTGTTGTAAGCCTTGACCTCCTGAGTTCAAGCAATCCTCCCACCTCAGCCTCCCAAATAACTAGGACTACAGGCAAATGCCACACACCTTGCTAAATTTTTTCTTTTGGTAGAGATGGGACCTCTCTATGTTGCCCAGGCTGGTCTTAAACTCCTAGGCTCAAGTGATCCTCCCATCTCAGTCTTCCAAAGTGCTGGGATTACAGGCATGAGCTACCATGCCTGGCCCTTCATTCCTTTTAATTCCAGTTTTCCTAAGCCATCAAAAACTTCATAACAATGACATAGGAATTATCTCAATAACACGTAGAATCTGTTTCTTACGCCAGTTACCAAAAAGTAAAGAAAGACCATCTGTAGTGTGATTGCTTCTCCTATGGTATCATAACTTTTTCATATTCCTCTCCCCTACTTACTGGTTCCTTTCTTCTTTATTTTATACATCACCTTTTCAAGTCCATAATGTGAATCAACCTTTAGGTAACTTTTGAATTTAGACAAATTTTTTTCTCAATAGGGACACATCTTCTTTGTCACATTTTATATACAGAATTATATATTAATTAGAATTCTTATTCTTTAGCAACCTTACATTTTAGTGAAAAACCTAGGAAGTAAGAAATATTGAACTTCTATCAGATACCAGCATCTTCTAGATAAGAACATTCCATAATTTTTAAAAATATGTTTCCCCATTTCATAACCCCTTCTTAATTAGAAATTACCAAGACATTTAATGACCATCCAAATGATTTCAAGATTTAAAATTACACAAAAAGTTCACCTACAGCATTTACCTCCTTTATATTTTATTCATTTTTAGCAATTTATCTAGATTACTTAGGAGAACTGAGATATTAGACAAAACTAGTCATTATTTCCTTGTCAACTATTTTTTATAACCTGTGCATATTAGGTGTTCACCTAAGAAAGAAGCTTAAAGTTAAATATATGGGTATTTTCATCAATAACTCAGAAGATTCAGCTGTTTTCATAAAACCAAAAACTTTAGTCTTATTTATCAAAAAAGTCACTCAAAGATCATTTTGTTTTTGATTGGGTTTATAGTCTTACAACCTTTTGTGCCAAGCCCTGACATATTTAAATATGTAGCACAGACAAATATAAAACCTGGACAAAAAATGTATGCTGCCAATTCCAAAGACATTTCTATTTTTATTTTACCCATAATCTTAAAGCCAGCTTGTTTATTAAATATTTACTAAAGTCATGTGAACTTGAAAAATGCTTAGACTTACTAACTTATGGGTGCTCTTTTGCTTACAAGCCAATTTGGTACTCTGTAGACACAATATATAATAAATGTACATCCACATAAACACATCTAGACATATATGCACACACACAAACAAAGATCCAATGGCTTTTACCTCGAAACTCTACCCATGAGATAACAACATAAATTTGTCAGTTTAAAAACATGTTCACATGGCTAAACTGTTTGCCTCAATAGGTAATCCAATGAGGGCTGTGACCAAAATTTTGGGTAAAGCAATGGTAGTTCAATTTTAGAGGACAAACCTCCCCAAACTCCAAAGAACACTGGGGCCGAGCATACCAAAGAAGAATGTTACATACTAACTGGCCCCAACTAGGGTTAGAACAGAAGTGTAAAAGCCTGCATACGTGGAACTCCATCCTGTTTTCCCATTCAACAGTCAAATGAATCCAGTTGTAAGATAGCACTACAATTCAAAGATTCGTGGAGTCCAAGCCTCCCCAGACTCCAAAGAATGCTGGGACAAATCGCATTACAAAAGAATAGCATTTTTCTTTGTTCTTTTGGTTTATAACTATGCAGACCAATTTTGAAGAACACGCCCAAGTCAACTGCATTCTAGGATCGAATTCCAATTTCCCATGACTCTATCAACACGCACAGAAAAGAATTATCAAAATATAATCTAACCGAAGTAGTGACTAACAAGCCCCAAGAGTATCTGAACTATAGTTGGGGTGCTTCACTATCACAATTGGTTGGGCTTGTTCGATCTGCAAACAGAAATTCCTTCAACATTCCCCAAGTCAAGAGGAACTGATCCTGCTCTCTGGTGTCCACAAAAGATGCTCATTTGTCTGGGTACACACACAAACAATTACTAACAAGCCCCCAAGAGTGTCCAGACCGACATGGTCAGAGTGCTTCCCTCTCTCAGTTAGTTGGGCTTGTTCAACCTGCAAACAGAAATTCCTTTAAATTTTCCCAAATTGAGAAGAGCAGATCCCACTGACTGGGCCCACAAAAGACACTCACTGATCTGGATGCAGATGTCATATTTCAAAGGCTGTTCTTCCTAGACAATCAGGAATACAGTCGGGGCTGGCAACAGTGTGACCAAAGAAAGACACACAAAAATCCACCTCTGGTTATAAAGAAACAGGCGGCTAGCTGCTTAGGAGGGCTTCTAAGACTCTCCTGTCCCTCAACAGCCAAGTCATGAGCAATGCACTCCTGATCAGGGAAGCATGATCTGTTAGCAAAATGCCAGGGGTGTGGTCTAGGTCCTGCTGCTCACTGCACAGAAAGCTAATCACTGAGACAACAAGTATTGCCAGGGAAGAAGGCTTTAATCAGATGCTGCAGCTAAAGAGAACAGAAAATACATCTCAAATCCATATCTCCAACTGACTAAAATTGGGAATTTCTCTTTAAGGAACCCTTATTTTACTTAATAGTGGCCCCAAAGCACAAAAGTAGTGATGTTGGCATATTGTTATAATTGTTCTATTTTATTATTAATTATTATGGTTAATCTCTTACTATGCCTAAATTACAAATCAAACTTCATCATAGATATATAACAGTGTATATAGGTATCCACTGGGGGCCTTAGAATGTACCCCCCTTGGATACTGGGGGACTAAAGTAGATTTTTTCTAAAGTTTCTCACAGATCTAACATTCCAAAGTTCCTTATTTCCAGCAAATTCAGCTCAGAGTTAGAGTCAAACTTTATTTGAAGACTTTTTAGTAATTTGATGTTAATTGGAAGTGATTTACAAAATGGAACAAACACTAACTTTGTAAAACATAGAAAAAATATTTTTAAAGCATAGTACATAACAAAATACCTTTCTTGGAGGTATTATAAAAAATTCCTGGCCAGGTGCGGTGGCTGACGCCTGTAATCCTAGCACTTTGGGAGACTGAGGTGGGCGGATCATGAGGTCAGGAGATCGAGACCATCCTGGCTAACATGGTGAAACCCCATCTCTACTAAAAGTACAAAAAATTAGCCAGGCGTGGTGGCAGGCACCTGTAGTCCCAGCTACTCGGGAGGCTGAGGCAGGAGAATGGCGTGAACCTGGGAGGTGGAGCTTGCAGTGAGCCGAGATTGCGCCACTGCACTCCAGCCTGGGTGACAGAGCGAGACTCTGTCTCAAAAAAAATATTCCCTAGAATGGAAAATATATTTCGAGGAAAATCTTGAAAATTGCAAAGCATCTTTAAAGAGAGTTCAACCCTGGGCTAACGTTGTGGCAGACACCCATGCCCCATCCCACCACCCTGGCCAGGTGCCACTTCCATGTGCTGTCCTCTGGGAACGGCTGGCTGAGTTCAGGAAAGCAGAATTAGGGTTGTCAGAGTGATTCATTTTTTCACTGCTAAGAGGTGAAAATATTTTACTTTTAAAAAGAAATTGTGTTATCAGATCCCAGGTATGTTTTTTTTCCTTAAGAATGAAACTTTCACTTTGTTGAATCTATTTCATTTTATTTATTCATTTTCCTTCCGAAATTTCGGACTGCTTTAGTAGGCTGACAAAGCCCACTGCCATTCATATTCAACTTACCTGCATAATGGTCTCATTTACAATTGGTGGGCATGCTGAAGGAGCATTGCTGGGCCGTCCGTCTGACTTTCTTCTGCTGTGAAGACTGTTTGTGAGTTTCCAGGTAATGGGCGGGTGGGAGGGATTTCTCCCAACTGTAAAACCCAGGCTTTCAAACACTTGAATGCCAGCAGTTCAACTCTCTTATCAGAGTCTTGGCATTATTCCTGAAGCTCCTCACAATAAACTTCTGCACCAAATTAATTAAAGAAAAGCCTGATAATTTCATTCCGAGGCATTCCAATGAAAGTAATTTCAGATACATAATGCACAATTGGCTTCTCCACTTAACTTTCAAACGAAATGCTCATGGTGTTTATTACCATTTACATTAATCAGCAAAACCATCAGATCTTTAGGCAGAAGAGAGAAACTGAAAATTTTGGGGAAGAAGATCTTTGGGTAGCGTGGTGGTCATTAGATTATCTGTGTGAAGTGTGGTGGTCATTAAGGTATCTAAATAAACGGTAGACAAGTGGCTACAGGGCTACCTCCTGCCTTTGATAAAGAAGGAGCAATTTTAGGAAAGAATATGATGGGAACTACCGTAGAAGAAAAATTATTCACTGGACACTTGTTAAAACAGTAAGAAAAAAAATAGTAAGAAAGACTTTGTTCAAGACTGTTGTAATACCAGTCAACTCTGTTGCAATAGGAGAGAGAGATTGCGCTAAACTCCTAATACAGCAGACAGCTTAGGACTTATGGCCAATGGGCAGAATGAGGGGTCAGTGGATGGACAGTTACTAAGAGGAGACACCAAGGGTAGGAAGATTCTTGCTAAAGACAGGCAGAGAACTTAGACCTCAAGGATGGGGGCGGGGAGGAACTTGATCAGATATCAAGGGTGGGAGATGACTTAGCAGGATTCTTGCTAGCACTGAGCTCACCAAGGGCACACAGAAAACCAAGGTGAGGCCTAGTAGAGGAAAGGGCTCAGGGGAGTCTAACTAAAGTTTGGTTACAGAGGCCGTCTTTGTCACTGATCTTCAGCTATTTTGTGATAAAATAGTAGAAAGTGGGCACATGAGGAAATCAGAGGGTTAAACATTAGGCACTGGGCAGAATTCAGTGAAGATGGTTATCTGTGGGAGAAAGGGAACCAGTGACGGCCACAGAGGCCTCACCTCCTGGGCAGCGCTTCAAAGTCTAGAGTCGTTGGTGTGTTACCTGTGAGTTGGTGTAGCCCCGCCTAAGGACATGTATGATCTCAGCATCGCAACAAGTCTGGGGTGGGAGCCCCAGGTCACTTATTGCTGGCGTTGCCCTCCAGAAGCTCCACCTCCACTTAGTCTCTCATCACAAGTGGAGGCTGAGGTGCCACTGGCTCCCACCCCAGCAACAGGCATAGAAAAACTCTGAGGTGACGCGAGGGCCCGTCCTGACCCAAGGTTTTCCTATTGCCAGAATTACACAGCAGTGCTCCTGCATGGCTGGTCCTACCTCTTTAGTTTCCACAAATCTTTTACATCTGGTTTCTCTATCATCTATTCAACGCCTAGTTCTTCCTTCTGGGATCTGGTGTGTCCGGTTGGCTGTTGCTGGTCGAGTCAGTATTGAACTGATAATACATTTATGTAGCCTGAAGCCCATAAACTCTAAAATATAATATGTTCACTTTCACAAGCCCATAAAAGATCTTATGCCCTGTTCCTACAATCTCTTCATCAATAAAGTACATGAAGGGCATTAAATGATGAATTGGCCTTGCCAAAATTAAATCCTGGCTTGGAGAGATGCTACAGAAGACAGGCCATGTAAAGACAAGTGGAAGCAAAGTGAATGTCACTTTTTTTTTTTTTTTTAAACAGAGTCTCCTTCTTTCACCAGGCTGGAGTGCTGTGGCATGATCTCAGCTCACTGCAACCTCCACCTCCCAGGTTCAAGTGATTCTCCTGCCTCAGCCTCCTGAGTAGCTGGGACTAAGGCACACACCACCATGACCAGCTAATTTTTTGTATTTTAAGTAGAGACGGGGTTTCACCATGTTGGCCAAAATGGTCTCAATCTCTTGACCTCGTGATCCGCCCGCCTCGGCCTCCCAAAGTTTAACTAGATTCTCGGTAATCCGGGACTGAAAGCTAGTTGTGAGATTGGTGACTCCACCCTCATGTGATGCTGTTGAGATGTATTATCCATACATTAAGGATCATACTAAACACACACATTTACAGTGGGCCTACTGTCAGTTCATATTTAACTTACCTGCATCATGGTCTCATTTACAGTTGGTGGGCACCCTGAAGGAGCCTTGTAGCTGAAGTAGTGGCCAGGCAGGTTTTACTTAATTCTTGTTTATTCACAAGGAACCGAGGCTCTAACAGGCTGAGAGGTCTGCCTGAGGTTGTAGGGGAAACAAGTGACAGGGCTGGAAGTCGAGCCTCACCCTTGTGATTCCAAGTCCAGACTCTTTCCTACATGTCGATATCATGTCGACCATCAGTGCTGGTCAGTGCACCTCACTCACCCACTAAAGACTGGCCATCTAACTTCCGAATTCAAGGGTACCTCCCTTATCTTGCAGCCATCTGTTGCCTGCCACAGCAGCAGGGCGGAATTAAGAGCAGCAGCTGCAGCTCCAGCAGCTCAGGGGCAGCTCTGGGCTCCCTAAATCTACCAGTGGAGACCCACGTGCAGTTGTGGGGAAATGTTTAACAGCCTTGATTGTTTTCCTTCCAGTATGTCCTGCCTTTAGCTTGCCTACCTGATCCTGTCTGCTGGTTTGGCATTAACTTTCAGAGAGATACGCTCCAGACTACGCAAGTGGTTTTAAGCTCCTGGCTGTGTTGATCACTGTCCTTCCCCCTGGGCCTCCAGTTTCTCTGTGCCTGTCCTGCATCTCTGAAATCAGGTGATGTTTATTCATAGCTCTCTAAACCTCTGGCTTGGGTTTCTTCTAGTAAAGATGAACTCTTCTTTCTGCTGAAAAATTATTCAACACTCTGGACTTCTCTCCACTTCCTCTTTCATCCCTAAACCTTTCAGGAAGTGAAAGATAGGTCTTGTTTAGAAAAAATGTGGAAGCTGCTTCAGCACATGTCCATGGCCACTCTAGTCTGTTTGGCCTCCTCTGTTTTCTGCAGCCTTGACTTAATGCCACTTAAGAGCCTGTGCACCCGGCAGCATGGGCGTCGGCATCTATTGTGCTGGGAAGGCTGGAGGAGAAGCAGCTTTGCTGGCCTGAGCATTGCTCATAGTGCCGACTTTAATTACCAAACCTTTATCAAAGGATCCCACAAAAGGCTTTGGTTCATTCTATTTTGCTTTCTTCCAATTTGCTTTTGAGAATGCTGGCTGAAAGATTTAGTCATTTGAAAGTTGGCTTCTGACCTAGAAACCTCTCACTTTCTCTGGCCTGAGTGCTTGGCATCTCTACTCCCCTCCAGCTACCACATTCTTCAGCTCCTTTGGAAAGATCAGTATTGTTCACAGTGGCGATCAAAGAGGCATCGTTTACAGTCTTATCTCATCTCCCAACTTCTCCATCATGATTGGAAAATTGATTCCCTACTGAATGGCACAGCCATATTTCTTATGCAATAATATTAAACTTTCCCTATTAACAATTGATTCATGTCCATTGCTGTGAATGTAACACAAAGAAGCGAAGTATCCTAATAAATGAATTGGACCTGGCTGGCTACAATGTACCACCACTTGTTGGCGTCCTCACACCAGGGCGTGTGGGAAGAAGTGCACTGGCACATCTGTGGCCATACCCATTCCTGAGGGAGGTGAAGAGATGGATTGAGGCTGGTGATGCTTGGGAAAGGTGTTCATAAAAAATACCCTCACTTATCAGCAACCTCAGAGATAAAGAAGAGGCACAATTCAAGGTTTTCAGATGTCAATTTCTTTTCAAACTAGAGTAAGAATTCAGCATAAGTAAATCCATAGGGATAGAAATTGGATTAGTGGTTGTCAGGGAGTGGCAAAAAAAGAGTTGGGATTGACTGCTAATAATTTCTTTTTGGGTTGATGAGAATGTATGGGACCAGATACTTGTGATGATTACACAACCTTGTGAATATACTAAAAACCGCTGCATTGTACACCTTAGAAAATGTTTAAAAAAAAAAAGATGTTCAGGCCAGCAGGGACCTCACAGCTCCTCTGGTCAGAACATGTGCCAGACTAACCAATTGTCCTCATTTGTCTGGGACTCAGGAGGTTCCTGGGGTCTGAGACTGTCACTACTGAAACCAGTGACAAAGCAGGATGATTCAATCACCCTAGTGTGTGCTAGGGCACTGTTCAGGGATGACAGGGAAGGTCAGGCAACCTCCCATTTAACAGCAATTTCTCATTCACAATGCTCTTACTACCACCTTGTGAAGCAGCTGCCAGGGCAGGTTTTACTTAATTCTTGTTTATTCTCAAGGAACTGAGGCTCTAACAGGCTGAGAGGTCTGCCTAAGGTTGTAGGGGAAACAAGTGACAGGACTGGAAGTCAAGCCTCACCCTAGTGATTCCAAGTCCAGACTCTTTCCTACATGCAATAGTCATTTTTACACACCATCAGTCTGGTCAGTGTGCGTCACTCACCTGCCAAAGGCTGGCCATCTATCTAACTGCCAAATTCAAGAGTACCTCTTTCATCTTTCCTTCCCACCCGCAGAAGCTGCCTCCTGTGGAACCTCTCCTAACACAGTGGCCCACTCAGCGCCATCTCTAAGTTCGTCTTCCTTGTCCCTCTGCCATCTCTGGAGAGATGTCTCAGTCGTCTCTGCTCTTGGTTCCTATTACTTTGCCTGGTGCTCGATAAGCCCCAGCTGAAGGAAGCCTGGTCTCTATTCCAAAGAACAAACAGGAACGAAGGTCCCAGATAAGAGAATCTCCTGTTGCCCATCTCTTTTTTATTCCCTTCTTCAGGCTGAATGAGTCTTTTTTCCCGATGTGTTCATATTTCTTAGGTGTCATTTTCTGAGGAGCTTGCTGGTGGAGCTGGCACAAACTGTCTCTTTTCCTGGATTCTGAAGTGCTGCTTTTCAAAATATGTTGTATACACACTCCAAAGGCCAAGCCAAGCCAATGGGCAACAGGCAATGAGTGGTGCAACTCATGCCGTGAGGACTGTGGCTTGGGGAAAAGAATGTGCCAGAAGGCAGGCAGGCTTCCTGGCAGGCAGGCAGTTCTGGAAAGTCTTAATATCAGGGAAGGCTGTCATCAGTCTTGACCATAGGATGCTTGCCAGTTTGGGGATAGGTGGGGAAGGCGAGGGTACTACTGCCAGAAGTAAGGCAGGGTTTCAGATCCAGAGAGGTGGAGTGCTGGAAGTCTCTAGGCACAAGGTTTCAGAACTGAGTTAAGCGTAAAAAGATTGAGGCAACATAGGCAATGTGACATCAAATACAAGAGTATGGAATTAGAAGACCCAGACCATGGGACTCCATTGGCCAAGGGATGCTAGCTGGGGAGGCAGGTGGGCAGAAACTGTGACCAAGAAGAACCTGGCACAGATCCATTTAAATGAGGGGGTGGAGCTCTCCTTGCAAACCAGTGATGCAGCTGATGCCATGCAGTGGGTCCTCCTTCCCCCTAAACAGAGAGTATAAGGATGACTTTGAGAAATGTGCTATAAGCACACAAAAACTCATGCACACACGCAGGGCGATTTGCCTTTAATCTGTTTTGCTTGCACCTGTTGACTGATGGGGATCAATGGTATCCTGTAAACATACTCGATACCAAATGAAAGTTCCCTCAGAGCACCTCAGATAAGAGAGCCAGTTCCCCCACAGCTTATTGTTATTATTATTATTATTAGAATTATATTTATACTGTCTTTTTTGTCTCTAATTTTTTATTTTTAAATTTTTTATTTCCATAGGTTTTTGGGGAACAGGTGGTATTTGATTACATGAGTAAGTTCTTTAGTGGTGATTCGTGAGATTTTGGTGTACCCATCACCATGGTAGTATACACTGAACCCAGTTTGTAGTCTTTTATCTCTCACCCCACTGACCCTTTTCCCTAAGTCCCCAAAGCCCATTGTATCATTGTTATGCCTTTGCATCCTCATAGTGTAGCTACCACTTATGAGTGAGAACACACAATGTTCGGTTTTCCATTCGCAAGTTACTTCACTTAGAATAATAGTCTCCAGTTCCATCCAGGTTGCTGCAAATGCCATTAATTTATTCCTTTTATGGCCTAGTAGCATTCCATTGTGTGCGCACACACACACACACATCATACCACATTTCCTTTATTCACTTGTTGATTAATGGGCATTTGGTCTGGTTTCATATTTTGCAGTTACAAATTGTGCTGCTGTAAACACACATGTTTGAGAATCTTTTTCGTATGATGACTTCTTTTCCTCTGGGTGGATACCCAGCAGTGGGATTGCTGGATGAAATGGTAGTTCTACTTTTAGTTCTTTAAAAAAAAATCTCCACCCTGTTTTCCATAGTGGTTGTACTAGTTTACATTCCCATCAGCAGTGCAGAAGTGTTCCCTTTTCACCACATCTACACCAATATCTAGTATTTTTTTTTTATTATTATGGCCATTCTTGCAGGAGTGAGGTGGTGTCACATTGTAGTTATCATTTGCATTTTCCTGATCGTTAGTGATTTTGAGCATTTTTTCATGTATCTTGGCTATTTGTATATCTTCTTTTGAAAATTGTCTATTCATATCCTTAGCCCACTTTTTGATGGGATTGTTTTTTCTTGCTAATTTGTTTGAGCTCCTTGTACATTCTGGATATTAGTCCTTTGTTGAATGTATAGCTTGTTGAATGTATAGACTGTGAAGATTTTCTCCCACTCTTTAGGTTGTCTATTTACTCTCCTGCCTGTTCCTTTTGCAGTACAGAAGCTCTTTAGTTTAATCAAGTCCCACTGATTTATCTTTTTATCTTTGTTTTTGTTGCATTTGCTTTTGGGTTCTTGGTCATGAAGTCTTTGCCTAAGCCAATGTGTAAGGGTTTTTCCAATGTTATCTTCTAGAATTTTTAGTTTCAGGTCTTAGATTTAAGCCCTTGAACCATCTTGAGTTGATTTTTGTATAAGGTGAGAGATGAGGATCCAGTTTCATTCTCCTACATGTGGCTAGCCAATTATCATAGCACCATTTGATGAATAGGGTGTCCTTTCCCCACTTTATGCTTTTGTTTGCTTTGTCAAAGATCAGTTGGCTGTAAGTGTTTGGGTTTATTTCTGGGCCCCTATTCTGTTCCATTGGTCTATGTGCCTATTTTTATGCCACTACCATGCTGTTTTGGTGACTATGGCCTTATGGTATACTTTCAAATCAGGTAATATTATATCTCCAGATTTGTTCTTTTTGATTAATCTTGCTTTGGCTATGCAGGCTCTTTTTTGGTTCCGTGTGAATCTTAGGATTGTTTTTTCTAGTTCTGTGAAGAACACTGGTGGCATTTTGAAGGGAATTGCATTGATTTGTAGATTGCTTTTGGTGGTATGGTCATTTTCACAGTATTGGTTCTACCTGTCTGTGAGCATGGGATGTGTTTCCATTTGTTTGTTTTGTCTATGATTTCTTTCAGCAGTGTTTCATTGTTTTCCTTGTAGAGGTCTTTCACCTCCTTGGCTAGATATACTCCTAAGTATTTTATTTTATTTATTTTATTTTATTTTATTTTATTTTATTTTATTCTTTGCACCTATTGTAAAAGAGGTTGAGTTCTTGATTTGATTCTCAGCTTGGTCTCTGTTGATATATAGCAGAGCTGCTGATTCATGTACATTAATTTTGTATCCTGAAACTTTACTGAATTCATTTATCAGTTCTGGGAGCTTTTTGGAGGTGTCTTTAGGGTTTCCTAGGTATGCAATCATATCATCAGCAAACAGCAACAGTTTGACTTCCTCTTTACTGGTTTGGATGCCCTTTATTTCTTTCTCTTCTCTGATCACTCTGGCTAGGACTTCCAGTACTACGTTGAATAGAAGTGGTGAAAGTGGGCATCCTTGTTTTCTTCCAGTTCTCAGAGGGAATGCTTTCAACTTTTTGCCATTCAGTATTATGTTGGCTGTGGGTTTGTCATACATGGTTTTTATTACATTGAGGTATGTCCCTTCTATGCTGATTTTGCTGAGGGTTTTAATCATGCTCCCATGGCTTACTAAGGGACGACTGTCTTTAGATTAGGTTGTGGTTTTCTCTGTGTGTGTGTGTGTGTGTGTTTTAATTCTGACTAGTTCAAAAAGCGCCAAGTTGTTATTCTACCCCAACACACACCTATTAAGAAAGAAAGGTGAGAGAGAAAAAAAATGAAAGTCCCACTGTACATGGTACTGATTGTTACCCATGTTTTGTCCTTTCTAGCAAACCCATTGATCACAAAGTTGTTCAAAATGCCCTATTTCCAGCCTTTGGCACCAACCTGCAATTGCAGTGTTGCCTTTGACCTTCATCCAAACATCCACCCTCATTAGTGCCATTTTTCTCTGGTAGAGTCATGATTTAACACTCATTACTTCCAACACAAAGTTCTGCTTTGCCAAATCAGATCACAATACAGAAACAGCACATGCATACTTTAATTTAAAAGGTATATATGGAAAACTAGTGTTTAGCCTTAGGCTTGGGACTCCTCAGTACCTGTGCAATGTTAGAGCTGGTGTTTACATTTCCTGAGGCTACAAAGGTTTCTGGTAAGGCAGAGCCAGCAAACTTGTGGCCTGCAGGCTGCTTCCAAGCTATTGAACTGCCTTGTCGGCAGAACATGAAAAACTCAGAGGCCAGATGCGGTGGCTCACGCCTGTAATCCCAACACTTTGGGAGGCTGAGGCAGGCAGATCACCTGAGGTCAGGAGTTCGAGACCGGCCTGCCCAACATGGCGAAACCCCATCTCTACTAAAAAAATTAGCTAAGCGCAGTGGTGGGCACTTGTAATTCCAGCTACTCGGGAGGCTGAGGCAGGAGAATCACTTGAACCTGGGAGGCGGAGGTTGCAGTGAGCCAAGATCATGCCACTGCACTCCAGCCTGGGTGACAGAGCAAGACTCTTTCTCAAAGAAAAAAATAGAAAGAATAGAAAAAGAAAAACAGAGAGTTCCAGCTCCCTCTGAAACAATTGTGAGACTTGGCTGAAGTCAGCTGGACTTGAGTGCTGGATGCTCCTTTTGGACAGGTAGAGGTTCTCTGCAGTCCCCTCCCTTCCTTATTGTTTTTTGCCAGTTACATCCTTTGGTGATGCTCACCTGCCTGGGCCCTGGAGGCATGTCAGTTTGTAAGTTCATGAAATTAGCACTTAGCTGAAACTACTTGACCATAGTGGACAAATCATTCCATCATCCCCCGCTCCTCATTTGAAATATCAAAACAAGGGTGGACCATAACTCTCTTCTCTGAGCCTTTCTCACCTCTCTTCTAGTTCATCTGTATTCCCTAGATCCTTTCTCCTGTGACCAGTAAATCCCATCTTCAGGCTTTGGGCTTCTGCTTTTCTCTCTGGACCTTCTCCCTGAGATGCCTCATGCATTCCTGTGGTGCCCCAGTTGACTGTTGGCTGATGACCCCCATAAAGCTCTTGGTACACTCATCTCTCCCCTCAAGGTCTCACGCTAGGATTAAACTGGGAGAGCAATGGAGAGTTGACTTTACTGTGGGGCAGATCTGAATCCAGTCCTGGGCTGGCAGGGTGGCTGTGGGCACACATGGAACATCCCTGGGCCTTTACACCTGTGTGATGGTTGTAACTTTGCTTATGGTGATTGAGGATATTTACAATCATTTGTAGTAGGTACTTGGCAATGGCAGCTGTTTCCTAAGCCCAAGGTCACCGGGTGTCAAAGTGACTATGGCACTGCCTCAATCCCAGAAGCCTTGTCTTCAATCGTGACTTTTTACGTTCAGTTGTCAGTGTTGTCTCCCTTGCAGTGCCCAGGAAGAGGCCTGCCACGGAGTTGGCGATGGATGGATGCACAGGCAGGCCACCCTGACAAACGGGACAAGGTAGAATCTGCTGACAAGGCCGATTGTCACGGAGTGTTTTTAGGAGTCTGGAAGTGACAAGAATGGTGCACGTGCCCGGTGGCACTCTGCAATCCTGTCACATCAAATTGGAGATGTTATTTCTATCATTAGCAGCAAAGGAAGCAGCTCAACTCTCTGGAGCTTCCTTATTAACAGTCGCAACCAGCAGTTAAGCAAAGGCAGGAAAGCAAAGTGTCAGTGGTGATCGGAGGTTTCCTCCGCAGCTCACAAGCGCCATATTCTCCTTCATAATGCGTTACATTTTCAGGAAAGGCTTATTTTTTGTTTTGTTATACTCTTGTACTTTAAAAGAAAAAAAAAGAAAATGCGGATATTTCACAGAACTGGGGAAGGATAGGGAGGGGAAGAGAGAGGAAAGGAAGTAAGATTTGGTCAACTTCTAACACTGGGCTGGGGGCATTACATTCATTATTTCACTTTCCATGATCCTGACTTAACTTTTTAAGATCCTAGGAGAGGTTTAAGTTCAGAAATACGAAGTCATAGAATGTAATACCTGACTGGGCGTGGTGGCTCACACCTATAATCCCAGTACTTTGAGAGGCCAAGGCAGGTGGATCACTTGAGGTCAGGAGTTGGAGACCACTCTGGTCAACATGGTAAAACCCTGTCTCTACTAAAAAAACAAACAAATTAGCGAAGTGTGGTGGCGGCACACACCTGTAATCCCAGCTACTCAGGAGGCTGATGCAGGAGAATCACATGAACCCAGGAGGTGGAGGCTGCATTGAGAGAGAAGTCGTGTGGTGGCTAGTGATAAAAAGGACAGGTGGCAGGTGGCAGGTCTCCTTACCCCTTATACCACAAGTCTCCATGTGTCTGAGACCAGGGACATTTAAAATACTGCTGGAAGGTCAGGCGACATTGGTGAAAATAACTATGCAAGCAAAGAATATTTTCCTTCCTGTGCAGAGAAAGAAAATCCCACTTTCTCTGGGTGTGAGCCGTGGTATGTGTGCTCCCTGAGCCCAGTGAAATATGCAGAGATGGTAAAACTGTATTAAAATCTGATTTTCTTTTTTGTTAAAAAGATACCTAAGAAGAGACTATCTCTTTTCTTCTTCTTGTTGGATATTGTCTTTTCTAGGCTAGGTACCTGGAACGGAGACAGCTGTCTCTATTAGGAGTGCTAAGCTGGCACCCTGGGATGGCAGAAGAAAAGAGAGAAGGAACTAAGGTTTTGAAGATGAATATTGGGAGTGACATGAATGAGTCTTGGAAGTGAGATTCTTCCAGCCTTCTTTTTATGTGCAACATTAAGTGTTCCTTATTTTTTAAAGGAAAGGCAGTCAGGTTTTATATTCTGCCAATGAAGCCATCCCAAGGAGATTCTTTGAGATTCTGACACATCATCTGTTACAGGGAAATAAACAGTGGAGGGTTGGAGCCGACTCACCCCAGCCAATTGTTAGAATCTCTTCCTAACTCTACATTCAGTGGCATCACATGGGAAGCTCCAGTGAAGTCATGTGGATGGTTTGAAATTCACTATGGTGGAACATTTATATGGCAAAATCAACAACGTTACAAATTCGGGTTTTTCTGGGAGTCAGTTGACCAGCACACTGCTGGAAAATCACGCAGAACCGTTGAAAGCATTAGAGATAATATGTCTGAGGCTCTATTAATGTGCTTGCTCTAGCAAATAGAATTTACTGCATTCCCCCCTTGCTCCGGAGCACCCTCCCCACTGTCCCGCCACACCCCCTGTTGCTTCTGAACACCCCCATTATACCCCACTGCTCCTGAACAACCCCCTGTACTCCCCACTGCTCCAGAGACCCCCACTAGGTCCCCCCAGCTCCTGATCACCTCCCACTGTGTCCACCCGCTGCTTCTGATCACGTCCTGCTGTGCCCCCACCCTGCTCCTGATCACCTCCCACTGTATTTCCAGTTGCTCCTAAACAACCCGCAGAGTACTTCCCACTTCTCTTGAGCACCCTCCACTGCAAACCCACACTACTACTGAACACCCCACTGCCACAACCACCACTGTCCCTGAACACCCCCACTGTTCCCGAACACCTCCACCGTGCCCTGACTACTCCTGAAAACACCTCCTTGTATCCCCCACTGCTCCTGAGCACCCCCCATGTCTTGAGCATGCCCCTTCCTCACTGCTTCTGAACACTGCCACTGTACCCTGCACTGATTTGAACACTCTCCATGGTACCCTGACCACTCCTAAAACCACACCACTGTACCCCTAACAGCTCTGAACATCCTCCCACTATGACCCCCACTGCTCCTGAGCACCCCCATATACTCACTGCTCCTGAGCACCCCCCATATACTCACACTACTATTTTGTGTGTGTGTGTGATGGAGTTTCGCTCTATTGCCCAGGCTGGAGTACAGTGGCATGATCTTAGCTCACTGCAGCCCCCACTTCCTGGGTTCAAGCCATTCTCCTGCCTCAGCCTCCTGAGTAGCTGGGATTACAGGCGCACGCCACCACGCCTGACTAATTTTTGTATTTTTAATAGAGATGGGGTTTCACCACGTTGGTTAGGCTTGTCTCGAACTCCTCACCCCGTGATCCACTCGCCTCAGCCTCCCAAAGTGTTGAGATTACAGGCGTGAGCCACACCTCTCATTACTCTTGAGTACCTCCTACTATATGCCCCACTACTGTTGAACATCCCCATCTATATCCCTCATGGACTTCTGTACACCCCTCACTTACCAGCCATTGCTTCTGAGTCCCTTTTCCCATCATAACCTCCCCCTGGCAGTCAATGCAGTTACCATTGCTATGTATGGCTGTCACTGCCAATCATTGATATGTACTCATGTATATCTGTCATTCATTTATGGTTTAGAATCCTTATAGAAGCCTTCACTTGGCTGAGCTGAAGTCACATGTGCACACCCTCAATGCCAGAAGGTAAGAAGAAAGATCTCTGTGTTGTGACTAGCTGTGCCCTGCCCACCACCAAGACTGCATGGTGGAGTCCAGGAACTAGGAAGGAGATTCACGTGCTGTGTAGAAGAGAAAGAACCTGGTAAACACTCAGCGTCTCTGTATAAAGTGAATCATATTATTGCTCTTTGGAAGTATGTTTTCTTTTGGGTGATGTTTGAGATGGTCTCATGTCATTTTTCTCATGTACCTCTGTGGATAGTTAGTAATGGCTCAGTCCAAAATGTACCCACATTTTTCTCAAAGAGGAGAGCAAAGTCTATATAGTCATTTCTTGGTATCTGTGGGAGATTGTTTCCAGGACCTCCCTCAGACACCAAGATCTGAGGATGCTCAAGTCCCTCATATAAATGGTGTAATATTTGTCTCTAACCTAAGCACATCCTTCTGTATACTTTAAATCAGTGATCCCCAATTTTTTTGACACCAGGGACTGGTTTCATGAAAGACAAATTTTTCCATGCACCAGAGTGGGGAGATGGTTTTGAAATGATTCAAGAGCATTACATTTATTGTGCACTTTTTTCTATTATTATTACATTGTAATAGATAACGAAGTAATTATACAACTCATCCTAAAGTAGAATCAGTAGGAGTCCTGAGCTTGTTTTCCAGCAACTAGATGGTCCATCCCACCTGAGGGTGATGGGAGACAGTGACAGATCATCAGGCATTAGAGTCTCATAAGGAGCACACATCCTGGATCCCTCACATGCACAGTTCACAATAGGGTTCATGCTCCTATGAGAATCTAATGCCGCTTCTGATCTGACAGGAGGCAGAGCTCAGGTGGTAATGTGAGCAAAGGGGAGTGGCTGTAAATGAAGATGAAGCTTGCCTTGCTCGCTTACTTGCCCTGGGCTCACCTCCTGCTGTGCAGCCCGGTTCCTAACAGGCCACAGGCCAGTACCTGTCTGCGGCCTTGGGGCTGGGGACCCCTGCTTTAAACCATTTCTAGATTACGTATAATGCGTAATACAACATAAATGCTATGTAAATAGTTGTTATATTGTATTTTTTAAGTTTGTATTTTTTATTGTTGCATTGTTAGTTTTTCATTTTTATTTTTTTTGAATATTTTTGGTCTGCTTCATTGAACCCACAGATGTGGAACCCATGGATATGGAGGGTCGGCCACATTCTTTTTTATTAAGGTATATTACGGAATGTATACACAAGCTTCCTTGGTTCCAAGAAACAGACTGATTCTAGCCAACTGAGAGAAAAAGGACTTATGGCTAGGAAACACTTGAGCTGCTCTTGGATCTGGGAAGCTAGTCAAAAAACAGGGTGGCTCTCGCAATGATTTCTGTCTTTCAGGATGAATTTGGTCTTTTTCTCATGGCTCACATGGGCTCTGTTACTTGGCATCCCTACTTGTCTCCTGCTTTGGCTGATTTCCTGCTCCAGAAACCTGGCTCAGATTTTTATTTGGCTCATTATTAATCCTCTGTTGGGTAGAAAGCCTCAAGGATCTTTGGCCAGGCTAAGAAATGAGCCTTGTGCATACCCAGTTTATTCAATGACCACCCGCCCATGCCCAAAGAATCACATAGAGCTGCTTTCCTGAACACCTTGATTAGAAAGGGCTTTTGGGTGTGGCAGACACCATGTCTCATCTGTGTCTGCTTTGAGGTCCCCTAATTGTAACCCAGCTTCTCTCCCTGTCCTTGGGAAGTCATTGTCACTTTTTGGAAAATAACGAAACCATTATTTAGTAAGGATTATGCATTGCATCTGCTATTATGCATTATATACCTTATCTCAAAGAATTCTCACCTCCTCTCTCTGAGGTAGGCATTACTCCTAGTTTACATATGAGGAAACTGAGGGTCACCAAGATTAAGAACCTGAGATAAGGTGGCGGAGCTGGATTTCAAATCCAGAGTGATCTTGCTCCAAACCTGTGCTTTTTTTCCCTATCCCAAGATACCTTTGTTGACACACCCGTGACAATGCCAAGACATTCCTGTCCTGGTTATCAATGGAGTTTTGAAGAGCACTTCCAATTAGGAAACTTTTCTAATGGACAGTTCAAGAGTAAAGTAGAAAATGGTAAGGGGGACGATAAAGGACTAGAGCTGAAGGTATTCACCTTGCTGAGCTGAGGCTGCTGTAGAACTTCAGTCTTTTTCAACAGATGGCCTTTCATATGGCCAGAAAATAGCCTCATCATCAGGCAGAGGGGTGTCACTCCTGAGTAATAAGGACAAGCTAACTTTACGCAGCCCATGGGAGGAACTCCCCATGAGTTCCTTGCCTTGTTTAAAACCATTTCCTGGACAATATAGCTATTGGGACCCTCCCCAGAAAACTTCCCAGTGTCTATAAGATAAAAATTAAATCTTTTTAGAGGTCCATCATTAGGCACATTGTTGTAGTTCCTCCTCACAATCAGGAAAACTCAGTGAATTGCTGCCTGGCTCATCTTTACCCATCCATATGCTCTGCAGAGAAGGTCATAATGTAGAACCCAGAGGATCATTGGAAAAGGAAAGGAGAATATGTACTTGTACATGAGCACCTAGAACCACCTGTAATGTTAGTTCCCTTCCAGCTTCTTCTTCTTTAGCCTTCAAAGGTAGTCATAACTGTTAGTGTCTCCAGGAGGAAGTCTTCCTTGAATAAGCAAGTCTGAAAGAGATAATTCTATCCACTTCTTCCTCAGCTTCATCTCTTACAAATACTGTGCCTTCTTGGGCAGACCTCCTTGTTATGTACTCACTAGGATGGAGGGAGGGAAAGGATGGACTGGGTTAGAGGATTTAAATGAAGGCAAATTTATTACCTTCATATTTATGTTGAAACTGCACTTACTCTGACATCCACAGTGTTGAGACTACTATATGTGTTTTCTCAAATAAAATTTATGTTTGTTCACCATGCCCTGGGCACCACATCAGGGACTTGCATGTACATAAAATGTGGCATGGCTGGTGAATAGAAGAAGTTAGGATCTAAACTCCAGTTCCTGGGGATTCAACATCCAAGTCCACAATCCTTCCATTGCATCTTCCCCAGCTTCAAGCCTCCCTCACTCCAGAATTTAAGGATATATTTATTCTTTTGCACTTCACTGTTTTACTCAATAATAAACCTTGTTAAATTATATTCATCTTCCATTGTCATATTTCTTATAGCTTGTTTTTGAATTAATTTTTCTTCTTGCTGGAATATTTTCTTCAAGAGTCTTTAGAAAGAGAATCTTTTTTATGGTAAATCAAGTAAGAGCTTGAATGTCTAAAAATATCTTCGCGGTGTCCTCAATATAAATGATGTTTTAACTAGACAAATTTCTAAATTCGATTAGAAAATAAACAAAATACATGAAGAGACATTACATCAAGGAGGATATATGGATGGCAAAAGAGCACAGGAAAAAATGTTCAACATTACTAGTCATTAGGTCCATGATGAGGTGTCATTACACATGTATTAGAGTAGCTGAAATAAAACATAGTGACAATACCAAATGTTAGTGAGGATATGAAGAAACTACCTACCAGAAATACATTTGCCGGTAGGCATGTAAAATGGTATAGTAACTTTGGAATATAGTTCAGCAATTTCTTATAAAACTAACCATACATTTACCATATGGTCCAGCAATTGTACTCAAGTAAATGAAAAGACATGTCCACATAAAAAGCTGTACACAAATGTTCACAGCAGTTTTATTTGTAATAGCCAAAAACTGAGACCAACCAAAACATCCTTCAATAGGTTTACGGCTGTTTAAATAGATTAATGATAGATTAAACAAATGGGGATACATCCATAGCATTCATTTTCAGCAATGAAAAAAATGGGCTATTCCCACACACAACAACTTGAGTAAATCTTAAGGATGTTGTGTTGAGTGAAAAAGACAACTTCAAAAGGTCACATACCATATTATTCCATATACAGTTATCCCTTGAACAACACAGGTTTGAACTATGTATGTTCACTTACACGCAGGTTTTCTTCCACTTCTGCCAACTTCGAGACAGCAAGACCAACCCTTCCTCTTTCTCCTTTTTTTCAGCCTACTGAAAACTTGAACACAAGGATGAAGACCTTTATAGTAATTCACTTCCACTTAATGAATAGTAAATGGGATTTTCTTTTTCTTTTCTTTTTTTTAGAGAGATAGGGTCTCGCTCTGTCACCCAGACTGGAGTACAGTGAGGTGATCGATCATAGCTCACTGAAGCCTCAAGCTGCTGGGCTCAAGTGATCTTCTCACCTCAGCCTCCCAAATAGCCATGACCACAGTCATGCATCACAATGCCCTGCTAATTTTCTTATTTTACTTTTTGTAGAAATGGGGTCTTGCTATGTTGCCCAGGCTGGTCTCGAAGTCCTGGCCTCAAGTGATCCTCCTGCCTTGGCCTCCCAAAGTGCCATGATAACAAGTGTGAGCCACTGCGCTCACCCCCTTATGATTTTCTTAATAACAGTTTCTTTTTTTCTAGCTACTTTATTGTAAGAATATAGTATATAATATATACATGTAGTATATATAACATATAAGGTAAAAAGTACATGTTGATTGTTACATTATTGGTAAGGCTTTTGGTCAATAGTAGCCTATTAGTCGTTAAATTCTGGGGGAATCAAAAGTTATACATGGATTTTTAACTGAGTAGGGGGCAGGAGATGTTGGTGCCCCTAATCACCACTTTGTTCAAGGGTCAGTGGTACAGCATTCTTAAAAAGACAAAATGATAGAGATAGAAAACAGACAGGTGGCTGCCAGGGATTAGGGCTGGGACGTAGAAGGAGGGTGGGTGTAACTATAAAGTGGTAATATGAGAGGGATCTTGTGGTAATGGAATAGTTCTGTATCTTGATAGCAGTGGTGTAGTATGAATCTACACATGTGATAACATGGCACAGAACTATTTTTAAAATGACATATTATTTGAATACTTGCACATATACCTACAGAAAATTCTAAGGTTTAAGTCATTTTCTTCCCACATTTTGAAAATATTACTCATAGGTTTTCTTTTTTCTAGTGGTATTGATGAGAAGTATGATATCGAGGTGATTCTTGATCTTTGTAGATAACTGGTCCTTTCCTATCTTAACTTTCTCTCTTGCTCTGTCACACAGGCTCACTGCAACCTCCGCCTCCTGGGTTCAAGCTATTCTCCTGTCTCAGCCTCCTGAGTAGCTGGGACTACAGGTGCATGATACTATGCCCAGCTAATTTTTGTATTTTTAACAGAGACGAAGTTTCACCATATTGGCCAGGCCGATCTTGAACTCCTGACCTCAAGTGCTTCTCCCACCTCAAGAATAATAAATAATTTGGTCTTTGTCCTGGGTTCTTGGTATGGAGCTTCTAAAACCCATGGAGTTTCCTAGGTGATAACAGTGGGTTTGTTATGGTCACCAGGTGACTCCTGGTGGGCCCATACATAGCTTCAAGATAGGGGCTGGTCACCAGAAAGACCAGCCACAGGGTAGGATTTTGAGCCAGCCTGACCTCCAGGAAGGGGAGTTGTGCCCGGAGAGTCGGTTCAATCATGTGCCCAGTGGTTTAGTCAATCATACCTATGCGATGAAACCCTAGTAAAAACTAGACACCAAGCTCAGTGGAGCTTCACCAGTTGGTGAACACTGTGCTGGAAGGGTGATGTGTCCTGATTCCACAGGGAAAGGTCACGTACGTTTTGTGTATAGGACCCTCCCAGACCTCATCCTATGCATCTTTTCATTTGTCTCTTCCTGATCTGTATGCTTAATAAAATTGTCATCGTAAGTATAGCACTTTTCCAGGTCTGTGAGTCATTTTAAAAAATGATTGAACCAGAGGGTATTGTGGAACCTCAAAATTTGTAGCCAGTCAATCAGAAGTGTGGATAGCCTGGGGCCTCCTGAACTTGCTGCTTGTGTCTGAAGTCAGGACAGTCAGAGATGACTGAACCCCTTACCTTATGGAATCTGTACTAATTCCAGGTGGTTCATGCTACAGTAGAGTTGTAATACACTCAGCTGATGTCAAAATAGTGAGGTTTTCATTATCCTTTGCAATATTTATCTGACTCTTTCATTCTAGTTTTTTCCTCCTTTTTTGGGGGGGATGTCTTTATTAATTATTCCTTCAAATATTAGCTGTCTTCTATTTTCCCTCTCCTTCTGAAATTTTTATTTTAGGCACTGGGCTCCGTGCATGAAGTTTGTTGGGGGAGTGTCTTTGGGACAACACCTTGTAAGGAATGAAGAAAGAATTAGGCAGAGGCAGTGGCAGAATTGGCCACATCACAGCTAAGGTCTCAGCTGATCTCACTGGGAGTGGGGATGGCTTCTTCGGATTGTCCTCAGTTAAGGCTCTGCCAGTCATTGGATCCAGGCTGCCCTCAGGAGGGTGTCTGATTTTGGATGAAGCAGCTCTCTTCATCTAAACTGAAGAGGGACTCAACTGAGAGTTGGCAGTCACCAGTCCTCCCATTGACGGTGTATTGAGGAAATGAGCACTTCATTACTTAAGGGGAAGAATCTAGGTCGGGGATGGCTAACAACAGCCCATGTGCCAAACCCAGCCCACAGCCTGTTTTTGTAAAAACAAAACAAAACAAAAAAAACAACTTACTTGGCATGTCTATCTTCACATAACATTTCCCCTGTTTATGTTTGTCTTTAACGTCTCCCTTCTTCTTCTTATAAAGGCACCAGTCGTATTGGATTAGTACCCACCCTAATGATTTTATCTTAACTTGATTATATCTGCAGAGTCCCTATTTCCAAATAAGGTCATATTTACAGGTACCAGGGGTTAGGACTTCAACTTATATTTTGAGGGAGGGAACCACAATTCAATCCATGGGAGCCAGAAAATGTTATCATCTGCCATTTAAGGAAACTTCTGTAAGGAAAAACCCCATATCCCTGTTATAGGTGTGATGGTGAAGCAGGTGTGAGAGCTGAGCAGGCAGGGGTTGCACAGGTGATTCCCATGTCTATTACTTGAGCGGCCAGACACCAGGAGGCAGCAAGTAGATTTCTCCGCCGCCCCTGACTACTGAAGCCCCAGGAGTTGCTTAAGCTTATCTCCTAACCACCTTGGCAGGCTTGTAAAAATTTTGCAACATCCTTCTTAAAAAAGAAAGAAAGAAAGAAAATCCAGCAGCCAGCAAACTGTCCATAACAGAGCCAAATGACTCACTGCCAGTACTGCTCTACATGTTTTAGGAAGTCCTTATCGTCTTTCCAACAACACATCCAATTATTTTCTAAAGCAGCTTTATTCCCAGAGGATTCATTTATTTTTTGGTGTAACAGCATCTATCCCAAAAGTTAACCCCTGATGGATACCAACTGAGAGGTATCTCCAGAGGCATAATGATCAGTGTTTAAAAACCAGCACTCCAAAAAGAAAAGCCCAGGGGAGCAGGGGAAGTGCTAATATAGGCTGCCAATTTCCTCGGTGTAAACACTCCCACATTGATTAATTTCAAGCTACTAATGTGAAGTCACTGAACACAGAATTGGGAAGAGATAAGTACAGTTAGCTTTTATGAGCTGATATGAAGCAACTTCAGCACATCACTGAATATCTCAATATAGAGAGAAAGTATGATTTGAGATGTACAGGGAAGACATTCTGGAGGCAGTAGGATTTGAAATGGACTTTGAGGGGTAGCTATGATTTGGTGGTATCTCTGTCGCTACACAGTCAGCCACATCCGTTTGGCAATTTGCATCTGTCTTACTGAGACTAAACTATGAGATTCCTGAGGGCAGACAAAGCGTTTTATTCATTGTAGTGACCCTACTGTAGGTATTTCACAAGCATTTGTTGAATGCGTGAATGGAAAGTGAATAAATAGAGAGGGCAAAGGAATTTTAGGCAGAGGGGGCATTCGTGGTGTGGGCGGGACAGAGGGGAAGGAATAAATGAACAGGAGGTTTTGGGTTCAGTGAGTGGTCCATTCTTGGAGTATAGTGTTGGGACATGTGGTATTCCAATTATTTATGGCTGTGTAACAAGCCATCACAAAATTTGATGCCTTAAAACATTAACACATTTGTTTTGCTCATAAATCTGGAATTCGAACAGGGCTCAACAGGATCCGCTCATTCTGGTTCGTATGGCATCGACCGGTGCGGCCTGAAGACTAAGGCTGTAATCGTGTGAAGCCTTGCTCTCTCATCTGCCCAGAGGTTGAGCTGGGAAGACTCAAAGAGCTGGGGATTTGAATAGCTGAGGCGCCTTGAATATCTAAAACTCTGTGAGGGCTCTCTGCATGATGTCTCCAGTATGGCAGCCTCAGGGCAACTACAGTTTTTTGTACCAGCTCAGGGCTCCTGAGATGTAGATCCCAAAAAGAGCAAACCAGGAAGAAGCTGTATCCTTTTGCTGACCTACCCTTGGAAGTTACACAGCATCGCTACGCCATAGCCCCCACTCAGATTCAAGGAGCAGAAACCCAAAATCCACTTCTCAGTGCGAAGAGTGTGAGGAACATTGTAATAAGGCCATTTGGGATGAAATATATTTTTTATATATGCGATATATACATACGCTATATATTTTCCATGTATTGTGTGTGTGTGTGTATGTATGTGTGTGTGTGAATACATTGGAGTGGCCGCCATTGGAAAATACAATCTGCCACACATAGATGGAAGGTTGGAAAGTTGGATGAGGCCAAATTGGAAGGGGTCTTGAATGTCTTAGTAAAGAGTTTGCTCTAAGATATGGAGCCAACCCAAATGCCCATCAATGATAGACTGGATAAAGAAAATGTGGCACATATACACCACGGAATACTATGCAGCCATAAAAAGGAATGAGATCATGTCCTTTGCAGGGACATGGATGAAGTTGGAAGCCATCATCCTTAGCAAACTAGCACAGGAACAGAAAACCAAACACCGCATGTTCTCACTCCTAAGTGGGAGTTGAACAATGAGAACACATGGACACAGGGAGGGAAACATCACACACTGGGGCCTGTTGGGGGGTGGCGGGTGAGTGGAGGGAACCTAGATGATGGGTCAATAGGTGCAGCAAACCACCATGGCACACGTATACCTATGTAACAAACCTGCACTTCTGCATATGTATCCCCGAGCTTCAAGTAAAAATTTTTTTTTAAAAAGGGTTTCTCTATTTTTCCTCTAGAAGCAATTGACATACCAGTTGCTTATCCTCCCCCAGGGTTCCACATATGTAGGTTCATCATCCCCAGCAGACCTGCAAAACTAACAGGTAGCATCATCATGTCTTTTTATTTTATTTTATATTTTATTTGATGTGGTCTCACTGTGTGCCCCAGGCTGGTCTCAAACTCCTGGGTTTAAGTGATCCTCTCCCCTCAGACTCCCAAAGTGTTGGGATTACAGATGTGACTCACTGCATCCAACCCTTAGAGATCTTTAAAAAAAAAAAAAAAAACTTCCCTCTGGCTGGGCGCGGTGGCTCACACCTGTAATCCCAGCACTTTGGGAGGCTGAGGTGGGTGGATCATGAGGTCAAGAGATTGAGACCATCCTGGCCAACATGGTGAAACCCCATCTCGACTAAAAAAATACAAAAATTAACTGGGCGTGGTGGCATGCACCTGTAGTCCCTACTACTTGGGAGGCAGAGGCTGGAGAATGGCATGAACCTGGGAGGTGGAGGTTATAGTGAGCTGAGATTGTGCCCCTGTATACCAGCCTGGTGACAGAGCGAGACTCCATTTCAAAAAGAAAAAAAAAAAAGAAAAAAAAATCCTTCCTCAAATGTCAGGGCTCTGCGTTTCATGGCACGTCAGTATTTGAAATCCAAGTGTCTATTTGCCCAAGTAAATAATGATGGCAAATCAGACCATACTGGACATGCTTCTTGCCTGCCTCCCAGCTGGCACAAACCTGTATCTCACTTGGGCAGGTGATAATGGGGTGGCCTGTGATGGCCTACACTGGTGACAGCACTGAGTATCAAAATTGTCCGAACACATCTAGATTGACTCTGGGCTTATTGCCCAATAGCTCAAAGAAGAGGCCAAACCCACAGTGTTGATTCTTGCCGAATACATCACACCTAATGCTGATTCCATCTGCCGAGGGATGCTGGATCCAGACGGAATGCAATTTGCATTCACAGAGCCCAAGCTGCTAGTCACTTCCATTCAAAATTGTGGCCTTTCTCTGCAGGGTCTCTATCTAGCCTGTTTGAAGGGTTCGAGATGAGGACACACTAATTGGCTTTGACTGTTTTTCTGAGCCACAGATGGGGAGAAGCTGCCACTGAGTTTTGGATGAGTGTCCTTCGTCTCTGTCCTCCATTCTTTGCTGACTTCTCTCCTTGCAACAGTGAGAAATTTGTTTCTGGCCGTAAGGCAGTTGTTGGGAGGAATCCTGAGACAGTGTGCTCTTTCCAATATTTGTCAAACCACAGATGTTCCCCAACGGAGAGAAGATGGTTGCAGGAATACAGGGAAGACATTGTAATGAATACAAAATCCTTTCTTTTGCTCCCAACTTGGAATGGGCTGCTTTCAAAAGTCTGGAACTAAGAACACACATTTCCCATAGAATAACGATGCCAGGCCAGGCCCACAGATGCAATTTCATCCATAACGTAAGCTAAGGGAGGAAGGTGGACATCAACCAGCAGACAGGTTGGCTCAGCCTAAGTGCTTGATGCAGCTACCTAAGCTGGTTCTGCCGTCCAGTTTTTTTTTTTTTTTTCATTTCTGAAATTTGGAACCCTGCCAGCAGATTTCTTATAAGCTGCAAGCTCTAATGGCAAAAGCAATGAGGGTCTGAACACTGGGGCTGCCGGTGCTAAGTATAGTCATTTGTAGGACAGGATCTGCTTGCACTTTAAAAAATAATGAACTGTGGCTTCAGGTAGCTGACGTCAGGACGTTGATGTGTTTTTAATTTGTTTGTTTGTTTGGTTTCTCAATGCACTAAAGAGTTTTTGCAATGAAACCACTGAGATGGGGGTGTGGGGGTGGGAGTGGCAGGGATGCTGCTGCTCCTTCGGAGCCCTGTCCAATAGGCTGATTAACTCCGTCAGCACATGCCCAGTGCTAATACGACTAAGCTCATGCTTGCAATCCCACTTAGAGTGGCCATTTCATTTTACACTTAGGAAAAGTATTATAAGGCCACAAACTATATATTTAAGCAGGCCTCTTGCCACTTGTTTGCCACAGCTCTGCAAACAACCTGAGGCTTATATTGGTAGTATTGAGTGAAGATAAAGTTGGAGAGTATAGAGTCCCTGTTGTTCAGTGAATTCTCTGTGTTAAGTGCTCTGTTTGGACATAGGGAATTTTGCTGAATGAAACATCTTACTATAAGATTCCCTGTGTGATACACCCATTCTCATTGTCAGATATTAGGAATTTTGTTTCTCTTGTATCTAGCACTTTCTACAAGTAACATACACAGATATTAATTTGGCAATTTCCTTCCTTCTTTCCTTCCTTCCTTCTTTCCTTCCTTCCTTCCTTCCTTCCTTCCTTCCTTCCTTCCTTCCTTCCTTCCTTCCTTCCTTTCTTCCTTCCTTCCTTCCTCTCTCTCTCTTTCTCTCTTCTATATATTTTATGTACACAACTTAATGTTCTGATATACGTATATATACAGTAAAATGATTACTGCAGTCAAGCAGATTAACATACCTATCACCCTCTGTGGTTGCCTCGTTTTTTGTGTGGTAAGAGCACCTAAAATCTATCTTAGCAAATTTTCAGTATCCAAAACAGTATTGTCAACTATAGTCCTCATGCTGTACATTAGATCCCTAGACCTGTTCATCCGTATATAACTATAACTTTGTATCATTTGATCTATTTCTCCCCATTTACTCCCCACTGGTAACCACTGTTCTACTCTCTCTTTCTATATTTTTGACTTTATTTTAGACTCCACATATAAGTGAGATCATGAAGTATTTTTCTTTCTGTATCCAGCTTATTTCACTTAGCATATTATCCTCCAGGTTCATCCGTGTTGTTGCCAGTATCAGTATCTCCTTTTTTATGCTGAATAATATTCCATTGTATAGACACCACCATTTCTTTATGCAGCCATTCATCAATCGGCACGTAGGGTGTTTCTACATCTTGATTCTTGTGAGTAATGCTGCAGTGAACACGGGAGACAGACGCCTTTACAAGATGCTGATTTCATTTCCTTTTGGTTCATACCCAGCATAGAGGTTGCTGGATCATATGGTAGTTCTATTTTTAGTTTTTGAGGAACTTTCAAAGTTTTCTGTAATGGCTCTACCAGTTTAGATTCCCACCAACAGTGTAGGAGGCTTCGTTTTTCTCCACATCCTCATCAACAATTTTTATCTTTGTCTTTTTGATAATAGCCATTCTAACAGGTGTGAGGTAATTTCATTGTGGTTTCAATTTTCATTTCCCTGATGATTAATGGTGTTGAATACCTTTTCTTATACCTGTTGGTCATTTTTACATCTTCTTTGGAAAAATGTTTATACGAGTCCTTCGTCTATTTTAAATTCAGGTTATCTGTTTGTTTGTTTGTTTGCTATTGAGTTGTTGAAGTTCCTTATATATTTTGAATATTAACCCCTTATCAGATATATGGTTTACAAATATTTTTCTCTCAATCTGTAGGATACCTTTTCATTTTATTAATTGTTTTCTTTCATGTGCAGAAACTTTTGTTTGATGAGATCCACTTGTTTTCTTTTGCTTTTATTGCCTGAGCTTTTTGTATGATATCTAAAAACATTCACTGCTGAGGCCAATATCGAGGAGCTTTTTACTACATTTTCTTCTAGGATTTTATGGTTTCAGGTCTTATGTTCAGGTCTTTTATTCATTTTAGGTTGAATTTTGTGTTTAGTGCAAGATAAGGGTCCAGTTGTATTCTTTTGCACGTAGCTACCCAGTTTTTCCAATGCCATTGATTGAAAAGACTGTTCTTTCCCCGTTATATGTTTTTGGTGGCCTTGTCTAAAATTAGTTGACCATATATGCATGGGTTTACTTCTGGGTGCTCTGTTCTGTTCCATTGGTCTACATGTTGGTTTTTATGCCAGTACCATAGTGTTTTGATTACTCTAACTTTGGAATATAATTTGAAATCAGGAAATGTGATGCCTCCAGCTTTGTTTTTCTTTTTCAAGATTGTTTTGACTATTTAAGGTGTTTTGTAGTTCCACATGAGTTTTAGAATTGTTTTTCATATTTCTGTGAAAAATGCCATTGGAATTTTGATAGAGATTATATTAAATCTGTATATTGCTTTGGATAGTATGGCCATTTTAACAATATTAATTCTTTCAACTCATGAATATGAGATATCTTTCCATTTATTTGTGTAGTTTTCTATTTATTTCACCAGTGTTTTATGGTTTTCATATAAGGTTCAGATCTTTTACTTCCTTAGTTAAATTTATTCATAAGTATTGTATTCTTTTTTAAATTAAAAAAAAATTTTTAATGGAACACTTCACAAATTTGCATGTCATGCTTGCGCAGAAGCCATGCTAATCTTCTTTGTATCATTTCTATTTTATCATTTATATGTGCTGCCAAAGTGAGCACAGTATGATATTCTTTTTGATGCTATTATAAATGGGATTGTTTTCTTGACTGGCAATTGTTGCTATCCAACAATTTACGTGCTACTGGCTTGAATTGAAGATAAACTCCTTCAGAGGAGTGAGTGTCTTACTACCTTATAATCTCTACAGTGCTTTCTAGAAAGAATATGCTCAACTGGTATCTGTTGCTTTAAATTCAGTGGAATTCAGTAGGGCACAGCATTCAAACAATACTAGTTCACACTATAATGGTACCTGGAACATTTAGAATGTGCCTTATTTTCAACAGTATGACCAGCAGCAGCTCATGGACTGTGAGCATGACATCAGTGACAATTAAAACTTGCCTAGCACTTTGTGTATGCCTAGCATTGTTTTAGGTGCTTTAGCTATAAGATGTCATCTGGTCCTGCAAACAATCCTTTGAGGGGGGATATTCTTACTTAGTTTTAAGTTTACAGATGAGGAACCTAAAGCACAGAGAGATTAAGAAATGTGCCCAAGGTTACATAACTAGGGAGGAGCAGACTCAAACACAAGCAGTTTAGCTCCAGAAAAGGTATTCTACTTACTGAGTTATCATGCTCTTTTTTCAAAGAGCTAATCTACATATAAGGAAATACTATCTACCAGGCACTTTTTAATGTAAACTTGTTTAATCTCACAACAAGCCCAAGAGATGAGTACTACTGTTATCTACATTTTACAGATAACAAAACTAAGGCACAACTAAGCTAAGTGAGTGGTAGAGCCTCATTTCAAACCCAGAAGGTCTGATTTCCAAGTCTGTCCTCTCAATCATCATGCCACAGCACTCTTAGAAGAGTCAGAGGCAAATAGAATGCCAATCCTGAGTTGATTTATGTAGGTTTACATAGCAAGAGATGGTGGATCATAGGCTACTTTATAAGAAGACCCTCCCATTTTCCATCAAGGCTGAACATCACTATATTTAGAGACAGTTGTGCCTGGGCATATGCAGGGTTTCTTCCCAAATAGTCTGGGAAAATAGTGCCAGGTGAGAAAAAAAAAAGTTTGTATTTTGCTTGGAGTATTGAAGATAAGGAGACCAAGGTCCAGGGGTATTTGTTTTTTCATAAGGGTAAAGATAAGGGAGAAGCAAGGAGAGATGACAAGTTGGCACTGCTGTTTCTCTGTCCTTTGAGCTTGCAATGTGCAGGGCATGGGACTGGGAGCAGTCCAGGTAGAAGGTGGTTCCTAGCATAAGACAGGAGGTAGCAGTGATGAGTACACTGGTGCTTGTCTCTCCCTAGACTGAATGGTCACTCTGCTTCCAGAGGCTAGGAAATGGAATGCCTAATACATACCAGGGAGGCTCCCAGCTTTTCAGCTCATAGCCAACTTATAGGAAAAAATAAAAATAAAAAAAAAGGTATGTGCTGAGCAGAAACAATAATTTATTAGCTGTGCCTTATCTGGCCAATGGGACACTCCCCCCTCGCCCGCCTTTTTTTGATCCCTTTTATTAGATGAGGCAAGAAAGGGAAAGTAACACATAAAATGTTTATTTGAAAAAGAACATGATTTCTTAAGAAGAAATCTGAAGCCTCTCAGCTACGGCTCACCTAAGAATCAAAGTGGCACAGCATTCCATCAGGGCCCAGGAATGACCAGCAACTTACTAAGGTTGTGAAGCTGGAAGTTTTCATAAAGACATGCCATTTGTCACAGGACCTCCTTCAGCCTTTTCCTTGATATCCAGAAGGCTGGATCCTCAGGCTGTCTACCAGACGGCATTCCGGGGAGGAGGGAGGGAGACAGGAAGAAAGGGAAGAAAGGAGGAAGGGAGGAAGGGAAGAAGGGAGGGAGGAAGGGAGGGAGGTGGGAAGGGAGGAAGTCTCCCAGTTACATATTAATGACTTCTCAGGGTCTGACTTGTCTTTGCTCCTACGCTCATCTTGCCAGTGAGCCCTGCAAGGAATGTGGACAACCAAGCTACAGACTGCTGGCCATGGATATGTCTTGAGTAGACGAGAAGAGGCACATGGCAGGTGTTTTACAGACATGTAGGTAGGAATTTGCAAACTGAACCAGCAAGTGTCTGGTACACAGTAGGTGTTTACTAATGGGAGCTGATACTGCTGTTGACACTGTGAGAGTGAGTGGCTGCAACTGTCATCCCACTGAGTGAAAAGCGGGGTTGATTCAGCTGAGCCATTGGGTGACATGGGTGTTCTTCCTTTTGTTAAAGAAAGTTTTGTTTTAAAGTATTATGAAATATAACACAGAGAAACCCATAAAACATAAGCAACTGCATAACGAAAAATAATAAAGCAAAGTATCATATAATTACTACCATGGAACTACTTCCCTGTTTAAGAAATAGAATATGGTCAACACTCAAGCAGACCCTCCACCCCATGGGTCCTTACCAGTCATGCACCTTCCCCAACCCACAAAAGCTGACCCTGATCCTTTCATGGAAATGACACATTTGCTTTTAAGTAAATATATGTATAAATTGTATATATGTCCTCTCTCCATATAACCTATATATCCCCATATAAAATCTATATATTTCTAAATATTATGATTTTGTCTGTTTTTGAATCTTATATAAATGTACTCCAACATGATCTTTTGTGTCTCATTTCTTTCAGGCATCATTATGGTTGTAAGATTTAACCACATTGTTTTGGAAGTAACAGTTTATTAGTTTTCATGGCTTTCTAGTAGCTCTTTATATGGATATGCAACATTTTGTCTATTCTCCTTTAGATGGCCATTTGGGTGTTTTTCAGGTTGGAGTAATTACTAACAATGTTGCTCTGAACATTCTTTTATATGCGTTCGGGGTATACACCTAGGAGAGGAATTGCTGGATCACAGGGTACATGTGTATCTATGAATAACTCTACCAGACCCTGCCAAACTCTTCCAAAGTTGTTGCATAAATTTGCTCTTTATCCTCAAGGCACAAGAGTCACCATCATTTCACAGCTTCATGGACAGATGGTACTGGTTGTCTGTAAATGTTAGCCAGTCTGGTAGGTGTGTGGTTGTACTTAATTGTTGTTTTAATTTGCATTTCTCTGATTACTAAAGAGGTTGGGTAACTTTTCATTGTTTTTTGTCCATCTGGATTTTCTCTTTTGTGAAGGGCCTGTTTATTTCTTTAGCCCATTTAGAAAATGGGGTTGTTCACCTTTTACTTAATGAATTTTATCCAAATAGATTCTTGATTGTCCCAAGAAGCATCTATTGAAAAGAGTGGTATCCTGGAGTCCATGAGAGTTGATTGTTAAAATTTCAGGAGTTTTCTGAGTAGGTTGTTAAATTGCTGGTAGCTTGACATCAGCCACAGCGTTGACACCATGGAAACTGGCAAATGTGACATAAATCAGGGCATTTTCCACTAGAGAGTTGGTTGATTACTACACCAATGGAAAAGCCCATCTTTTCTGCCCTGCCTCACAAGGCTGTCTCTGTCATAAATTCTGGTCATACACATATGGATTTATTTCACTACTATCTCTTCTGTTTCATTCCTTTCTTTGTCTTCCCCATGTTAAAAACACACTGCCTTGTAAACTACAGGTTTATAATAAGTCTTGATATCTGGTGGAGCGGGTCCTCTTATCTCCTAACAGTATCTTGCTCATTCTTAGCTCTTGACATTTCTCTGTAAATTTAGAATAAGCTTGCCAAGTGTTCACAGAAAAATCTGTTTAAATTTTAATCACATTGAATCTATAGGTCAATTTTGGGAAGAAATGTATGTTTTTATCTGCTTTGAGTTCATTATGGAAGTTACTCATTACTGTGTAAAATCAATTGCATATATACTCTATAAGTTGTCATTTGTTGTTTATCATTATCCACAGTCTTTCTTGCTCTATTAGTTCATTTTCCTACTGCTATGAAGAAATAACCGAGACTGGGTAATTTATAAAGAAAAAGAGGTTTAATTGACTCATCGTTCCATATGGCTGAGGAGGCCTTATAATCACAGCAGAAGGTGAAGAAGGAGCAAAGGCACATCTTACATGGTGGCAGGCAAGAGCACATGTGCAGGGGAACTGCCCTTTATAAAACAATCAGATCTCATGACACTTATTCACTGTCATGTGAACAGCCTGGGAAAAGCCCACCCCATGATTCAGTTACCTCCCACTGGGTCTCACCCATGACACAGAGGAGTTATGGGAGCTACCAATCAAGATGAGATTTCTGTGGGGACACAGCCAAACCATATCACTTGCCTTGCAGAACTTTTACATTTCTGTTAAATACAGTTCATCAAACTTTTCCTTTATAGCTTCTAGGATGCTGCTCCTAGCAGCCACAAAGGCAAGCTACACAAAACTTAAAATATAATAGTAGCCACATGAAAAAAGTAAAAGGCTGGGTGCAGTGGCTCACACCTGTGATCCTAGCATTTTGGGAGGCCAAGGCAGGTAGATCACCTGGGGTCAGGATTTTGAGACCAGCCTGACCAACATGGCGAAACCCTGTCTCTACCAAAAATATAAAAATTATCCAGGCACGGTGGTGGATAGTCCCAACTACTTGGGAGGCTGAGGCAGGAGAATCACTTGAACCCAGGAGGTGGAGGTTGCAGTGAGCTGAGATAGTGCCATTGCACTCCAGCCTGAGTGACATAGTGAGACTCAATGTCAAAAAAAAAAAAAAGTGAAAAAAGGTAACATTATTATTTTTTTCTTTTTTTTTAAATTTATTTATTATTATTATACTTTATGTTGTAGGGTACATGTGCATAACGTGCAGGTTTGTTACATATGTATACTTGTGCCATGTTGGTGTGCTGCACCCATCAACTCGTCATTTACATCAGGTATAACTCCCAATGCAATCCCTCCCCCCTTCCCCCACCCATGATAGGCCCTGGTGTGTGATGTTCCCCTTCCCGAGTCCAAGTGATCTCATTGTTCAGTTCCCACCTATGAGTGAGAACATGCGGTGTTTGGTTTTCTGTTCTTGTGATAGTTTGCTAAGAATGATGGTTTCCAGCTACATCCATGTCCCTACAAAGGACACAAATTCATCCTTTTTTATGGCTGCGTAGTATTCCATGGTGTATATGTGCCACATTTTCTTAATCCAGTCTGTCACTGATGGACATTTGGGTTGATTCCAAGTCTTTGCTATTGTGAATAGTGCTGCAATGAACATACGTGTGCATGTGTCTTTATAGCAGCATAATTCATAATCCTTTGGGTATATACCCAGTAATGGGATGGCTGGGTCATATGGTACATCTAGTTCTAGATCCTTGAGGAATCGCCATACTGTTTTCCATAATGGTTGAACTAGTTTACAATCCCACCAACAGTGTAAAAGTGTTCCTATTTCTCCACATCCTCTCCAGCACCTGTTGTTTCCTGACTTTTGAATGATCGCCATTCTAACTGGTGTGAGATGGTATCTCATTGTGGTTTTGATTTGCATTTCTCTGATGGCCAGTGATGATGAGCATTTTTTCATGTGTCTGTTGGCTGTATGAATGTCTTCTTTTGAGAAATGTCTGTTCATATCCTTTGCCCACTTTTTGATGGGGTTGTTTGTTTTTTTCTTGTAAATTTGTTTGAGTTCTTTGTAGGTTCTGGATATTAGCCCTTTGTCAGATGAGTAGATTGCAAAAATTTTCTCCCATTCTGTAGGTTGCCTGTTCACTCTGATGGTAGTTTCTTTTGCTGTGCAGAAGCTCTTTAGTTTAATGAGATCCCATTTGTCAATTTTAGCTTTTGCTGCTGTTGCTTTTGGTGTTTTAGACATGAAGTCTTTGCCCATGCCTATGTCCTGAATGGTACTACCTAGGTTTTCCTCTAGGATTTTTATGGTATTAGGTCTAACATTTAAGTCTCTAATCCATCTTGAATTAATTTTCGTATAAGGAGTAAGGAAAGGATCCAGTTTCAGCTTTCTACTTATGGCTAGCCAATTTTCCCAGCACCATTTATTAAATAGGGAATCCTTTCCCCATTTCTTGTTTCTCTCAGGTTTGTCAAAGATCAGATGGCTGTAGATGTGTGGTATTATTTCTGAGGACTCTGTTCTGTTCCATTGGTCTATATCTCTGTTTTGGTACCAGTACCATGCTGTTTTGGTTACCGTAGCCTTGTAGTATAGTTTGAAGTCAGGTAGCGTGATGCCTCCAGCTCTGTTCTTTTGACTTAGGATTGTCTTGGAGATGAGGGGTAACATTATTTTTAATGATATATTTTATTTAATCCATTATAACAAATATCATTTCAACATGAAATCAATATATAAAAACTATTCATGAGATAATTTACATTCTTTTTTTCACACAAATTCTTAGAAATCTGGTCTGCATTTTATGTTTCAGGGACATTTCAGTTTGGACTAGCCATATTTCAAGTGTTTATTAGCCACAAGTGGGTAATGGTTGCCATGTTAGATAGCTCGGGTCAGTATCTTTGTTAAGACAGGTCTACAGCAGCCTTAGGTCTGTGGCTAGTTTCGTGCTACCAAGATCTGGCCCTTCCAGGGTTGGTCCAGTGAGGTCTCTTCTCTATTGCTGGTTGAAACTTTAATGTTTCCTAGCTCTGTGTGACTTTGGGAATTGTTTGACTTATAGCCCCCGAATTACACCCCCATCCCTGCAAGTTGCTCTTTCTTCAGCATGATATTTTGCCTAGCTCTTGGAGTTTCATCTGCACATGCCCATTTAGTATTTGGTAAAAGAATGAAGAGGACTTCCGCACAGATCTCTGGAACTCTCTCTCTGTGCAGTTTCCTCCTTTCCAGTACTCTTCTTTGTAAAGTCCAGCAGCCTCCTCCTGAATTCCAGTCTCTCACTCCCCTACTCAGTGAGATAACTGTGCTCTCCTTGGCGTTCCTTCTCTGCCCCATGGTCTGCAAAGTGTCTCCACACAGCAGGCCTGAGTG
The DNA here is from genome assembly GCF_043159975.1 of Macaca nemestrina. Classification (NCBI taxonomy): domain Eukaryota; kingdom Metazoa; phylum Chordata; class Mammalia; order Primates; family Cercopithecidae; genus Macaca; species Macaca nemestrina. Next base: position 17,616,993 of record NC_092135.1, read on the forward strand.
ATCCCAGGGTTTACCTTACCAGCTTATCTTCCCTGAGAGATCACAATCCGTGCTGTGGTGCGGGGCTCGGGATGGGTGCAGGCTGACAGCCTAATATTCATTATTCTTAAGGCCAAAAGCAGAGGTCCTACTTAAAAAAATGTTTTAGCTGGCTGCAGTGGTAAATGCCTGTAGTCCCAGCTACTCAGGAGGCTGAGACAGGAGGATCACAAGTTCAGCCCAACTTGAACAAAATATCAAGACCCATCATCTACAAAAGAAAAGAAAACAAATACGGTTTTGAGCTTACCTATTAGTTTTACTATCTAGTTATTTCATAATTACTTTGATCTTTATTAATCCCTTCCTACAGTCTTCTTTAATATTATTCTTTTTATAACTTTATTTGTATTCTTATTTATTAGAAATAATTAGGGCTATGAGTTTTTCTTTCAGGGATTCCTTTAGCTATTTCCACAGGTTCTGATATGCAATATTTTTGTGGTCATTATTCTCTAGATAATCTGCAATTTGGGTTTTGCTTTTCTCTTTGACAAAGAATTGTTCCAGAGACTTAAAAAATTTTTGAGATGGTAGAGTTTTATGTTTCAGTTTTCTGGTTTTATTAATTTTAGTTATATTATATTATATTATAAATAAAGCTATCTACGCTATAATTTTTGAAGATGTTTTAAGTTTTCTTTGTAGCTTAATATGTAGTCACAACAAACCTTTGTAAACAAGATGTTATTTACTTTTTACTGTAAATTGTTTATCGACTTTAAGTGAGTCAATGTTATCAATGTGAGTATATTAAATAAATTTAAATTTACAAAAATATAATCGTGTGTGTGTGTGTTTACCCTGGGTGCCAGTGTAAGACTATATTTCAAAAATGAGATTTTGTTCTAAAAAATGTGAAAACCACTAGGCAATGTGACCTCAAAAGTCACCTAGGATGTGTAGAATGGGAATATAAATTTGTGCAGGGCCTAGAGTAGAGTGAGCCCTGTGTTGTGTTGAGATCAAAGGATACCCAGAGTATTTTTTTTCTCTCATTTTTCATTCCTTTTCTTTCTTTCCTCTACATAGTATGCTAATAAAACTTCTAGATTACACAGACCAAGGCCAGGTGCTATACCAGTCTGTTATCAACAAGTGAGAGCACATGAAACCGTTTTTAATTGGCCTTAGGAAAAGCAAAGGTGAAATGAAAATTTAATTCTCCTGGACCTTTTTTCAAAATGTATTTTTCCATCTCTACTGTAAAGAGTGAATTTTAATTAGGTTGATTCTCACTGTTTGGCCATGCATTTCTAATCTGTGTTCACTCTTTGGGAAAGAAGAATTTGATGAAAGGAACCGGATAATAATGGAAATCTTGTCTGAGCAGAACAAATTGGAATTATCCAATATGATAAGGATATGAGAAGCATTGAGGCTGACGACTGAAAAAAAACACACCTCTCCCCAAAATGCCACTGTTCTGCCTGGCACAGTCTTGTCCTGGCACAGGGAGAGAGCGCAATAGCATGGTATGTGCTTTTGGTGCGTCTGGGCCTTTCTGGTGGGTCACTTAATCCTCCACCCTCAATTTCCCCACCTGTAAAATGGGGGTAATAATCTCCACCTTGCGCTATTGTAAGGATTGAGAGAAATGAATTATGGGAAAGTGCCCAACATGTTATAGGGGCTCAGAGAATGAGTCAGAGGAGAATTTCCAAGGAAAGCTCTATGGCTGGGCTGAGGGTGAGGTTCCTAGTTTATTTACAGCTTTGAAAAGAAAGAAGTGGACAGGGGCAGGCATGTATGCGTGAGTGAGAGAGTGTGTGTGTGTGTGTATGTGTGTGTAGGGCAGGGGAATCTGTGGGTACATCCTAGTACAGGCCAGTGTTTCTCTGTGTGCCATTCAGGATGAATTTCCTGTGGGATAGAAACAACCAGGGTCTTCTGCAGATGAGTGGATTCAGAGTCCTCATCTGCAGGTAGAAAAGCCCCAGGAGTCCATGTTTACCCCCATTACACTACTCCTGTGAGGCCAGCTAGGTCCTTCAGCTGAACATAGTGCACCAATGAGGAAACGAGTTAGGAGTTTCTCCAGCAATGCCAACAAGCAGGTCAAGCAGCACACATCGCGAGTGGCCAGGCCTCCCACGAAACATTATTTAGGGTGCTATGTCAAGCTGTCAGAGAGGGAGAAGATACACATCTTGGCTTTGGAGTTTGTGATTTAACAGAGAGAAGAGAGAAAGAGAAAACACGAAAGGCACATATGAAGCTAATTTTAAAGATCCAGTGGCCATACAGCTTTTTTTTTCCTAGACAATGTTAAAATCAAATAATTATTGAGGTCGTCAGACAATAGCTCCAGGGTTGTGTGCAGAAAGAACAGTCCTGGCCAGGCACAGGCGCACCTGTAATCCCAGCACTTTGGGAAGCCAAGGTGGGCAGATCGCCTGATGTCAGGAGTTCAAGAGCAGCCTGGCCAACATGGTGAAACCCTGTCTCTACAAAAATACAAAAAATTAGCCAGGTGTAGTGGCGCATGCCTGTAATCCCAGCTACTCAGGAGGCTGAGGCAGGAGAATCACTTGAACCTGGGAGGCGAAGATTGCCAGTGAGCCGAGATGGCGCCATTGCACTCCAGCCTGGGCAAAAAGAGCGAAACTCCGTCTCAAAAAAAAAAAAAAAAAAAAAAAAAAAGACAGTCCCATGTTTCTATATGCACCATTCAGGATGAATTTCCTAAGCACCTACTGCATTCCCAGAATTAGGAGTACAAGCTCATGGGCCAGGCAGATCAGGATTAATTTCCAAGTCTGTCACTAACCATTTTTAAAAAAAATTGTATATACTTAAGGTGTGCAGCATGATGGTTTGATATACAAAGTGAAATGATTACTACAGTCAAGCAAAGTAACGTGTCTGTCACCTTCCACAGTGACCCCTTTTTGTGTGTGTGGCACCTAAAATGGACTCTGCAAATTTGCAATCTACGTTGCAACATTATTAACTATTGTCCTGTGGCTGTATGATAAATCTGTAGACTTTACTTATTTTGTCCTTTGACCTACATGTCCCCATTTCCTCTCCTTCCCCGGGCTTGGTAACCACCTTTCTACTCTTTGTTTCTATGTATTTAACTTTATTTTAAGATTCCACATCTCAGTAAGACCTTGCTCTTCCTCACTCTTTTATGGCCTTGGGGAAGCATAGGTCCTCCAGGCAGCAGAATTGCTTCTTAAAGTGATTGCATCTTTGTGGCGACTGGTTTAATTTAGAGACGTTCTCAGCGCAGGACCTGCGGGCTTGTGCCAGGCTCCTAGAATGTACAGATAAAGGGGATCCATGTTCTTCCTTCGAGGCAGAGGTTCTGACTTTGTTTGATTTTGCCACTCCCTGGCAAGGGGCATTTAGCAATGTCTGGAGACATTTGGCTGTCCCTTTGGGTGTGTGTTTGTAGGTGCTAAACATCCTGCAACGCATAAGGCAGCCTTCCTCGCCCTTCATTGTCCATTTCCTCTGATTGTGGAATTAAAAGACGAAAATGGGTCCATTCGAGGGAAAAGGTCATGATCCTTAATGCTGTTTTTACATGATGGCCTTGTCAGAGCCTTCAGCCTCCTCCCGCTGTCCTCGAAGTTCTCGGCACAGCTGCCTCCGGAGGGCATGCTTCCCACCTGGGGCTTCCTGGCGGAGTGCCATCCTCATCCGTATACATGTCCCCAATTAAAAGACGTCCCGCTGCCGGGAAAGCGGCCTGCACCTTGGAGCGAAACTGAAAGGTCTTCGCGTCCCTCCGTGGGACGCGAAGGCGAGGCAGGGCCCTGCGCGGAACACCGGGAGGCTCTGGGGAAAGGCAGGGCTTCTGTGGCGGATCCTGAAAACCTGCTTGGGGCCGACTTCCTGGAGCAGCGACTACAAGCAGCGCAGAGCCCAGCTGTCCTTGGCAAACGCCCCATCGAGAAGGCGAGCGCTTGCTGGCTCCTCTGGGACGCCCCGGTCAAGCCATCCCCAAATGGGCCGTGACCCCGCCTTTGAAGGGGGCCCCCAGGGCAGCGGTGGACGTGGGGGCAGGGCGGGCGAGGGGAAGTTTTTCTTTCTCCCAGCTCGGGAGGGCTCGCCAGCTTCCCCGGGGCTTCACCTCCTGGGACAGCCTCGGGTTGGAGCGCCGCTGCTGGCTCTGCCGCGGCCGCCTGGGTGACGGAGGGTGGGGTGGGGGGTGGGTCGCTAGTAGCTCGGGAGCCAAGATCTGATTTCAGGGACCGTGCCTATGTGATGAGTCAAACCCCGCCGCTGGGCTGGGTCTGCGGCGGGGCCGCTGAGCACAACCCGCTGTGGTTAATGATTAATCACTGACCAACCCGCCTCCCGCAGCTCGGGTGGACCGGGTCGCTCATGTGCCGACAGCTGGAAAGGAAGGGGAGGGCTGCCAGGCAGAGCGCGCCCTAGGCGAAGAGGGGCAGAGGCTAGCGCCAGGGGCTGCTGGTTTCACTTCCAGCAAGCCAGTTTAGAACGTTCTTCCTCCGCCCTCTCCCCACCTCGCCCCCGCCACATACACCCAAACCCCAACACCCAGGCGCCTCCTGGGCCTCTCCCAGGTTGGGCTGCTCCAGGAAGTTTTCATGAAAGCACCTGCAGGAGAACTCGAGTGAGATAAAGTCGTGCGCCCACGCAGGTGAGTTTGCAGCCAAGAACTCTGGGCTCTGCTGGGAGGAGAAAGGGAAGTTGAGGAAGTCTTTGGACCTGGTAGCCTGGTGCTCTTTCTCATGGCTTCACCCAGCAGCCCCGGCAGTGACTGCTCCCATGTCATTGATCACAGTCATGTCCCCGAGTTCGAGGTGGCCACCTGGATCAAAGTCACCCTTATCCTGGTGTACCTGGTCATCTTCGTGATGGGCCTTCTGGGGAACAGCGTCACCATTCGGGTCACCCAGGTGCTACAGAAGAAAGGATACTTGCAGAAGGAGGTGACGGACCACATGGTGAGTTTGGCTTGCTCGGACATCTTAGTGTTCCTCATCGGCATGCCCATGGAGTTCTACAGCATCATCTGGAACCCCCTGACCACGCCCAGCTACACCCTGTCCTGCAAGCTGCACACTTTCCTCTTCGAGGCCTGCAGCTACGCCACGCTGCTGCATGTGCTGACGCTCAGCTTTGAGCGCTACATCGCCATCTGTCACCCCTTCAGGTACAAGGCTGTGTCGGGACCTTGCCAGGTGAAGCTGCTGATTGGCTTCGTCTGGGTCACCTCCGCCCTGGTGGCATTGCCCTTGCTGTTTGCCATGGGTACTGAGTACCCCCTGGTGAAAGTGCCCAACCACTGGGGTCTCACTTGCAACCGCTCCCGCACCCGCCACCATGAGCAGCCCGAGACCTCCAACATGTCTATCTGTACCAACCTCTCCAGCCGCTGGACCGTGTTCCAGTCCAGCATCTTCGGCGCCTTCGTGGTCTACCTCGTGGTCCTGCTCTCCGTAGCCTTCATGTGCTGGAACATGATGCAGGTGCTAATGAAAAGCCAGAAGGGCACGCTGGCCGGGGGTGCGCAGCCGCCGCAGCTGAGGAAGTCCGAGAGCGAAGAGAGCAGGACCGCCAGGAGGCAGACCATCATCTTCCTGAGTGAGTCCCAGGCCGGGGGGCAACGCGTGAGCAGCTTCCCAACCTTTCCCCCGACCCGTGCCGCTGTTTGTGGCTCTCTCCAGGGGAAGGCTTGCCCTAGAATTGCACACTTCAGTTCACTGAAGTGGAAGGGTCTTGTAGCAGAATGAGGGCATTGCTCTGGGTCTCTGGGTGTTTCTTCTCTTTGTTTTGGGAATTCATGGTAGGTTATAATTAACAGGGCACTAGACCAGAATTCAGAAGGTCTGGATGTATTCCATAACATCACTGCTGTGACCTTTGGGAAGTCACAAAAAAATCTTTGGTAAAATGGGAACAATAATACTAGAGAATATGAGGGACAAATTAGGTAATGCAGGAGAGGTGAAAGTCCTTTGCAAAAGACCAAGTTCTGCAGAGATAAAGGGAACCGTCTTATCTGGCGCTTTTATCGGGAGAAGGCTTTCTTGTTCAATTAACTTTTGTTGGCCGGGCGCGGTGGCTCAAGCCTGTAATCCCAGCACTTTGGGAGGCCGAGACGGGTGGATCACGAGGTCAGGAGATCGAGACCATCCTGGCTAACATGGTGAAACCCCGTCTCTACTAAAAAAAAAAAATACAAAAAAATTAGCCGGGCGATGTGGCGGACGCCTGTAGTCCCAGCTACTCGGGAGGCTGAGGCAGGAGAATGGCGTGAACCCGGGAGGCGAAGCTTGCAGTGAGCTGAGATCCGGCCACTGCACTCCAGCCTGGGCGACAGAGTGAGACTCCGTCTCAAAAAAAAAAAACAAAAAAAAAAAACAACTTTTGTTCCCATTTTTCTCCTCCTTTGGAGAAAGCAGGCTGTGAGCAACACACACTCTCCGGCTGCTATTTTATTCCTTGGAGCCTCTCCTACCCAATCTTAAGATGTGGGAACTCTCAGCACTCCCCAGGGCTTGTGTTTCTGCCACTAGTGAGTCTGCTCCTTACCAGACCAGAGCAACTTGGCAGGACAGCCTGTTTATCTGATCCAGAAAATCTGGCTTCACCGATTCCTAGGATTTGAATAGTCTCCTCACAGACCCAATTCTTAGGCTTGCTTTCTAAACTTTTGTTGTGATACAAGTATTTAAAGTTGAGGCCTTGTCTATTTAAAGAGAGCCCATAGGTCTGTTGACCCCAGAGCCTTCAGAAAAGGGGCCTACTCGCTGGGAGACAAGGCTTTAATGGAGACACATGAAATGTGTGTGAGCAAAGGGTTTTAAAATATACTTTTTAGCAGACAATAAAAAGGGTGTATTGTGGGTGTGTGAGTGTGAGTCAAGAAGGAATAGCTCTAATAAACGTTTCCCTTCTTCCCTCTTCCCTGTCCCCTGTGGCATCAGGAAAAGGATGCTGTTTGTTTTGGTGTGGGCAACTGGGCAGCAGGTTCCAGGGACAGGAGGTAGACATGAGAAAGAGTTGGAAGGCACTTGGAGAGTGATGGAAAGACCTGGGTGTTGTCTCAGACCAGCCCTGGCTTCCAGTGTGTCGCTAATTGTTAAAAGTTTAGGGTCTAATTTTAAACCCTCTTTATTCAATTTGAAATAATCGCCCTAATAAATTTCAAGGTACTCAGAGGCAGCCATGGATAAAGTGGGTGGTGTCCCTGCTTTGTGCCCCCAGGGAAGTGGGCTTTGAGAGCTGTGGCAGGGGCTGTGGCAGGTGACCAGCTGACTTGACTTTACTCTGTGTCTGTGCAAAATGAGAATATTTGGTTGCTACTCCGCATTAGGGGCTGTGCCAGGTGACCAATATTTCCATCTTCTAGAGGAGGAATTTGAGACTTAGAGAAGACCTAGTTCAGAATCACCTAAGTGCAGCTCCGAGAGTCCCACTGTGCTTTTCAGGGCAGGGAAATACATGTCTGTCTGTGACTTTCACAGGTATGTGGTGAAAGGAAAATGAAACAAGGCGGGACTTTGACAAGCGTAGGTGAGCCTGGTGGCTGCTGCCTCTTAGGGCCAGCCGTTCTGGAAGTTGGAGTAGGTAACATGATCTTGGGACGTGGGAAGGGTACCCAACTCAGTCTATCACCCACTGGCTGCTACCACTCAAAATATTACAGGAAAGAATGGACATTGTATTTGCTTACAGCTTGAATGTTTGTTGAAATGCTAGTTCTCCCTTCCTCCGTAAACATTCCCTTAGGCGTATCTTAAACTGTAAGCTGTAATTTACACTGTAGTGTGAGTTAATTAAATTTCCTTTCTTTTTTTTGATTGGAGGGGACTGGCCTGAGTGGATAAGAATTAGAGGGTAGACAAGCATTAGCAAGTGGTCTTCAACTACCTCCCAGTCTAACTTAGGAATTAAGGCTACCTTTGACCAAAGGGAAAATCACTGATTTATCATTACTCTCTATTTTACTAATCTCCGTGTTTCCTGTATTTCTCTGAGTAGAGGTCTGTTCTTCCTGCAGTGGGTGTTCCAAGTTAAAGCCGGTCTCCATTTGCAGCATAAAATCAGAATGCTGCAGACTTTTATTTAGAGATGGATAGGACCTTGGAGATCGTCAGATCCCATCAGTAATTGTCTGGAATGAGTTTGTTCTTGCTGCTGCTCTCATTCTTTCCTTCTAGCTCTTTCCTTCTTTCCTGTACCAACTGTATATTAATCACCCACTGTGTTCTCAGCATAAAGATGGTTGAATGGCAATCAGGTGCTCAATGTGCGATAATGTCCTGGGGGAATTTACCGTTTGTATTTAGCCCATTTTCTCTGTGGTAGGTTTTCAAAGCAGTTCCCGCAAATGTCCTCCTCTCCCAATGAATTTCAAAGAGCTTTTAAAAATAGGAACCTCGCTAATTAACTCAAGTTAGGAAATAAATTAATGGAGTGAAGAGGAAGAAATCATGGCCTGCATTCATCAGATTAATACAATGCAATTTACTTTGTGAGTTTCATAAAACTTGTGCTTTGGGGCATTTTTAACCCAGAACAAATGAACATATAAATTGTTTACAAATCGCTGAATTTAATATAGTAATTTAGCTGTCTTTTTAGTATTTCATTTCCCAGATGGATCAAATTAAAATAAATATTTGCTCATTTCAAACATATTTTAAATTTGATGTGAAATGTAAATGGCGACATATCACAAGTAGTCCTTGGAGCTCTTGAGGCAATAAAGAAAACAAGACTGTTCCCCACTCGTCGTTAAAAATGCTAACTGCTGCACGACAGAAACAAAATTCATAAATCTACCCAAGATGAGGAAGCCCATGTAAAAAATATTAATTTTCCTTTCTTCATCTTTCACTACTGTGCCTCAAGTCTAGGCAATGTGCTCGGCTGGTGAATAATGAAAGCACATTGGGAACTCTGGGAGAGAAAGAGACGCTGGGATGCCTACTAGCTCTAAGCAATTTACAGGAGAACACAAAAATGATGCAAAAGTGCACATTCCTGGAAACAGGAGTGTCTTGTCTTGCCCCTTCTCAGCCCAGTGACAAATCAGTACTAGACTTGGTTCCTGTTTCAAGGTTATAGCCAGTGTGGCATGGTAATATTTCTCTGATGTCAGAACAGAGGTTGCTGGTCTGGATTTCTGCCTCTTCTGGAGAAAAGGAACTAATAATTTGATTATCTGTCCTGTCTCTTCAATGATGAGGATGGTCAAAATGAGGTTTCCTTTCAAGCAAGTCTTTCCGCAGACCTCCCATCTTCTCTTTCTGAAGTCTCCTTTGGAGTTGTTCTCAATGCAGATTGCATCCAGCTCTGTGGACACTTGTGTGTATCTATTGCACACATGGCTTGCTGTCAAGTGTCACCCACTCAAAGTGGAATGACAAAGTAATTTTAAAAATACATAGTTTTAATTTGTATAATAACTTTCAAGTGATTGGGACTCAGTTACAACTACCTCCTAGAGAACTAGAGGGCAGTGATTGGCTTTCAACTATAGTTATGAAAAAAGATTTTTACAATCATGAGGTTATTAAAGAAAAACATCATAGAAGCTTTGTAACTCTAGAATAATTACACTCTTTTGCATTCTGATTTGCTCTCCTGAGTCAGAAGGAAAGGGGAGGAGTTACATCTAGTGGCAGGCATTACACATCAACTTGGGTTGCTCATGTTGAATATGGACATTATTCATCATGTGTGTTTGGATGGAACAAAGGTTAAGAGTTGCTGCTGTAAAGAACTTATCTAAAAATCAGGTTGACATACATTTAGATGTTCGCGGTGTGGTTCAGGGAGAAGCAAAGAGAAGGAGCTCAGAATCACATCCTCTGGGTTTTTAGACCACAGAATTAGAGGTCAAACCAAACAGGGTCAGGGGAGAAAAAGAAGAGAGGGGAGAGGGGACTGAGATATTGACAGCGGGTCCTCTTTACCTGAGGACAATCATTACCTGAAAAGAACTCGTTGGTTCCCTTAAAGTGGGGTTGAAAACATGTGAAAAGAGGTCTCATTGGGACTTGAAAGTGAAAATTATGAAAAGAAATTTATTTGTGTGTTACAAATATAAGTTATGGTTACAACTATATATTCTTATAATGATTATTCAGAATGAATCCAATGAGGCTTGAGGGCGTACTCTTTGTAACAAAACCATCTGATAACCTTTGTGTTTCATTTTCTCAGTAATATTATAAAAAGGGCCTCTCTTCATTCTTTGCTATTTAAATCACCCACATGGAAGCACCTATCCTTGCATTATCCTTGTCAGTTTTCTATTCTTTCATAATTATCTGGTCTGATTCGAGCAAACCTTGACTGTCAGTGGCTCGGCATTTGAATCATCTTTTTCTTCAGCTTCTTTTTCATTGACTTCATGAAATTCCGTACCCTGTGTGTAGGCCATAACCAACAATACAATTACTTTAAAAACCAATCCCTATACTCTACCGTATATTTGGTATTACACAGAAGTGGACGCCTTGAAATGCTTTGAAAGTGCCCATGAGAATTTTTAGTTATTTTCTTCACTAGGTTTAGTTATTTTCTTCACTAGGTTAAATGCTGGTCTTACAATCATGTTTTAATCATGAGTTTTCTTGGCAAAGGCTTTTTATTTGATATAAAAGGATATGTCAACACAGTTTTTGAGGGAAACACCTTCAAAATTAAATTAGTGACTTTTTTAGTGTAAGACATTATTTTGACTCAAATGTTTCAGTATTTCAGAAAAAAGTTTTGCCTCAAATATTCAGATTATCACCTCTATTCCCTTTTCCCTTTATTGATGTATATGTGGCTATAATGATATTTTATGTTTATTTTTCTCTTTGTGATAGCTGTCATAAATTGCAAGTGTCCTGTGATCAGCCTGGCAGACAAATATCATAATGCTGCGTTATTTTTATAATTAGGCTGTCTCAAAGATTTCATTTCTCTGTTGGAGAGATGCATAGTTTCCGAGGAAGGGGAGACTGGAATCCCAGTCCCCACTGATTAGCATGCCTGTTCATCTGTCAGCCTCCTTGGATGCTGAAGTGTAATAAGAAAGCAGAGGCCTCAGTTGCACAAAGCATTTGGCTTATTAGTGCTAAAACCATTCAGAATAAGAGCCATTTGCGAGTTGAGACACCACAGTGGAAGAATATTGAACTGGGAGTCAAGGAGCCCCTCTGGCTGTACAAGGCAAGATTCCCGGTCCACCATTTGGAGGACACTGTCGACTCCTATCCCGTTTCCCTCTGCACATTTCCCCTGCCAGGCTGCAGCCCTGGGACCACTCAACTCACTCTCCACCTCTAGTCTTGGCTATTTACTGAGCACTGGTCATCCCTTGTGCGGCTCATTCTTATGAATGAATGGTGTTCAGCCTCACCTGGGCCCCGCCCTCTGGTGGACACCTTCCTTTGCAAGCACTCTCAAAGAGCTCTGCCTACCACGCTACTCTTTCTACTTTGTTTCCAGCAAGCCTGCTCTCTGCGTGAGGGTCCTTGACTAAGGTATCATCACTGGAAAAATCTCCATCTATTCTTGTCTGTGTCTGGGCTGATCACACTGCAGCCACTGGGATCTTGTTGACACCCCCATCTCTGACCCCAGCAAAGTAAAGCCAGTCAGTGGTTTCCCATGGCTCTTATGTCAACTACAGACAAAAACTCTTGACATAAGGCCCTCATATCAGCTGCCTCTCCAATTCTATCAAGTGCCGTTCTCCCCTTGTATTAATCTGCTCTGGCCAGGGTAACAACATGCCACAGACCGGACGCCTTGAACCATAGACATTTATCTTCCCACAGTTCTGGAAGCTAGAAGTCTGAGATCAAGGTGCAGCAGGGTTGGTTTCTTCTGAGGGCTTTCTCCTTGGTTTGCAAATAGCTGTCTTCTCATTGTGTCCTGACCTGGCCTTCTCTGCGCATGTGTTCTCCAGGTGTCTCTTCCTCTTCTTACAAGGATGCTGGTCTTGTCAGATTAGGGCCCCACCCTTACAACTTTATTTTACCCAGATTACCTCCCAAAGGCCCAATCTCCAAATACAATCACAGCGAGGCTTAGGCCTTCAACTTGTGAATTTGCAGGGGACACAGTTCAGTTTATAACACCCCTTAACTGCCTGATTCCACTGGGTTCCCTTCAAGTTCTTCAGGCGACCATGACTGGCCCTCTTCCCCCATGCTGCCTGTGTACAGGCTGTTTCCTCTGCCTGGAGTGCTTTTCTGTCTTACTCTACTCTCTACCTGCTCCCCAGTTCCATCCGCTTCCCCAGGTTAATATCTTTCTGCTCTCTCAGATCTCCCCAGGGGAGCTGGCCCATTCTCCCTGACTTCATTAAGCCTCCCAAAAAACAAGACTCGCAGTTGTCATTTGACATTTAATTGTTCAATTACTTGATTAATGTCTTCTAATTCCTTGAGGACAGGAGCACACCCTAATTTCCCTCAACACTGTACCTCATTCCAGCATAGCACATACAGGTGGTCAATGAATATTTGTTGACTGAACAAATGAATGAATGAGCCTCAGCTTGGAATTGAGAAGCAATGTTCTGTTTTCCCTTGGGCATGCATGCGTATGGAAGTTTATCATTCCTCAAAAGTGTTCTGGTTCATCTGAACCAAAGGTGCTCTCTTACAAAGGGTTATGAGTTCTCTGAGGCCTCTGAAGTCAAGCCATCATGGAAAACATTTAAGATTTGCTTGCCCCTGAGCAAATGAACACTCTGTGCTGATCAGACCCTGAATGTTAGCTTTAACCATGTATACCTGCCGGAAGTAACCAGGAAATGAAAGTGATTTCATAGGGTGGTGAATGGTCCTTGTTAAACCCTGTTGAACAGGATGTTAAATGCAATGATACAACGCTAAACATGATATCTTAGCAGGCTCTTTCACCACTTGTTAACAAGGGGGTCCTCAAGGTAATGAGGATGCAGTGGGGGTGACATTTTGAAAATAGTAAACCCATGTGTTTATATGTCCACCTTAAATTGCATCCACTTGCAGCCATCTCTCTCAAGGGTGAGCCACACTTATCACCCCAGGGAAGGAAAAAGCAGATACTGCCTGGGACAAAGCTGTTGCGGATCCATCCTGGGTTCAGAGGATGCAATTCTTGACCTCTTTAGCCGGGCAATTATCTTGAAAGCCAGACTTTGTGAAGGATGAAAAAGGATTGCCTAACTTCATACCTCTCCCTTTAATGTATCATGAGCCCAGCCTAGTGGACTAAATCAGCCCGTTCCAGATGAGACCATAGCTAAGGGGTTTGGAATTTATCCTTGGAAGCCATTGGAGGGCTTTAAGAAGTAAACAGCACAGTTGAATTTCTAGTGCTGCCCCTAGAGTGACAGCATTTGTTGCATTGCAATTTGGGTCAAAGTACAGGCCTGGCTGTGTTTATAGAATAAAAAAACAGACAACCTTCATTGGCACACAGTCCTGGTAGAGCAGCTGGCACTGGTGAGTTCTCCTTTCCGTTAGGCAGACCTCTGGCCCTTGGTTTCCCCAAGTCTCGCTGCTGCCACGGCCCTCCATGGCCAGAGAATGACGGCTTCCATTCAGCAACTCCCACTTTCCCAGCACGGAGGCCCAAACTGCCCCCACGTTGCTCAGGTCCTGCTTAGGAGGTGGCAGTAGGGAGAGAAACTAGGTCACAGTAGCTCTCACCTGTCATCTCTATTGCTCAATGGTCTATTCGTTCTTCAACGACAATCTCCAGCTACGACCAACTCATATATCTCCCATGAAAAAACTTCTTACCACTTACACTAGCATTCTGCATATGATATATCTCAATGCCTCTCACTTCTTCTGTGAAGCCTTCCTGGACTACGCCAGCCTACACTGATCTTCCTGTGCGTGGTGAGCCATCTTAGACATTTCTCAGAAGGGGGCACAGATGATGTCTCCTGACTATATTGAAACTCCCTAAGATCAGGGACCCTGCACTGTTGTACATCTTCAACCTTCCTTACTGGGCTGGGGGCACAGTGGGCATGCACGGCTTGAGAGATTGATGGATTGAAGTTCTCTGAGAGAGGCTCCTGCTCCTGATATGGAGGAAAAGCACCCTCACTATGATCCTCAGGAAGCTCTCTTGCTTCTACCTGCATTTCCTTCTTTCCCTGTGCTAGGCAGAATTCTGAAATGGCCTCCAAAATGCCTGGTCCCCAAGGTATACATATCTTCTCCCAGTTATTCAATCAAACACTAATCTAGTGTTGCAAGGAAGGGAAGTAATTAAGTTCCCAAATCTGTTGACCTTAAAATAGGGAGATTTTCTGTGTGGGTTTAACCATGTCACATGAGCCTTTAAATCTGGGTCTAGAGGTCAGAGGCAGGACAACTAAGAGAGTCAAAGCATGAGAGGCATTTGACCAGGGAGAAATTATCTGTTGCTGGATTTGGAGATGGAGGGAGCTGGCAGAGAATATAGGTAAGTTCTAGGAGCTGAGCACCAGCAAGAAAATGGGCCCTGAATAAGCTTAGAGGTAAATTTCCCCCCAGAACTTCTAGAAAAGAACTCAGCCTGGCCTACACCTCAAGAACCCAGGCATACCTTGCCTGGATCTCTGATCTACAGAATTATCTGCTAATAAATAGATGTTATTTGAAGCCACTAAATTTTTGACAATTCACTATGTACCAATAGAAAAACTATAGGATTCACTGAACTCTACTAAAGGAGCTCCCAGTTAAACACATGTCCTGCCTTAGTTATAACTTCCAAGACAGATTCAATCTCCAGAAGCTTCCCTTTGAAAAGTCTCACCTTCCCAGAACTGCCTTTGGCCCAGTCATTCACAGATCCACCAACCACTTATTGATCACCTGCTCAGTGCTGAGTGATCCGGAAGTTTACCAAGATCCTGGATACCATGGAATGTTCAGTGGACTTTTAGACTGTCATTTGGAGAATTCAACATTTGTGGGCTTGATTTTTAGAATGCTGATGCCTTGAGAGTCAAAAAGGAAAATAGTATTGAATTGATCTTATAATTACCATCCTTCTGGTAGCTCTATTTCCTCACAGTCTGGCACTGACTAGGTGCTGCATAAAGGTTTGGTGAATAAGCTGATGCCTGGGCAGCTCTACTGCTTCCCAGAGTCCTCCACGCCAGAAGGAAGGTGCCTGTATCCCTCATCATTTGGCTTCCAATGGAAAAAGTGTGTCAGGGAGGAAGCCAACCCTGGTGCTGAAGCAAGTCTGAATAAGAGAAGTGTCTTGGGCTAACAAACTTTATCATTTCCTGATTTTAGAGCCTTTACTGATTTAGAAACTTGACAAAAAGTCTTGTTTGTACTTACTGAGCGTAAGCGCTATTCCGGAAAGCAGAGGGTTTAACAATCAGGTCACTGCTTTGCACACCTCAAAGGTGGCTGGGTAGTTGGAGAGCAGTGGTGTTACTGGTACCTAACAGACAGATCGGGAGGCAAGGCTGCAACATCAAGTTGCCATTGTACTTGTTCAATGTCTAACTGTCCATGAAACTAACGGCATGCAGAAATGGGGGCAGGCCCAGCTGGGGGCGATGAAGCTCATTAAACTTGCAGAGAGAAGCCATTCTCTTCCTCTAGTGAAGAGGAAAAAGATAAAGTCTGCTTTAGAAACAAAACACTTTACACAGGGTGCTTGGGCCAGAGATGAAGTCATTTGACTTTATATATTCTTTTTTTTTTTTTTTTTTTTGAGAAGGAGTCTCGCTTTGTCATCCAGGCTGGAGCGCAGTGGCGGGATCGCGGCTCACTGCACGCTCTGCCTCCCGGGTTCATGCCATTCTCCTGCCTCAGCCTCCCGAGTAGCTGGGACTACAGGTGTCCGCCACCTCGCCCAGCTAATTTTTTTTTGTATTTTTAGTAGAGTCGGTGTTTCACCGTGTTAGCCAGGATGTCTCGATCTCCTGACCTCGTGATCCACCTGCCTCAGCCTCCCAAAGTGCTGGGATTACAGGCGTGAGCCATCGCACGCGACCTGACTTTATACTATTCTATTTGGCTTTATATATTATATTATATTATATTATATTATATTAGTTATATATTGCATGAGTATGTAATATAATAAACATATAATTCTTTGGAGACATGATATACTCAGCAGAAATAAAATTTCTAGCATATTTTTGGGTCTACTTTCTATATGCTGCCATTCTGAAGGATTAAATATCACATCGAAATAACAGCTACATCTTTTTTTTTTCTTCAGTCACATTTGGAAGAGGAGGATAGGAAGGAGTCTCACTATGTTGCCCAGGCTGGAGTACAGTGGCTATTCACAGGCATGATTATAGTGCACTGCAGCCTTGAACTCCTGGGCTCAAGCAATCCTCCTGCATTAGCCTCTTGGTAGCTAGGACTACAGGTGTGCACTACCATACTCGGTTTTTAAGCTGTACTTTTAAAACATATTTCAAAGACAGCTGATGGGTTTTTACTGTTTTTCAAGTTCAAGTTTACCCTTGATAGGGGTGACAAATGAGTCACCTTGGTGATTGAAGCTTGCTGTAGATACCCTCTAGAGAAGATGAAAAAAACTTCTGTAGGAACCGGCTGTTCTCCTTAGACCTGGGGTTTTCCTCATTATTGGATCTCTTACAAACTCACTTCCTCCAAGAAGCCTGCCTGGACTGACTTTACCCTTCTCTAATTATTCCAGCACATCTTCACATTTCATTTGTTCATTCATCAAGTATTTATGAAACCTCAGTTGTGCTTATTATCATTTGTACCATAGAGATCAAAATGCTGGTTCCTCCTCTCAAGGAGCCTAATACTTGTCTCATTGGGACATCAAAGTATAAAGGCAGAGCCTTGGAGAAGCCCAAAAGTACTGCTTGAGGCAGGGTCTGGGTTGTGGCTGTTTACGAAGTAAGCTAGTTCTATTAAACCTTCTGCCGGAAATTTTAATAGACTAACTGGGCTTCACCCCAGATATTTTGTTACAGTCTCGATATTCACAGTATGGTCCAGGGACCCGCAGCACCAGCATCACCTGGGAAATCATAAAAGGCAGAGTATTGGGCCACACCTCTACGAGTTGAATTGTAATCTGCATCCTAAGGAGACCCCTGGAATCCCTATGCCCTAACATCAGGGTATGAGAAGCACTGATCTACAACACTTAGCATGGATTATTTAATGTCAATACTAGAAAAGGGTGAGGCGGATTACAAGGTCAGGAGATCGAGACCATCCTGGCTAACATCGTGAAACCCCGTCTCTACTAAAAAAAATACAAAAAACTAGCCGGGCGTGGTGGTGGGCGCCTGTAGTCCCAGCTACTTGGGAGGCTGAGGCAGGAGAATGGCGTGAACCCGGGGGGCGGAGCTTGCAGTGAGCCGAGATTGCGCCACTGCACTGCAGCCTGGGGCACAGAGCAAGACTCCGTCTCAAAAAAAAAAAAAAAAAAAAAAAAAAAAAAAAGGGTGAATTGGGAAGGACTAAACTCCCCAGTTGTGATAAGAACTATCAATCACTTTTACGTAGTTGTAACAGGTGGGAATTGCTCCATGACACTTAGGCATAAAAAACGTTGCATTATTTCTAAAAAGAAACTTAAATCTGGCTCCAAGCCCTCATTTGGAAGGTGGTGAAAATTTTACTCTTAGTCACGTTGGGGATTGGGGTTTCCCCTTTCTCATGTTGTATCAAAATTCAAGGGTCTTATGAGATGCCCAGAAAATGAGGCATTTGGTCCTTTGTTCAGGTTCTTCCTGTTGCCCCTTCTGCTCTATGATTCTGCTGCCAGGGCTGGCCAGAGCTCTAGGGCCAGCCAGCCAAAGGGCCGGCCTTTATATTTTATCTTCAATCCTCATAGTATCATTAGCATGAGGGTATCGTTATCCTCACTTTGCAGAACTGCCTGAGGTCATCAAACATTGAGATTAGAGCTGGGATCTGGCACGTTTCACAGTCCATGTTCTTTCCCCAAGCAGAGGGTGAGTCTCTCAAAAGAAAATGCTCTGTAGTCTCTCAAAAGAGAATACTCTCCAGCAGGGAAACTTGTTTGGGATGGTCAGTGTGTAGGAGGCAAGAAATTACGATGCCAAGTCTGGTGGACATTTATCTTGCTTTTAGGCTACCCAGCAGCTTTTGCCTGCTTTTTATGTTTGGAAAATTTCCATCTTTTTGAGTCCTGCTTCCTCGAGATAGTGGTCAGAAGCTTGCTCTCCCAGCATCCCTCGTAGCCAGAGTGTAGCATGTGGCCTGGGCTGTGCCAGTCACGTGCACTGGCATGAGAGTCTTATATGGAAGAGAAGGGTGGAAGGAGCAGTAGCCACATGGACTCTCTTTGGGGTTAAAACCAGTGTGTGACAAATGGAGTTAAAAGAGTACAAAGTGGCTTTTAGAGAGAGCAAAGACAGAAAAGCTAAGGACAGCATTCTAAACCCGATGTTTGCAGCACTTCTACATTGGTGCATTCTGGTGGGATAACCTGATGTGATTCTCTGGCCCTCCTAGGGATTATGTGAAATAACTAATAGCCTCATTTCTGGATGAAACTGGAATGGGCTCTATTGTTTGTCCTAAGAACTCTGCAGAACTCTGCATGTCCAGAAAGTAGGTACTAGAATGATCGGACTGAAGTAGGGAAATCTAGAAGGTAGCAGTGATGAATGTAGACTGAAAAGTAGACTGAGTTAAATATAGAGGAAGTTGATAGCTAGGCTAATGGATTCAGACTATACATGGGAGGCCATGGGAGCCATGGAAGGCTTTTAAGGAGAGGACTAGCAGGAAGGAGTGTAAAAAGATTGATGTGGCCAAGGTATATGTTGCTGGCAGAGAGAGGCAGTGTGAGGGGCACAGGTGTAGAAGTGGTCATGGGTTTTGATGATGGTTTGTGGTTAGGTTTAGCCATGAAGGGGTGGTAGTTACCAACCCTGCTAAACATTACAATCACCTGTGGAACTATTAACAATGCTCTACTCCAGTCTATTTACATGAAAACCTTTGGTGAGTGGAGCCCTGGACGTTGGCATTATTTAAGCCTGCAGGTGACTCCAATGTGTAGCCAGGGTTGAGAATGGGAGAAGAGGGAGCTGGAAAGGCAGGCTGGGGGTGGCTGGGGAGACCTTGACTTTAGTAACTGTGCCAGGGTTCTTGGACTAGAGGCCACCAAACCGGATTCTTCTTCTTTAACAAAGTAAGAAGGACTTTATTGGAAGTATGGGGGCTAGCCCACTGAGTCAAAGGAAAGGCTAAGGAACAAGATTGATCAGAGACCTAGGGAGTAGAAATTCATGGACCACCAGCTTGGGCTCCACCATCAAGAAGGTATCAGGTTCAGGCATCATCCCATCTTTGTTGCCATTCCATCCAGGGATGAGAACCTTGTTGGACTGGCTAGGGCTGCTCATCCAGCCCCTGTGAGGCTGAGATGAGGGCAGGTGATGGACAGTTGCCATCAAGACTGCATGCAGTGAAAGGCGTGGTCCCCAAAGGAGACCCATGTTCTACCCAGGAGAGTGGGTTACAGAGCCAGGGAGCAGAAACAACAGACACCCCCTGCGGGGACCTTAGTAAGCTTAGTGACATGCTCTGACATTGTTGAGTTTCTTCTTTGTTCCATGCAGACTTTCTCCAGACTCCATTCTCTGTGTATCTCTGAACTTCCTCTTCCCACTGCCTGAGTCCTGGGTCATATTTCCCAGGGGTCTGGTCATCTTAGTGCATGAGCAGTTTAGAGGGGTCGGGAGAAGGGTTCAGCAGCAGAGCCTCCTGCTTCTGAAATACTGCTGCCAGAAGCTGGTTAGTGCCAAATCCCTGGGGCATGTCTCCTGCCTTGTAAGCTGACTCACTCGCTCACCCAGGTCACTCACTGACCAAGTATCAGATTGTGGCTTCTCATTACCATGAAATCAGGTTGTATTTGAACCTTGGCCTGGAAAACGAAGATCTCTGGCTGTGCTTCAGCATCAGATGCAACACCTATTTCTAGAATTGGGCATCTTCTAATTATGTCTTAATATGATATTGGCCTTAAGCCAGGACTCCTTGTTTCAGATATAAGATCCTACCTTTGATGTCAAGCATATTGACCATGGAAAATAGGAAACATAGGAGGTGCATTCATTGCCTTCTAGAAATTTAAAAACTTATTTAACAAAGAAAAACTAGTAAAATATATTAAAGGCTTTGTTCATAAAATGGTTTAGTTTCACATTGGAATGCTGATTGATCTTTGATTTTTATGTCAGTCACATTCTGTCACTAGGACAGTTACTGTTTTCTCTCCCTGCAAATTGAGAGGCCGGGAGGCTACTCTCCAAGGCAGCTTCTGAGACTCTTCACTTCTCTTGGTGATGTTTTTTTGAATGGGAGTCACCATACGCCAGGTGAGCATTCCCTATGGAACTTGGCAGTGAGCTATGTGTATTGAGAATATGTGGAGGGGGTGCAGCATGTGTAGACTTCACATTTAGTGGGCAGGGCCTAAGTATGTGAGTACTGTGTCTTAAGTGGTGGGAATGATGGCAGATGGGGAGTATATTAGCTTGCTGTGGCTGCTGTAAGAAATTACTACACACTCGATGGCTTAAAACAGTAGACATTTATTTTCTCACAGTTCTGGAGGGCAGAAGTCCAAAATAAGTTTCTCTGGGCCAAAATCAAGGTGTCAGCAGGACCTTAGAGCCTCTGGAGGCTTTAGGAGAGAATTTGCTCCTTTGCCCTTCCAGTTGCCGGTGACTACTGGTGTTCCTTGGCTTGTGGTTGTGTTATCCCAGTCTCCAAGGCCAACGTCTTCAGATTTCTCCCTGCTCTGTCTTCAAGTCATCTTCTTCTCTGTCTTGCTCCATTTGGGCTGCTATAGCGAAATACCATAAACTGGGTGGTTTGTAAGCAACAGAAATTATTTCTCAGGGTTCTAGAGGCTGGGAAGTCCAAGATCAAGGTATTAGCAGATTGGGTGTCTGGTGATGGCCAGCTTTCAGGTTGCAAACTGCTGACTTCTCGCTGTGTCCTCACATGGTGGAAGGGGCAAGGCAGCTCTCTGGGACCTCATTTATAAGGACACAAACCCCATGAGGGCTGTACTCTCATGATGCAATCACTTCCCAAAGGCCACACCTAATACCATCACATTAGTGACTAGGTTTCCAACATACAAATTTGAAGGACACAAAAATTCAGACCATATCATCCTCTCTGTGTGTCAAATCTCCCTCTGCCTCCCTCTTCTGAGAATGTATCTGATGAAATCTAGGGCCTACTCTGATAATCCAGGATAACTTCTCTACCTCAAGATCCTTTGCTTAATCACATCTGCCAAGATTCTTTTTCTTATAAAGTGACATTTACTGTATCCAGAGATTAGGACCTGATATTCTTGGAGGACGTTTTTCAGCCTACTGCAGGGAGCAAAGGGATACCAGAAAGTACCAAAATTTAATGTGGTGCATGAGCATAGTCTTCCCACCTGCAGAGAGGCTCTGTGCTGTGCATAGGTATATGTTCCAGTCTCCTTCCCATCACCTACTAGTGTGTGTGACTTGGCAAATTACTCAGGACCTCAGTTTTATTGTCTCTGCATTAGACATAAACTGGTCTAAGGTTGATTTGAGCATGCGGTGAGAAGTTTATGGAGGCCTCCTGTGCAGTGCCTAGCGTGTGGTAGGTCCTCATTGAAAAGTACATTTGACCCCTGAACAACACGGGTTTGAACTGCTTGGGCCTTCTTATACATGATTTTTTCCCAATAAATGTATTATAACACATTTTGGAGATTTGCGACAATTTGAACAAACAAATGGTAAACAAATGGTAAAGCTTAGAAGAAGCCAAAAAGTTAAGAAAAAGATATGTCATGAATGCATAAAATATATGTAGATTCTTGTCTATTATATTATTTACTATCATAAAATATACACAAATCTTTTATAAAACCTTGAAATTTATCAAAAGTCACATACACTTACAGATTGCACATGGTGCCATTTGCAGTTGAGAGAAATATAAACAAATGTAAATATGCAGTATTAAATCATAACTGCATAAAAATTAGCTACAGTAATTTTTTGTAGCCACCTCCTGTTGCTAGCGAGGTAAGCTTAAGTGTTCCTAGTGTCCACTTGCAACTCTGTGTGATGTTAATCATCTCAGCGTGAGCAGTTATCTCTCCAGTAAAATATTGCAGTAAAAAATGATGTCTTGGGCTTCTCACATATATTTCGTCATGTTTAGTGCAAATACCATAAACTTTGACGAACATCATGGGACTCATACGAAGTGCCACTAGTGGTGTTGGAAGTGCTCCCAAGAAGTAAAGTCATGATATCAGAAGAAAAAGCTGAATTTTGACGTGTACTGTACATTGAAGTCTGCAACTGCAGTTGCCCTCCATTTCAAGATAAATGAATCCAGTGTAAGGACCATTAAAAAAAAAAAAAAAAAAAAAAGGAAATACATGAAGCCATCACTTGCGAAAAATAATTTTGCAAAAAGTGTGAGGTTGTTATGCCTGCTGTTACTACAGCTATGCCAGCAGGCCGTGACAACCTCACACTTTTTGCAAAATACTTTTTTATATTGTATTGGAAATGCAGCTTTTATGTTGGTGCAGGATTGCTATAAGAAAGGCATACCTGTAGACTCTAACATGATTCAAGAAAAAGTGAAGTCATTATATGACAACTTAAAGCCAAATGAAGGTGAAGGGCCTAAAGCTGGAGACTTTAATATCAGCAAAGGATGGCTTAATAATTTTAGAAAGACATTTGGCTTAAGAAATGACGAGATAACAGGAGAAGCAGCTTCTGATGATCAAGAGGCAGCAGATGAGTTCCTGTACACCATTAAGAAAATCATTGAGGAAAAAGGATATCTGCCTGGAGAGGTATTTAATGCAGATGAGAGTACCCTATTCTGAAAAAAAAAATGCCATCAAGGACATTTATTAGTAAGAAAGAGAAGTGAGCATCAAGACTTAAGGCAGGAAGGGATAGGCTAACTCTACTGTTTTGTTCAAATGCTGTTGGGTTTATAATCAGGACTGCCTTTATTTATAAAACTGCTAACTCCTGAGTCTTGAAGGGAAAAGATAAACAGCAGTTGCTAAGTCTTTTGGTTGTACAACAAGAAGGCCTGGACAATAAGAACACTTTTTCTGGATTGGTTATGTTGATGCTTTGTCCTTGAAGTCAGGAAGTACCTTACCAGTGAGGAACTGCCTTTTAAAATTCTTTTAATATTGGACAGTGCCCTTGGCCACTGAGAACCCCATGAGGTCAACACTGAAGGTGTTGAAGTGGTCTATTTGTTTTTTTTGCCCCCAAACAGAACATCTCTAATTCAGCCTCTAGATTGGGGCTATACAGACCTTTAAGTCTCATTACACGTGGTACTCTATGGAAAGCATTGTCATCATTATGGAAGAAAACCCCAAGTCTGGAAGGATGACACTATTGAAGATGCCATCATTGTTACAGAAAATGTCATGAAAGCCACCAAGCCCAAAACAATAAATTCCTGGTGGAGAAAACTGTCCAGATGTTGTGCATGTCTTCACAGGATTTACAATAGAGCCAATTCAGAAAATCATAAAAGAGATTGTGGATATGGCAAAAAGTAAGGTGGAGGGTGAAGGGTTTCAAGATGTGGGTGTTGGAGACATACAAGAGCTAAGACGCCACACCAGAGGAAATAACAGAAGATGACTTCGTGGAGATGAATGCTTCCAAATCAACGCCAGATGATGATGAAGACGACATAAAAGAAGCAGTGCCAGAAACAAATTGACAACATTAGACAATCTGGCCAAAGTTTCTAATTATTCGAGACTCTTTTTGACTTCTTGTACTGCATGGATCATTCTATGATACACTGAAAGTAAAGCAAACGTTGAAAGAAGTGCTGGTACCATATGGAAACATCTTTAGGGAAATCAAAAGGCAAAAAAGACAGAAATTATGGTGTATTTCTGTAAAGTTGTACGAAGTGTGCCTGCCTCTCCTGCTCCCGTCACACCTCCTTCACCCCTTCTGCCTCTGCCAACCCTGAGATAGCAGAACCAACCCCTCCTTCCTCATCCTCCTCAGCCTATTCAACATGAAGATGATGAGGATAAAGACCTTTATGATGATCCACTTTCACTTAGTGAACAGAAATACAGTTTCTCTTCCCTATGATTGTCTTAATAACTTTCCCTTTCTCTGGCTCACTTTATGGTAAGTATATAATACATATAACCTACAAAATATGTGTTAATCAACTGTTACTGGTAAGGCTTCCAGTCAACAGTAGGTGATTAGTAGTTAAGTCTTTGGGGAGTCAAAGGTTACATGCAGATTTTTGACTGTGCAGGGAAGGGTGTGTTAGACCCCGAATGCCTGCACTGTTCAAGAGTCAACTGTAGTTTCCTATGGTGACCGTGTGATATGACAGGAAGAATTTTGGTTGAGGACTCAAGAGAACTTGGTTC
This sequence comes from Macaca nemestrina, assembly GCF_043159975.1. Lineage (NCBI taxonomy): Eukaryota > Metazoa > Chordata > Mammalia > Primates > Cercopithecidae > Macaca > Macaca nemestrina. The sequence goes on from NC_092135.1 coordinate 17,641,419, forward strand.
TAGTCATTGCCGGGCCACTGACTTGTATCATTTTGAGCAGATCTCCACATATATTCTCGTGTAAAGCTCGAAGGGGGTAAACTTGAGGAGTTTGTCTCGAAAGTCGCCATAGACATAAGACATGAAGGGGATATGGGTGCCAGACTTAAGCACTCCAAGGAATAGAAAGTGTGTGAAGCTTCCTCTATGTTGTAAAGATGCATGGAAATTTGCTTCTCATTCCATTTTATGTTATTGTCTGATAAAATAGAAAAATGTTTTAGGTTCGTTTTCAGAAAGCGAAAGTGTCTGCCCAGGAAGGGCAGTTCCTGATGGCTATAAGGAGCCTCTGAAAGACTCTCGGGTGGCCCCAGCTGTGTGCTCATTCCAGAAAGGAGTTTTAGGCCCTGAGGCCCCCCGGGTCCCTGTGCTTTTGAAATTGTTTGCCTTTGACCTTTATCCTGTGAGAAGTTACTGGAAGACGGCAAGAGTAGCTCCAGGCCTCGGCAGCCCATTCTAGGTGGGAGCTTTTGACAAATTACCACATTGATGCCTTCTTTACACACCTGTAAGGCCAAAGCATTATTGGCCGAGGCAATCGATACATCAAAATGAATTTTTGGAAGAGTGTCATCAAGCTCAACTTTATTTCCAAAAACACAAAAATCTCTGCCCCGGGGAGGGAAAGATGACTTTCACTGTGAAGTAAACAGTTGATTGCTTAGACATGACTTATGTCATGCTAGTCCATCTGAGATGAAGGCACTGTGGAAACCAGTTGTTCCAGAATTCACATTTGTGAGGCCCATTAAAACTCGAGGCAGCTGGAGTCATGTTCTCTGAATTTGCCCATTTTAATTATAATAATGAGAACGTTAAAACAACATTTGGAATTTATATCGCACTTGCCTGTGAGGTGCTCTCAGCACTTTGGATCAATGTCTCATCCATCCTCATCACAGAGCTGGGAAATTCTAGAGGCAGGGAGTATTTGTAATTATATTCAGCTTAGTGAAGAGCCACCCTGGCTGGAAGGAATTTCAATGATGTGGTAAGTGCTTGCTGCCTTGTGGGGACAGAAGAGGCTGGTGCTGGCTTGGTGCTTCTGCTCAGTCCAACTCTCTCTGCCTCAGTTTCCATCAATCAAATAAGATAACAGCAGTGTGACTCCTCATCCTGCAGCATGGTTAGGTGGATCATTGTATGAATCATATTAACTCATGTTTTAAAAAATGTACTTGCTATGTGCCAGGTGTTCTAAGAGCTTTTTGTATACTCATTCATTGAATTATCCCGAAGGCCCTATGAGGCAGGTGCAGTTAATTATCCTATTTTAGAGCTAAGCAAATTGAAAAACAGCATTTAAGGAACTTGCCTAAGGTAACACAGCAATTAAGAACCTGAGGTGCATTTGACCCAGGCAGGTTGGCTACAGAGCTTGCGGTATTAACCACTGTGTTAGAGTTGCTTACACTTTGATATTGCAACACAATACACACACATGCACATGTGCACACACCTGCACAGGCAGAGCAAACAAAAGTTTCACTGAACAATATTCACCCATCCTTACCTTCGAATGTGAAGTGCCTTTTCATCTTTTCTCCTCTGTTCATTTCATTAATGAAAATGCCAATCTGAAACCAGTAAATTGAGTTTATGATCATGAGGAAGTCTGACATCCATTTTGAAAGCCTTAGCACGACACCATACTCCTTCATAGAGGCTCCTGGGGAAGCATTTGAGAAGAGACATGCAGGGAGTGTGTGTGATTGGCTGGGGAGGGTAGTGGAGACCAGAATGTGTGAAGTGTAGGCCCTGGCTCTGCTCCCACGGTGCTACCTCCTGAGGCAGCTGCTCCATGTCATGTCTGGGCCTGTGGGTTGGGGGGCAGAGGCTGCCCCACTCTCCTCTTCTGCTTTGCGTCGTAATAGTCTTTAGGGGTCTTCTCAGCCAGCCTCCATGGGCTTCAGCTCTGAGTTAACCCCAGGTATTTATTGAATAGACATTATGTGTTGGGCCTTGTAGGTATCCAGCTCTGACTGGGAGGCTACAGAGAAGCATAAGACATGTTCCTTGACTGCAAGGGAATGGCAAGACACCAGGGAAGGAAGGCCGACACGTCAAGGAAGAATTGGGGGCGGGTCTCCCAGTGCTGTATGTAGGGAGCATAGATTTTGGAACTAGATGGCTCCTCCTAGTAATGTGACCTTGGGCAACATACTTGACCTCTGAGAGCCTAACTCTGGGGCTGCATCTGCAGCCTGAGTGATATAATCCTGACTAGTGAAACTGGTCAACCATGAAGTGTTCCTAACAGGTTAGTAGTTAGAGGTCATGTTGTCATAACAGTAGTGCCAAGAGTCTGGCACACCTATAAACACTGGGGTTTCAGGGAAGGGATGGGGTGTTGCAGCAATCATGGAAGCCTTCCTGGAGGAGGCAGCATTTAATCTGAAGCAGGTATTTTCAGTTCCTGACCAGAAGGATCATGGGTCACTTAGAGATGGAAACAGATATGCAAGGTCCAACCATTCATGTAGGAACCATGCTTATATATAATCAGGTCGTAGCTCTGGCTCCAAAAGGAGGATCCTGAGTGCTTTCATAGGTTGTTGGGGTTTTGTTGTTGTTTGTTTTTAGAGACAGGATCTTGCTATGTTGCCCAGGCTGGCCTTGAACCCTTGGGCTCAAGTGATCCTCCTGTCTTAGCTTCCCAAGTAGCTGGGACTGCAGGCTCAAGTCACTCAGTGCACTGCTTTCCTGAGTTTGACATGCCCTACTGGCTTGAGGTCACTGGCAGACGACCACTTGATTCCCTCAGGTCAGGGGTTAGCAAATTACATGTGGGCAAGCCCTGTTTCTATATAGCTCATGATACCTGTAATGTCAGTAAGCTTTTTTTTTTTGCTTTTTTTTTTTTTTTTACACTTTTTTGAGTGTTGTAGAAAAAAAAATATGCGGTAGTACTATGTGGTTCCATAAGACCTAAAATACTTACTATCTGGCCCTTTAAAGAAAAAAAGTTTATCAACTAATACCGTAAGTCTCAAAGTATACAATCCTTGTTATAATTTGAAGGTCCTCCTTAGTTCTGCATCATCCTTTAGTCATTCTCCAGGCCCTTCTATCACACCCTGAGGGCACACAGGGCCCAAGCACTGGAGAGAAGGGGAAAGTAGGCCACCATTACTCATGTCCTGGCTTCCATGGCTGTCGGAATTCCCCTGCTCTGCCATGGCAGCACATTAATATGTAGCAGCGAGCGTGTGTATGTTTAATTCTGATGACAAGTGGCGCGTCAGTGATTAGTGCCAAATGCCAAAATGCTGGGCTGGAGGCCTGATGCTATTCATAATAACATTCATAAGAGTATTCCCTCAGGACCCAGCTCTCCATTTCTCCAACATAAATTGCTTGGGGGGCCAAATCGCAAACATGATTTCTCTTCATGCTCCACCTGGCCATTTGTAATAAGCGTTAGATGTGAAATTTGATTTAAATCAGCAGCTAAACTCGGAAAATCACAATGGTGTCATGCCTATCGTTTATTTTAAAAATCGAGAGAAAACCAAGGGTGAGCAACTACTTTATTTTGTTTTACTTTTTGTGGTGACAGTGTCTCGATGACAGGCTAATGAGCAGGTCAAAATAAGGGTACTGTGTATTTCTACTGTGGGTAGAAATAACCTTTCAAACATCACTGAGGCAATATGCCAAAAGGCTCTTGGTAAATGGCTGTGAAGGAGGACAGATTACCCTGCTGAAAGGCTGCTCAGACGTGGCTCCCCTTGACAATGGTGGGACTTTTGTCACAGGAAAATGAGAGGCCTTTGGATAGGTCTGAGATTGCTCTTATCTTCCCCATAGAGCAGAAAGCTACCACTCGGAAAGAAAACAGAGAGTTGAAGGAGTCCCCCGATTGAATGCCTTCCAGAAAAAGGATCGTTTTGAGAGAAACACTTTAATTTGCTTCAGATGATTCTGTGGGGGCTTATTCCTGAGGTGGTTCCACGTCCCGGCTCTGAAGAGAGAAGTGATGTTTAAAAATCTTAGGGGAATCCAAAGCGTTTATCCATTAACCTGAGTCACCAACCAGATTTCACAGCGTGGCAGCCTAGGAACTAGCGGTGACCACGATGTGTTTTGTTTGGCCCAGTGTTTGCTGCTTGTTTTTTAAAGGATTTGAACACCACTGGATGGTCTGTGCTGTCTCCAGTTCCTATGAGGCGCTCCAGGCTGCCTCACATGTTTGTCTACAAAGGGATTGGACTCCAAGGTGCATTGTTACAGCTTGTGGGTTCCATCGAAACATGACACCTACTTATCCCCATCCTACTTTATGTCTTGTGACCACAGAGCCCTCCTGACAAAGGTTTGCAGATGGCAGGTGACTCCTTGAAGCTCAGCCGTACTTCTGGAGAAACATCACAGAGTCCCCCTGTGCTGATGGCAGGTCACGGACCCTAGCCATCTCTAAAGGACAGAGTCCTTCTCTTGCTAGTGCCAGCACTGACTGAAATGTTGAACGAAGGGCCAGTGGCCATTTTCCGGCAGTGGTTAATTGCAGTGAGTTCTATTGTGGCAGGAAGGTTTGAAAACCATCTCTCGCCTGCTCTCACAATAACCTGAATTGTGGTTCTTGGTTAGACTAGGGCAAAGGGGTGGTGACATGAGAACACGAACTCTGGAGCTGGACTGCTGGGTTCCAATCCCAGTTCCCTTTTTGCCCCTTCCTAGGAGTGTGAACTGAGATGCAGAGGCAGATTTTCAGGGGAAGGACATGTGTGTTGGGTGATCGATTGATGCAGGAAAGAGAAAGAACAATTGGAAATGGCTTTGACATTACTTTGAATTCCAGAAGTGGGCAAGGATATACCAACCCGGTGCTTGGATTAACGAGAGGGTGGAAATGGAAAGAGATTCACTAGTTAACAAAGCTTAACAACCACGGACATCAGGGTCAGTGTGGAAGGAAGGAACCCATGTCATGCTCAGCCAAAGTACTTTGGAGAATGTCCTAGTTGGAAACTTTTTCAGTCACTGAGATTTTAAAAAATAATAATAATGGCAAAATTGTCATTTAAAAAAATCAAAACAGGCTAAAATGGCTCAGTCGCAACCAGCCCCAGGAAGGATGTGAGAGGCACATGGGCCCTGTGCGGGGCTTGACTTTCCACAACCAGTGTGTGTGGCGGGGGTGCTCAGAGCAGTCGTGCCTCACGTTCCCTCTAGCCTGCTTGCCTTTGTCTGCTTGAAGGACACGCTCTTCTCTGCTGATTGTCCATGTGGGGAAAGGCCTCAGCCAAGATAAATTTTTGTTTAAATTAAAAACTCAAGCAGGCTGATCCACAGCCATGCTGATGAGAAGCCTGACTCAAGTGACTGTTTATTTTCTTTATTCCTTGATTTTTTTTCACAAATAAGTATAGTTACATGCCTGTTATATGCCAGCCTCTGCTCTGGGCCCGAAGTGAGGGTTACATCGTCCACCCCTGTGCGCTCCCAGAACAGGAAATGAGACACATATACAAACGAGTGAGAGGCAGAGCCCTGCGAGGGATCATGGTCAGGGCAGACAGTTCCCCGTGTACAGATACGTTGCATTTCCAAAGTTAGCTTTCAAACTCTTGGAATCTGGATTCATTTTCCAGTACAGGCTTTCTTTTCATGCATAGATGCATTTTTTTTTTTTTTTGGCAGATAGCAAATGTTTATTGAATGCCTACCATGGAAAGAACTGAAAATACCAGGAAGAATAAAAAGTTTGTATACCCTTCAAGTCGGGGAGTCATCTGTACTTAACAAAGCAGCACAATGAAATGCTGGGCTTGGTGCTGCGCGTGGGAAGTGGCAGTGGAAGGGCCCCAGGCAGTGCCCTAATGGATGAGTGATTAATACACCTGACTTCTTTTTCTTTTTCTTCGCCTTCTCTATCACACCCAAGCTTCCATTTCTTCCATTTAGCTGTTTGCTAGGTGCTAGGCGGAAAGCAACTAGTTTAAACTTATTTACGTTTAGATATGACTAGAACTGATGGGGGATTGTCATTAACCTCTGAGGGGAAACTTTCTGTGTCTTAATGATCTAAGACTCAGGCTTGGGGTTTTATATGACCGAAAGTCACAAAACACCTGAATGGTCTAAGGTCTGGCCCTGGAAGGAATCCGCTCTTCAGGCAGAGAGGAGACCGCGCCCTGTGCTCACACTCACACCCATGAATTTCACCTGCTTCTGGAGATGATTTGGCTCCAGTTCCCGTTGTGTGTATTCCCAGGGTGTTACTGCTGATAGTTCAGACATTCTTTGCTTGGGGACTTCAGGTTCTAAAGTCAGTGTCAAGGCGAAAAGCCTGTAGAGTCCCAGTTGGCCTTGAAAATCACTTACCAAGGGACCACATTAGAGACCCAATTTTACCCTGTCTCGGTGAATCCCACCCAACCACTTTTTCCTTCCCTCTTAGAAAAAGTGACGTGATTGTTTAGTTGGAAAGCAGGAGAGGTGGTTGGGTCTAAGAAATAGAAAAACACGAATCTTGAAACACAGACATTTCACTCAGAGTGGTGACTGATCACTCCCTTAGAAGCGTGAGGTCGTTGCAACCAACCCATGTAGACAACAGTAGATTCCCAGGTCTCATCTCACATTTGCTCCCTGCCTGCCTTAGAGGCAATGGGATTCTGCAGTTGAGTCCTTGTGGCTGGGTGTGGGTGTGGCGGGAGTGGGGGTCCTTTCCTGTAACGAGCACACAGATGCTCTGAATGTCCACTCCCTGACTGCAGTTAACACTGCTCAGGCCCCAGGGAAATGCTTTCCTCCATCTCTGGTCCTGTGTCCTTGAAACAGAAGGTGGGACTGTCTGACTGCCAGGAAGGCTTTTGGCTCATGGCCCTGCAAAAGGCAGAGTCAGACCCAGCTTTGGACTTCAGGGAAGATTTGAGCAGCAAAACTGCCTAGGTAAGAAGAGAAAACAAATGAATTACCTTGTTGGATTCTTCTGCTCACACAGCACCGATGCAATAGATTCGTGTATAATGAAGTGTGGTTTCACAGCCATACTGAGTACCCATTTCCTTGCTGCTTTTTTTTCTTACAATTTGTGGTTTCGGAGATACAGATTCCCAATGCTTGCACATGGTGACTGAAGAACATTTTTCAATATTAAAAAATTTATATTGCTCTTAACTCTACGTATTTAGGCAATATTGATTCTTTGCATTGGCAACTAGAGAGGCATGGACTGCTATAATTAGGAATACTCTCATTTTTAAAATAGTTACTAAGATTTAATTTACATTAAAATGAATAAAAATTAGCTTTATTTGAATATCACTGATATAAATAGCTGGAATGTATTCAATATAGTTAATATTTTCTCTTTTAATTTTCATTTACATTTTAAAATTTAATGTAATTTGAATTTTTGATTAAAAATGTTCAAGTTTTATACATTGAATGCAATCACATTTTATTTTAGAATAAACATAATATGAAAACTATTGATTTGAATAACATTAGCAATTTTGCTGAAATGAAGGCAAGGAAAGTTAATTTTGTGAAACAAATATATAATAACGTATGAATTATTTATGCTTTTATTACATCACTCATCCAATATTACTAAAGTACAGATGGTACCTGACTTATGATGGCATGACTTATGATATTTTGAATTTAGGATGACATCAAAGCAACACATATTCGGGAGAAAGCACTCTATGAGTACTCATACAACCATTCTTTTTTTCACTTTCAGTTCAGTATTCAATAAATTACATGAGATATTCAACACTTTGCTAGAAAATAGGCTTTGTGTTAGATGACTTTGCCCAACCATAGGCTAATATAAGCGTTCTGAGCACATTTAAGGTAAGCTAGGCTGAACTATGATGTGGGTTAGGTGTATTAAATGCGTTTTCAACTTATGTTATTTCCAGTGTCTGATGGATTTATTGGGATGTAAGTCCATGGTAAGTTGAGGAATATCTGAATTAACAGAACACCCACACATGGACAATGATTAGTCAATTTGCTGGTCTTTGGTATTTTGTGACTTGCAGTCACATAAAACCTTAACTTTAAACATATTTAAAAAATGTTGTCAGCCAGGCACAGTGGCTCAAGCCTGTAATCCCAGCACTTTGAGAGGCCAAGGAGGGTGAATCTCTTGAGCCCACGAGTTTGAGACCAACCTGGCCATCATAGGGAAACCCCGTTTCTACCACAAAGATACAAAACCTAGCCAGGTTTGGTGGTGGCATGCACCTGTAGTCCTAGCTATTTGGGAGGCTGAGGTGGGAGGATCGCTTGAGCCTGGGAGGTAGAGGTTGCAGTGAGCCATGATTGTCCCACTGCACTCCAGCCTAAGCAATAGAGTGAGACCCTCTCTCAAAAAAATTGTCATTGTGAAGGTATATTTGTCAGGGAAGGAGGATAGAGCACTTTATTGAACAATTCATTAGTTTGGTTTGTAACTTTAAAATATTTATGTAGGCCTCCATTTGTATTCTCATACTGACCCCAAGTCAGAATCGCCCAAACCATTGAACTGTTCCCTGGTCTCACTAGCAAATAGTTGAATTCTATAAATTACTAGTCTATGGCATTATGTGATTTTTTTTTTTTTTAAAGACAGGGTCTCACTCTGTCATCTTAGGCTGTGCAGTGGTGCAATCATAACTCACAGTAGCCTCGACTCCTGGGATCAAGCCATCTTCCCACCTCGGCCTCCCAAGTAGCTGGGAATAGAGGCATGCACCACCATGCCCAGCTGACTTTTATTTTTTGTAGAGATGGGGTTCTCACTATGTTGTGTAGGCTGGTCTTGAACTCCTGGCTTCGAGCAATCTTCTTGCCTCAGCCTCCTACAGTGTTGAGAATACGGGCATGAGCCACCACGTCGGCTATGAGATTTTACTCTAACATTGTGATTTAATTAGGCTTCTGAACTCTTGCATTTGCTGGAGTCTGGCGGTGCTTTGCGGCTTCATTTAAAAACTTGATGCTAATGGCCGGGTAATTGTTTCAAAGCTCACCATTGATGAGGTGTCCAGATCTATCAGCCACAAATGCTGTGAAGGAGAGAACGGCTATCTTCCATTTCCTTTGGCTTTGCTATAATTTCAGTTCAGAGTAGCAGTGGCCCTTCAAGGTTAGAATAAGCTGAAAACATCAGAGAGGATGCAGTGGACAGATGTTGAGTCAGTGCTTATTAAAGAAAAGAAACTTTTGAGTGGGTGACATATCCCAAAAGGTACCAGTTTCCTAAGAGCCAGATAACTTGTGTACAGATCTTACTTTTATCAAGTGGCTCCAGCTCCCCTATTGCCCATCTGTTCCCTTTATTTAAATTGGGTGTCAATGGGATCGTTTTTAAAAATTATAGAATAGTCATTTAAAAATCATGTGTGACTCATCATCCTAACACACCTGTTTTTGTTGTTACATGTTAACTTACTCACACATACAGTACTGCATTGTTCCAATCAGCATCCATGTGTTCTGATTTTTTGTTTTAAATGTTATGTTGTATATTTTCTACATTCCCGTAGTCCTTATAATTCCTATTTTAGAGTCTATATAATATGGTGACATGATTTTAAAAGTCTATTTTTGTAACATGGAAATTTGAGAATAAAAGAAGAAATTGATTCATATTCCTAGATAGCTTTGAGTTTTTATTAGTCTTATCACTCTTTAAAACCCCTATTGAGTTATTTCTATGATGTAAGCAAGATAATTTGTTAATCAAAAGTTTAATTAACACATGTATTAGAGTTATGTATTTATTTTAGGCCAAATTTTATAATGTAATAGACTTAACCTTGATATATGGCTCTCTCATGTAATTGATGTATATAGGACATTTATGCTTGTTTTCTAGGTCTTTTCTTTCATTGCTTTATAAGGCTTTAAACATGTATACAGAGATTTATTGTTGTGTCTTTGCTTCTGTGACAAATTGTTTGCCATACCTGTGATTTATTTTTCACTAATTTGTTCCCAGAGAACAACCTTGAAATGTAACTCTCCAATACAACGCTGACCCTATGGGGAAATGATGATCTGCCTTCTAGAAACACATTAGGGCAAACGGTTGACACTGCTGGTATTTGCACCAAGTACTGGTCAAGGGCAGGTCCCTGTACGAATAAGAGGCGAAGGTCAGTGGTCACCAGCAGGCTCAGAAGGAGACGGGCTCATCTGGCATAGCCCACTATCATGGGCATTTCGTCAGTCACAGATATCAGCACAGGAGAGCTTGCAGGAAAAATGCAAGCCAGAAGCGGGGGTGTGTTTTGAGGAAGGGGATGAAGTGCAGAGATGTGACTCCTCAGAGAAGCATGTGGGCAAGTCTTGAAATAATAGAGAAGGAACTAGTTAGTAGATTACAGCAGATTTTCAAATTACATTTAAAAATTTATCTTAATTGGCATAGAGATCTCTAGACCAGAGCAATCTACATTTTTATTGAGACTATACTGAGTGCCCAGCATGGTGGTAGCATACTGCACTCACCCTTTTATTCACCCATTAATGGTGAGCACCCACTATGTGCCAGGCATGTGCTGGGCCTCACAGACAAAAAGCCGTGAAGAAATTATCTCCACCTTCTATTTTCTTCTGGTGTAATGAGAAAGATAGACACACAAACCAGATGTTACAATTCAGAGCAAAAAGTGTTAAAAGAGTGTTAGGCAAAGTGCCTTGGAAGCATTCATTTATTCAATGAGTGTTTATTGAGTTTCTGTTGTGCACCAGGCATTGTGCTAGGTGCTGGGCATATAGGAGAGAACAAAGTGGGTAAAACTCCTAGCACTGTGGAATTGACAGCTTGATGATGCTAGAATTCCTCTTAGAGAAAGAATTTTGTGCCTCTGCCTGGGCCCTGGAAAGCTTCCTAAAGGAGATGCTGACAAGGAAGTGGGAATGAAGGTGGGATAAGGGCAGCAATGGAGTACAGGAGAGATAGACGTGGAGCAGGGGCAGTAGTGGAGATGAGATGGGAGCAGAAAAGGAATGGAGTGGATAGAGAGCAGGGATGGGGGTGCAATGAGGGTAGGCTAGAGATAGGGTAGATTGTGGGGGCAGGGATGAAGGTGAGGGGGAGAGGCAGATATTTTTCTAGTATGCAGAGACAATTGTGCAATGGCACAGAAAAGTGAAGCAACATGGTTAGCGCCTGAACATATGTCCCATATGTAAAGATCCAGATGACCCAGCCAGGTCCCAAGGGGCATGTGATAGTGTTGGGCAGACCAGGTAAATGCATGATACAGACAAAGCAGTGCCCCACCTGGTCAAGAGAGCTGCTGAATTCTGCACCTTTGGTTGTAAATGGCTCATTAGCAGAATCTGAGTAGTGGGCCTGTTGCAGTAACCGCCAGCCTGGTCTCTCTGTACCTTGGTCTTCATCCCTATCCTATCCCTTCTGTCATTCATTAAATATTTACTAACACCTCCTAAGTCCTGGGCCCAGTAGATTCTGTTCATTTACAGATAATTTAAAGACAAAGTCTGTCTACAGAGCCTAGCAGCTATTAGGTAAGTTTGTACAGTCCCAAGGAGTTAAGAGCTTTCTCAGGAATAGAAACCAAATCTGAGTGGAATGTAAAGAGGAGCTGGCTAATATTATCGGGGGCTGTGTTGTTGACATTTCGTGACAGTTTTCTGAATGTTTCATGTATTTTCCTTCATTCTTAACCGACATTTTTGCTGAAGCTTGCTTCTCACCCTCTTGCTTACAGATATCTTCAGCTGCTAGGCTCACCATGGTCCGGGTCCACAAATCTCTCAAATTTGTGTTATAACAATATCATAACAATTAACTGAACATGTGTCTTGTGTGCCTGCTCAGACTGAAAACTGCCTAAGGACAGCAGGCCTCTTTTGGAGCCTTAACTAAGAACATTACAGGTGTTGCAAAAGTATTTTTTGCAAAACTAGAGCCATTAGAAAAGAATCCATTAAGTTTAGCAACTGAAGCAATTAGAGAAGAAATCATTTTTTTAAAAGTTTAGAGTATCAGAGTTAAAGTGTGTGCCTTGGCTTTTTGATAAAGCTGTTGACCTTTTGATTCTTTTTGTCAAATTCTGACTCTCCAAATATCATCAAAACACAAACAGTTGATAAGAGAAACCAAATTTATTATTTGCTGCAGTAAGGAAGAAACCCACCATGACAGCTTTGGTGGTGTCTTGGAGCAGGGAAAGCATGGTTGGAATTTGTTGAGAACTCAAAGTTTGATTGAAGGCAGATTTAGATCTTTCAATGGGGAGGACTTGATTAGGATGGGTAAAGATCATGATAGAACAGTTTAGAATGGGTGGAAATAGCAAGGTAAGGATTTTTGAGGCAGATCACTTAAAGAATTTTAGGGAATAAACTTCTCTTGATGAATTCCTTTTATGAGAGTTCTATGGGTCCTTTGAGAAGTTCCTATAATGGACAGTTGAATTATCTGCCTGGGCAAGACTCTCCTGGCATAGTAGGATGGTGCTAGGGATGACAATGAAATAGTAAAGTCATGTAATGTAGACAGCAAGTTGTGTGGGGTGTGGAGAGTTTTGGTTCTCACTTGCCGGCCAAGCAGGAAGTAATTGATGTCTAGAAAAACAAAACACAAAAGGCTTTCTCTAATGGTGTGAACCCAGGAGGCGGACCTTGCAGTGAGCCAAGATCGCGCCACTGCACTCCAACTTGGGCGACGGAGCGAGACTCTGTCTCAAAAAAAACAAAACAAAACAAAACAAAACACAACACACAAAAACAAGAAAGGGTTTCTCTAATGTTTTGTTTGGCAGTTTGAATTTTCACTTAGGCACATGCAGAGGCGAAGAGGTCTCCTTCTGTCCATGGAAACGTGTGCCCTGGATAAGAAGAGGTCGGTCGTCAGGTTGCTGGGTGCTGACCCCTGGGATTTGTCAAACACACGTCAGGGGCTAGCTTTCTTACCGCTGATGCCGGCTGCTGCCTGCAATGGTGCAGTGAGTTTCCATCTTCCCTTGTTTCTGTGTCACATCTTTGTCTTGACATTTATCCTTCTAGGGGGTGTTTACGAATGCACAGACCCACCAGATGAAAATGTCCAATAACATCAGGATACTTTATTTCATATTTTATTGGGTCAGAAAACTGCAATGTCTCTTCCATTTCATGCTGACTGCCGCCAAGTCACTTCTAAGTATACTGTAAGAATCATGCCTTTCTCTAATCATGCAGCAAAATCTCACCCAAGGAATCTGAAATTGATTTTTCTCCCCTTCTGTCCAGGTACTGTAGCCCCAGACATCTTTTTGGTACCCTCCTGAGTAAAATGGGAGGTTAATGGGGTGATGCAGATTTCAGGAATAAATAATTTTGTCTCTTGCAGCCAGCACTTCACAACCCCCCACAGGCTGTTTGCAAACTGCAGTTTTTCAAATACCACCTTGCATGGTATTAAACCCTCTTGAGCTGAGCATTGGAGAATAGTCAAAATAAACTGTTGAGTTCTGGGTAATAGCAGGTAGGCAGAAACTGAAGCCAGAGCTGCCATCACCACACCGCAAGATTTCTGTAAATCGTCTTCCTCCCCAACAGAGAATTTGCCTCTGGTGCTTTCTTTTCTTTCTCTTTTCTTTTCTTCTTTTTTTTTTTTGAAACAGAGTCTTACTCTGTCATCCAGGCTGGAGTACAGTAGCACGATCTCAGCTCACTACAACCTCCACCTCCCAGGTTCAAGGGATTCTCCTGCCTCAGCCTCCTGAATAGCGGCGAATACAGGCGTGCACCACCATGCTCAGCTAATTTTTGTATTTTTGTACTTTTAGTTAGTAGAGACAGGGTTTCACCGCGTTGTGGTCAAGCTGGTCTTGAACTCCTGACCTCGTGATCCGCCCACCTCAGCCTCCCAAAGTGCTGGCATTACAAGCGTGAGCTGCCACACTTGGCCTGGTGCTTACTTTCTTAACGTAAGCTATTTGAATTTTCATTTGGTTATCTTGGGTTTGAGGGCTTCTCATCAGGCCTTTTTTATTGTTTTCACTTTTCAAAAACATTCCACTTCACTTCTCATCGTCTTTGTTCCTCAGTTGAACTGAGAACAAGTGTGTTTTTAATGAAGCACTGATCCTTTTTTTTAAGAGCTTTTCTTTTTTTTTTTTTTTTTTTTTTTTTTGAGACGGAGTCTCGCTCTGTCGCCCAGGCTGGAGTGCAGTGGCCGGATCTCAGCTCACTGCAAGCTCCGCCGCCCGAGTTTACACCATTCTCCTGCCTCAGCCTCCCGAGTAGCTGGGACTACAGGCGCCTGCCACCTCACCCGGCTAGTTTTTTTGGTATTTTTTAGTAGAGACGGGGTTTCACCGTGTTAGCCAGGATGGTCTTGATCTCCTGACCTCGTGATCCGCCCGTCTCGGCCTCCCAAAGTGCTGGGATTACAGGCTTGAGCCACCGCTCCCGGCCCTTTAAGAGCTTTTCAACAGGCCTAGATGATTGGCATTTATTATCATGTTGTGTCTGCCTTCTGCTCAGAATATAAAGGAATCTTGGAATTATTTTCTCTCTTCTCTTATAGGCCCAAAGGGGTCTCACTTCTCTCCCCCTTCCTTGCTTTTTTAAATTTTACATCTCCGACACCTTCTAGCATCCCCTGGTATAATCTCCTACAGGCCCTTCAAAATCTTTTGGGCAGAAGTGACTGGGCTGAGTCAGATAGCTTGGAAATGCAAAAGGCAGCCCAGGCAGAGAGATTGATGGTGGAATGTGGCCTTCCATTTGCTGCCAGTGTCCGCGCCACACGGAACCATCAGGGTTTCCATTGCCCTTTGTCTGTTCCAATATCCTTTGCTTATCACCCAGACTCTGGCAGGTCAAGGAGCACCTGACATGGCAGCTTCTGGGGCTGAGATTTGCATGAATGTGCTGGAATCAAAACTACATAATTGATGTCTGCATGGAGCTCGTAGGTCCCTAGGTTGTAACTGTGCCTGCTAGGGTCTCCGCTGCTGATCAGCATAGAATTGATGCAAAGCAGATGGCCACTAACATTGTGCTTTCTGCTCGGCTCCTCTCCTGGCTGTGTTTCATAGAATGCAAAGGTGAGTAAGGTAAGTGAGCTTGACCTCCGTCTTTCCACTGGCACCTACTTTGTAATGGACATATGATTACAGGCGCTTGGCTGCGAGGCCTGTACATTTTTGACTGTTCACCTTCTGACCTTTCATTTCTTATCTGCATACGGTTTTTACCTACACCTGGGATTCGTAAAAGTTCAGCAGGAAAGCACATGTAAAGGTACCAGAAACAGTGCCAGGCACAGGGCAGCCTCTCCATAGCTGTTTATTCCTCTCTTTCCTGCTTCCTTTGCCTGCACCCTCTGAGGCCTCAGCCAGGCTGCTGGGTGCTAGTAGGTGCCAAGGGAATGGTGCTGAAGTGAGTGCCCTCAGAGAAGAGACAAGAAAGCTTTCTGTGTGGGGTTTGAGCTTCTTCCCTCTACTCTGCCAGCCACCTGAGCTAACAGAAGTTCTGTTGGGGTCCGTGCCAGGGGTGGTGGAGAATGAAAGAACACACAAAAGACAAAGACACACAGAGAACATGGCGGCCGCGCTCAGAGACTCCGCCTCACTTTATTTATACCCCATAAACCCCACGTCAGCAGAAAGAATGCAATGCAAAACAAACTTTCTTTTCCCAGATGTAACCTTCTACTCAGTTCCTTGTTTCTATGCTCTTCCTTATCTGCCCGCCTTCTTGGCGCCTACAGGAGTTCATTAAAAGTTCAATTGGAGATACTGTCCTTGAGCCCTATCTATTCTCAGCATACTGTTTTCAAAGGCCCCTGCATTTCCCCCTTTTTGTTTTTGTTTTGCCTCAATCCTAAAAAGGTAATCCATATTTGTTCCTGTGTTTTCTTTTGTTTTTGGAGGCGACAGAGGGAGCATCGAATCACCAAAAGAAGTAGACCTGATCCAAGTGTCCAAAGCAATATACTTCCAGAGATTGTAGAAATCCATGTTTTCATCTGGGTCCATGGGTTAAAGGCAGCAAGGCGCTGACCCAGCTTCTGCAGGGTTACGGTTCCAGACAACACATGTAATTGCTGTCGAAATGCTTCGGAAATGTTCTGAGTGAGCTCTTGGATGTCCAAACTAATATTTTTATGGCCTACTAATAATTTTTGGATTACGGTCCAATTTTGAGAGATGTTAAAAGGCACAGGCATTACACAAAATTGAGTGGAGTTCCAATAACATTGTAATGTCATCTGAGTACTGAGTACAGTGAGCTGATCTCCAAGCCATGTCAATGCTTGCTCCATGTTGTCCAATCTTTCAGCAAGTTGAGAATCAATGTTTCGTTGTTGAAGCCATAACCGGTGAGATTGTTCATGCCATTGCTGCACAAATTCAGCATTTTGTATACTTTGATGTAGAGCGAGCCCTGCTACGGCCACAGTGGAGACGATGGTGACAAGGTTCATCACCGAGGCAATTATAAGTCCAAGGGCACGGCAGGTTCGCTGGAGAGAAGTCCAAGTATAAGTTTCAAGAGGTGATGCCCCCCACGGTCGCGTAAGGTTAACAGGTAGCCAAATTTCCTTACGAGCCCTGAGGATATAAATATCCCCAGTAAAGTTGTGCCACCAAGAATGATTGAGGCAAGACAAAAATGTACACGTATCTGTACAATTAACAATTCCCATATTATTATCACATGTCAAATTCCCCACTAATAATAGGTAGGGCTTACGGACACAAGCAATAATATATCGGGAGGTATTCCGATATAACTGAATATGAAAGAAGTTATTTGGGTTAGAAAGATTAAGGGACATATTCCCCACAAAAGTGCTAATGGCATCGCCTGCAGCTAACAACTTCCAAAGATGACTCTGTACTTCAGGCCTCCTTCACGCCGTACCAAGGTTTCATTACTGTTAGCGGCAATACTTTTATTTGCCCAGTGTCATTTCAAAGATATGTGACTAAATTTTATTCGAAAATCACCGTGCACACTCCCATCAGTTATTTACATTCCATTGTATTCTAATAAAATCCGGGGTTTAGTTCCCCGATATTGTTGTCACTCCAGCACCTCAATATTAGGAGAAACCTCTAGAATAGGACAAAAAAGTAAAGAACTAGGAATAGTTTCATTACTATATACAGTATGATTATATTAAAACTTCTAGTTACAATAATAACAGTATTAGCAGCCACATGACTATGATTATAGCGAACAGCCCAGGCTTCATGTGATTTTCGGAGACAATGAGGACTATTTCCCATACATATTGGAAGTCCTTCCACTCCAAATTGGTATGTGCTGATTATAATTCCTGTTTCCCGTTCTATGTTGTCCTTGTCTATATAGGGGGACGGCATCCAAGTAATGTCATTGGTGAAAACCTTAATTTCCGCCTCTCCCCAGGCGACTCCCTGATACAAGGGTGGAAAGGGAATATAAGTCCAATATTCATACAAAGCCTCACTAAGAGAAATAAGTCCCCCACTGAGGCACATCTAACAAAGGAAGAAATGCATGCTGAATCCAGTTTTCTTTTCAACAGGGTCTCAATCATCTTGTAGGAAACCACTCAGCTCTGCTCCCTGTAAGGACAAGAGCATAGCCCCGTCCCTGTTTTAGAACTTGCCCTTGAACATACTTACCTTCTTCATTAGGATACCAAACCTTTAAATTGTCAGCAGGGACTATCACCGAGGGAGGTGAGGAAAGACGGGTTACGGCAGCGGAATCTTGCAATTGTCTCCATTGATTCAAAAAAATTAAGGTAAAAAGAACCTTCAAAATCTGGTTTCTGGGGGGCTCATTTCCCCCTTTTTGTTTTAGTAGTTGAGTTTTTAAAGTTAAATTTGCGCGCTCAATGATGGCTTGACCTTGACTGTTGCCCGGGATACCGGTGATATGTTGAATATTGTATTGCTGTAAGAAAACTTGTAATTTATGAGAGACATAGGCAGGGGCATTATTAGTTTCAAGTATAAGAGGAATGCCCATGATGGCGAAACAAACCAAGAGATGTGTAATAACAGAATCAGCTTTCTCAGATGGCAACGGAGTGGCCCATTGAAAATGAGAAAAGGTATCAATGGTATGATGAACATACTTTAATCGTCCAAAAGAAGGGACATCTCATGGATTAACCCCAGGATGGAAGGATGGAATGCTCAAAGGAGCACAGGAAAGACAAGCTCAAATAAGAGAACGAGCCTGTTTTGTTCTGCAGCATGTAGGTGGCTGATTAAAAGTGAATCAATCTGAGTATTACCATGAACTAATGGTCCAGGAAATTGAGAATGAGATCGAAGATGAGTGATGAATAAAGGAGCTCGACGTTGGCTCAAAGTAGAAGATAACAAGGAAAAGAGTTTTTGAAGAGAAGAAATAGCACAAAGAGGTAAAGTGGCCTGAGAAATATAAGAAGTAACATAAACGGCGTATTGAGAATCACTAACAATGTTACAACCAGTAGTAGGGAAATGAAGTAAGACCATGAGAATAGCAAACAGTTCTCCCTGTTGCACCGAGGGATAAGGATAAACTGTAACTCGAGATTGATGAACACTCCAATATCCAGCCTTATCATTGCTACTAGCGTCAGTACAAAAGGTAGGACCTTGAACAGGAAATACAGAAATTGGTGAGAAAGGCAACACAGAATGTTGCCTAAAAAATGAAAAGATCGGAGACTTAGGATATTGGGTAGAAAATTGTCCAACAAAAGAAGCGCAAGCAACTTGCCAAGAATCAGAAGTTGCAAGAAGATAAGTGATCTGATTATGAGTGAATTGAGGAATAATTAAGGAAGGATCTCCTCCCCAAAGTTGTCGACAGTGATGCCGTCCTTTGATGATCAGTTCAGCTAAACGATCGATATAAGTAGCCAAGCGTTTAGATATTTTATTGGACAGAAAGATCCATTTTAGTGGTCGACTAGTTTGATGAATCATTCCTGTGGGAGAAGGTAAAGTATGAAATAAACAAAAGGAAGGGCCTTTTGAAGTTGCTCTTCAACAAGCTGGAGTTCCTGTAAAGCCAAAGGAGTTAAATGGCATGAGTTGTCCAAGTGACTGTCTCCTTCTAGAATTGAAAAAAGATGTTATAACTGATATGTTGGTATTCCTAAAACAGGACGCATCCAATTAATGTCTCCTAGAAGCTTTTGAAAATCATTTAACGTTTTTAAATGATCACGTCGAATTTGAATTTTTTGGGGTCGAATATTTTGTGTTCTTAAGGTATAACCCAAATATTGAATAGGAAAATCCAGTTAAATTTTTTCTGTGGCAATATTAAGTGAGTAGAAAGAAAGCTGAGTTTGTAATGATACAAAAGCATCTTGCTGCTTTTCTCTTGTGGGTGCAGCAAGAAGAATGTCATCCATATAATGATATAAAAAAACAGAAGGATGACGCTTTCGAACAGGATCCAAGGCCCTATGGACAAATTCTTGACACAAGGTAGGGCTATTTAACGTACCTTGAGGTAACACTTTCCATTGATATCGAGAAAGTGGCTGAAAATTATTAAAAACAGGGACAGAGAAGATCCATACAATGATAAATTAACACAGTTAGAAACTGATTGTTTACAGGATTTAAAGTCCTATGTATGAATTTTTGACATATAGTAGGGCTATTAAGTATACCCTGGGAAGAAGCTTTTGCTGATATTTTTGAATAGGTTGTCCATTATTATATTTAGGAATAATAAAGGCAAACTTTTTACAATCTTGAGGTTGTAATGGAATAGAGAAAAAACAATTTTTGAGATTTATGACCATTAATTTTTAACTTTGTGGGATAAGGGCAGGATTAGGAAGACCGGGCTGTAAACTTTCCCTAGGTTGAATGTAAACATTTATAGTTTTAAGAACAAGACAAAGACAGGAATTCCATGCAGAAGTACGTGGCTTTAGATTCCTCTCGGCCATTTGTTTTTTGACTTACTCTTTTAAAATCCTAAGTATTTATTTAGATAATGGCCACTGTTTCACCTAAAGAGGAGTGGTCGTTTTACACTTTAATTATGAAACTTGAGGCTGGTGAACAGTGGCTATGAGTTTAAAGGATTGTAGCCCATTTTGAACATCATATTTTTGACAGCTGAGGAAATATGAAGAATGTTTAAAAAAGCACCAAATTGTTATGAAAGATTTTGTCCCCAAAGATTAATATTGATAGGAATAATATAAAAAACCACTTGACCTTGTTGACCTTTAGGACCGACACAGGTTAAAGGTTCTACGTTTTGATAAACCACAGAAGCAGCACCCAAGCCAGTGAGTATAACTGAAACTTATCTTTTTTCCCATTGTATAGGCCACTAATTTAAACAAATAATAGACATATTCACCCCCATATCAATTAACCCTTTAAAAACTATTTCATTAATATGCAATGAACATAAGGGCTTTTGATTAGAAACTAAAGTTTCCCAAAAAACAGTTTCTTCTGTGCTACCAAACCCTCCCTATTGAGAATACGTTCCTCTGCCTCTAGGCATATAAATTGTGAACTTGTACCATAATAAGAATTTTATTAGTAACATCAAGATCAATGATTTCTGAAATCATCAACTTCCATATAGCACTGTTGTTTTGACCTAACAAAAGTCCTACATGTCCTTTTGGCAAAGGGCCACACACTCTAATAGCTAATTTATATACTCCTCTATTAGGAGACAAAGTGTATAAGGCTGAGTAATAGCTAAGTCAGCAGCGGCACTCTGCTTAGTTGCCGCATAAAGCTGAGAAACTGGGGTAAGGTGTGGGATCCTTAAGGAGGACTTGAATTTATTCCCTAATGTTGTAGGCCATTGCTCACTGAATATTGTAGTAGACTTGTATTGTAATTGTTGGGGCCTCAAACCTGTGGGCCCCGACTCCCGTTTCCCAGGAGAGGAGACA
Organism: Macaca nemestrina; assembly: GCF_043159975.1. NCBI lineage: Eukaryota > Metazoa > Chordata > Mammalia > Primates > Cercopithecidae > Macaca > Macaca nemestrina. The sequence continues at coordinate 17,662,306 of NC_092135.1, forward strand.
GTAAATTTCCACTTCTATCAGTTTTGGAACGACATTTATTTGTCCAATGTCGACCTTTATCACAACATTTGTACACCTCTGAAGGCAGCTTTCTGCCTCGAGGGATAAAAGTGTTCAATTTTTATGACATTCTTTTTTGAAATGTCTAGGTTTACCACACTGAAAGCAAATACCTTGTTTGTTATTTCCTTTTAAGGCTTTAGACAAAGCTCCAGCAAATAATTGAGCATTATAAATAGCCCCTCCAACACTAACACAAGTTTTAATATATTTATCTAAATTGGCCCCATTGGCCTTTAATGATTTTAACAATTTTTGACAGTCAGCATAAGCATTTTTAAAAGACAATGTTTGTAACAAAATTTTTGAAGCAAAGCCAGCACTCAAAATTTTCAAGACAGCATCCTGAAGATGGGCTACGAAATCTGGATAGGGTTCATTTGTGCCCTGTAAAATCTTCACAGAGGAAAGGGAAGATTTTCCTGTTATCTCTACCTTATTTCAGGCCCTTAAAAACAAAGTCTTGATTTGAGTAAAGGCAACATCATCTAGACCAGCCTGAGCATTAAGAGTAGCATATTGGCCCGTGCCTGTGAGTTGTTCCTCAGTGGGTCCTGGGGGATCACACATAACATTTTTTCTAGCCTGTACATGTGCCTTGTCCATTTACCAGCTATGCAATTATAACCACTGAGAACGATCAAGAAAAGCCTTCCCCAAAGTCTTCCAGTCTATAGGAATCATCAAATTTTCTGATGAAAAAATATCAAGAAGACCAAGGATAGGGGTCCATAGTTAGAAATGGCAGCTTTCATTTCTTTTAAAAATTTAATTTGTAAGGCATTAAATTGGACATTATTGCCACCATTTGAAAACTGAGCATTAGGTGCAAAAGAAGCACAATTAATTAGAAACAGATCCAGCTCCTTAAAAATTTTTTTTAAATTAAAAGTATATATAATATGTAATAATACTCATATCCCCAAATATAAAGAATCCCAACATATTAATAAGAAAAGGCAAATAACCCAACCAAAAGTAGCAGAACAAAGAAATGACAATAAACCTATATGTCTAACATCATTACTCACTAGGAAATATGTATATTAATGCCAAATTGAGAATCATTACATACACAATACAATGGTTAAAATTTAAAAACACAGAAAATATCAAGAGGTAGTTAATGTGTTAAGCAGCTCGAATACTCACCTTCTGTTTGGAGTGTAAATTGGTGGAACCTATGCACCCCTATAACATAACAATTCCCTAGCTGGGGTTATTAATATTATATTAATATTAATAGTTAATATTAATGTGCTTATTTATTGACTATTGAAATACTCATAATATTTTAACAAACAATAAGATATACATATACACTGGTTTTGACATATTAAACAGGTGTTTAGTATAAATTTAAAGTATGTCTGATGTGAACAGGGCTTCAACTTTGCCAAACAAAGGTAAAGATAAGGAAGCCGGGGGGTTGGAGGCTCTGGAAAATCCTTTTTTAACAGGGCAGAAGGAAAAGAAATAGGGAAAGCTCGCAAAGGTGAATTAGAAGAATATATCTGTAATATTTGTTGAAGCATTTCCATAATACACTGCATGTCAGAATTTCCCTTAGAAGAAGGAAAAGCTGGCTTTTTCTCTTCTCCCCCTTTTGCTACTCCCCCTTCCTCTGTTATCCTGGCACAAATGGGCTCCATTTCAGATTTATTTTTTTCCCAAATCCTCAGATAACCTTTCCTCCTGTGGCTATATCACCACACTCTGAATCAGTCTCAAGTAACTCTAATGTCTGAGTGATAGAGTTACACAAGGTCCACAATTTTAGAGGCATAATATCCCCTAACTGGAGAGCTCTAAGCAGAGCTTTTACTACCTGTAACCATTCTCTCCGATTCAGCTGCACTTTAGTCTGATACTGAAACCAGTAACAATGGTGTTCAACATGGGCAAACAATCGCTTCAAAGTCTTTTTCTTTTACTTCCACTCCTATAGACAGCAACAGTCCTTGAAACAGCTGTAAATATTCTGAGGCCAGAGAGATGGAATTCCCCATAATGAAAGCTTAAGAAGGTTCCCCTTAACAATATCTGGGCCTTACCCGCCCCTAGGGGGTTCCCCTTCTTGTTCTCCCCTACTCACCCGTGCTGACCCTGCTCGCTGCGCCACTTGTTGGGGTCCGTTCCGGGGGTGGTGGAGAATGAAAGAACACACAAAAGACAAAGACAGAGAACATGGCGGCCGCGCTCAGAGCCTCCGCCTCACTTTATTTATACCCCATAAACCCCACATCAGCAGAAAGAATGCAATGCAAAACAAACTTTCTTTTCCCAGATGTAATCTTCTACTCAGTTCCTTGTTTCTATGCTCTTCCTTATCTGCCCGCCTTCTTGGCGCCTACAGGAGTTCATTAAAAGTTCAATTGGAGATACTGTCCTTGAGCCCTATCTATTCTCAGCATACTGTTTTCAAAGGCCCCTGCAAAGTTCAGTAACAGCTCACCCTTTCCTTTGAATCAGTGTCTCCAATTCTCAGGCTTCAAATAGCTCCAGCGGACTGCAGGGTTTTGTTTTCCCTTAGCTTAGAACCAGTTATAGTCTGGAACCAATTTGGTGAAAGGTACCTGAGTTTTCCTTAGCAACCTAACTCTGTTTGCCTTATGTGCTTGACTTTTGCTGATTTTCAGCCCAGATTCCCGCTGTGTCCAGTGCTCAAAGTTGGAGGCCAGAGGAAAAGGGCTGGTGGGATCAACCTGCCCCAGCTGCTTGAACAGAAATGCTCTGGGAAGAGGTAGATGGGATGCTTTTGTTTAGCATGGGGCTGTAGGAAGCTCTGGAGGCTAGCTAGCTGAGAGCCATTGCTACCTTTGAGGCTGTGTGTGTGTGTGTGTGCGCGCGCGTGCGTGTGTTCGCGCATGTGTATGTGTGCGTGTACGTGCGTGCATGTGCGCACGTGCACGTGTGTGCGTGTGTGTGCATGTGTGCGTGTGTGTGTGTGTGCACGCACGTGCTCACCCGTGGCATGGGGAGGAGGACTCACAGGTACAGAGGTGAGTAGAACACTCCCTTGATGTGGCGAAGGAGGCCATGCTGCCCACATTTTACACCTGACTAGCACAGGCTCTTGCCAGCTTCTTACCTGCCTCTAGGTCTTTGCCCTGGATGTTCCATCTGCATGAAATGCTTTGCCCTTTGATAGTCACAAGGGTCACCCATTCTTTCATTCTGTCCTCTGATACCTTCTTACTGCCACCCTCCTGTTACTCTCTATTTCCTTTCTGCTTTATTGTTCATCATAGTACTCACCTGTACTTGGTACTATGTTGTACAGTTACTTTTATAACATGTCTTCCCAATTAAATGCAACCTCTTTGAAGGCAGAGTCTTGCCTATGTTGCTCATTCTTCTGTTCTCAGTGCCCTGAGCCATACCAGGTGCATATTAGGCACTCAATAAATATTCATTGAATGAATGGATGAGTGGGTAGGTAAATGTTTTTGGTGTCTGGGGCACCAAGCAGCAAGGTGAGAGGTTATTATATGACATGGGCTTGACAACAGACTACATAGGGAGGAAACCTGGCAGATTAATGTTCTCTTAGTCTTTTCTTTCTCTTCTTTCCTTTCCTCTCATCCTCTACTCTATTTCACTTGGTTTACTATATTCTTAGGATTTACTTTTGGGCTGTTAAATAAGTATATTTACCAGTTTCTAATGATATCTTTTGACTTCCTAGCTATAGAAGATACTGAATACAGTAGCTTCTTTCTTCCCCTTCTGTTAGTTATATTAGATCTACATTTTCAGGGCTTAGAATATTCATGTGTTTTTAATCATAAATCCCAACCTGCTTTAGTCTTAGTCCTACATTTAAATAGATTCTGTCTTCTTCACTAGGCCTTTGTTGTTGTTTTCCATTCAACTCTTGGGTGGCTGAAAAGTTCTTCCCCTGATAATTTCTTCAAGAAATAACAAAATGTCTTAAATTCTTGTAGGTTCAAAAATGGTTCATTACTTTTATAATGAATGATAGTTTTGCTGGGTATAAAATGTTTGAGTCACACTGTTTTTTTGGAGGCCTAGTACCAAAAGTATCACTCCACTATCTTCTAATGGTAAAGTCTAAGGCCAATCTCATTTTTTCCCATCGTAAGAAATGGGTGCCTGGCTGCCCAAATATTCTTTCTTTACCTTTGAAGTCTCATAAATGTACTAGATTATTGTTGTCAATTTTTTCCAGGATACTCTGTGACTTTCAAGAAATATTCAAGTACAATGTATTCAAGTCTTCTTTTATTTCTGGAAAATTTATTGAATTATACCTTTAAATATTTTATATCTTTTGCTAATCTTGCTTATCTATCATTTTCTTTCTAATCCCTTTAAATTCCTTATTTCCATTTCATTCTATTCTCATTTTTTTGTATCACTGTTCTTTCCTTTCTGTTTCTTTCTGTATTCTTTTTTATTATTATTATACTTTAAGTTCTAGGGTACATGTATACAACATGCAGGTTTGATACATAGGTATACATGTGCCATGTTGGTTTGCTGCACCCATCAACTCATAATTTACATTAGGTATTTCTCCTAATGCTATCCCTTCCCCAGTCACCCACTCCCTGACAGGCCCCAGTGTGTGATGTTCCCTGCCCTGTGTCCAAGTGACCTCATTGTTCAATTCCCACCTATGAGTGAGAACATGCGGTGTTTGGTTTTCTGTCCTTATGATAGTTTGTGGAGAATGATGGTTTCCAGCTTCATCCATGTCCCTGCAAGGGACATGAACTCATCCTTTTTTATGGCTCCTTACTATTCCATGGTGTATATGTGCCACATTTTCTTAATTCAGTCTATCACTGATGGATATTTAGGTTGGTTCCAAATCTTTGCTATTGTGAATAGTGCCACAATAAACATATATGTGAATGTGTCTTTTTAGTAGCATGATTTATAATCCTTTGGGTATGTACCCAGTAATGGGATTGCTGGGTCAAATGGTATTTCTAGTTCTAGATCCTTGAGGAATTGCCACACTGTCTTCCACAATGGTTGAACTAATTTACACTCCCAACAACAGTGTAAAAGCATTCCTATTTCTCCATATCCTCTCCAGCATCTGTTGTTTCCTGACTTTTTAATGATTACTATTCTAACTGGCATGAGATGGTATCTCATTGTGGTTTTGATTTGCATTTCTCTGAGGACCAGTGATGATGAGCATTTTTTTCATGTGTCTGTTGGCTGCATAGGTGTCTTCTTCTGAGAAATGTCTGTTCTTATCCTTTGCCCACTTTTTGATGGGGTTTTTTTTTCTTGTAAATTTGTTTGAGTTTTTTAGATTCTGGATATTAGTCCTTTGTCAGATTGGTAGATTGAAAACATTTTCTCCCATTCCGTAGGTTGCCTGTTCACTCTGATGGTAGTTTCTTTTGCTGTACAGAAGCTCTTTAGTTTAATTAGATCCCATTTGTCAATTTTGGCTTTTGTTGCCATTGCTTTTGTTGTTTTAGTCATGAAGTCCTTGCCCATGGCTATGTCCTGAATGGTATTGCCTAGGTTTTCTTCTAGGGTTTTTATGGTTTTAGATCTAACATTTAAGTCTTTAATCCATCTTGAATTAATTTTTGTGTAAGATGTAAGGAAGGGTTCCAGTTTCAGTTTTCTACATATGGCTAGCCAGTTTTCTCAGCACCAATTATTAAATAGGGATTCCTTTCTCCATTGCTTGTTTTTGTCAGGTTTGTCAAATATCAGATGGTTGTAGATGTGTGCTGTTGTTTCTGAGGCCTCTGTTCTGTTCCCTTGGTCTATATGTCTGTTTTGGTACCAGTAGCATGCTGTTTTGGTTACTGTAGCCTTGTAGTATAGTTTGAAGTCAGGTAGCATGATGCCTCCAGCTTTGTTCTTTTGGCTTAGGATTGTCTTGGCAATGCGGGCTCTTTTTTGGTTTCATATGAACTTTAAAGTAGTTTTTTCTAATTCTGTGAAGAAAGTCATTGGTAGCTTGATGGGGATGGCATTGAATCTATAAATTACTTTGGACAGTATGGCCATTTTCACGATATTGATTCTTCCTATCCATGAGCATGGTATGTTCTTCCATTTGTTTGTGTCCTCTTTTATTTCACTGAGCAGTGGTTTGTAGTTCTCCTTGAAGAGGTCTTTTATATCCCTTGTAAATTGGATTCCTAGGTATTTTATTCTCTTTGAAGCTATTGTGAATGGAAGTTCATTCATGATTTGGCTCTCTGTTTGTCTGATACTGGTGTATAAGAATTCTTGTGATTTTTGCACATTAATTTTGTATCCTGAGACTTTGCTGAAGTTGCTTATCAGCTTAAGGAGATTTTGTGCTGAGATGATGGAGTTTTCTAAATATACAATCATGTCACCTGCAAACAGGGACAATTTGACAACATTTCCTAATTAAATACCCTTTATTTCTTTCTCCTGCCTGATTGCTCTGGCCAGAACTTCCAACACTATGTTGAATAGGAGTGGTGAGAGAGGGCATCTTTGTTTTGTGCTGGTTTTCAAAGGGAATGCTTCCAGTTTTTGCCCATTCAGTATGATATTGGCTGTGGGTTTCTCATAAATAGCTCTTACTATTTTGAGATACATTCCATCAATGCCTAGTTTATTTGACAGTTTTTAGCATGAAGGGCTGTTGAATTTTGTTAAAGGCCTTTTCAGCATCTATTGAGATCATCATGTGGTTTTTTTCATTGGTTCTGTTTATGTGATGGGTTACGTTTATTGATTTGTGTATGTTGAACCAGCCTTGCATCCCAGGGATGAAGCTGACTTGATCGTGGTGGATAAGCTTTTTGATGTGCTGCTGGATTTGGTTGCCAGTATTTTATTGAGGATTTCTGCATCAATGTTCATCAGGGATATTGGTCTAAAATTCTCTTTTTTTGTTGTGTCTCTTCCAGGCTTTGGTATCAGGATGATGTTGGCCTCATAGAATGAGTTAGGGAGGATTCCCTCTTTTTCTGTTGCTTGGAATAGTTTTAGAAGGAATGCTACCAATTCTTCTTTGTACTTCTGGCAGAATTCAGCTGTGAATCCATCTGGTCCTGGACTTTTTTTGGTTGGTAGGCTATTAATTATTGCCTCAATTTCAGAACCTGTTACTGGTCTATTCAGGGATTCCACTTCTTCCTGGGTTAGTCTTGGGAGGGTTTATGGTTCCAGGAATTTAGCCATTTCTTCTAGATTTTCCAGTTTATTTGTGTGGAGGTGTTTATAGTATTCTCTGATGGTGGTTTGTATTTCTGTGGAATACAGAATACATATATATCTGTATATATCCCCCTTATCATTTTTTAGTACATCTATTTGATTCTTCTCTCTTTCTTTATTAGTGTTGCTAGTGGTCTATCAGTTTTGTTAATCTTTTCAAAAAACCAACTCCTGGATTCATTGATTTTTTGAAGGGTTTTGTGTGTCTCTATCTCTTTCAGTTCTGCTCTAATCTTAGTTGTTTCTTGCCTTCTGCTAGGTTTTGAATTTGTTTGCTCTTGCTTTTCTATTTCTTTTAATTTGATGTTAGGGAGTCGATTTTAGATCTTTCCTGCTTTGTCTTTTAGGGATTTAGTGCTATAAATTTCCCTCTACACACTGCTTTAACTGTGTCCCAGAGATTCTGGTACATTGTGTCTTTGTTCTCGTTGGTTTCAAAGAACATTTTAACTTCTGCCTTCATTTTGTTAGTTACCCAGTAGTCATTCAGGAGCAGCTTGTTCAGTTTCCATGTAGTTGTGCAGTTTTGAGTGAGTTTCTTAATCCTGAGTTCTAATTTGATTGCACTGTGGTCTGAGAGACAATTTGTTGTGATTTCTCTTCTTTTACATTTGCTGAGGAGTGCTTTACTTCCAAGTATGTGGTCAATTTTAGAATAAGTGTGATGTGGTGCTGAGAAGCATGTATATTCTGTTGATTTGGGTTGGAGAGTTCTGTAGATGTCTATTAGGTCTGCTTGTTGCAGAGCTGAGTTCAAGTCCTGGATATCCTTGTTAACCTTCTGTCTTGTTGATCTGTCTAATACTGACAGTGGGGTGTTAAATCTCCCATTACTATTGTGTGGGAGTCTAAGTCTCTTTGTAGGTCTCTAAGAACTTGCTTTATGAATCTGGGTGCTCCTATATTGGGTGCATATATATTTATGATAATTAGCTCTTCTTGTTGAATTGATCCCTTTTCCATTATGTAATGGCCTTCTTTGTCTCTTTTGATCTTTGTTGATTTAAAGTCTGTTTTATCTGAGACTAGGATTGCAACTCCTGCTTTTTTTTTTTTTTTTTTTTTTGCTTTCCATTTGCTTGGTAGATCTTCTTCCATTCGTTTATTTTGAGCCTATGTGCTTCTTTGCACATGAGATGGGTCTCCTGAATACAGCACACTGATGGATCTTGACTCTTTATCCAATTTGCCAGTGTGTGTCTTTTAATTGGAGCATTTAGCCCGTTTACATTTAAGGTTAACATTGTTATGCATGAATTTGATCCTGTCATTATGATGTTTGTTGGTTATTTTGCCCATTAATTGATGCAGTTTCTTCATAGCATCGATGGTCTTTACAATTTGGCATGTTTTTGCAGTGGCTGGTGCCAGTTGTTTCTTTCCATGTTTCATGCTTCCTTCAGGGGCTCTTGTAAGACAGGCCTGGTGGTGACAAAATCTCTGAGGATTTGCTTGTCTGTAAAGGATTTTACTTCACTTTCACTTACGAAGCTTAGTTTGGCTGGATATGAAATTCTGGCTTGAAAATTCTTTTCTTTAAGAATGCTGAATATTGCCCCCCCCCCTCTTCTGGCTTGTAGGGTTTCTGCCGAGAGATCCACTGTTAGTCTGATGGGCTTCCCTTTGTGGGTAATGACCTTTCTCTCTGGCTGCCCTTAACACTTATCCCTTCATTTCAACCTTGGTGAATCTGACAATTATGTGTCTTGGGGTGGCTCTTCTCAAGGAGTATCTTTGTGGCATTTTTGTATTTCCTGAATTTGAGTGTTGGCCTGCCTTGCTCAGTTGGGGCAGCTCTCCTGGATAATATCCTGAAGAGTGTTTTCCAACTTGGTTCCATTCTCCCCATCACTTTCAGGTACACCAATCAGATGTAGATTTGGTCTTTTCACACACTCCCATGTTTGTTGGAGGCTTTGTTCATTTCTTTTTACTGTTTTTTTTTTTTTCCTCTAATCTTGTCTTCTCACTTTATTTCATTAATTTGATCCAATCACTGATACTCTTTCTTCTACTTGATCGAATCGGCTACTGAAGCTTGTGCATGTGTCCCAAAGTTCTCTTGCCATGGCTTTCAGCTCCATCAGGTCATTTAAGCTCTTCTCTACACTGTTTATTCTAGTTACCCATTTGTCTAATCTTTTTTTTCAAGGTTTTTAGCTTCCTTAAGATGGGTTTGGACATCCTCCTTTATCTTGGAGAAATTTGTTATTACTAACCTTCCAAAGCCTACTTCTGTCAACTTGTCAGTCATTCTCCATCCAGCTTTGTTCCATTGCTGGCGAGGAGCTGCGATCCTTTGGAGGAGAAGATGGGCTCTGATTTTTAGAATTTTCAGCTTTTCTGCTCTGGTTCTCCTCATCTTTTTGGTTTTATCTACCTTTGGTCTTTAATATTGGTGACCTACAGGTGAGGTTTTGGTGTAGATGACCTTTTTGTTGATGTTGATTCTCTTCCTTTCTGTTTGTTAGTTTTCCTTCTAACAGTCAGTTCCCTCGGCTGCAGGTCTGTTGGAGTTTGCTGGAGGTCCACTCCAGACGCTGTTTGCCTGGGTATCACCAGCGGAGGCTGCAGAACAGCAAATATTGCAGACCAGTAAATATTACTGCTTGATGCTTCCTCTGGAAGCTTCGTCCTGGAGGGGCAGCCACCTATATGAAGTCTCTGTTGTCCCCTACTGGGAGGTGTCTCCCAGTTAGTCTACACGGGGGTCAGGGACCCACTTGAAGAGGCAGTCTGTCCATTCTCAGAGCTCAAACGCCATGCCGAAAGAATCACTGCTCTCTTCAGAGCTGTCAGACAGGGACGTTTAAGTCTGCAGAAGTTGTCTGCTGCCTTTTGTTCGGCTATGCCCTGCCCACAGAGGTGGAATCTAGAGGCAGTGGGCCTTGTTGAGCTGTGGTGGGCTTCACCCAGTCGAGCTTCCTGGTCACTTTGTTTACTTACTCAAGCCTCAGCAATGGTGGACGCCCCTCCCCCAGTCAGGCTGCCACCTCACAGTCCCATCTTGGACTGCTACGCTAGCAGTGAACAAGGCTCCCTGGGCATGGGACCCGCTGAGCCAGGCATGAGAAAGAATCTCCTTGTCTGCCAGTTGCTAAGACCTTGGGAAAAGCTCAGTATTTGGGTGGGAGTGTCCTGTTTTTCCAGATAGTCTGACACAGCTTCCCTTGGCTAGGAAAGGGAAATCTCCTGACCCCTTGTGCTTCCTGGGTAAGGTGATGCCCTGCCCTGCTTCGGCTTACCCTCTGTGGGCTGCACCTGCTGTCCAACCGGTCCCAATGAGATGAACCAAGTACCTCAGCTGGAAATGCAGAAATCACCTGTCTTTTGCATCAATCACACTGGGAGCTGCAGACTGGAACTGTTCCTATTTGACCATCTTCTGTATTCTTACCAGTCTTGTTTTACTTGTGTTGCTTCAATTTTGCCCTTATTTCTTTGATGTTTTAATTTAAAAAAAAATTCACTTATTTCCAGATTTTTCTTAGCTCATATTTCAAATTCTTCTATCTTATCACATTTTTCATGAGCTCATATATATCTACTTTATCTCTCTCTCTCTCTCTCTCTCTCTCTCTCTGTGTGTGTGTGTGTGTGTGTGTAAGTGCTTTATTAAGTTTTTAAAAAATCGTGAGAAACTATTTAGTCACATTTTTTGTATCAGCTCCATGGCAATATTTCTCTGCTGAATGTTTTTTTGTTTGCCATTACCTTTCGTATTTCTTTGCTTATTTTTTCCTGTAATATTGCTTTACAGAACCTGTAACTTTTCCTTCTCGATGACAAAGTTTTGAATTATTTGAATTTTTACCCCCAGGCCATTTGTAGGAAATTTGCATAGGGAAGAGACCAGAACCACACTGCATTCAAGGAAAAAATTTTCTTCTTTGCAGCGTTTTGTGTGAATCCTTTTAGCCTCCACCTCTGTCCAGTCAACAAAAATGAGCAATTATAGAGCTGTTCATAATGCCAAATCTCTCTCCTCCCCATCTCATGTGGGAAGGCTTTTTTCCTGCACATATGACATATCTGTGTGACTCCTTACTCAACCAACTTTCACCTGTTTCTCAGGACAGAGCTGGGTCCAAGGGGACATTGTTGACAGCATTTTGGAGCCCATTTCCACTGTTGAAAGTAAGGGATTCTGATTCTATACCTCTGTGTGGCTCCTCACTTGAGATTGTACCTTCTTCACTCCTTCCTAAAACGGCAACCAAAGAATATCCTCTCTGCTTCTGGGCTCTGCTGTTTTTGGTGCCCTCTCTATTTACTTCATGTTTTACAGTTCCATGTCTCCTAGGTTTATCACAGCTAGAATTTGTGTTTGTGTCTCCTTTTTTAGAGTTACTGTTAAAAAGGGGAGATTGAATGCTAATCATGTGCTACCATATTCAGATGGGACAACCTCCGTCCTTTTTGAGAAATCTCTTTCTTCATTAATAGGAAGCCTGTTTTCGAACTCTCCTTATTCTCCAGGAAGCAGCTGTTTTCTTTTCTCTATCTGTCCCTCTCCAGGTTTCCAAGTGAGGCCAGATGGCTTGTTCCTCAAAAGGTTTTACCCTGACCACCCACGTCTGAATCCTCACTGTGCTCAGATTCCACACTGGGTGTAGCTTCTACTGCTTTGACTGCACCACCTTTTTATATGTGTGTATTCCTCTTTGTCTAAATAATAGGGCATTTGGAGCCATGGTCTGGGGCAGGAACACTGTATCCTCTCTGCTACTAGCGTGTCGTTCCATGTAGTAGGTGCTGCATACATGATTATGAATTATTCCCTTCTAGGGAATTCTTATTGAATTAGATAGCTGTGTACTTGGCACGCATTATATTTGACACATACTCAGTCATGAAGACTTGGTAACACATAGCTTCTGATAAAGAACTGTGGGTAAGTGCCCTCTTGAACTTTTGTGACACTGAGCAATGTCATTAGAAATAACTTCAACTTTTAGTTGTCTCCAGGATTGCATAGATCAGTGATCCTTCCAAAATGATACCCGCTAGTTACAGCCTTTGGCATCAAATGATAATGTTCCTGGTAGCCTGCATCCTGCATACTTTAGTCATGTTCCAGAGTATCAGACCTAAGAGTAAAAGGGGCTAATGAGGCCAACGACTCTCACAGGGGTTCCCACTGCTTCCTAAGTAGAAGCATTTTAAAACTTTTGGGATTTTAGGGTAGATGGTTTGAAAAACAAATGAAAAACCTGAATATGATTCTAGTCTAACTTGCTAGCAATATGTCTCCCCATCTCTACCCTCACTCCCAGACTCCTAAAGATGCCTGGTTTAGTCCAATGCCTGTGTTTTAGCTGTAGAAAGCTGGCACAGAGGGGCAAAGTGACTCATTCAAGGTCACACATCCCATGCATTTTCTTGAATGGCTGTACCACTTTTGCCCTTCATATGGTCCACAGATGGACAGTTTCTTAATAGATGAATCTGATGTGTCTGAAGGTTGGCTTATGCTAAAGTCAGGCTTGATGTCTGGGCTGGGGGGAGTGGAAAAGACGCTATTTTAGAAAAAAAGGAGTCATTGGAGTAGAATGGAAAATGTGCATTTGACACCGATCAATATGCCAATGCTTAAACTGAGATTTCCAAACATGATAAAGGGTGGAAAAGATAAAATGGTAATTCAAACCATAGCAGCCTCCTTGACCCCAGTCAGTAGGAGACTCAGTGGAACAAATGGTTGCTTCTCCAAATTTAAAAAAAAAAAAGGTGGCAGAGGTTAATTTCCAGTTTCTGGGAAGGTGTGCTTAAAACGTGATGGATTTGAAGACTCTGCCAACCATTTCTCTGTCTCTGTCTTTTTTTTTCCTTACCTTTAACTTCCCTGTTTCTGAAATACTAGTCATTTTTATTTCATTCAATATCAATAAGGTGCCTACATGTAACCCCAGATGGGAAAGAGATGCATAACCACAGAGCACAGCCAGCTCTGGGCAGGGGCTTGCTCGGGGTTGGGCTTTGGGTGTATGGGTCAGCAAAGCCAAGAGCAGGCTGCCAGGGACATCCTGGAACTCACTGGCACAGCCCAGGATTTTACATACTTGGCAGGGGAGTGGACTGAGAGAAAGATAGAGGGGTGTGGCCTGTGCTGTGTTTGGAGATAGGGAACTGGGATGTATGAGGAACTCGGAGGATGTGGGTGCTGGCCCTTCCAAGGAAATTCCAAAGCCATCTGGCTCCTTTGGTAATGCTTGCCGTGGAATAATAATGTAAGACCCTTGTGGGTAGTGTTCTCATTCTGCAGATAAGGAAAATGGGATGCTAATAAATGACTTTTCTGTGTTACAAAAGTTGCTCTGAACAAGTCCCAGTCTAGAGCCCTCGACTCTGGGCTTTTCCCTCACAACTCTATCACAGAGCTGGCTTTTTCTTTGGGTTACCACCAGCAGGTTTTTCCTAGACTTGCTAGCTGCCTAGCATCATGCTCAAGACACTGCCATGTAAACAGTAGTTACAACATTAATTCCAGCTGAAGAGGAACTTCTTTTAAAATACTATTGAATGCATTTTCAATTTTGAAAGTAATGTACCAAAGTTCAGAAAATTTAGAAAACCGTAAGATCAAGAAACATTTAAAATAATCTCAGGCTGCTAACAGAACAGCTGGAATCATTTTGGTCTGTGGCTTTTTGGTCATTTTCCTCATACGTTTAGCTTTAGGAAAAATCTGTTGAATACCATATTGCACATACAATTTCATTTCTTGCTGTTTTCATACAGCTTTTTGTCGTAAATCCCCCCATGACAACTTGAATGGTAGGAGAATAGTTGTGAGGAGCTTAATCATGAAGCATTTACCAACCATAGTATTAAAGCATTTGATTGTATTAATTCAATAAGTATCTCTCAAGCACCTTGTGCCCAGGCTCTCCTGGCTGCCATCGTCCCAGTGACAGTCACCTTGCTCTGCCGAGGGATTTGGAATACTCAGAACCACATGAGTGGTAGCCCCACACACATTAGTGAGAACCCCCCTATATTAATGGAAGCCCCAGACTTTCATTCTGGCTCGTCCTCCATCAGTGGGCCACGTGGTGGCGGAAACCACATGTAGGCTGGCTGAGGCCAAGATGCAATGCAGTAAGATCACCATGGGCCCATCTAACATTTTCTTTACTAATTCATCTCCATGACTGTTTTAATCACCTCCTATTCGCCCCACTCATGAGGGAGGGATTCCTGTCCTAGGGTTCTGGGGATAGCCAAATATATAATACCCAACACTGGACAGATGAGATGTATAGCAGTTTATTAGTCACATTTGCTCACAGCCCAGGGAGGACACCATGTTGCAGGCAGGGCCTCACAAAGGTTGCACCCGGGAACTGAGTAGACCATCAGGGGCTGCGGGCAGCAGGCCTTGTAGTATCAAGAGGGTGTGGGTGCTCCCTGTTCCTTGTGAAAGGATATGATTGGCTCGTTTGAATAATTTTGCAGACTGGCACAGAAGTGAAACCTACTCCTCAGGGGTAAACTGTAACTGTGCCTGGTCCCTTTGATAAGGAGGGTTGTTGGGCTAGGGGACCTTATCCAAGAGGGCAGAGTAGGGAGGGGAACTGGCTGTTAGGCCATTCAAGGCCCTCCTAATTTTACCAGATGTCAAGGCAGCTCCTAATAGCGAGTCTTAATGTTACATCTTACACCACAGTGAGAAGAACTGCTTTTCCTGCCTCCATTTTCTATAGCTCTTTCCTCCATTTTTTTTTAAACACTCTGGCCTTTGCTGACTTTTCTTTGTGCAGCTGTCTAATAGTATACAGTTTAAAGTCAGCCAACCTGGTTCAAGTCCAGGCTCAGCCACGCACTAGCCTGAGGGCATTAGACAAATCACTTCACCTCTCTCTGCCTTGGTTTCCTCTTTTGTGAAATGGAGATGATGGTACTAAAAGTCCTTACCTCATACAATTTTTGCAAGAACTCAATAATACAGATAAAGCATTTAGTATAGCATCTATATGTGCTATGTAAGTACAAATATTCCTATGACTACTTTTACTTGTATGTTGATTATAATGTGATTCTGCTCTTTTCAACCTTTCTACTCCCTTTTTCCAAGGCTAAAGTTACCACAAACATGTTTCCAGAAAGCTTACTCTGTTCCTTCATTCATGTATTTCTTCATTTCTTCATCCATTCAGTCAACACATATTTAAGATCCTCTGCCGTGTACCAGGCACTGTTCTAGGTGGCAGATTCCATCAGACAATGAAACTGACAAGCACCTTAGGAGCTGAGGCTTAGTGTAAAAGTGGGTAGACAGAAGATAGGCAAGTATATAAACTGAAAGGTACTTATGACTGGCAAAGAGTGCTCTGAAGGAAGAAAAGAAAATGAAAAGGAAGCCATCAGAGACACAGCTTGGTTCTGTTATGCAAGGCACTGACAAAAAGCAGGGCTAGGGTTCTCTCATATTATAGGGGTGGTGTGAGGTCTTTGGAGGGCCAAACCTCTGTTCTCTTGCTTGGTGAAAGATACAAGATTCATTAGTATTGTTTTCCCAGGTCGGGTTTTTTTTTTGGTCGTCTTTAAGGCTCTCCCCTCCCCTCTTCCCTGGCCATCTCTCTTTCCCCCGTCAAGAAAGGTCCTATCTTGTTAACCCAGTTTATGCATCGATTTTGGTCTAGAGTCAGGAAAATTAATAGAGAAAGACAGGAGCAGAGAGGCAAGAAAAAGGAGAAGGACCTGCTTTGTGAAGTTAAACTCAATTTATAAAATAAGAAGCTTTACAGGAGTGCAGAGAAAGGTTCAAGAAAAACAAGCCCCGGTGTTCCTTATTAGTTACGTATTGCTATATAACAAACCACTCCAAATTTTAGTAGCCTGAAACAACAGTGATTTATTATTTCTCACAATCCTGTGAATTGCCAGTTAATTTCTGTTCTGGTTTTGCTTGGGCTCACTCATTCAACCACAGGATGGGCAGGACTGGAAGATCCTAGATGGGCTCACTCACTTGTTTGGAAGTTGGTGCAGGCTGCAGCCTTGGATATTTTGATTTCTTCATCCTCTAGGAGACCAGACCAAGTTCCTGTAAACAACCCCAGGGCAGAATTCCAAGATGATGAAGGCAGATATTGCAAGACCTCTTCTGTCGTAGGTTCTGAAACTCACACAATGTCACTTCTGCCACATTCTGTTGGTCATAGGAAGTCACAAAGACAGCTCAGATTCTAGCTGGTGAGACAGATGTTAAATTAAAAATCATGTAGTTCTTATTTTTGAAGATGTGAGAGGGAGCTGAAGAAGAAGTATCACATGAGCTTATCCATGAGGAATGACATGCCCAACACTGAACCATCATCTGGATTGATTTACTTCCCTTTGTTTGGGATCACACATATACAGACAGGGCTGTTGGTGTTCAGTTGTGTGGTAGAAGTTTAACATAGCAGTCTTGAAGCTGCTATCCTTAGAGAAGCTTGTGTGCAGGGTTGGCCTATGACAGGCATCTGGGAACCTGGATCTCAGGAGGATCCCAGTATTCCCTAAGGATGGTGTAGTATGCCTAGACTATTTGTACAAACAACCTAGTTTATTCTGAACACTCATTTCTTGCTAGGAATCTGGACCATTGGTGCATTGTAGACAAAGGGTATCCGTGCGAGAAGCCGGCATTAAAAACCTTCAGCACTAATTCTCTTACTAGCTTCTCTGGGCAGAAACATATCACTAATGCTGCTGCAATTTGTTGCTCAGGGAAAAGTGGACTCTATGTGAGCCCTCAGGGGAGGGAGAGAGAATAAGCAAGCCTGTGTGTGGATTTCCCCAGACCCTGCCTGTGTCTTTCCTTCTTATGAACTGGCTGTATATCCTTCCAACATTGCTGCTATAAATTGTAGTCAAGAGTACAACTACATACTGAGTTCCACTAGTCCTTCTAACTGACCTCCAAATGTAGATGTGATCTTGGACACTCTAGCATATTAGTCTTATTCTCTTATACGTTTTGTCTTCTAAGAAGATGGGAACCCAATTCCCAGGTGTCATGAGGCAATACCAGAAAATTACCTTGAGGGATTTTATGCTGAGACAGGAAATGATGTCATGTGCCCCTAAAACCAAGAGGTCCTAGCAGGCCTGGTGGCTGTAAACCAGTGTTTCAAAATGATGACTTGCTTATTCACAAAATGTGTTTGGATTTGTGGCGTGATTCATTTAATTAGTAGTAAATACGTGGTAATTTGGAATATGTGAAAGTGATTGGTTCTCTCTGAAACCTCAAGGAACAGCATCTTTCACTCAATGAGAAGGTGAAAACAAAGGCAAAACAAAACAAAAAAAAGAAATCAAAGAAGTCCCTCCTGATCAGATCTGGGCAGTCGCCTGGACAAATCTGTAAGGATAGATTACCAGGATTGCCTCTACCGAGGGTTCTGCTCGTCCTTGCTTCTAAACCAGGTGTCATCCATCAACCAGTCCTCTGGAGCCTGGAAACTCTGGGGCCTGTAACTACAGTGGAGGGAAAGTTGGCCATGGAATGCCACTTCCCCCAGTCTCCCTCCTCTCCAAACTATCATGCTGCTGGTGTTGGCAATGAAACTGCCTGTGAGTGCACCTGCACTATTGTACAATAAGTAATCACAGCCATTACTGTTTCTTGGGGAGTCCCTGGATGGCAAAAAGCATGGTAGCCAAAGAGGAGGCAAAGAGCATGCTAGCCAAGGAGGAGGCATAGACATTTCCCTTGCCAGGTTTACAGTGGAGTCGTCAAACATGCTAAGGTCGTCACAGCCTTTGAAAGAGAACTACTTGCTGTTTCGGAATGGGAAGAGGGTTGTATAAAACAAACAATATAGGATTTAGAATTTACCAGAGGTGGGTTTCTTTTCTTGGCTACCACTTAATAGCTGTATATGACCTCAGGAAGGTTAATTAAACTCTCTGATCCTTAACATTACAAACTCAGAGAGGTTGTGCAAGTAAAATGAGGTGGTGTATATAATGCATCTGAACTGTTGCTTAGCATGAAATAACTGCTTCTTAAACTTGGGTAATGAAAATATATTTTTTTATTTTTGCTTATATGTATAGTATTGATGAAATTTTCTGCAATGAACAAATATTTGCTTTATAATGAGAAAAAAGAGGTTTTTTTTTTAATGCTTAAAGCCTATTTTCTTTCCTTGCCAGCCTCGCAGGCTGTCTCTTGGGTGAGTCTTTTCTGAGTCATCCATGCTTAGCACACTCTTGAGCTTGGCTGTCTCTGAGCAGTCATTGTACAGTAACATCTATAGGGGTTTGGAAGGGTTCATGTCCTAACTGAATGACTGAATAACTGTCTGTCACTGAAATAGGTAAAGTACCTCAAATATTTTTTCAGTAATTATAATTTGAATTAATTTTTCATCCAGAATCATTTTCTCTTAGCAGAGTCACTATCACAATATTTAAAAAAGAAAGAGAGAAAGATAAAACCAATCCTTTCTGGATGACTGTCCTTTTTTTCAAATTTTAGTTTCCTTGCGATTTATCTTTTGTTTCCTTTCCAGCTAGGAATGAAATGCATTTTTCAGGAAAGGTCAGGGTAGGCTCCAGCAAACGTTGTAGCTCTGGGGAACGTTCCCAGGGCCAGGGTTGACTGAGTTCTGTGGTGTCTGTTGAGAAAATCTCTGGCAAGTCAGGCTTCTGGGCTGCTCCTCTCCTGCAGGGTAAGTACAAAGAGGGCAGCATAGCCCCCAGGCTAACAGGCCTGTACCCTTTTCAGGAAGCAAAACACATAGGCAGAGTGAGCTGAGTGAGAACTCCTACTTGTGTGCAAATTAGTTGCTGGGTGTCCTCTGGCATTTTCTTTAAGTCTATAAAATTTTAGATGGAGAATGATAGGTAGAAAATTTCAGGGTTTTTTTTTTTTTTATTGCAAATGTGCAGAGGACCAAGAATGGCATCTGTGCTCAGAGAGCACTTGGCCTCTCAACAACTTGAGATAGCACATTCAGACTTGCATTATGATTATTCTTTAGTATGCAGGAGCTCTCCCTCCCACATTAGACTGTGAACTGATTTCTCCTGCGTGACAAGGTCATCTCATCACTTCATGTTTTATATTTTTAACGTTTTTAAAGTTCTTGCCAAAAAATGGTGCTTATACATGTTTACTAAGTGACAGTAATACCCTAGTAGGAGTTGTAGGCAGTGAAGAAATATTAAACAGCAGCAAATGTTACAAGAAATTTTCTCTGACCATTTCTGGAGTCAAAGAGAGCCATTACAATGTCTCAGTCTTACGGGAGGGCCAAGAGGGGTGAGTCAGTCTACAGGCAGCTGTTGAGCACAGTCATGGACCTAGCAGAACACTGGCTCCTGTGGGGCAATCCGAAGCTGCAGACAAGCACTGTGGATGCAGCAGAAGGCCATTATCCTAAGTGGACTAATGCAGGGACAGAAAACCAAATACTGCATGTTCTCACTTATAAGTGGGAACTAAACTTTGGGTACTCATGGACATAAACATGGCAACAATAGCAACTGAGGACTACTAGAGAGGGAGGGTCAGAGCAGGGAAAGGGTTGCAAAAGTAACTATCGGGTACTATGCTCAGTGCCTGAGTGACGAGATCATTCACACCCCACACTTCAATATCACACAATATAGTCAGGAAACAAACATGTACATGTACCCTCTGAATCTAAAATAAAAATTGAAAAAAGAAAAATATTTTTGAATGAATAAATCAATGAATGAAAAGGACAAAATGCTGCAGACACAATCTCTCCATAGTCAAGTTGGTGAGCTACAGTTACTGCCCATGAAACTTTAATGATTAATAAAGATGATGTATACTTTTGCACTAAGCTGTATGGTACTAAAGTCAGTGAAGGCAGGGAACGTAGTGGCCCAGAACAGTTAGGAAGGTTTTCTGGAGGAGGCCAGAATGAAACTGGGATCCAAGGGTCAGTTGGTGTCTTTATTTATTTACTCTTCATACCCCTTTAGAGGGAGTCTGCTTCCACTTATCAGAAGCCTCAGAGAATTTTCCAGGAGGAGTTAGATCATGTACCCAGTAGCCCTGAGCTAATAAAATCTGATTGTTAAATTCCACCCTTTTCTCATTCTCCCCCAAGGGTCTTGTAATATAATTTGCATTTCTCAAATCTCAGCTCTTGGTACCATTTTCTTAGAAGTCCTACCTCCCAATGCCTCCTAACACTCTGCCTGATACTTGGCATGATGGGAAATTCTTTTTTTCTGCTAATATTTATGCAGGTCTCACGAAAATAAACAATCTCCAAAACTGAACTTGACCCAACCAACATATTTCAAGTACCTGTGATTTCGCTATATGTATATAAATGCAGATGCAACAGTGCATAGTTTCCTGTCCTCAAAAGAGTTTACCTTCTAGACCAGGAAAAGAAATAACTATACTGCAGACAGAATGTGAGAGAAGCTACAACAAAGAAGGATGAGATTAACCGCAATGGGGGAAGCCTTTGCGGAGGGGACAGGACTGGGGCTAGTCCCAAATGAGCCCCTGAAATTTACCTATATGGAAATGGCAGGGTGGGAGAGAGGGACGTGCTAGTCAAAGGGTACACTGTGGACAGGCACACAGAGGTGAACAGTGCAGAAATGGTCCAGGTTTGGCTAAGGCTAGGGATGTGAATGAGTGTCATGGCAGTGAAGACTGGAATGATGAATTCGGTTTGGAATATGAAACTGAGAGGTTGGGCCCTGTACTTTGGGTCAATCCAACCTTTGCCCAAAGGGTTTTGAGCAGAAAAGGGAGGTGAACTTTAGGCTGTTGCTCGGGCCATAGCTTGTGTGTGAAGTGGAAGCAGGAGGTGGTTGCAGATGGAAGGTGGGGCACAGGTCAGGGCTCTGTCTGGCAGTCATTGGTGCAGGCGGTTATGAAGTCTGAAAGTAGGGTAGTGGCAACGGGCCTGGAAAGAGGGGACAGATGAGAGAAGGCAGGGTGACCTTTGCCTGTCTTTCCTCCTCCCCAGGTAAGATACATTGTCACGTAGGCAGTCATTTCAGGATTGCAGGAAGCTAATGATTTTTCCCCACAGTGTTGCTGGCTTCCAACCAGAGAACGTTGCCCTTGAGATTTGACAATGACTGTTGTCTCCTTGGCAGCGATTCTGAATCAAGGGCAGGAGTCAGCCTTGCTAGGAAGCTGTTCAGTTGATTCAAAGGTCTTGGGACATGTCTCTGGGACTGTGGTTGGCGATTCCTGCAAGTTGCTTCATTCCCTTGTGTCTGTCCCTTGGGTAGAGTCTTCTCTTATCCTCTGAGTGTGGCCAGAGACCCAGTTCCATCCCCCTACAGGTATCAGAAAAGGGCTTCTTCCTGTGTTCAGTTTAGAGCACTTTAAAGCCCCTGCTGACAGATCCTATTCAAGCTAAAATGAGTGGCTGGGGGCAACTCATACATAAGTTCCTTCTATTTAGTGACTTCCTGCACCACGGGGTCTGCATGATTTCTGTTCATTTAATTAAAGGTTATATTGGCAAATTGTTATCCTCGGGAGTGTGGGTGTGCAGGGAGCGCTTTTGGAATACATTACAGGGTAATTCCCTTTGCCCTTTATTGCCTCTGCAGGCCATGTGAAATTGAATCGCAAATAACACACTTTTGAAACAGGTAGAGAGACTGAGGCCTGAGCATCCTTTGGTTTTAATGAGACAGTGAGCGTGAGTGTGTAAACGACCCTCTGGTTATGCGGGCCAGGTGGAAGAGGTAGTCGTATAACTAATGGGAGTGATTATTCTCCACCTGCCCCAGACAGTGCAATCAGCAGCCTTCACTCCTGCCGGGAGGGTCTCAATTCAGTGGCTGGCTCTGCCTTTGAAACATCCAGAGGGCCCATTACTGGTAACAGGAGCCTCTCCCAAGCACCCGCTAGAGACTACCTCACTTACGTGCTGGTTGGTGGGGTTGAGGTGGCCCCATGCAACTTTCCCTTTCTCATCTCCCTCCCCAGAGGAGGCTGCTGTGCCCGAAGTTCTGTGCAGGAGGAAAACACCAGCAGGTGGAAACTGTTACAGCAAAGTTGCCCACTCTCAGAGGAGTTGGCAACAGTCTGTGAAGTTCAGAGAATGCAAGGTCTTTAAGTGTGGGGAGGTGAAAGGGTGGGATGCAGCAGGGGACTAAAGGCAAGCAGTGACTGCATGAGACTGTGTGACTTCTTAGGACACTCAGCACTGACCCCCAACTGGGCAAGAGCTGTGATCACAGGTGGATATGGCCACCTCTAGTCTCAGAAGTATTTGTGCCTGAATTTGAGGGACTGGGTGTTAACACCTTTGTGCCCCATAACATCCTCCGTTAGTGGTGGCACCAGCATTTCTGCAGAGCAGAGGTGTGAGACTGCCGTTTGTGAGGGATGGGAGTGCTATGGAGGGAGGAGATGAAGGTAAACAGGTGTTCATTTTCAGTAGGGTAGTTAGGGTGGGCCTCGATGAGGTGACATTGCAGCGAGTCTTGAGGAGGTGAGGGAGTGAGCAATGAAGATGTCTGGGGGAAGAATGTTCCAGGCAGAGGGACCATGGTGGTGCTGGCACTTCCTAAAGCAGCTGTGGGCCTGGGTGATCCAGGACTACAAAATGGGTGGGGCAAGGAGGGGGCCGAGAGGTGGGGCTGGAGATGGATTATAAAGTGCTCTGTTGGCCACTGTAAGGATGCTGGCTTCTATTCTGAGTAAAGGGTGAGCCATTGCGGTTGTTGAGCTGTGGAGTGATATGAAGCAGACATGAAAATAGACAATCCAGTAGAATGAGGAAAATGTATAGATCCAGCTGTACAAAGGAAGCATTTGTTGGGGGGCAGGGAGAGGGGCTGTCTATCCCAGCCTGGGCAGGGGAGACAGAGAGGGCAAGGAAAGGCTTCCCGAGGAAGGTGTCCGCTGCATTTGGCCAGGGTGTTAAATGATGGGCCGGCCCATGACCTCCCAACCCCCACCTGACACTCTGAGTTTCTGTCACCAAGGCAGCAAGGGACTAGTTTCTCTCCTGTGGATTCTTCGGCAATTTGTGTGGTCTGTTTGCAGTCTCTGTGTGTGGGAATCAATCTATGCCCGATCCTTTGGGCATTAACCTTGGCTTGGAATCCACTTTCTATCCACTGCCCCTTGGCAAATCAGTACCCATGCGGACGTCTTGCCTAGCAGGATTTCCTCACATGCTAATGCTTTATTGAACACTGCAATCCCAGGGCTGTGGGAGTGTGGGGGAAAGAAAGTGAGGCCAGGGAAGCAGGCAAAGTAGAAGCAAGGGGATCTGTTACAAGCTAGCCACAGCCTCACAAGAAAATATAGCCAGTTTCCTGGTCACATGAGATGTCTCCGACCAGGTCACAGAGAACACTGTCAGAATAGTCCATCCAGTTAGAGGAAGAGAGAAGAATGTATTTGTTGGCACCTGCCTGTCTCCTCATACTCATTGGTAAAGCTCTAGTCCATAAGGATATAGACCTGTTCTACTGGCATGAGTGCCTAAAGTGACCACATGGTAGATATAGCTTCAAGCTCAGTGGAAGCTTTACTGTATCCACTAGTCGGTGTGACCTCTCTGGGAACCTGGTAGAGTCAAAGTATGTGGGGATAGGATGCACAGCCTCCACAAATATTTCATAGGGGTGGCGGTGAGAATGACCTCTCCTACTTCCATCACTTGGTTCCTGGGTCATTTTATGGTAGCTGTTGGGAACATAGTGTCACATGTCAGCCATTGGTTTATCACCTACATCACATCTGGAAAGGTAGGGACCAGGCCAGCAAGGAGGTTTTTTTTTTTTTTTCCCCATGAGTTGTTGCCTTAACTGAACTTTCAACAGGCCACTATGCCATTCTGTCAGGCAGACTGACTCTGGGGATGGCAAAGATTAGTTAGCCCTAGGTCATTGTTGTATTTCCTTTGCAATAAAACGGGTCCCTTGGTGTGAGACAGTGTTTTTGGATAACCTTCAGTAGATCAGGCATTTTATAAACCTTTACTCAGGATTTCCAACAAAAGCACTGCAAGCCAGGCTGAATACCCATGTCTGCAATGTGTATCAACTTCAGCAAGGATGGACCAATGTTCTTTCCCATTTGGAAGGGGCTCAATATAATCCACCTGCCAGCAGGCCGGTCTTCTCAAGGAATGGTGCCATATTGAGGACTCAACATCGGTCTGTGCTGTTGACAAATTGGGCGTTCAGCAATGGTAATAGATAGATCAGCACTGGTGAGCAGGAGCCCATGATGTTTGGTCCATGCACGGCCTCCATTCCTGGGCAAGTAGTAGGGAGTGGAAGAGAGACGCCAGCTGACGTCCATTCACATCGTCTTGTCTAACTTGGTTCCTGAGAGCTTTATCTGGAGTAGATTCTCTGCCATGGGCATTCACATGAGATACAAAGATTTTCAAGCTTTGTGAGCCCTTCTGCAGGTCCTTGCAGGCCTCCTTGCCACTGGCCTTGCAGGTGTGTTCCTTCCGTCTCCTGACCTATCAGCAAATCCATTTGCCACTGCCAGAAGTTGATATCTGCACCACAGGCCCTGTTTCCCTGCATACAAAGTGGATGATTGAGTGTCTGCCAGAAGTTTTGCTTCTTGGAAGGCCACTCCAGTGGGGCTATAGTGCAGCAGCAGTCCATCTTCAGTGCCAGCATGTCCTGCAACTCACCTGCGAACTAGACCCAGATCCATTCTCCTCCATCCGTTGGTCATAGGGAATGGAAATCCACGTATAGGGAATGAAAACAAACAGTGTTGGTACTACAGAGGTAAGTGACATGGAAGTGACCTGACCATGAACTCTCTTTTTCATGCAACTTATTTATACTCTGTGCATCTGCTTGATTCTGGTACCAAATACACCACTTTAATCATATAATGGATTGTGACTACACCCACTTGGCCTTATGACTTGGTAGATAGAGTATTGCTTAGCTTGTGATGGAGGTCACACAGTCTAGTGTTTCAAGCTCAAATGTTAGTTTCAGCTAGAACCCAGTAACACAAGGGAGCTATTATTTCAAATAGAGGACGTGGCCTTGATTAAGAACTCTCTAGGTCTGCCCTGGGAGTCTCATATTGGAGCTTGCCCAGCATCCTTACCCACCGTGAACCCCACTACACCACCAGATTTGCTGCAACATACAGATCAAGTAGCTGGGCAGCTTGTGCCACTGCCTGAACCTGCTACAGAGTTCTGTCTTCCTCTGGTATCTTCCTGAGTCACCAGGTAAATAAATTTGAGCAGTTTTCCAAAGTGTGGTAAATGCTGCCTTAAAATTCAAGGAATTTCAATGAGTACTGTTCTTCTTTTGTAGCAACAGGTGTTCCAGGAGCAAGGATTTGCCCTTTAGAGCAGTGTTCCAGCATGCTCCAAGTCACTGGAAGCACTAAAAATGTCACTGATTTGGCTGGTCCTAAGTATCTGTGGCATTTATCTCCCATCTTCCATCATGTATGTGTGTTCTCTTAGAAAGTATCTAAGCCACTTCCTGCTCCCCTGTGCAATTATTATAACATCAAGATAATGGACCCATGTGATGTTCTGCAGAATGTCAAGGCAATCAAGTTCCTTGAGGACTAGATTATGACAAGAAAATTAACATAGCCCTAAAGCTATTATGTTGAAGGTGTACTGTAGTCCTTGCCGTGGAAGGACTACAGTACTTTTATGCCATCACTAATGGACATTGAAAAAAAAAAAGCATTTATCAACCCAGTAGCAATATCCTCAGTACCAGAGTCCATGCTAATCTGCTTCAGGAAATGTGTTATTTTATCAAGCTTATCAGTTAGCATTGGGACTCCCACTTGGCTAATTGTACAGTAGCCTATGGCCATCTGCTGTGCCCCATCTGGTTTCTGCAGAGGCCATAGATGAATTGAGAGACATGATGTAGACCATGATCTCTGCCTGTTTCAGGTTTTTGGTTGTCGCACTAATCTCTTCAATTGTTTCAGGAATGCAGTATTGCATCCAATTTATTCGGGCAGAATAGAGGGGCAGTTTCAGGGGGCTGCATTTAGCCTTTATTACCATAATGGCTCTTACTCCACAGCCAGGGAAGAAACGTGAGGGTCTTGCTAGTTACTAAGTATCTCTGACCAACTACACACTTAGTGACTGGGGAAATAAGCCAGTATGGGTCAGTGGACAGGCATATGTGACTCAGGCTAAAGCACTATGACATGACATCAGTGTGTCCTCACTCCAGTCAGAGGAGCATGGTGAGTTTTTGAGGTCATTTGGTATTAGAGTCAGCTCAGACCCTCTATTTAACAGTTAATGAAATTGCTGGGTTTTCTCCTTTCTCAAAGGTAAAGTTACCCCAGCAAATGTTTTCTTTGGGGGTAGTAATTAGAGGCATATTTTCTGCATATCTCTGCACTGGTGTTACACAATTCTTCCCCAAGGAGACCTAGTCTCTTCTTCAATCTGCTGTCTACTGCCTCTCATGGCCTCTAGACCAATAACCAGTGCCAGCACTAAGGACAGTTTGAGCAGGGGCACACAAGCCCTGTTCTAGGAAGTGATAGACGGTACCTGGAAGGGACTGTAGGATGTGGCTAATATATACTTTGGATATGGAGCTTTGGGTCTGTGAGCTGACTTACGTCTGGAAACTAGGTGAGGGGACTGTGATTGTCTGCTGTGGAAACTGATGAGAACCTTCAGCTCACCAGCTTGTGCATGCACGTGTGGGGTGTTCATGAGCATGCGTTTATTTTTGATTATACAAATCAAGCAACATCCTAGTCAACTGCCCATCTATCTTGCCCCTTGAAACACCATCACCATAGATTCTATGGATCAAGGCAACCCAGTTGTTACTCCAGCCTTGCTGCACATTATGCTAATGATGTTAAGGCCTGCTTCCTGGCCTTGGCCGTTTTGGGAACCCATTATTGCCTTTAGATTAAGGATCTCGGTTCCATGGCAGCATATTCATGGCAATTCCTGCCTGCAGTGGACAGCCACCATAAAGAATCTCAATCATTCTATTCTTGTGCCCCTTCATCAGTATATTTCTTATTGCCTTGTTGAAGGAAGTGCCCTTTGAGTCCTCTCAGAGAATTTATCATGTGATGGGGTCTCAGGTTTTACAAAGTAAATACACTCTAACCATTCCATCCCTCTGAGCCTTCTGACCCCTTCTTCAGAACTATGCAGAGGAAGTTTCAATATCTTCACTCCTTTTACTGTAGGCCATCATTCTGCTCGTGGTTCAAGGAGCCCTCCCAGTACGGTATCAGGACTGGTTCCAGGTATCCTTATCAGCTAATTGAATCCCAAGTCTCAGGTGAATGTTCTCATGTCAATCACCATCCCTATCTGTCCCTCTCCTTTGCTGAGTAGTCTCTCACCCTCAAGAGTCACTCCTGCATGCTTATTCGTGAACACTGCTAGTATGTGTTAGCAAAGTCCTACAGTTCCTCTAGTATATATCCTACTACTTTGTAGAATAGGGCCTGTATATCACTGTGCATGCATGCTGGCACTGGCTATTGGTCTGGAGGCCATGAGGGGTAGTTGGGGGCAGATCTTGGGAAGAATAAATACCATTCTGCCATGCACCTATTTCCAGTAATATCACTACATGGTCTTTCGGCAAGTTGATCGGGGAGGTGGGGGAACTGTTTTCCTCTGGCAATGGGGAGAAGCTTCTTTGACTGGCCCGGAGGATTCAAGATTCTGCAGCTTAACTATATGAATATCCCCACACCAGGTTTCATAGTCCCACCCTTACTCATTAGGGCTCTGATTATGACATAGGAGACAGGTCGAGGCTGCACATTTGACCTACTTTGAAAATTTACCACGTGGAAAAGTCATGACCTGGGTCTGATTTTCAACCCAGTTGGCCCTGAAGCTGCAGGAGACAAGAGTCTCTTTTTCTACGGATACAGAATCTTTGCACTTTTAGAACATGCCTGAAGCCAGCAATTAGCTGGCTTGGTTTCATTTTCTTTTTGCAAGACCCCAAATGCTTTCACAAATAGCCATTTCACACTCCCATCCTTATAGTTGTCATTATCTTCTGCCAATCAAATGATGAAGCCATTTGACCTTCCAGTGTCTTGCACTTTACCTGCACCTCATCTCAATCAACTGCAGGTGAAAGCTTGACTAATTGTGATGTCACCACATGCCACTTATCACCAGTAGGGAGATTCTTTTTTTTTTTTTTTTCTTTTTAGACAAATGGGTGTCAAGAACTG
The DNA here is from genome assembly GCF_043159975.1 of Macaca nemestrina. Lineage (NCBI taxonomy): Eukaryota > Metazoa > Chordata > Mammalia > Primates > Cercopithecidae > Macaca > Macaca nemestrina. The sequence goes on from NC_092135.1 coordinate 17,690,744, forward strand.
TGAAGAGTCTGAGATTACACTCTAGTTTCAAGCCAACACCTTACCCTGCCACATTCATGGATACTGAAGGAAGACAAAGTCCTTTAACTCCGGCCTAGTAGTGTCATGTCATTTATAAAAGACCAAAGATGAATTGTAGCGCAACAGTCGGTATTCCAACTCTAAAACCGTACACTGAGGATGCCCTCATTCCAATGTTTCTGGTTCAAAGTCCCTAGAAAACAAAACCTCAGGCAAAATGTATTTCTTCATGTATACTGAAAGATATATTTCCAGGCCGGGTGCGGTGACTCACACCTGTAATCCTAGCACTTTGGGAGGCCAAGGTGGGTGGATCACTTGAGGTCAGGAGTTCAAGACCAGCTTAGGCAACATGGTGAAACCCCATCTCCACTAAAAATACAAAAATTAGCCGGGCGTGGTGGTGGGTGCCTATAATCCCAGCTACTTGGAAGGCTGAGGCAGGAGAATTGCTTGAATCCAGGAGGCGGAGGTTGCAGTGAGCTGAGATTGTGCCACTACATTCTAGCCTGGGTGACAGAGTAAGACTCCATCTCAAAAAAAAAAAAAAAAAGGTATGTTCCCAGGGCACTGATAACATGGCGAGAAAAGGGAGAGAGGTAGGAATGGAGGAAAAGCATTTGATGCTTTGTCAAGCTGGCCACAGTATCACAGACAAAGGCAAATACATGTAAAGGAGTCCATTTCTCAACTGTGTAGGACAGGCTATTATTTGTTAGAACAGTCATTTGTGGAAAGGAAGGGAAAGGTTGGCTCTGCCAATTCCTTCCCACAGAGGCACTCCTCTGTGTAGACACTCCATCCTACCCTTCCCAGTTGTTGCTGCTGGCCTCTCCAGGCAGCCTCTGGGGAAGTAAGATTCAAGGCCCCACAGCATCTGCCTCTGGCTGTGGTGGGCTGTGCCTGCTCTTCTGCCTCTGACACAAACCATCCATGATTCTCAAGATGCTGTCCCGTCTGTTTTTACATGGACCCAGTGGGAATAATAATTGCTGCAGTGATTATTTTTAAAGAATGTCCTGAGAGAGAAAACATTTTGAAAAATTGTATGTGCTGTAGAAAAACTAGTTGTTGTTTGTTCAGATTTCTTAAACTTGAGTCAGAAGAGGAAGAGGAGGTACTTGAACAGGACTTTGAAGGACAAGTAGAAGATACAGAAATGAGGGAAGGGCTTCTCAGGTGGAGCATTCAGAGGCGTGGAGGACAGAGGTGGGAGACGTCATACAACAGGGCAGCCTGAGCAACACAGTGATATCCCATCTCTACAAAGAAAATACCAGCTGGGCCTGGTAGTGCATGCCTGTGGTCCAGCTACTCAGGAGGCTGAGGTGAGAGGATCACTTGAGTCCATGAGGTTGAGGCTGCAGTGAGATGTGAATGTGCCACTGCACTCCAGTGTGGGCCATAGAGCAAGACGTTGTCTAAAAAACAAAAGCCAAGACGCTGTCTCAATCAAAGAGCCAAATCCAGCCCTCCAATCCATTTTGTAATAAGTTTTATTGAAACATAGCCACATCCATTCACTTCTGTGTTGTTGTGGGCTGTTTTTCTATAGTTTCGACAGAGACCATATGGCTTTTAAAACCTAAAATATTTACTCTCTGGCACGTTACAGAGCCCTGATGCAAAAGGAAATATTGAGTATATTACGAAGATGGTAATTAATGAATATAAATTGCCTTTCTCTTTTCATCTTTCTCCTTTGTCTCACAAAGCGTTGATCACATAATGGCTACGTAATAAACACTGATTAGTGAACTCAGTCTTTGGAAATATATTTAATATCATTGCTTACTAAACAGAGTTAATCCCAGAAATTTACTAATTTAAAATCAACACCTTAACCTACAAAGAATTTGAGGTATTTTATTCTATCCCCTTTACACTAACCATATTAATAATTGAGACACTGTCTCACACATAATCACCAACTATTTGAAATCTGGTTGTTCTAGAAAATCTGGAATTAATTGGGACTCGGCATTACAATGACTCTTTAAAAACCACAAACTGCTGAACACTGACGGCATTTCTACAGGCAGCGAAGAAAAAGTTTGAAACATTTTCTAGATTCCTTGAGGGGAGGAGTTATGTCTTGTGCGACTTGGCATAGAAGGGATTAATAAAGAATTGCTGAATAGATAAAGTGTCCAGAATAGTGCCAGGCACAGGATAGGTTCTTGGTAAATGTTTGTTGAATTATCTGGCAAAATAATCCATTGATTCAAATAAGTGAGAATTTTCAGACTGCAGAACATAGATCATTGCTAGACCCAAGCTAACGGTCTCTGTAGGTTGCACACAAGTAATTTAAAATCTACATCTAATTTGTTTGTCAGAACGTTGTATAACCATTGGTTGGCCCCAGATACTGGATGAGCTTCCCAATCAATACTACCTAACAAGAAAAGCTACATGTCAAAGACAGAAAGCTCAGTCAGGAGGGACCTCATGGCTGTGCTGCTTTAAGGCCAATTAACTGGTGTCTGACATCTTCCAGTAAATCTAAATTAAATGCATTCTTGTGAATTCTAATTTCAAGTGAGTTTAATTGAACTTGGGAGGGAAGCTACCACTTAGTAAGTAAAATGAAAATGAAGTAATTGAATATTTTTCCAGAATTGTATTTGAAATGTGCTCCATCAAATGCTGTTTCAGAACCCAAGTGACCAGCTGCACATGGTTAATATTTGGAAAGGAAAGAGGAGTATTTAAATGTCAGCTTGTAGCCACTAGGAGGGTAAATACAATAGCCGGCTGTTCAATTACTAGATGTGAGCTCTACTTGGCATTCAAAGCTTTTTTTTTTTTTTTTTTTTAAGTTGGAAGTTCAATAATGTGTTCAAGGGAATTAGGATGAGTTTGGATGACTAAAGCACAAAAACCAAAACCTTCTTTCCCCACTCCTCCCCCTTCCCAGCACACAAAAAGACAGAAGTGCCGCTGATTTAAAATTGCAGGCATTTTGATGGGTCTAATCAACTGATTACACACTAAAATGTTGAACACTTTATTTAATAACTATTTATTAAAGGCCTGTGGTATTCCAGGCACTGCAGAGGATAGACGATTGAACAAGACTTAGTCTATGGCCTTAAGGAACTTTCTGTTCCATAGTGAGATGAGACCTGAGAAGTAAGTGGTATAGAAGAGGAAAATAGGATGCATACGGTAAGAGCAAGCACCAAGTGCTGAAGGAAGGTAGACTTCTGGCTGTGAAAATAAAGCGCTCCTCTCAGGGAGGTGGTATTTGAGCTGTAAATATTTGCAGAAGGAAAAGAAAGCATGGGACCTACTTGGAGGATGTTGAAGCATTTAATTGGGCTGGTATGGAGGATTTGTGGAATGAGATAGTATGAAATGAAATAGCTGGCATGGTTATAAAGATCCTTAAGTGAGTCTGTACTTTATTCAGTATGTAGCCTCTAAGCAGGGAAAGGGTTTGGTCAGAAACAGGAAAGAAGAATCTAGATGTAATGCTCACTATCAGAAAAATTCAAATCAAAACCACAATGTGATACCACCTCATACCTCCTAGGATGGCTACTATCAAAAACCAGAATATAGCTAGTGTTGGAGAGCATATGGAGAAACTGGAACCCTTGGGTACTGTTGGCAGGGATGTAAAGTGGTACAGCCACTATGGAAAACAGTATGGAGATTCTTCTCAAAATCAAAAATAAAATTACTGTATTATCCAGCAATCCCACTTCTGGGTATATATCCAAAAAAGTTGAAAGCCAGGTCTCAAAGAAATATTTGTACACCCACATTCATATCAGCACTGTTTGCCATAGCCAAGAGATGGAAGCAACCCAAATGTCCATTAACAGATGGTATATATGTGCAGTGGAATATTACTCAGCCTTAAAATGGAAGGAAATATCATCAGATACTGTGATGTGGATGAACCTTAAAGACATTATGCTAGTGAAATAAGTCAATCACGAAAAGATAAACATTGTATGTTTTGACTTACATGAGGTATCTAAAGTAGAAAAATTTACAGAAACAGAAAGTAGGATGGTAGTTACCGGGGACTAGGAGGAGGAGGAAATGGTAAATTGTTGTTTAATGGGTAAAGAGTTTCAATTTGCAAGATGAAAAATTTCTGGAGCTGTGTTCCACAACAGTGTGAATGTACTTAACATTACTGAATTGTACACCTAAAATGGTAAAGATGGTAAATTTTTTATTATGTGGGCTTTTAAAACCATAATAATAATAATAAAGAATATAGAGCTGGCTGTGGTGGCTCATGCCTGTAATCCCAGCACTTTGGGAGGCCGAGGTGGGTGGATCACCTGAGGTCAGGAGTTCGAGACCAATCTGACCAACATGGAGAAACCCTGTCTCTACAAAAAATACAAAATTAGCTGAGCATAGTGTTGCATGCTTGTAATCCCAGCTACTCAGGAGGCTGAGGCAGGAGAATCGCTTGAACCCAGGAGGTGGAGGTTGTGGTGAGCTGAGATCATGCCACTGCACTCCAGCCTGGGCAACAAGAGCAAAACTCTGTCTCAAAAAATAGACAGACGATAGATAGATACATACATACATTCATACATGCATACATACATACATACATAGAGCGGCATGGTATGAATTGGTTTGGGGTTGGAAGAGAGAGAAAGTGGGAAATCGGTTTAGAGGCTGTTGCCCTAGGCGTGGTGAGAGGTAACTAGGGCAGGGACAGGAAAAAGGAAGAGGAGTTCTCAAGAAAGAATTAGCAGGATTTGGCACCTGCGGGATAGTCGATTGAGGGAGAGTGTCAGAGATGGCTTGGAGGTTACCAACCGATGCTAACGAGAAAATGATGGAGACTTTCCCAGAAATAGTGACTTATGTGGGGAGACAAGGAATTTGGTTTTGGATTAATTCTGACTGCAGGTTGCGGCCAATTGTGCTGGAGCTGGTCTGATTATACCGTGTGCTAAGAGCTGTTGGAAGCTCTTTTTTGTTTGTTTCGCATTTTCTCTCATGTTTCTATGTGTTTGACCTTCAGCTTCTTAGTTGGCCTTGCTGAATGGTTTATCCCTAACTTTTCAAATTAAGGGTGAGTTGAGTTGCACATTTTGAAATGTGGGTCTCCTACGAGTTCGTTCACTGAATCCTTCAATTTGCGGTTGAATGTCTACAGGAGTGTTTGTAAAAATTAGGGAGCTATGAGGCTTTCTTTACTGAAAAACACTGTTTAAAAAATTTTTATCCTTTTTCCTTAGAAATTTAATTTCCAGGCTGGTCAAGTGAACACAATGCCCTTCCCTTTTTAGTGTGGCATCTTATTCGTCTAAGATGGAAGCAGCCTCAGAGGTGTGGGCTTATTTCTTTACTTTAGGCATTTCACAGGGGCCAGAGGTTTACAAATGTATTCATGTCAGTGCTCTATAAGGTCATGACCTCACGATTCCCAGAGTGGTGGCAGTAGTAGACTTGTAATTCCAAATCTGTGTTTCCACAGTTGAGAGAATTCTGCTGCAGATGGTAAAGGAGGGTAACAAAACAGACTGGTTTCACTCTGGCATGGATTGGTCTACAAAGATAATCGCCCATTTGAGTATTGAGAAGTGTCTTTTTAGTGTTTGCTATACCAGGAGGTAAAAGAAACATTTGGGGACATTTTCAAAGGCCAGAATCTGGGATTGGAATGGGATGCAATTTTAAGGTCATTATTCTGTCACTTATGTCAGAAAGAATTTTTGTTACTGATATTTGTGAGCAAATGATTGCAAGTGCTGACATGAAGTTGAGCTTTGTTTAATACATTGCATACATATTTCAGCCCTGAAAGACTCAGATATTTAGAAAATTTTCGTTAGGCTTTGGAGAACAGGTTACATTTTGAGACAGGATTTTTATAGAGCAATATGGGACTCTATAAGAAGTTATAAGTAGTTTTTTGAAGTTGCAATTGTAATGCATGTTTATTATAGAAATATTAGAAAATGTAGATGAATAAAAGTGGCCCATATTCTCATTACACAGGAATAACCACTGTTTATCTTGTGTCATGTGGCCTTCAATATTATGGGGAGTGTCTGTACATACAGGTGTATGTGCTTTTAATAGGACCATACTGTGTGTATTAGTTTGTAACCTGATTTTTTTCAATTAATATATCAGGTATATTTTCATATGACTGAAGTTTCTCTTTTAATATCTTTTTTTAAAAAAGGTTACACAGTCTTTATTTTATAAATCCTCCCTGCTGGACACTTAGATTTTTTCCATTTTGCACTATTGGTCAACTGTGCACATATGTATAACTACGAATCATTAAACCTGTTATGCCCTGGTTTAATGATTAGTAGCGTTTTCTTTTCATCTCAAAAGTGTCTCAGTTGGTACAATAAAGAATATTGTACCCTAGTTAGTAAGAAAAACTGTGAAATCAGTCTTATAACTTAATAGTTGTGCATATCCATTGATATTTTTTATCATAAACTCCTTAAAAATATTAATAATTTTGGCACCAATCTAATAGTGTACCCATGTCAAATGGTATATATGTTTAAAGGTTTTTGATGTAGATCACTAAATTACCCTTCAGAAATGTTACAAGGAGCTGTTAACTTGAGCCAATACTGATCAGGCCACTAAATATAAATGTGTGTTTTGAAATATGTGTTTTTTGTTGACTTTGTTCAAAGTCATTGTGATCGTTAGTAAGTGAGAAAATATAGATATTGCAGGGTAGGAAGTGTTAGGGAGTGGAGGGAGGAAGGGAGAAACTGGAGAATGTTGGCAGTACCTGGAGAATAAAGAGGTTCTAATTCTATAGCTATTTGAGAGTAAACAAAATATCACAGTCTCGATGTTAGTCATTATTATCATAATAATGGCAGCTCCATCTACTGAATGGTGACCATTTTCAATAAAGTATTTACTTCTCAAAGCAACTCTACAAATATGTATTGTTTTTCTGAAAAGAGAACTGAGGCTTAGAGATGTTGAATAAGTACACACAACTGGTAAACAGCAGGACCCAGATGTGTCCATTTCTAACACCAAAGTTCTTTCCATTTGGCCATAATTCCTGTCTTGGTTCCCTAACCACCCCTCTGTCCTGGATTTCCTCACTTTATGCCATGAAACATTAAAGATGGAGAAGGAGAGAGGTTGATATCGGACCCATGGCCCTGTATTCTGTAAGTCAGAGGATTGCTGTCTATAGTTACCTCTAGGTAAGTCATTTTGCTTTAAATTTTACCTGAATTTCTTTACAGATTGCTAGCATACAAGAATTTTCTTGTTAATTCTTTAATAGTCTAACAAAGAGGCAAGATGATGGGGAGGCAAAGCGCTGGGCTTATTGGCGCCCCCTCACTGAAGAGTTGAGTTTTTCCCCTGTTAAAGCGGAAGTCCCCAACATTTTTGATACCAGGGAGCAGTTTCGTGGAAGACACTTTTTCCATGGAACAGGGTGGGGCCAGGATGGTTTCAGGAAGAAAGTGTTCCACCTCGGATCATCAGACATTAGAGTTTCATAAGGAGCACATGCAGCCTAGATTCCTCACCTGCGCAGTTCACAGTAGGGTTTGCAGACGCTGTTGGTCTGCGGTCTGGGGGTTGGAGAGCTTTGCGTTAGAGGACAAATTGTGATTCTCTGCTTTTTTTGAGAATAATGTTAGAAAATAATGGTAGTGCAGACAGAACAGATGCCATCGAAATAAAAACAAATTTAGATATGCCCTTGACAATTTCAAGTCAGCATTTGTTGGACTCACATTTAATAACAGGTTGAAGCTTTTGAAGCAGAGCATCAGGTTAAAAAATCTGGTGGCAGTAGAAATGGATTTCTTGTGAGAAGTAATATAACTTTGACTTGTCTCACTGCATTTTGATGGAATATCTCCCATGGAAAATTATCCTTCATTTACAGTCATTATCAAGTCAAATATTTTGTTTGAAAAGAGCCACTGAGTTAGGATGTACAGAAAATGGTTGAAGTGAGACTTTGCAATGGGGTAAAGTTGAAAGGAAGCACTAAAATGAAAGTCAGATGATCTTGGAGGTAGTTCCTTAATGCCACTGCTCAACCTTGGAGAAGAAGATGAAATTCACAGCAATGCCCCAGCCTCAGCGTGCCCTCCCAGGCCTCCTCCTGATTTTGTCAGGAAATACTTCCTTGAAGATTAAAGCTATAATTCAGAATCTAAGTCAAAGAAGAGTGCCTTATTTAAACCCATGATTTTAACACACAGCAATAAGGCCACAGCAGAGGGGAGCTGAACATCTCTGCAGACTGGACCATCACTTGCAAGTCCTTCTCTCAATGTTGTTGATGTCCCGTAAATAATAGATCTGCATTGACTGGTGCCACTGTCCCAAGAGGGGTTCGGTGCTCAGCTCCTTTGCCTGCTTGTCTGTCTCTTTTTGTAGACAGGCAATTAACTGATTAGATCCAGATCTTGGTATTTGACTTGTTTCTTTTTCACTGTGTCATGAGAATTCACTTCCTGTTTTAGGAAATTTTCCCTTTTCAGCCTGATGCACCCAAGGATTTTGTATTCATTCATTTTTTTCCCAGTGTTCACATATTTTTACACTCATGTTTCTCTGTTAGGTGCCCCTAAATGCCTCCTTTAATGAGATGCCTTTTCCTCCTCCAAATCCAGAATTTTTCATCCTTTTTTTTGTAGAAGCCATGGAGTTTTCTCGAGTGAGAGATAGTGAAAGGCCTGGAGCTCGAGCTGGGCTGGCACAGGTACATGGTGGCTACTGGGGGCATCACTTCTACCACATTATGTGGATCAAAGCATGTAGACGGGCAGCTCAGATTCAAGGGGAGGGGAAACAGGCTCTAGGTTAGGATGGGGAGGCCCTGGAGAGGAGGAATTGTGGCAGCCCACTTTGGAGACTCCTACACTAGGCATTAATTCACATTCCCACACAAAATCTTTGGAAACACAAATATTTTGATACCAAACTGTTGACACCTTTTGGGTGCCAGTGAACCTATATTTTCTTACCCTAGATTCCTTATTAGTAGTAGTTTTCAAATCAGATGAAGCCAAAATAGTTTATAACAGTGTCTGTTTCTCCACCAATGCTTTACCTTGTATTAATAGAATTGAACCTTACCCACGTGTTCTATAAAAAGAAATTCTTACAGTGTAAGTGCTTAGTGACTACTTAAACTGACCTACTGAGTTATCTTCCACTCAATGTTAAGTGCCAGAATAATATCCCTGTACTGTGCACAGCAATATAGTATAGCAATGGAGTGCACAGACCTGAAAGCCAGATTGCCTGAGTTCTAATATGAACTCTGCCACGCGCTAGCTGTGTAACCTTCACTAAGTTCCTTAAGCCCTTTGTGAGTCAGTTTCTTATCTATAAAATGAGAGACCTAATAATACCACCATATAGGGTTGTAATGAAGATTAAATATGCTCAGAACAGTACTAGACATATAGTAGCATACAGGATGATTCAACTACTATTGTTATTGTTGTTGTTGTTGTTGTCGTCAATGTCATGACAGAGTGATCAGCACTGAATGTTTAGGGGAAGTAATGAGTGGGACAGTTGGAACAGCCAAGGTACAAGGTCACCTCTCATCCATGGAATGCCGTGACTTCTGGCCCACACTTGTGCCCAGTTCATCTTGCTTCATCCAGCTCTAGTGGGTGCATGGCACAAATGTTGGGTAGGCTGGGCAGCCCTCTGTGTTGCCTTCACTTCCATGGAATGATGGAGTGCTTTTGTATGCCTTCCATGTTGTGAAAGACAAAGACTTTCTCCATCGTTCAGGCTGTGATTGGCCGTTCTGGTCTCAGAGTTATGTGGCTAATGTCAGTCTTTTGGTGTTATACTAGAGCCCAGTAACAGGGCTGGTCTTGTCTCTCTAAAGAATATCTAACCTTAGCCCTTGCTGGAGCTGTTTTAGTCTGGGACACAGTTGCTTTTCAGTTTGTTCCCCTATGGAATATCACAAAGTCTCCAAAATGCATTCACATTCATGCCGAGAAATCCAGAACTGCATTCTCAGCCAGGGCATAGGGTTCAAGCCTCAAGAATGTTTGTGGCATCTGGAGACCTGCTTCCTGGAGCAGGTCCTAGTTAAAAAAAAAAAAAAAAAAAAAAAAAAAAAAAAACAACAACATATTCCAGGGTACTTTAGATAGAGGATACTGCAAAATACTCAAATTGGATGTGGCTAGAAATACGCTATCCCAGGAATCCAGATAGTATGTCAGCTTTTCTTCTGTTAGTTGGTGGATCAAAGTATAGGAGTTTTTCCTGACCTTGATGGGAATGTCTCCACTCCGCCCATACACTTAAACCCAAGGAACTGAGTTCAAAATGCACATCCTGGATCATGCCGGGGTTAATGACCTATCTTCAGTTCCTTAGGCAACTCTCTAAAGCTAAAAGTCTACTTTTTAGTGTAGTGTCACCTTCACTCATGATCACTGATGTGTTGCACTAGTTACAGGCATGTGGCTGGCACCAAGGGCCAGTGTTCTAATGAGCATGCCTATGGCCATTGCAAGATGTTAACTTATGCCTGGAGCTACCTGGTAAAGATAATTCTGTGTCCTTTGTATGCAGCTGTTTAGCTGACTAGAAACCCTGATAATGACTTTCTTGCTTAAAATAAGTTTAAAATGCTGACTAAATCATTTAAATGTTTTTAAAGGCATTGACGGGTTGGCAAAAAGTAAAGAACCTAATAGGCCACAATGGGCATCAGAAAGATGTTGTGACCCCATGCAGGCATTTGCCAGATTAGCTGATCTTGGCCATTAGTTCATACTGGCCTGGGAGACAGATGGACAAGCCTCAGATGGGAAATCCAATTGGTCCATCCAAAATGGGAAGTACAATTGGAGACTCCCACTGTCCCAATCCACCTGAAGTTAAGACCCCAAATAGTTACACCTGCAGAGTAAGGATGACGTAGGAATAAGCCTCAGAGGATGACAGGGAAAATTGCTTGTCTCAATCCTTGATTCTGAGTGGAAGAGGAAAATTCTCTTATAAGAATTCAAAAAATTTTTATAAGAATTCACAAACCCTCACACAGTTTATATGCTCTCACATATTTGGTAGCCTGAACTCACACTGTTTAGATGGTCTGGAAAACCTCAGATAGAAAACTGAGTCTTAAGTACAGGTTGGTTGTGCCAGAGGCACCTGGCAAGAGAAAACAAATCCTCTCTGGAGGAACTCACCTGTATCTAAGACCTCAGGGAAGTCTCACAGATAATGTGAGAAGTGGGGGAAAATGAGCTCATATTTTCAGGGGAAAATTATGAAACCACATATGGAAACAATGTACTAAGAGTGGAAAGCCTAAGAAAACAAGACAGTGATTTCAGATACGGGCATACCTTAGAGACATTGCAGGTTCAATTCCAGACTCCTTCAAGAAAGCAAATATTGAAATTAAACAAGTCACATAAAATTTTTGGTTTCCCAGTGCATATAAAATTTTTGTTTACCCAATCTGTAGTCTAAGCATTTTGTCTAAAAACACAATATGCATACCTTAATTTTAAAATGCTTCATTGCTAAAAATGGCTAATGATCATCTGATTCATCTGTGAGTCTTTTTGCTAGTGAACGGTCATGCCCCAATGTTGTTGACTGCTGACCAATCAGGATAGTGGTTGCTGACAGTTAGGGTAATTGTGACAATTTCTTAAGACAACAATGAAGTTTGCCACTTCGACTGACTCTTCCTTCCACAAAAGATTTCTCTATAGCAAGCAATGCTGTTTTATAGCATTTATCCAGATTAAGACTTCTTTCAAAATTGAAGTCAGTCCTCTTAAATCCCTGCTGCTGCTTTATCAGCTGAGTCTATGTAATATTCTAAAGCCTTCATTGTCATTTCAACAGTGCTCATAACGTCCTCAGCAGGCGTAGATTTCATCTCAAGAAACCACTTTCTTTGCTTATCCACAAGAAGTAACTCCTCGTCCATTCAAGTTTTATCATGAGATTGTGGCAATTCAATCACATCTTCAGGCTCCACTTCTAATTCTAGTTCCCTTACTATTTCTACCATATATGCTATTATTTCTTCACTGAGATTTTGAACCCTCAAAGTCATCCGTGAGGGTTGGATTAACTTCCTTCAAACTTCTGTTAATGTTGATATTTTGACCTCCTACCATGAATCATGAGTATTTCTAATGGTATCTAGAGTGGTGAATTCTTTCCAGAAGGTGTTCAATTTAGTTTCTCCAGACTCACCAGAAGGATCACTGTCTGTGACAGCTATAGACTTATGAGAAGTATTTCTTAAATAATCAGACTTAAAAGTTGAAATTACTCTTTGACCCATAGGCTGAAGGATGAATGTTGTGTTAACAGACATGAACATTAATCTCCTTGTACATCTCTGTTGGAGCTTTCAGGTGACCAGGTGTCTTGTCAATGAGCAGTAATACTTTGAAAGGAATCTTGTTTTCTGAGCAGAAGTATGTACAGTGGGCTTAAAATATTTAGTAAACCATCCTACAAGCAGATGTGCTGCTATCCAAGCTTTGTTGTTCCATTCATGGAGCATAGACAAAGTAGATTTGGCATAATTCTGAAGGACCCTAGGATTTTGGGAATGGCAAATGAGTTTTGGTTTCAACTTAAAATTACCAGCTGCAGCTACATTAGCCCCTAACAAGACAGTCAGCAAGTCCTTTGAAGCTTTGAATCCTGGCATTGACTTCTCCTCTCTAGCTATGAAAGTCCTAGATGGCATCTTCTTCCAAAAGAAGGCTGTTCCATCTACATTGAAAATTTGTTGTTTAGTGTAGCCACCTTCATCTACTACCTTAGCTAGATCTTCTGGATAACTTGCTGAAACTTCTACATCAGCACTTGCTGCTTTACTTTGCACCTTTATGTTATCCAGATGACTTCCTTTCTTAAACCTCATGAACCAGCTTCTCATGGCTTTAAACTTTTCTTCTGTAGTTTCCTTACTTCCCTCAGCCTTCATAGAATTAAAGAGAGTTAGAGTCTTGCTCTGGATTAGGCTATGGGTTAAGGGATTAGGCTGTGATTTAAGGGAATGTAGTAGCTGATTTGATCTTCTGTCAAAACCATTCAGACTTTCTATGTGTCAGCAATAAGGCTGTTTTACTTTCTTATTGATATGTTCACTGGAGAAGCAGTTTTAATTTTCTTCAAGAACTTTTCCTTTGCATTCACAACCTGGCTAACTGTTTAGTGCAAAGGCCTAACTTTTGGCCTAACTTTCAGCCTAACTCAGCTTTCAAGAAGCCTTTCTTACTAAACTTAATCATTTTTCGCTTTTGATTTAAAGTGGGAGATGTGTGACTTTTCCTTTCATTTGATCAATTAGAGGTCATTGTAGCATTATTGATTGGCCTAATTTTAGTATCATTGTGTCTCAGGGAACAGGGAGACCCGAGGATAGGGAGAGAGATGCGGGAATGGCCAGTGAGTGTAGGAGTCAGAACACACACATTTATTAAGTTCACCATCTTATATGGATGTGGTTTGTGGTGCTCCAAAACAGTGACAATAGTAACATCATATGTCACTGATCACAGATCACCATAACACATATAATAGTAATGAGATATGCACTAGCTTTTGGTTACTCTCACCATATTTCACTGGATTGCAGTACAGGGAGAGTAACCAAAAATGTGATAGAGAGCTGAAGTGAGCATATGCTATTGGAAAAAATGGTGCTGATAGATTTGCGTGATGCAGGGTTGCCACATGTCTTCAGTTTTTTAAAAAAAATACAATATCTGCAAAGTGCATTGAAGTGAAGCACAATAAACCAAAGCATTCCTGTCTCAGTATTAATAGACACAGATTATAACTAGGTTTAATATGTTTAAAGTAATTAACAAAGGAACTTAGGAAATAACAAAGGAATATGACGCTTTAAATGATTAAGCAGATTTGACAAAGAACCAAGTTAAAATTTTAGAAATGAAAATTATAATAGTCAAAATTTAATGATTATATTTAACAGATTTAACAGCCAATTAGACTTAACTTTAAAGAAGATTAGTGAACTGAAGTAAATCTAAGGAAAGTATATATAATGCAATCCAGAGAGGTAAAGAGATGGAAAAATGAGAGGATAAGAGCTGTGGAGGATAGAATGAGAAAGTCTACAGATACCTAATGAGAATTTCAGAAGGAGAAAGGGAGAATATTGGAAAAGAGGCAATTTTTAAAGAGATAATGTACTTATCTAAAACTAATGAAATTAAACAGTTTCAGGAAACACATTTAATCTCAAGAAGGTCACATCAAAAAGTCCACAACTCAACATATCGTAACGAAATTGTAATGCCAAAGACAAATATAACAAAATAGTAAAAGAAAAAAGTGTATATTGCTTTCAAAGAAAACAGCCCATTTTTAGGTTCTATTTGCTTTTCCAATTAACCAGTGGGGAAACTAAATGGTAAGTAGACAAATTTGCTTACTTTTTTCTCCTGGACTTTCTTTCTGACAATTATTTAAGACCTTCATTAATAGGTACTTGCCTTTTGGAAAAATCAAGTTGTAAACTTTTTCTCCAAATTAAAAATGAAGTTCTGAAACATCTCAACTTGACCAGACATAAAACAATTTTAAAACCTTTAAAGGTGTATTGAGGAAAACCAGGTTTTTCAAAAACAACATGCCTGTCATTATCAAAAAAAGACATCTTTAGGTAAAAATAACAACAACAAAAAAACCTTGCTGCATAGATAATGCAAATAGTTCTAGTTATCTGGTCAATGGGTAAAAAGCAAGGGCTTAAGTTCTTCAGCTCCAATATTTTGCTCATTTCTTAATGCTGGAATTTCATATCCTTTTCTTCCTGTTGGATGACTAAATGGAATGGTAGTGGAGATGGTAAGCCCACATTTACTCAGCCCCACTCTGCTCAGCCTCAGGAGTGGATGAATTCTCAGCTTTTGTCTCTGCCATCTTGTGGTTTGGGGTGTTCTGAGCATCAGGGCCAGTACATGAAATTGTGGCTGCCCCGAGGCTGAGGTGTCTACTGACCCTGGGTTCATTGCCTTGGTTTTCCTTACCCGTGTCATTGCTGTCCTCTCTCCGCCGTCTTTGGCGAGGAGAGCCCCTGAGGAACCCTGATCTCTAGCCCCATACACATCCTGCCTCACTGTTTTACTTTGTGCCCCTGCGCCCTGGCTGTCAGCACCTCCACCACTTCTCCCTGCACGGGAGGGTGGGAATACTGTGGTCGTCCATAGGTTCTCTGACTGTAGTGAGATGGGTACCCTGTGGGACCACTGTCCCATCCTGTTCTTTTTCTCTCTCACTATTGAGGACCCCTACGACGTGGAGTCTATCATGGTTACGGCCTGCTCCATGTTTTCCTCCTTGACTTGGAATTCCACCAGGGCCTGTGACGCTGCCAGGACCCTCTTCTCCTTAGACGACATTGAACTCCACAGTCATTCCATCTCCTACCCTGAGAAGGTGCTTCCTGGGGTTATTCTTCTTTACAGCAGTCTGCTGCACAAATGCATCTTCCTTGGTATCATTCCTCTTGGTGAAACTGTATCTGTTTCTTACACTGAAACATTTTATTGTACCCAAAACTTTCCTTACGATGACCCTTTTCCCCAGTGGCAGGCGCCGGCGCTGTCCGTGGTGCTGGGCTTGGTGCCGGCCGCACCAAGGGCAGGGACGGGGGCGGTGGGGACGGCTGGCGGCTACTGGGCTGGGACCTTGCTGCTCCTGGCTCTGGTGACTGTGACTGGAGCTGGCGGCGGCGGCTGCGATCCTCCCGAGTATGACGGAAACCAGGCCAGCGGCAGGCCGTGGGGCTGCTCAGCACTCCCTGCGGGTTGCTCCCTCCTGGACTTTGTTGACTGTGTGACTATATTCTTAATTTTCCCAGAGGACTTTTTGATGAGCCTTTAGAGCACTCTGTGAACTTCGCTTTGGCTCATCAATGTGGCCTCTGGTACCGGGTAAAGAAAACCTTGGTTATGCATGGTTGGGGTGGGGACCAGGGTGGGGAGCAAGACACATTTGTATGATCAGTTAAATAAGAGTATTGATACTGGGTGGATCAAATCTTTATTCTAATTCTTTTCACATATTTTCCTTGTATATATGCGCTGCAGTATCCAAAAAAATGCCATATTAGGAGTGCTGTATATTTTTTAGTACAGAAATTACTTCTCTGCATTAAAAATATATTTATATTAAATTTAGGATTAATTTAGTCTGTTACTGGCAGCTGAAAAGCTACTTCAGAGAGGAGAAGAGGCTCGGCCCAGATTCCCTTTGGACACAGGCCCAGGAGCTTACAGGCAGAGGATCAGCACCGGGAGGCCCCAGAGAGAGTCTATGGTGAGCAGAATCCTCACCAAGCAGTCCCCAGGCACCTGGCTTATAGAGCCCTGCTTGCTCCTGTGCTCACCCACTTTCTGTCCTGCAGTCAGCAAGCCACTCTCTTCTGCCAAAGCCCAGCTCACTGGGGACACAAAGGTCTTCTCTACTGGTTGAGAAGAGCCAGAGAAACTCATCTTCTCTAAGGAAGGAGAGGAGAGAGAGAAATAGAAGTTTGGAGGGGCAGGACACAGCCTATTAATGCACATATACTTTTCTTTGCTTCACTCTAGAGTTTGGAGATAGCGAAAGATGAAAAGAAAGGGAAAGGGGTATTATGAGGGAAAACCCCACTAGAAAGAGATATTCTTAATAATCTAAAGAAATCAAATGCAGTTTTTTTTTTTCAGCTCTAATCCTGCTTGTCCTTGCAAATCTTTAGCTATCAGCTGTAGATGTAGACCGAGGAGGTTTATTCAATATTTAACTTATATTTAATGGTCATCTACTATATTCCAGACACTTCTACACAATGGAGGATTTGATAGTAAAAAAGAGGCAAAGCCCTTCGACCTTGTGGAGTTAACATCTAGTGGGGGACACAGGAAAAACCAGTACCTAGAGCCTGCCAGTCACTGGTGAATGCTACAAAGAACGAGCATTACATTACCTGGGAATGTGAGGATGGTGGGGGGGATGGTGGTTATTCTAAGAATGATCAGGGAGGCCTCAGAGGCCAGATGATGTGGCCACAGGCCTGAAAGGGGTGAGGGAGGGAGGGTTTCAAGGGAGTGGATGGGTTTGCTTCTTGTAGCCCCTCCTCAGCCAAAGAGGAGCCCCCAAGGACCCCTAATCCAGGCTAGCCAAGAGGTAGTGCTGTGCAGCAGCAAGAGGCTCTCTAACTTCCCAAATACCCACCCTGGAGGGAGATGATGATAAACATGTGAGGGCTAAAGAGGCTGCAAAGGCTCCGTGCAGGGCAAAGGCCACGAATACCAGGCCTGTGAGCTGAATTCATAACTGGGCACCAGCTCAAGTGTGAACCACCCTGGAAGGAACTGCTCTAATTTGTGAACCTTGAACCAAGCTAAGCCTTAAATTAATCTTTTTTCTTTTTCCACTGAGCTGAGCACTGAACCAAGAATTTTTCAAAACAGCAACATAGGCCGGGCGCGGTGGCTCAAGCCTGTAATCCCAGCACTTTGGGAGGCCGAGACGGGCGGATCACGAGGTCAGGAGATCGAGACCATCCTGGCTAACACGGTGAAACCCCGTCTCTACTAAAAAATACAAAAAACTAGCCGGGCGAGGTGGCGGGCGCCTGTAGTCCCAGCTACTCGGGAGGCTGAGGCAGGAGAATGGCGTAAAAACCCGGGAGGCAGAGCTTGCAGTGAGCTGAGATCCGGCCACTGCACTCCAGCCTGGCCGACACAGCGAGACTCCGTCTCAAAAAAAAAAAAAAAAAAAAAAAAAAACAGCAACACCTAGTAAGCCAGTTTGAACCAGAACCAAGCCTATTCATTTTCTAAAAGTATTGAACTGGAACAATATAGGAATATTAAAGTATCTTTCGAACTAAACCAGGATTGAACTGATCATTCACAAATGCCCAACTTGGGAAGAAAAGAAATTCTTTTTGGAGAGACAATTCTGCATATATTAAATGTCTGCCTTGACAGTCGCTCCCTATCACAAAATTACACTGCCTTGTGACTCTTTTTAAAATTTTAATCTTGGGCTTAATTCTAATATTTAACTTTTCATTTGTACATTTCATTTGCCTTCTTATTCAAATGTTCTTGATGATAGAAACCACATTTTGTAATGCTCAGGAATGTTAGCACAATTCCTGGGATACAATAGATGTGTGGGTGTATATAGGAGAATAGGGGTGTAGGAGTGATTGGTGGCATGCAATGACCAAAGGCTTGAAATATATTCTGAAGGCCAGAGGAAACTGTGGAAGGGATTCAAGCAGAGAGTGGCAAGGTCAGATTTGAGTTTTAGATGGCACTGTGGGGAAGGGGTCAGGACTGTGGACTGGTTTGAAAGTGTGTATTATAGTAATCT
Source organism: Macaca nemestrina (assembly GCF_043159975.1). Lineage (NCBI taxonomy): Eukaryota > Metazoa > Chordata > Mammalia > Primates > Cercopithecidae > Macaca > Macaca nemestrina. The sequence goes on from NC_092135.1 coordinate 17,709,131, forward strand.
AGGTGAGAATCAATAAAAAGCAGTGATATTGTGTGAGCCCCAGAGGCAGAAACTGCAGTGATTCCAATCCTAGCTTCCTATGTCTTTGCTGTGTGACCCGAGGCAAGCCACACAGCTTCTCTGTGCCTCACTCCCCTCCCCTGTGGAAGGTAGATGCTAACGATGCCTACTCCATCCTGTGCCTGCGAGGTTTATGTAATACATTGTGTGTGAAATGTAGAGCACTTAGAATAGCACCTGACACATAGTAAGTGCTCAAAAAATATTACTTATTAATTTTCATTGGTAGACATAAAGTAATTACATACTATATATATATACATATGGTAGCAGCAACAGGATTGGATATGGGGGAGGAGAAAGAAGGAGAAGTTCACGATGAGTCTGCCATTTCTGATATGGGCAATTAGGTAGATGGTAGACATGTGCATGTAGGCAATTTGGGAGATGAATCAGGTTGGAAAGGAAAATTCTAAACATGTTGAGTGGAAGGTGCCTGCAACTCATTCACTTAGGGTTCTCCAGCAGATGGTGGACCACATAGGTCTGGTTTTTAGCAGAGCACCACAGGCTATAGCTAGACACAGACATGGGAGTCATTTCCAGAGACCTAGGGTGTGTTGAAATCACCAGGAGAGAATCTCAAGTGAGCCGAGCAGAGGGACCATCAGAGAAGGTGGGAATTCCAAGTAGGGAATGATCGATAGTAATAAATACACCAAAAACTCCCAATCAACTAAAGACTGAAAGTATTTCCAGTGACAATAATGGCTTCATTGACTCCATAGCTAGTGGGGTTTCTCTGGAGGGAGGGGAGCAGAAGGCAGGGTATGGGGAATGAGGAGCAGCTAGGACGTGAGTGAGTAGAGAGAGCATGTATAGGCAGGTCTTTCAAGAACCTTGATCGTTAAGAGATGGGAGACAAGATACAGGTTTCTCATTGAGTTACCTTCTCAAAATCAGGGTTTGGATTCACTGGCTAAAACAGGGGACCTTATAAAAATGGTCCAAGGCTTAATATGGCTGATGCCTCTACATCCTTCTGAGAAAGACCTTCTCCTGGACACCCTACCTCTCCTAACCTCTCCTTTCAACTAATGACTTGAACGTGTTTATTGCCCATCTCTTCTCCAGTAAAATCCAGGATCCATGAAGGCAGGCATCTTTGCTGCCTTGTGCCTTCTGTTTTCTCATCACTCAGTAATGCTTGGTATTATTTGGCATCAATTCCTGTCACTGGCTGTGTCATCTTATCACACAAGGCTTCTATTATGGGACCCAGAGGAGACTTTTCCCTCAGGCCTTAATACCAGGCATGATTTGGCCTTCCCTAAGCAGCTGAATTGTTTTCATCACACAGACACTATGCCCTGTTTTATGTTTCCCTCTGATTATGTTTTTCTCTATGCTGTGGTCACTAGAAATGGAGTCAGATTTGCATCCTATTTCTAGCAGACGATATAACATCCAGGCATGTGTTTTTGTGTGAATTCATTCAACACACCACTAACTTGGACCATTTTTATCCTCATCTTATTTTACATTTATCTGATTTCTTCCTTTCTTTATATTTGATATTTGTTTTTCTTATCCAGAGTGCAGTTTCCCAGGTTTCTTCAAATACTTTTTGGAAAAAAGTGAGGTTATAGGTCAATAATGGGAAAAATAGGATGGTAAATAGGAGTTGTGTGGAACTGGGTTTTGAAACAAGAGAAATGAAAACGGGAAGAGGCTGACTTTACAGGTAAAGGGAGCACCCTAAGGAGATAAGGGAGGTGGGGTTGTGAGCCCCAGCCCTAGTGGGTTTCTAGGAGGTTTCAACTTTGTTGGAAACACATCAAAGACACTAGGAAGAGAATAACCTAACAAGGCCATAGAAGAGCATGTGCTGTCATGAATGGTTCAGGAGGTTGTATAGGGGTACCAAAGAGGAAGAGAGCATCATATGTGCTGGCATGTTCTAGAAGGCTTCATGGAGGATTTTGGGCAAATTCAGCCTGAATTTGCCTGATCTAAATAGAGCAAGTGAACCTTACATTTGTCAAGAAAGAACTGAGGGTGGCAGTGGCTTTTGGGGTAGGTGGCCAGAAATCTAGGTCCACCCTTGCTGGGAAAGAGTCACTAGCTGGAGTTTGGACGGCAGTGGGCCGTTGAGGTCACTTTGTAGACTTCAGTTTGGAAGCCCCAAACCGTGGGGGTATCTTTGCCAAGGTCATAACAGGAAGGACAACTCCTCTCTTGCTTGGCTGCTTGACTTGCCCTTACTGGCCAGGCTTTTCAGATAAGTGCATTCATTGCTGCCCATTCAGATCTGCTTTCTTCACCGACCTCGGCAGCAGAGAGGCCAGGCTTGATTGAAATTTCACTTAAGGTGCACAGAGCATCCTTTCCTTGCCGAACTCATCAGCCAGCAAGAAATGGAATTTCTTGACAGTTTTAAATTTCCTGCCAGGGAGCAGCTGGTGAGTGTTCCTCTGGAGAAGCAGTCTTGGAGAAATTTTGTCAGTATCTGGCTAGAGAAAGTATTTTCTACCTCTCCTCTCCTTTCCTCTCCTTCATTCCTCTCTTCTCACCACCTCTCTTCTCTTCCCCTTCTCACCCCTCCCCGTTTATCAACCCTCTCTTCTTCTAAGTCTTACGTGTAAAGACTTTGCACTTCTTTAGTCCTTAGCCACTGAAAATTAATTGAGGGACAAGAGAAGGCCTTCTCTGCACAGCCTTCTGGGTTACTCATGACTGTCTTTAAGATTCAAAGAGCAACCCTCTTTTTTCAAGGTTCTCTTAATGAGCCATTTCAGCATCGGACTTCCAATGTTCACCCCTGCCAGAAAACAGCCAATGGGAAGGTTTGGGAAACCAGTCTCCCTTCCAGAGACTTGTAGCTATTGGGCTGCAGGAGCAATGTAATTATTCCCCATTAGTGCTCTATGAAAGTGCAGATGGTGTACAGCGTCCTGATGCCGTTTTGCTTGCCTTTTTTTCCACCCTTCCTGAAACATTTTGGTTTATGTCCCTTCATTTCAGAAAACAAGGGTAAGGCCTGGCTCAGTGTATGTGGGTGAATATCAGAGTACAGAATCATAAATTTCCTATATGGAACCTATAATTTCTTGTTATTTACCTAGGCATGTGAAGACACCTGTTAGCCTCCAGCAGAAAAATGTGTTAATCACAACTCCCTTTGCTGCTACAGGAAGTGCCTCTTCCCCTCCCAAAATAATAATCAGTCACCTTAAAACAAAGGCAACAGCCTGAAAAAGAACCTGGTGATAATTTTATTAGTGATCCCCAACAAGGCAAATAAAACAGAAGTGTAGATGTCATCTGGAGAAGAGATTTCAGACCTTGGCCAAGCTCCATCATCCCCTTTACCAAATCTTTTTGTTTTCTCTCCAGTTCTCCTCGGCTCTGGGTCTGTTGGAGATTAGAAGTATTTCTGACATGCTGTGCAAATATATGCAAATTCAGTGTAAGTTGTCGTCAACTCCACTTTCCCCCGTGTGGCTGGGCTGCCTGTGCAGTGTTGAGCTGCCGGCCTCCTGGAATCGCAGCAATATGGCCTGCGCACCCTGTGCCAGGAGCCATTAGCAGCCTTGATGAATCGGATTAGGGAGCTTTGTCGGCTCCGTGGTGTCAGTGAGTGGTACCTGGGCTTCTAGGCTGTCGAATGGCACAAAGCAATGTCAAAGGCAGGAGGAAAAGATGCTGATTTCTACTGGTTTTTAAAATATCCACTTGGTTTCCCAGTTTTACTTTCATATGTATGCAGCCACAGTAGAAACTGGCTATCATGACAGCAGTGATTATCTGATGATGTCCTTATACGTGCGTATCTTTCAGTGCTGGTCTTTTGAGTTGATTGTGGCTGAGATTTTCCAGAGGAGTACATCCTGATGTGTGCGGGGGCAGATGTGTGGCTCTCTGTGTGTAAACACAGGCAGAGTGTGAGCAACACGAGGGTCAACATTACGTTTGCATATTAATTCCAAATAACCAACATGTGACTCCTAAAATGGGCATCCTCAAGCGATGGGAAAACTGTCTTGATTTTCCTGAGATTGTTGTGGGTTCTCCTATCCTTTCCTTTAAGGATATTCCTATCTTCACGCACCCTCATTGGCCTGTTCGTAGGGGCCAATGAGAGAGGAAGAGTGGGTTCTGGGTGGGTAGGAGAAGCCAAAAGGAAAAGGTATGGGTAACTGGAAGAGAATTTTAAGAACTTATGTGACTACCACCACCTTCAAATGCAACTCTTCAATTGAGAGCAGAGGATTCTTTGCTAGATTCCATTCTGTTACCTTTCTTGCCCATAGATCATCATGCAAACAGTAAAAAGGTGAATGTTGGACTCACAAAGGACTTTTATGTAATTGTTATAACTAATTAAAAGTCATAATTATTTCCCACTTTGGAACAAAGCCCTTTCTAACACCCTACTTATTATGCCATTACCTGGAGTGCATATGAATATATTCCTGCTGCTACTCACCTGAAGCTGCCCAAGGAAGAAGGCAGCTCAAACAAATCTTAGCCCGTGCATTTGGAGAATCTGCCCTAACGACTCACTGATGGTTATTGAGAAACAGATTATCTCTGTGGATGTCTGAAAGAGAAGGCAGTGGTTTGAAGGGCTCGGCAGTCTCCAGAGAATATATTGCCAAAGATTCCTCTGACTGTGCACTATTAAAATGTATGGAAAAACAACCTGGATTCTGGGTCCCTGTAAAAGGCTCCAACCTGCATTTATCATTGAATCTGCATCATCTTAGGCTTACACTTCAGTTATGATGTCAATACAGGGCTTGACAATTCTGTCATAGTTTTAATATTTAACCGATGTATTTTTTTAATTTTTAAATTTTATTTCAGTAGGTTTTTGGGGAACAGGTAATGTTTGATTACGTGAATACGTTTTTTAGTGGTGATTTCTGAGATTTTGGTGCACCCATCACCCAAGCAGTGTACACTGTACCCACGGTGTAGTCTTTTATACCTTGCTGCCCCCCACCCTTTACCCTGAGTCCCCAAAGTATATCATTCTTATGCCTTTGCATCCTCATAGCTTAGCTCCCACTTATGAGTGAGAACATATGATGTTTGGTTTTCCATTCCTGAGCCACTTCACTAGAACAACAGTCTCCAATTCTAGCCAGGTTGCTGCAAATGCCATTAATTCATTCCTTTTTATGGATGAGTAGTATTCCATTGTGTGTGTGTGTGTGTATATATATATGTATATATATATGTATGTATATATGTATATATATACACCTATATATGTGTGTTGTCTATGATTTGTTTCAGCAGTGTTTTGTAGTTTTTCCTTGTAGAAGACTTGCATGTTCTTGGTTAGATATATTCCTAAGTATTTTATTATTATTATTATTTTTGCAGCTACTGTGAAAGGAGTTGAGTTCTTGATTTGATTCTCACACACCTATAGATACCTATATATACCTATACACACATATATAGGTGTGTATATATACCTATACACACATATATAGGTGTGTGTATATATACCTATATACACACATATAGATGTATGTGTGTATATATACCTATATACACATATATAGGTGTGTGTATATATATACACACACACACACCACATTTTCTTTATCCACTCATTGATTGATGGGCATCTGGGCTGGTTCCATTGTTTTGCAATTGTGAATTGTGCTGCTGTAAACATGCATATGCAAGTATCTTTTTCATATAATAACTTCCTTTCCTCTGGGTAGTGGTGGGATCACTGGATCAAATGGTTGATCTACTTTTAGTTCCTTGATTCTTCACACTGTTTTCCATAGTGGTTGTACTAGTTTACATTCTCACCAGCAGTATAAAAGTGTTCCCTTTTCACTGCATCCCCACCAATACCTATATATATATATTTTTATTATGGCCATTCTTGCAGGAGCAAGGCGGTATCACGTTGTGTTTTGATTTGCATTTCCCTGATAATTAGTGATGTTGAGTGATGGTGGGCATTTTTCCATATACTTAATGGCCATTTGTATATCTTCTTTTGAGAATTGTGTGTTCATGTCTTTAGCCCACTTTTTGATGGGATTGTTTTTTCTTGCTGATTTGTTTGAGTTCTCTATAGATTCTGGATATTAGTCCTTTGTCAGATGTATAGATTGTGAAGGTTTTTCTCCCACTCTGTGGGTTGTCTGTTAACTCTGCTGCTTATTTCTTTTGCTGAGCAGAAGCTGCTTAGTTTAAGTTCCATCTATTTATCTTTGTTTTTGTTGCATTTGCTTTTGAGTTCTTGGTCATGAAGGCTTTGCCTAAGCCAATGTCTAGAAGGGTTTTTCTGATGTTATCTTTTAGAATCTTTATGGTTTCAGGGTCTTAGATTTAAGTCTTTGATCCATCTTGAGTTGGTTTTTATATAAAGTGAGAGATGAGGATCCAGTTTCATTCTTCTACTTGTGGCTTGTCAATTATCCCAGCACCATTTGTTGAATAGGGTATCCTTTCCCCACTTTATGTTTCTGTTTGCTTTGCCAAAAATCAGTCGGCTGTAAGCATTTGGCTTTATATCTAGGTTCTGTTCCCTTGTTCTATGTGCCTATTTTTATACCAGCACCATGCTGTTTTGGTGACTATGGCCTTACAGTATAGTTTGAAGTTGGGGAGTGTGATGCCTCTAGATTTGTGGTTTTTTTTGTTGTTTGTTTGTTTTTTGCTTAGTCTTGCTTTGACTACTTGGGCTCTCTTTTGGTTCCATATGAATTTTAGGGTTGTTTTTTCTAGTTCTGTAAAGAATGATGGTGGTATTTTGATAAGAATTGCATTGAATTTGTAGACTGCTTTTGGCAGAATGGTCATTTTCACAATATTGATTCTACCCATCCATGAGCATGGGATGTGTTTCCATTTGTTTGTGTTGTCTATGATTTGTTTCAGCAGTGTTTTGTAGTTTTTCCTTGTAGAAGACTTTCATGTTCTTGGTTAGATATATTCCTAAGTATTTTATTATTATTATTATTTTTGCAGCTACTGTGAAAGGAGTTGAGTTCTTGATTTGATTCTCACCTTGGTCCCTGTTGGTGTATAGCAGAGCTACTGATTTCTGTACATTAATTTTGTATCCTGAAACTTTGCTGAACTCATTTACAAGTTTTAGGAGCTTTTTGGAGGAGTCAATTGTATCATCAGCAAACAGCAACAGTTTGACTTCCTGTTTACCGATTTGGATGCCCTTTAGTTCTCTCTCTTGTCTGATTGCTCTGGCTAGGACTTCCAGTACTATGTTGAATAGAAGTGGTGAAAGTGGGCATCCTTGTCTTGTTCCAGTTCTCAGGGGAAATGCTTTCAACTCTTCCGTGTCTATATTGTTGGCTGTGAGTTTGTCATAGATGGCTTTTATTACCTTAAGGTATGTCCCTTCTGTGCCGATTTTGCTGAGGGTTTTAATCATAAAGGATGCTGGATTTTGTCAAATGTCTTTTTCTGCAGCTATTGGGATGATCACGTGATATTTGTTTTTAATTCTGTTTATGTGGTGTATCACACTTATTGACTTACATATGTTAAACCATCCCCTCATCCCTGGTATGAAACCCACCTGATCATAGTGGATTATCTTTTTAATGTGCTGTTGAATTTGGTTTGCTAGTATTTTGTTGAGGATTTTTGCATCTGTGTTCATCGGGGATACTGGTCTGTATTTTTCTTTTTTTATTATGTCCTTTCCTGATTTGGTATTAGGGTGATAGTGGCTTCATAGAATGATTTAGGGAGGATTCTCTTTTGCCCCTCTCTTTTGAAATAGTGTCAACAGGATTGGTACCAGTTCTTTGAATGTCTGACAGAATTCAGCTGTGATTCTATCTAGTCCTGGACTTTTTTTGTTGGCAATTTTTAAATAACCCTTTCAATCTCACTGCTTATCATCACTCTGTTCAGAGATTCTGTATCTTCTTGGTTAAATCTAGGAGGGTTGTATATTTCCAGAAATTTATCTATCTCCTGTAGGTTTTCTAGTTTATGTGCATAAAGGTGTTCATAGTAGCGTTGAATAATCTTTTGTATTTCCATGTTATCAGTTGTAATATCTCCTGTTTTATTTCTAATTGAGCTTATTTGGATCTTCTCTCTTCCTTTCTTGGCTATTCTTGCTAATGGTCTATTAATTTTATTTATCTTTTCAAAGAACCAAGTTTTTGTTTCATTTATCTTTTGTATTGTTTTTTGGTTTCAATTTCATTTAGTTCTACTCTGATCTTTGTTATTTATTTTCTTCTGCTGGGTTTGGGTTTGGGTTTGGATTGTTCTTGTTTCTCCAGTTCTGTGAGATGTGACTTACATTGTCTATTTGTGCTCTTTCAGATTTTTTGATGTAGGCATTTAATGCTATAAACTTTCCTCTTAGCACAGTTTTTGCTGTATTCCAGAGGTTTTGTCACTATGATTGTTCAGTTCAAAGAATTTTTAGCTTTCCGTCTTGATGTCATTGTTGACCCAATGAGCATTCAGGAGTAGGTTATTTAATTTCCATGTATTTGCATGCTTTCGAGGGTTCCTTTTAGAGTTGATTTTCAATTTTATTTCACTGTGGTCTGAGAGAGTACTTGATATAATTTTGATTTTTAAAAATTTAGTGAGACTTCTTTTGTGGGCTATCATATGGTCTGTCTTGTAGAATGTTCCATGTGCTAACGAATAGAATATATATTCTACAGTTGTTGGGTAGAATGTTCTGTAAACATCTGTTAAGTCCATTTGTTGTAGGTTATAAACTTAAGTCCATTGTTTAAGTCCATTGTTTCTTTGTTGACTTTCTGCCTTGATGACCTGTCTAGTGCTGTCAGTGGAGCATTAAAGTCCCTTACTGTTATTGTGTTGCTGTCTATCTCATTTCTTAGGTGCAGTAGTAATTGTTTTATAAATTTGGGATCTCCAGTGTTAGGTGCATATATATCTAGAATTGTGATATTTTTCTGTTGGATTAGTCCTTTTATCATTATCTAATGCCCCTCCTTGTCTTTTTAAACTGCTATTGCTTTAAAGTTTGTTTGGTCTAATATAAGGATCGCTACTTCTGCTTACTTTTGGTGTCCATTTGCATTGGATATCTTTTTCTACACCTTTACCTTAAGTTGATGTGAGTACTTATGTGTTAGATGAATGTCCTGAAGACAGCAGAAACTTGTTTTGTGAATCCTTATTCATTCTGCCTTCCTGTGTCTTTTAAGTGGAGCATTTAGGCCGTTTACATTCAATGTTAATATTGAGATGTGAGGTACTATTCTATTCACCATGCTATTTGTTACATGAATACCTTATTTTTTCATTGTGTTATTTTTATATAGGTCCTGTGATATTTATGCTTTAAGAAGGTTCTATTTTGATGTATTTTGAGGACAGACTCAAGATTTAGAGCTCCTTTTAGCAGTTCTTGTAGTGCTGGCTTGCTGATGGCAAATTCTCTCAGCATTTGTTTGTTTGGAAAAGACTGGATCTTTCCTTCATTTAGGAAGCTTAGTTTTGATGGATACAAAACTTAGCTGATAATTGTTTTGTTTTGGAGGCTAAAAATAGGACCCCAATCCCTTCTAACTTGTAGGGCTGAGAAATCTGCTGTTAATCTGATAGATTTTCCTTTATAGGTTACTTGATGCTTTTGCCTCACAGCTCTTAAGATTCTTTTTTTTCATCTTTACTTTAGATAACCTGATGACCATATACCTAGGCGATTATCTCTTTGCAATGAATTTCCCAGGTGTTCTTTGGGCTTCTTATATTTGGATATCTAGATCTCTAGCAAGGCTGGGGAAGTTTTTCTCAATTATTCCCTCAAATATGTTTTCCAAACTTTTAGTTTTCTTCCTTGGTCTTTGATGGATACAGGTCACCAGGGAAGTGGGGCAAAGCCAGCTGTCACAGGCCTCACTGTGCTCCAAGCAGCCTGTAGTCCGAATGGCCTCATTCCCTCCATGCTCCCCCAACAGCACTGAGTCTATTTCCAGGCAGCTGGTGATCAGGGCTGAGAACTTGCACCAGACCATGAGCTTCCCTATTGAGAAAGCAAGATGACTCAAAGTTTTTGGCATTTCGGGGAACCTGCAGGGGTAATCCAGTTTATTCAAAGCGTCTGTGGATTCTCTCAGCTTTCCTGGTATGTTCCTGCAGTAGTTTTTGGAGCAAACGTTCACAATGTGAGTCTCCACATGATGCTCTGTCTGTCCAAGCAGGAGCTGCAAGCTAGTCCTGCTCCCCATCATATCTATGATTCTTTAGCAATTGGAAGTCTAAAGCCATCATTCGTCTCCTCTTGCCATGATATCTAAATATACATATGTATTTCACATGTCTCCTGGCTGGCAAAAAAAAAAATGCCCCTCAGTGGAACTTTGGTTTCTATCACGTCTGAAAGAAGGAGCAAGCCACTGCCAAAAGGTGGTCACTCGGCCTCTTGGGCTCCGGTTCTAGAAGCTCTGGATAGTGACTGCCTGTCATTGGGGTGCTCACAATCTCTTTGTGCTTGAAGTCCTCAGAGAGAATATATATCCTAGCTAGTTCTGAGCTGCTCTTCCTGTGGACGCCCTTCAGTCACCTCTTCAGGGAGGAGCCTGTCTCTCCCAACTGTCCCACACAGAGACTCTCCTCAGACTGACTTATGATTCTCTCACACTTCTCAATTTTGGCTCCTACTAGTGGCACCTTGTGTGGCATATTTTGTGCTTGCACATAAAATAGAATTAAAGCAAAGACTTGAAAGAATTAATAACCATCTGGTGACTCTGTCACACCCTTAAAATCCTAGTATAATTTAAAAATATATGTAGTTTCTGAATTCATTTGTTGAAATGTTTAAATAATGTTTTTTCAGTATAAAAGGACAACAATGGGGTGCTCTAAAAATGCTCCAAAGTGAATTGTGTACACGACCTATTCTATATTTGGAGTTAGATTACTTCAGCATACCTTTCTGCATTGGTTGGAAATCTGTTCACATTTGGTGGAAATCTGTCCAGCTGCTTTCATGTGATATGCTAATAAATAGGCACGTGCCTTAGTCCGTTTTCTGTTGCCTACAACAAAATACCTAAAACTGGATAATTAGGAAAGAAAAGGAATTCATTTCTTACAGTTATGGAGGCTGAGAAATTCAAGGTAGAGGGGCTGCATCTGGTGAGCACCTTCTTGTTAGTAAGGACACTGCAGAGTTCTGAAGTAAGACAGGACATCACATGGTGAGAGGCTGAGCTTGCTAGCTTAGGTTTCTCTTCATCTTCTTTTTCCTTAATTAAAAAATTTATTAATACATAATATGTGTACATATTTATGGGGTACATGTGATATTTTGTTGCATGCATAGAATGTGTAATGATCAATTCAGGATGTTTAGGGTACTCACCACCTGGAGAAGTTATCACTTCTATGTGTTGTAAACATTTCAAATTCTCTCTTCTAGCTATTTAAAACTATATACTACATTGTTAACTATGTTCACCCTACTCTGCTTTCCACAATTAGAACTTAGTCCTTCTATCTAACTGTATGTTTGTACTAATTAACCAAACTCTTTTTATCCCCTTTACCCACCCCATGCATCCTTTCCAGCCCCTGGTATCTATCATTCTACTCTGTATATCCATAAGATTCACCTTTATAGCTCCTACATATGAGTGGGAATATGTAATATTTGTCTTTCTGTGCCTGACTTATTTCACTTAGTATAATGAACTCCAGTTCTATCCATGTTGCTGAAAATTACAAAATCTCATTCTTTTTATGGCCAATAGTAATCCATTGTGTATATATGTGACATTTAAAAAAATCCATTCACCCATTGATGGACACTTAGGTTAATTCCATATCTTGGCTATTGCAAATTGTGCTGCGATAAACATGGAGATTCAAGTATCTTTTTGATATACCAATTTCTATTCCTTTGGATAAATAATCAAGGAGTGGGATAGCTTGATCATATGGTAGTTCTAATGTTAGTTTTTAAAGAAATTTCCATACTGTGTTCTACAATGGTTGTACTAATTTACAATCCAGTAAGAGTGTATCAGCTCCCTTTTCTGTGTCTCCTTGCCAGCTCTGCTATTTTTTGCCTTTTTAATAATAGCGATTTTAACTAGAGTAAGATGATATCTTATTGTGGTCTTGATTTTCATTTCTCTGATGATTAGTAATGCTGAGCATTTTTTTCATGTATGGCCATTTCTATGTTTTCTTTGGAGAAATGTCTATGCATGTCCTTTGCCCACTTTTTAATGGGGTTGTTTGTTCGTTTGCTGTTGAGTTGTTGGAGTTCTTTTTATATTCTGAATATTAGTCCCTTGTTAGATGAACAGTTGGCAAACATTTTTTCCCATTCAACAGCTTGTCTCTTCGCTCTGTTGTTTCCTTTGCTGTGCAGAAGCTTTTTAGTTTAATATGGTCCTGTTTGTCTGTTTTTATTTTTGTCGTCTGTGATTTTGAGGTCTTAGCCATTGTATTAGTCCGTTGTCACGCTGCTATGAAGAAATACCCAAGACGGGGTAATTGATAAAGAAAAGAGGTTTAATTGACTCACCATTCTGCATAGCTGGGGAGGGCTCAGGAAATCTACAATCATGGCAGAAGGTACCTCTTCACAGGGGAGCAGGAGAGAGAATGAGTGTTGAGCGAAGGGGGAAGCCCCTTATAAAACCATCAGATCTTGTGAGAACTCACTCACTATCACAAGAACAGCATGGAGGTAACCAACCCCATTATTTAATTACCTCCCACCAGGTCCCTACCATGACATGTGGGGATTATGGGAATTACAATTCAAGATGAGACCTGGGTAGGGACACAGCCAAACCATATCATCCCCAAATTCTTTGCCCAGACCAATGTCCTCAAGTGTTTCTCCTATGTTTTGTTTTGTTTTGTTTTCTAGCAGGAGAAAAATCCCTAAATACTGCTTATTCTATAACCCAAAGATAACCACTTGATAGTTTCAGGTCTTGCATTTAAACCTTCAATCTATCTTGAGTTGATTTTTTTTCTCTTCTGATAAAGCCACCAGTTCCACTTCCATGATAACTCATTAATTCATTAACCCATAAATGGATTAATCCACTTATAAGGGCAGAGGCATTATGATCCAATTACGTCTTAAAGGTCCCACCTCTCAATACTGTCACATTGGGAATTCAATTTCAACATGAGTTTTGGAGGGGACAACATTCAAACCATAGCAGCATATAATTAGGAAATAATTTTATTTATAGACATGAGATACAATGAATAACTAAGGAATAATACTAGGTAGTGCTCAGAGAAATATAAAAAGGTGGGGCAAACTATAGTATTCTATATTTGGTAAGACCTTAAAAGAGATAGAAGAGGTCTTAAAAATAAGTAGGTAAGTCCCTGTCCTGCTACCTGATGGGGCATAGGTTTCATTAGTGATGGGTAACATTTGTGAGTGCTTACTGATGTCAGTACTGCTCTGAGTGTTTCACTTGTGTTTTCTTCCTTGTTTGTTTTAAGTATAGTTATAAAGATTGAAAAGGATAAGAATTTGCCCCATTAGATGGCACAGCTAAAAAGTCCCAAGACAAGGGTTTGAACCTTAGGAGTCTACATTGCAGTTCTGACCACTACCTGGACTTAGGTCAAATTTCACAGGTTAAAGGCATTGTCCCTCACAAAGCTGACCTCACTCCAGATATCAGCTGCAAGCTCAAGAAGGTCGCAGACCACCCATACCCCTGACGAACTGGCTATGAATTTGAGTGTTCCCATGACCTCCTCAGCTTTGGCAATTCACTAGAACAACTCAGAGAACTTAGGAAAGCACTATACTTATTATTAGAGTTTTTTCTATAAGTGATGCAAATCAGGACCAGACAAAAGAATAGAAGCACAGGGCAAAGGAGAGTCCCAAACATGATTATCTTTGGAACGTGTCACCCTCCCAGCACAATTAACAAAGAATCTCCAGTGAGCTTCAGTGTTCACAGTCTTTATTGAGATTTTATTATGTAGGCATGGTTGGTTGAATCATTGGCCATGTGACTGAATTCAATCTCTAGCCCCCAAATCCTTTTCTGATAACATATGGTTCAAAGCCCCAACCCTCTAGACATATGGCTGGTCTTTCCAGCAGGGCAGACCCCAATCTATAAACTCTCTAGAGTCACCTCATTAGCATAAACTCAGATGTGGTCTGAGGGTCCACTTGGAATAATGAAGACACTCCTACTTCTTGGGAAATTCCAAGGGTTTAGAGGCTCCCTCCCAGGAGCCAGGGACAAAGGCCAGACAAATTCTTTATTATACAACACAGTCATCCTGGTGATAAGGGAAGTTGAGGCTCATCAGAGGACTTCAGAAGACTCTCAACTCCCTTCTCTTCTGAGGCCCAACATTAAACACTAAGCTCTACAGTAAGGCTCCTGATGGAACATAGACTTCTGTTTCTGAGGTCTTTCCTGAGCTCCAGCTGGGTGGGTTAGTAGAAGGGCTGCCCTCTGAGAATTGGAGACTAAATGCTCAGGGTCCTCAGAAGTTTCCTAACAAGAGGGTGCAGATTTGCTCTGCAGAGACAGGAAGCCACCTATTTGGACAGCAAACACCTCCATGCATTTAAATGACTAACAAGCCCGAGGAGCCTTTCCTAGAGGTGGAGGACAGCATCTTGTTAAGTGTACTAAAAATCACATCTGTAAATCAGCTGCTGTTGAAAGCAGTTAGCACTCACTTACCACCATGGGCAATGAGCATATGCTGGGGTGACACCTGCCATCAGCCACTGGGAGCCTCAGAGAGGCTCTTGGTTCACCATTTCACAGAAACATTGCTGAAGGAGTATGGGTCGCAGATGGCTTGGGACAGAGAAATGCCTGCTCTGACCTTATGTTCCTGGTTGTCCACCAGTCCATACACGTTGGACTAGGAGACTCAGAGCTTCTAGGGTACAGAACTCTGGGTGCTTGGACTACTCATTAAATTCACAAGCTCTTTGGTCTCATAGAAGAGGGAAGCAGACACAGAAATCCATAGTGCCCAGGGAAATCCATAGTGACCAGGCTGTGCTGAGGGGAAATGGGCATCAGAAACTGCTGGGATGGGTCCGAGAGCTGGAAAACCAGAGAAAAGTGTTTCCGGAAGCTTTACTAATCATTCCTTCTCCCCAGCATGACTTATCCCCTCTCACCTGCAGGACTTAGCCTGACAGACCAGTATGCAATCAGTCTCTCACTCTACCGATAGGGAGTGGATAGTAATCATATCAATATATGTTGCCTGCATCTAAGGAAAAAAAACCAAAGACACCCATTTCTGATTGTTAAAAATAATGTATGAGCATTAGAGAGAAAATAGAGAGATGCATGGAGCAGGACAAAATCCCTAAATACTGCTTCTTCTATAACCCAAAGATAACCACCTGATACATTTTATATTTCTCCATCTGAGACCAATGCTAACCTAATCCCAAATATCATATACACACTCGCACACACATGTGCACACACAGACACTCACTCGCACATGTCCCTCACTCCCCAGTTGCTCCTTGTCTGAACTTAGGAACTGTGAATACATTCAGACATAGAGACACACTTATAATAGTATTTGAATAACTACATTTTCATTCCTCAAAAAAATTTTAAAACAAAACTTGGATAGTTGTGACCTTGTAAATTCCTTAACTGCTCTGACTTTCAGGTTACTCATCTGTGAGTGGGTATAATGACCCCTGCCTCACAGAAGTGGCTATTAGAAGGTCTCGAAGAGACAAAAGGCCTGAGTCACTGGCATTGTGCCTATGGTGCAGCAGGGACCCAGGCACCATTAGTTCTCCCTCTCTGACTCGATCCTCTGTAGCTCCAGTAGGTCATCCCAGCCCCACCTTGACTCACCTGTCTGCAAGCATCTGCTCATGGTCCTGAAGCGTCTAGATGGAGAATTCATGGGCAAAGCTCAGAGAGGAGAAGACTGGGTGTGGCTGGTGGGGAGGAGCTCTTGGAAGCCCTTGGGTGCAGATGACACAAAGGAGGGGAGGAGAGAGGCATTTCCCAACCAGTAACTTTAATATTTTCAAATCCATATGTCTCTAACTATGACTGAGAGGCTCAATGGAGCCATTGGCATGGATCAAATGAGTAAGCTAGTGGTTGAGTTGGTTGGTCGTAACATTTGTAAGCATGGTCCTGACAGGCTACTTGAATTTTGACTCCTCGTAAGTTAACCATTGGGATGATTTTTGTGAAGCAGGTTCACTGGGCGCTGGTTACCAACTTGTCTGTGTCCAGTGAGACAGAACACTCACACACAAGACATGAAGTGGGCTTATTATTTGCAGACAGGCAGCAGGAGACCACAGAAGCCTAGGATGTATTTTGAGCCAGTGTCCCCAGGCTCAGGAAAACTGTCTCGGGCCGCTAGTCTCATCTGCTCATGCCCCACCTGTACCACAGCTGAGGGACCCCAGAAAGCAGCCTGCCCTCAGTTTTATACTTTGGGGCTATTGGAATCACTAGGATAAAGTGTTGAAGGACATACTATTTTTCGGGGTTGGGGGGAGGCTGGAACAGAGCCTGGACTATTCCAGCCAGTTCCTCCTTATTTAAGGTTGTTGCAATCTTAGCACAGTTTCCAGGTGGTCTCGAGAACCACAGTTGAGAAAGGGGAGAACTGGGTTGGTCTATGGCCACCCAGAGAATAGTCCTGCAATTTTGACTGCTGTATGGAGTTCAGGTCTTTTTGTTCATGGTTCTATTTTGTTTACTTTGCTACTATAATAGATCTGATAAAATGGATAAGGAAAATTGATGTTATAATATATGAAATGAATGAGGAGCATAAACATGATGACAATTCTTCAAACATGCTTCAAGATGATCTTTACCTGATTGTATGTTGCATTTATTTGCTCACCACCTGTACATGGCATATAAGGATAGCTCTTGAACTCCCAAAGGCAGTGTTTAAAAGAGAAAATAGAATGATGATTATAACCAATCTGATTTTTCATTTATTCAGATTAAAGGGTTTCTTTATCAAAAATGTATTATTTGCAGACATACCAAAAAGGAAAAAAAAAGCCTAAAGCATAAAAGTCTTCTATCTCATCTAAAAGGAAAAACATACAAAATATAAAAATTAATGAGTTTCCTTTTAAAGTGCACATTGCAAGAATTCCCAGCATCCCATCGTGAAGCAAGGTTTGCCTGTTTCTGATGCACCAGCATATAGTTAAACTTCAATCTGCATTTTAATATAGATTCACTCTCCAAACCAAACCTGATATTTTATAACACTTTGAAATTTATTGCCAGCAAATCGTGTTTTTCTAACATAATTAATCTAAAGTAAATTAAACTCTGTGCTTCACTTGGCAAATGGAAATAAGTAAAAATCTGACTACATATTATGAATATTATTAAACACAATTAAAAATAAAATTTATACATTCTTCAATACTACACTAATCTGAATGAAATATTTTAAGCTTGAAATCAGTTCTGTATGATATTCTAAACAAAAGTGACAAAATGGTTTTTAAAATTCCAAAGCAGTTGGTAAGATCATATGTTAGTGTGAGTAGGGTTCACGAATCAAAAAATGTAGTGCTGTGGGAGAACTCTGACTCTTTTGACAAGCTCACGGTGTGGCTAATCAGAGAAGTGATATATTTGCTGGTGAAGGTGATTAGCTTTTTCTAAAGTAGCTATGTGAGGGTGCAGGACCATTTGCTTGTCTTGGTAAATAACAGCAAACACTGACTGAATATGTACTCTGTGCCAGGCATTATTGATTAAGCATTTATTGGTGTTAGCTTTTTAACCCTGCCAACCACTCTGTGAGGCAGGCATTATTACTAATGTCATCCCCATTTTACAGATGAGGAAACTGAGAGCCAAAGTCCAAGCAAAGTGACGACTTAAGTCCAGGCTATCTGGCTCCAGACTCTATACATTGAACCACCGTGCTATGTGCTTATCGCCAAGTGCATGAACTCATGGTTGACTTCTCATAATACGTGGGTTTGTCTGTTGTTCCTCATCCTCACCCCCAGTCCCCAGACAAACACCTCATCATTGTCAGGTGAAAGAAGCTGATCCTGCGTTCGCCTGGGGGCTCCCTTTTTCCTCTTCCAAGGGTGTTAGGCTGTAAATTGGCTTTCTGTCAGTCTAGGGCTAAGAGTACAACTTGGGGCAATTATGTGTTTCTTCATTCTTGCCTCTACAGTGGTGTACATATAAACTTGGTAGGAGCTGCTGAACTGTAAGTAAACCTAAGGCATATGGGTTATTAGGGAGGGATTGAAGCATTTGCTGGAAGAATAGGCCAGATAACCAGAGTTGGCTCAGCACACTTCCCCAGGTCAGTTGTGGGGAAGGTTTAAAGGATTCTGAAAGAGATACTCATAGAGAGACGAGGATACCCAAAAGGTAAGGTAGGGTACAACACCCTCCTCCCTGGCACCCTAATGACCTCCAAACACTCACAGTCCTCTCCACAAGGTGTGTTTTGGATGTGCTTGGTGGTTATGGTTTGTCCTTATGGGACTACCTCAGGCAGATTAGAGGTTGGGGATGCCAGTTTCAGAATCAGATTGGAATCCCCCCTCTACTCTTTATCAGCTCTGTGACCTCAGGCGAGTTACCTCATCTCCCTGAGCCACTGTGATCTCAACTGTACTATGGACTTAACAATAGTTTCACCTAATAGAGTTGTTGTGAAGATTGAATGAGAATAAAGTACATACTAATGCCTGGCTCAGAGTAATTACCCACAGCACAGTCATGCATTTATGCACGCTGCATTTAGAAGCTTGCTGTCACTCCCAATACATAGATACTTTTACAGTACACACACATATTCATGCGTATTTCAAGTATTTCTTATTTTTTATCCCTCTGGATGGCTGGGAAACTTAGATCTTGCCAATTAATATTTTCATTCTTTATTGCTACCTAACAACTACGCCAAAACATAGTGGCTTAAAGCAACCATTATTTTGTTATTGTTCATGATTCTGTGGGTTGACTGGCTCAGGCTGCAATCACCTGGGGATTCACCTGGGCTCCTGGGCTGGTTCTGTTCAAGATGGCTCAATCACACAGCTGTACTCCATGTGGCCTCCATGTGACACCTGGTTGCGTTCCAGGAAGATGTGTCCCAGGAGTGACCATTCCAAAAGTCCCAGGCAGAAGTTGCAAGACTTCTTATGGCCTAGCCCCAGAAGTAGGACAGCAACATTTCCACAGCATTGCTCAAGAAAACCACGAAAGTCAGTGCAGAATCAAGAGTCTGCACCCTGTCTCTACTAAAAATACAAAAACTTAGCCGGGCAAGGTGGCAGGTGCCTGTAGTCCCAGCTACTCGGAAGGCCAAGGCAGGAGAATGGCATGAATCCAGGAGGTGGAGCTTGCAGTGAGCTGAGATCCCACCCCCACACTCCAGCCTGGGTGACAGAATGAGACTCTGTCTCAAAAAAAAAAAAAGAAGAAAAAAAAAGAGTCTGTGTATTCCACCTTTAGATATCTGGAGTAGCAGGTGTGTCCAGGGAAGGAATTAATGGCTGCAGCTTGGGAAGTCTGTCTACTATGTACACTACACTGACATATGCAAAAAATGCACATATACTGTTTTGTTATTTTCTCTTTCTCTCTTCTCCTTGGGTAGTTGGGAAACTAAGTCCTGTAATTAACATCTTTGTCTCTTCCAGCTTAGGAGTATCCGTTCAGTTTGAATATTCAAACTGATTTTTTTTTTAGATAGGGTCTCACTCTGGCCACCTGGGTGGGAGTGCAGTGGTGCATTCACAGCTCACAGCAGCGTTAGCATCCCGAGGGTTACGGTGATCTTTCCACCTCAGCCTCCTGAGTAGCTGGGACTATAGGCGTGTGCCACCATGCCCAGTTAATATTTTGTATTTTTTGTAGGAGTGGGTTTTTGCCATATTGCCCAGGCTGGTGAGTATTCAATTTAATCTAAGTTAAATTATCTAATAGAGCTGGTTTGAATAGCTTCTTTTGGATTTGCAGTCCATTTTCCCTCTTTTCTTTTCAAGATGGCCTCTGGGGGTGCCCTGATGTCCTGTGGCAGCAGGAGGATGGGGGTTGGCCTGCTCTCCCAGGTTTCCAGTAAAGAAAGGCTGGGCAGATCTGTGACTGTTGAGGCAGCACTGGTCCATCTGGCCTTAGGGGATGCAGTGGGACCCAATTCTGGAATCTCTAGCCCAGGCCATTTGGTTTTAATCTTGACATCTCCACTGATACAGACCTTGGACCTGTCTCTCAATGTCCCCCTACTGTGGCATGTCAGAGGTCCTGGGTCTGTGTTCTGCCTGTCCTTCCCACTGCCTGCCACTGTCCACGCTCACCATCACTCCCATACCAAACTGGACCCCTTGGCTGGAGTTCTCCAAGGATATTTGGAGCAAGGGGTGGTCTGAAGGGTCACAGGCTTCGCTGTGTTGAGGCAAATTTGTGTACATTTTTCCCACTTCACCCCTCCTTGAGGTGTGGCTCCCAGACCATTGGTACCTGCCTGATTTCTTCTCTCCAGCTCTGTCCCCCTCTGCCACTCACAGTCCCCAGCCCACTGGAACAGGTGTCAGACTTTACAGGCTCCCTGCAGGATGTGACTCTGCCTTGAAACAGCTCTGCTGAGAGCCTAGCAGGCACAGATGGAGGGGGCACCCTCTCTACACCATGGAAGAGACAATGACTGCATCCTCCAGACTTGGTCCTAGATATATTAAATAAATGCCAGATAAATTTAGAAAACTGTTTCTCAGCAATGTCTAGCAGTCAAGATTCATGTGTCTTAGAAAAACTTTTAAAAAATCCTATTTTGGTAACAACTTGAACAATCCTTTCTTTCTCTCTCAGTTCTTGTTTTAACAATCTTAATACTCTAGTCCTATTACCAATAACCTCTCCCATGGTCACCCTACCAGGCAGAGTATCTGCCTCTGGCTGACATGGGAGACAATTCTTTTGAGGAAATGCACAGTGAAAAACACAGTAATGTATTTCCAACAAAACAAAACAAACCTCAAGTTCCCTTACTAGTAGCTACAATTGTGATGATGATTGTCCCCAACCAGATCATTCATTTATTGGTGGCAGGGGCCAGTTCTGGTTCCTTTGATGTTAACCTGCCATGTGACTTCGGCAAGTCACCAGCAGGAGGTGGCGTTCTGCCAAGGTTTCCACCACATCTCTAAGGCCTCTTCCAGCCTAAGGCTCCTTCTAGTGACAACCTGTGGACAGCGGGTGAGCAAATGCAAGCTGCTGACCAGCTGACACATAGCAGATCTCTTACTGACTGACTGACTGACCATTTATCCAACCAAGGCTTCCAAGGGCTGGGACTTTGTCTTGTTCATCGCTGTATCCCCCGCAGCTAAAACAGGACCTGGAGCATAGTATACGTTCAATAAATAAATATTTATTAGATATTTGAGGGATTGCTGACTCCTTCTCACTGGTCCTCCTGAGACATCTGTCCCACGTGTGACATTAGTCAGGTATCGGAATGCAATATCCCCAAATATGGTACCTTGGCATACTGAATATTTTAAGGTGAAGGAAATTGAGACGATCACAGAAGCAATAAGGTCACTCTGATCTTCTTCCTGCTTCTTCTCTCCTGAAGTGGGTCATAGAGACAAGAATTCCCCTCACCCTTTCTTCCTTAAAGCAACTCATAAAACCTAGGAATGTCAGTCTCTGACCTTCTCCCTCCTTTCTCTCTGAAGACTCTCATACAACAGGTGACCTGCTATATACATAGAGGGAAGGAATGCCACACAGAGGCCAAGAAGAATGAGACTAAACAGGGCTTGCTAAGTTCCTCCCTGTTTATTATCATTAAGTCATAACCTTTTGTCCTCTAACTGTATTTCTGCATGACTGTCCATAAAAATACATGGTTTTCCCTAGGTCTTTGGGTCTTCATTCCTGAAGCCTCCCCTGTCACATATAATTTATATGAAGTAAATTTATATTATTTTCTGCTGTTAATCTGTCTCCTGTTACAGGAGTCCCAGCCATCAGCCTTGCAATGAGTGAGGAAAAGATCTTACTTTGTCTCCTCTATCCTTTGTTTCTACTTTCTGGGTCCTGGCAAGCCCATGAAGGCTGATGTCTGTGCCCACCTCTTGCTCACCAGGGTTTTGAGGGAGGGAAATTGTCAGAGTCCTTGGCCACTCTTTACTGGCTTTCATAGTGAGATGTGTACCTTGTTAGAGCTGAGGGGGTGCCTCTGAGGAAGGTGGCATATTCTCGGGCTAATTCAGAGCTTCTCATCAGACAACAGGTCTCTAGGAATGAGGAGAAGGCCCTGCTCAGACATTGGGAGCAGCAGGATTCCTGGAATGGGATGGAATGGTCCACAATGTGGAATATGCACTCTAGGCTGGTGGTTCGCCTCAGGAGGTGGCCTTGGGTGTTCAATACAGGACAGGGAAGTGCCAAAAATGATAGACGGTGTCTTGGGGGATGGGGTGCAGATAGGTGACATTTCCTATTCTTAATATCTCCCAGCACAAAGCAGAGAACATACAATGTCAGTGGGGGCTCACCTGAGGCCTGTTAGTTCAGAAGTTCTCTGCATTTTTCAGCCGGCCACACTCTGATAACCTTCAGGACAGGGGTTCTCCCGTCTGTACCTACAGTTACCTCCTAGGTAAAACCAAGTTGGGTCGTGGGTGACTTGCTCCCTGCTTACAGCTGGAACCCTCTTCTTTCTTCCACTGGTCTGTGATGGGCCAACATGACAGAACCTTAACACTTACTGGGATACCTAGTGCAGCACCTAGCACAGGTGGGCACTTGGGGAATGTTTGTGGAATGAATGAATGAATGAAAGAAAGGGCAAGAGGGAGGATGAATGAGAGGGAGGAAGAGAAGTAAAGAAATGAGAAAGGAATGGAGGAAGAAAAATTATTTCATATGGGTGATACCAGTGCTCATTTAGAAGTCTCCAAATTTTTGTAATAGCAAAAGATTAAAAATAACACAGATGTCCATCTATAGGGTCCAGGCTAATGAACTAACTATATAATAAGATAAAATGCAGCATTTTTTTTTTTTAAAAAGCGGACACTCTTTAGGTATTGATATGAAGAAATTTTCAAGATACTAAATATAAAAAGTAAAGTCACTCTGTGTGTGTGTTTAGGGGTGTGTGTGTATGTGTGTATGTATTAGGCTACTTCTGTGTCAAAAAAGAGAGGAAAAATAAGAATATTGTATATATTTACATGGGTCATATAAACAAACTGTGAAAGAGTATACAGGACCCTAATAAAAATAGTTACCATTTTGGGGGAGGTTAGTTGGGGGAAGAAAAGGAGGAAGAGACAGGAGGAAAACTTTTCACTAGCTCTTTAAAATGGTTATGCCTGGAAATGTATTACTCTTGTCAAGGTTGTAGTTTAAGTCCTTCAAGTCAGGGGAGCATTCTGGTTGAATTTCCTCTATCTAGTGCCCTGCGAAGCATGTGACTAGAGCTTTCCCTTGATCATGGCAAAATTGATTTGATAATAGAATCTGATCTTTCTCATTTTAGCCAAATCTAGCTAATCTGAATCATTGCCCTCCAGTTATAAGACAGGAGAGAATGACTCAGCTCAAAGGAAATGCTTAGATACGGATACAGCCTGCTACTTCTCATGGAGAATTACATTATTGATCTCCAAATTTGTGAACAGTTTATACCTATACAAAGTATTCAGTTTTATAAGTAAACCTTTTTAATCATTGAAAGAATTGGAAAAATTCAGGAATGGTTACCTCTTGCCAGGATTCTTGCAAAGATGGCAAATTGGAAACGAACATCTGTTTCAATGCTTTTTATACATTTGTGTCCCTATCTTTGAACAAGTATCTACTGAACACCTATTATGGGTGAAACTTAGATAAAGAAAGTCAGAAATATATGTGGGTATATTGAAACCATTGACATTTCCATAGCAGTTTTTTTTTTCTTTTTGCTATGTTTGGGGGGAATGGTTAATTATCATTGCGCTATAAATGTATTGGCATAACAAGTGGCTTATATTCTTCACTTTAATAACAATCGGTAATTTCCTGAGTCATAATAATAAGGCTTTAACATATTAGCTCAGTGAAGACTTGGTCAATGTCATTACTGAGAAAAATATGGTATGACCTAGTACATTATACCATCCATTATAATGTTCTTGGTCAATAATCATAACTTTTATTAGAATTATTGAAAGCTAGGTTTCCCCTTTGGTGCAGAGCGTTGTAAAGACAGATGCATGAGATTGTGCAGGATCAAGGTGTCATCCATAATAGCACATTCAGCTGGATTTATGTCCCTCTCCAATTAGAGGACAATCAAGCTCAAATTAATTTAGCTCACAGCTACTAATGAGCAACAGCAAAATCAGCTCACTATAAAAATTGTTATTGAATTTTATTTTCTCCAACTTGATAAACGTTCATGTGCTGCGAGTAATGCGCGTTTGAGGTCTGGTGCTGAGGGACCTTGAGGGTTGTCTCACCCGCCCCTGTTCATGGGCTCTGTGACAGCTCCGTTCCCTGGTGCACCAACATTTAATGAGTTGTTAGACATCCACAGAGATGGGCTTCCTCTGTTAACTGAGCCTTGACAGTTGCTTTTGAGTGAATTTTCTCGTCTAAACTGCTGATATAAATATAATGCAAACCACATACATAATATAAATATAATGCAAACCACATAAAAATATAAAGTTTTCTAGTAGCCACATTTTAAAAAGTGAAAAAGAAATAGGTGACATTAACTTTAATATATTTTATGTAACTCAACGCAATGTATCTAAACTATTATTTCAATGTGTAAACAATATAAAAATATTAACACAATAGTTTACATTCTTTGTGTTTTGTAGTAAATCTTCAAAATCCAGCGTGTATTTTACATTTATAGTCCATCTCCAGTGCTCTAGCCTCCTTTCAAATGAACAATAGCCACATGGGGCTGGTGGCTTCCACATGGGACGGGATGGGTCTAGACTGAATTTCTTCATTTATAACAAAGCTTTACTTCCCTCTTTGGAGTTTGTAGGCTGAGGCAAGGTGAGCACAGGCTTTGGTTACTCAATGATGATAAAGAACATGCACAACCTGTACGCTGGAGAAGATACTACCTTTTCATCTTTACTGTTAGTCTTGCAAGTCATTGGCAAATTTACAATCTCTATGAATTGGCTTATGGTCCCTGTCACCATCCACCTACCACACTAATAAAGGCAGAATAGATCCTCATAAATCTCCTTTTCCCCCATTATCAGAGCTTCACCAACTGTGGCCTCATAAAAAAGGTTGTTTATTATTATTATTATTTGTTGACATAAAAAATGCATATTTTTCTGAAGCCTGCCTTCCCACTAGTGCTGTTGCTTTGATATCAAAGAGGGCATGAAGCATATTGTCAAATATATGTTTGGGGAATTAGAAGTCACTGAGTGTTTCATCTCTTTGGCAATGTTCCTGAGGAAAGTGCATACTTAAATCTAGGAGAATATTTTAATTGTTTAATATTATAAATGTTTAATAGGAACTCTGAGGTGTAATGCAAGGATTCACTGAACTTGATTACTGCAAAGTAGGAGATGTGTAATGAGAGTCTGGAGCTCGGGGTTCTCATCACTTGGAGACCCTTATACACTGATGAAATGGGATGCCCAGGGCAGGGGATGGGGGAGGAAGAACAGCCACTGAGATTACCATTCCAACGGATGCAGCTACAAATTAGGCTTCTTGCCAGTGCATGAGGCCCTCTGATGACACTCTAATCGGCTTCAGCCTGGCACAGTCTCATCATTGCTTTTTCCACCCTCTTTCCTCTCAAAGTAAGTAAGTAGCTATCAGATTCCTGACTGGTCTTTCTGTTTCCAGCCCTGTCCTCCTCAAATTCATCCTCTACCCAGCTGTCAGAGAGCTCTGTCTAAAATGCAAATGGGATCCCATCACTCACTGCTAAAAATACTTCAGTGGCTCCCCATTGCCTTTGGATTAGAGACCATGCATTTCTTAACAGTGGCCTACAAGCTGTCCTGTGATCTGGCTTCTTTGGATTTCCTTCTCTTCCCTTCCTCTTCGTTCCTCTTTCTGACTTACAATTTATATTCCTACAACTCCGACCCACATTTCTGTAATCGATCCTTTCTTCCCCCCTTTCGGGCTTCTTCCCCACAAAATTTTAGTTTACTTTCTTTATAAGTCATAAGTCAGCCTTTACCTCCTCCAGGAAGCTATCTCCAAGCTTCCCCCACTCCACTCTGGGCAAGGCAAGTGCCTTTGATACTGCTATGCTACTTGCATCAAATATATACACATCAATCATAATGCCTATTTGTGTAACCATCTGCCATCTGCATAACACCTTGCCTTTTATTTTTGAATCCTTCATGCCAAGCTCAGTGCCTGATGCCTAGTAGGTGCTCAGTGGATGTCTGCTGGTGGGCTGGCCAGGCCCATGAGGCAGTGGTATCTGGGGTTCAGGGAACTGCCTTTTCTCTCTGTTGGAAGGTGAGGCGTCACCTCTCATTCAGCTCCTGAGGAGGTCAGCTTGGGCACTCATTCCCCTACAAGAGGGAACGGATGATGAGACTAAGTCTTTAGCCCAATGCCTGCAGTAGGGTCCTCAGAGGTCTGGCTGCCTGCCAGGCATGATGATGAAAGTGTATTGCTTTGATTCAGTTAGATGAGGTCTTGGGACTCCACCAGCAATGCAGTGTTTTGAAGGGAGCAGGTAGAGAGAGGCTGCCTGAGCAGTCAGGAGTTTAATGTCCATCTTGATGGCCATGAGAGTCATTGGAGAATTTTTAGCAGAGAGTGGGAGAATCAGGTTTACCTGGACCAAGGCTCTTCCAGCCCAGCCTCAACTGCATGTTTCTGTATTCCTGCAGTTTCTGATATGGGAAGAAATGCGGAGGAAGGGGTCAGAGACAGGGATCTGTGTCGGTTAGAATTGCAATCTGTTATGAGTAGAAGAAAATTCAAAGAACAGTGACTTAAAAACAGGATTGGGGGTTATTTCTTTCCTATCTAATAACAAGAAGCCTGGATATGGGCCGTCCAGGGTCAGCACAGCGTTTGCCCCTTTGCCTCACTGTCTTAGCACATGGGCTTCATCCTCATCGTCACAGGATGACTTCGCCTTTCCAGCGGGGACAAGGCAGAAAGGTGAAGGGTCCAAGGCAAAAGGACAAGTTACTGAATCTGTTTCCTAGACAGCCACCTAGTGACCTCTGCTTGTGCCTCAGTCACATGGGCACTGCTAGCTGTGAAGGAGCCTGAGAGACGTTGCCCCAACAAACTTGAAGTTCTGTGAATAACGGAAGAACGAATAGACATTGGGCAGGCAACCAGCATTAACACCCTGACTTTCCAACGTCTTCCTGAGAGTTTGGATTTCTTCTTTCCTGGCATTAACACTCTCTGAATTTACCGTGTTTACTTGTTTGTTGGCTTGTGGAGTCATATGCTCTGTGAGAGGAGGAGCCTCTCTTCTCTGATTCTGTCCTGCCCGTTTCACCTCTGACACCACAGGGATGGGGGATCCCTCAGCTCCAGGCCTTCAGATCCAGAAAGAAAATCCTCGGCTCCATCTCCCAGCAGGATATTTGGAAGCATCTCTCAAAGAGGCAAGGTATCTCTGGCATTTGGCATACGACCGATTTCACCAGACTGGGTGCCTCTTCTCCATCTCTGGGATCTTGTTCTTTTTTGTTCCCCCCTCCTTATTAAACAATTAGCCAACATGACACTGGATACTGATTAGCAATTTGTATAGCAATAAAAGAAAGCTGGCAGAATTCCACTGTTTTGCTCTCCAGTTCTTCATTTCCATTTTTAATGTACTGTGTCTTCATTCATTTGATGGGGTTTCCTCTTCTGCGTATGTCCTTAATGGAACGAAGTGTTCTTCCCCCCACCCCTCCAATAACTGTGAACATGAAAGAGCTGCTTAAATTATTCAGTCATTTTATTTTATAATTTGAGCTGGGAGTATTTATGGCTTTTCCTCCCTTTCCCTTTGTGTGCTAAATCAATAGTTGCTGTGTAAATGTGACTTAAACCGTAGCATGGTGGCTCTTCTACTTCTAGACCCTTCCCTGTGGCCCCGCTGGCTGGGGGATTTGGAGTCCCTATCTTTCAAAGGCCTTTCTTGGCCTTCCAGTCAGTCCCACGTTGTAATACAAATGATCCACACACACATCCCCTTCTTAAAGGGAGATGCCCTCTCTGGGCTCCTATGTTAACCTACTTGTGCTTTCAAAATCATAATTTTTCCTCTAGAATGATCACTCATTTATTTTTCTACTGGAGATTCTGGAGAGCAGGGACTTTACCCTATCCATCTCTGCCTCTCTAGAGCCCCCTTGAGAGAATGGTAGGCATCAATAGATGCAGAATTTCATTTAATCATCAATTAATGAGTGATTGGGAAGAACTGAACAATTACAAAAGCCAAATGTATTCTGTATGACAGGCATTGTTCTTAGTTGCTTTAAAGACATTAACACATTTAATCTTTACAATTACCCTTTATGAAGCACGGATTATTATCCTGACTTCATAGAGGAGGGAAGAAAGCCAGGAAGAGAGATTGAGAAGCTGCTTTAGGGTTATAAGCCCAATATGGGGGACAGCAAGATTGGGCCCATAATTTGGCCCTGGGTACTGTGACTATGGAACCTACCTGCTTAGCCCATGCAGAGCACAGCCTTCTTGTCTGAGTAGAAGCTGCCATGTATTTATATGACATCTGGGCCAGGAAGCAGAGTCTCCCTCCCTCTCTCTGACTCAGGAGCCTCCATGTGAGGAAACCAACCCAATCCCCTTGTCTCCAGCAACCTCCTGAGAATAGATATAAATGCAAATAGCAGGAACCTGAATTGATGTGGACCTTCCTTAATGCCTGAAAACTGCCTGGCAGCTGCCACAACAGTGTATGACTCCCCTGGGCATGTGCATGTGGCTACTGGCAGCCCTGGGGGACGAGGGCCACCCCATACGGGGCAGAGCCCTCTGAAGAGTCTGCTGCAGGTGGCTCTTCCACCACCAACTTATGTAACAAATCACTCTGAGCCATCTTTACTCTGTAAAATGCAGATGTCTATTGGTGCTGGAGGCAGTCTGCCAAGAATTCCTGTGGCCAGGAATTTCATAAACCAGACATTGTATTTTTAAAAGAGAAAAGACTAAAGTTAAGTATCACCTGTTAAACATTAAGAACTAAGGACATGAAAAAAGGAGAAAAGTAAAATAAAAAAAGACCATCTTTTGCCACCATTTCATAAAAGAATTTTAACTCCCTAAAATATAAGTGGGACTATCTCAGAAAACAATGAACAATCCATTAAATTGAGTTCTAATGGTTAACACATGAAAAACTCACACCGTCCTTGTTTTGTTCATCAGTTCAGTTTAAACCTGTGAAAATTCTATTGCCCATCACTGAGGTCCAGTTTTTGGGAAAAAGTAATGTAGAAAAAAAGAGGAGTCCAATCCTAGCCCTGCCATCCACTGCTTGTGTGACCTTGGGCAATTTAGTTGGCATCTTTGATCTTTGATTTCTTCCTCTGTGAATTGGGAACTGCTTTTCAGGGCTTTGTAAAGATTAAATGAGGATATGAGGGTGATCTGGCTGCAACATCTGTCACCCTGCTGATGGCCAGGGTTGACGTGGCTGATCTGGCTGACTAGGCGGGTGTCCCCTCCCTCCCTCTGCTCCATGTGTATCCCTCCCGAATCTTCATGCTCTGCTGAAGAGGATGACCTTCCCCGACAGAGGAGAAATGGTCTTTGGTCAAGGGTATATGAGCAGCTGTGCTGCCCTGCTAGAACCTCCACAAACAAGCTCTGAAGATTAAATGAGGTGTGTGTTGAGTGCTCAGAACCTGGGGGAAGAGTTTGGACCATGCTCAGAATTTTCAGAGCAATAATTCTCATAACATGATCCTAGACAGGCAGTATCAGCATCACACAGGAACTTTTGAGAAATGCAAATTATTGGGCCTCACCCCAGACCTGCTCAGTCAGAAACTGGGGGTGGAGCCCAGGAATCTATATTTTAACCAGCACTCCTGTTGATCCTGATGCATGCTCAAGTTTGAGAACCACCATTGTAGGCAAAGCTGTCACCTCAGTCACAGTGGCCACTGCTGTGGCCATGTGTGGGATCTGTGAGATCTGATAGAGCA
Organism: Macaca nemestrina; assembly: GCF_043159975.1. Lineage (NCBI taxonomy): Eukaryota > Metazoa > Chordata > Mammalia > Primates > Cercopithecidae > Macaca > Macaca nemestrina. The sequence goes on from NC_092135.1 coordinate 17,739,318, forward strand.
GCCAGAACACCTGTGAAGAGGGAACCGAGAGGGCCTCGAGCTTCCCTGGTAATCATTCAGTTCAATCTGCACTTTCTTCACAATCCATCATTCATGGGAGGAGGCTTTACCTGGATGTGTTAAGCAATGGGTCATCCACCTACCTGTCACCATTAGATTCATAAGCTCAGGACACCTGTGCCCTCCTTCCTACCTAGCAGTGGTAGTGACATTGCTTTGCAGACAGTGAGGGCTCCCCTCCTCCCATCCAGCTGTCTCTGATGTCAAGATTGCCAGGAGTGGGGACAAGCAACACCCTGCACTTTGCCATTGATCAGCTTTAATCTGTCTCTCATTTTCTCTATTGAGTGACACTTGGAGGTGGGCGTAGTGTCTGCCCAAGTCAGCTGCTACATGATGCTGTCAGCGTCTTTGTCCCAAAATACAGCTATAATTGGGTCTCTCCCAAACAAAACAATCCCTTTACAAGACACCCAGAGAATAAATCCAAAGTCTTTATCCTGGAACACCACAGCCTCCAAAATCTAGTACCCACTGTCCAAATTTTTTTAAAAATAAACTTTAAAGATGTAGGAAGCACAGAGAATAGTATTACATGTCCTCAGAAGTCACACTGTCACATGTTACCGTGTTGTCACATTCATTTTATTATTTTCTAGTGAAGTCATTACAAGTAAAGTCTCCTTTCCCCTCCTTGAATTCACGCTTCAGTCATTTTCTTCTGCGAATCACTTTATACAGCCCACACTCAAGCCCGGCAAGACCATGGGAATTTCCAGTGGAAACTGGTGCTGTCCTGCCTCCTTACGTTTGTCTGCGTGGGACCCCTGACTAGAATGTCTCCCTACCTATCAGCTGCCCCTGGGATTTGAGAGTTCGCTCAAACCCTACTAGCTCTTCAAGCACCAGTTGAAACGCCACACTTCCCATAAAGCCCACGGGTTTTCTTTCCCACATCTCTTAAACTCCCCCAGCCCTCCCCACTGTCACCTTGAGCTGGGATAACTTTCAAATCCCTGCCTTCGGAGCACAGGATTGATTCAGAGCACGAGGTTGAAGGCTTAGCTTGGTCATCGACTGAGTGTGGGTTCCTTGACAGACTCAAAACCCTCATCTGTGAAATGGGGATAATAATGTCTTCTTTGCAGGCTTGAGAGAAAACGTGTGACAGCTGTAAGGGATGATCATGCGAGGGATTTTATAAGTAATCCTAGGTAAGGGATCGTTTACGTTTGCTGGTGCTCCCTGGTTTTCATCATCATTTGCGGTGAGGCATGCACGTATCTGAGCTGCCTGAGGACACAGTGAATCCCTGCCTGATACACCTTTTATGCTACACAGAACTCAGTGTGATTGTTTCCCACAATCATGACTCAATATAGGGTGACTGAGGAGTGGGTAGGGTTACAAATACTGTGATCGTTTCTGCCTGTCTTACTACAAGGTGGAGACTTGGGACTTCCCTTTGGCTGTATACAGCAAGTGCACACTGTGTGCCAGGCATGGGACTAGCTGCCAGTGGAGGCACAAACATGTTCCAGACATGATCTCCAAGGCCAGTTATAGACAAAGGTCACGTGTGTGACAAGGAAGACGTCCCTTCATGCTGTTTTTTCATTGCCTGAGCAGCAACCAGATGGGGGGAGCTGCTGGGGCCCAAGGGGGTGGGGGAGCCCTCCCTGACCACCCGAGATAAATGCTCCATGAAAGTGGACGTGGAACATCTCACATGTGTCTTGGAAGCAACCTCCTTCATGACATCATCACTAATGGCTTTTCTAGGAAAACTGACCAAATGTGAGCCAAAAGGTCTGTGATCCCAGACCCCAAAAGTTCGGAAAATGGGATATTTACTATAACTTACTTGGCAGCAAAACCTGGACCAACGTGATGTGAGGCTATTTATGGTATTTATCCTCCTGAGTGTGAAAATTCATGCCTTTGCTGCAGAAATATGTGTGTGTGATGACAGGATACTTCCCCAGACCTTATCGGAGATGTTTTTAGCATGCGGTAGACGCACTGTATCACCTCACTAGACTCTGGGAAATTTTGAATTCCTAAACATATTTGACCCTAAGAGTTTTAGCCATAAGGATTGCAGACCTGTAGAAGCTGCGGCAGGGAGGGACTGCCTTTCAGTCAATCTTGCCTCCTAGTAAGTTTTTCTTCCTGTAGGCTCCCAGACAAATGGTTTTCTCCTACCTGGGGAAGGCCAGCCCCAGTATCTTCAAAGTGCAGGCAGGGCTCAGCTCAACCTGCAGCCAAACCCTAGTGGGATCTTTTGCTTAATTCAGAAGTATGTTTTTTTTAATGTGAGAAACACAGCTCAGCATGGGCTTACAGGAAAGGTGGGCTCAGTGTTGCCTGCAGGCATCTTCTGGGCCTTATTGGATGGTTGCACCATCCTGCTGGGCTTAATACCCCACACTGCTCATCCCCCAGAGCACCCGCATACTCTGGACTTTCTCTGCTGCCTTCTCATGTTCCTGGTGTGTAGGAAAAATGTCCCGTTTTCTCAGGGCCCTGATAGCTCCTAAGCTCCTATATTAACTGTGCTCCAGTATTAGTAAGTGTATAGGCACTAGGTTTTATAGCTCTCGACACCATTTGCACTTTAGCAAATGTACTTTATGCTTTCACCCATAGGGTGACTAATAGAGAGTATTCAAATAATGTGCTAGACTCTTGTTTTAAAAATAATTCTACCTGCTTTGTTTTTAAAATTTTTATTTATTTTATTTTGCTTTAAGTTCTGGGATACATGTGCAGAATGTGTAGGTTTGTTACCTAAGTATACATGTGCCGTGGTGGTTTGCTGCATTTATCAACCCGTTATCTAGGTTTTAAGCCCCACGTGCATTAGGTATCTGTCCTAATGCTCTCCTTCCCCTCACTCCCCACCCGCTGTCAGGCCCTGGTCAGTCTCTGTATCCATGTGTTCTCATTGTTCAACTCCCACTTAGGAGTGAGAACGTGCGATGTTTGGTTTTCTTTCCTGTGTTAGTTTGCTGAGGATGATGGCTTCCAGCTTCATCCATGTCCCTGCAAAGGACATGTTCTCATTCTTTTTTATGGCTGCATAGTATTCCATGGTGTATATGTATCACATTTTCTTTATCCAGTCTATCATTGATGGACATTTGGGTTAGTTCCTTGTCTTTGCTATTGTAAATAGTGCTGCAATAAACATATGTGTGCATGTATCTTTATAGTAGAATGATATATATTCATTTGGGTATATACCCAGTAATGGGATTGCTGGGTAAAAGGGTATTTCTAGTTCTAGATCTTTGAAGAATTGCCACACTGTCTTCCACAATGGTTGAACTAACTTACATTCCTACCAACAGTGTAAAGGCATTCCGATCTCTCCACAGCCTGGCCAGCATCTATTGTTTCTTGACTTTTTGATAATCACCATTCTGACTGCTGTGAGATGGTATCTCGTGGTTTTGATGTGCATTTCTCTAATGATCAGTGATGTTGAGCTTCTTTTTGTATGTTTTTTGGCCACATAAATGTCTTCTTTTGAGAAGTGTCTGTTCATATCCTACTTCCACTTTTTATGGGGTTGGTTTTTTTCTTGTAAATTGGTTTAGGTTCCTTGTAGATTCTGGATATTAAACCTTTGTCAGATGGGTAGATTGCAAAACTTTTCTCCATTCTGTCGGTTTCCTGTTCACTCTGATAGTTTTTTTGTTGTTTGTTTTTTTTGTTTTGTTTTGTTTTGTTTTTCTGTGCAGAAGCGCATTAGTTTAATTAGATCCCGTTTGTCAATTTTGGCTTTTGTTGCATTTGCTTTTGGCGTTTTAGTCATGAAGTCTTTGCCCATGCCTATGTCCTGAATGGTATTGCCTAGGTTTTCTTCTAGGGTTTTTATGCTTTTGGGTTTTACATTTAAGTCTTTAATCCATCTTGAGTTACTTTTTGTATAAGGTATAAGGAAGGGATTCAGTATCAGTTTTCTTCATATGGGTAATGAGTTTTCCCAGTACCATTTATTAAATAGGGAATCCTTTCTCCATTGCTTGTTTTTGTCAGGTTTGTTGGAGTTCAGATGGTTGTGGATGTGTAGGGTTATTTCTGAGTTCTCTGTTCTGTTCCATTGGTCTATATGTCTGTTTTGGTACCAGTATCATGCTGTTTTGGTTGCTGTAGCCTTGTAGTATAGTTTGAAGTCAGGTAGCATGATACCTCCAGTTTTGTTCTTTTTGCTTAGGATTGTCTTGGCTATACAGGGTCTTTTTTGGTTCCATATGAAATTTAAGATAGTTTTTTTTCTAATTCTGTGAAGAATGTCAATGATAGTTTGATGGGAATAGCATGGAATCTATAAATTACTTTGGGCATTATGACCATTTTCACAATATTGATTCTTTCTATCCATGAGGATGGAATGTTTTTCATTTGTGTCCACTGATTTCCTTAAACAGTGGTTTGCAGTTCTCCTTGAAGAGGTCCTTCACGTTCCTTGTGAGCTGTACTCCTAGGTATTTTATTCTCCTTGTAGTAATTGTGAATTGGAGTTCATTCATGATTTGGCTCTCTGCTTGTCTATTGTTGGTGTACAGGAATGCTTGTGATTTTTGCGCATTGATTTTATATTCTGGAACTACTGAAGTTTTTTTTTAACAGCTTATGGAGTTTTTGGGCTGAGACAATAGGGTTTTCTAAATATAGAATCAGGTCATCTGCAAACGGAGATAGTTTGACTTCCTCTCTTCCTATTTGAATATGCTTTATTTCTTTCTCTTGCCTGATTGCCCTAACCAGAACTTCCAATACTATGTTGAATAGGAGTGGTGAGAGAGGGCATCCTTGTCCTGTGCTGGTTTTCAACCAGTTTTTGCCCATATAGTATGATATTGGCTATGGGTATGTCATAAATAGCTCTTATTTTGAGATATGTTCCATCAATACGTAGTTTGTTGAGAGTTTTTAATATGAAGGGATGTCGAGTTTTATCGAAGTCCTTTTCTGCATCTGTTGGGATAATCATGTGGTTTTTGTCTTTATTTCTGTTTATGTGATGAATTACATTTATTGATTTGTTTATATTGAACCAGCCTTGCATGTCAGGGATGAAGCTGACTTGATCATGGTGGATAAGCTTTTTGATGTGCTGCTGGATTTGATTTGACAGTATTTTATTGAGGATTTTCACATTGATGTTCATTAGGGATATTGGCCTGAAGTTTTCTTTTTTGTTGTCTCTGCCAGGTTTTGGTATCAGGATGATGCTGGCCTCATAAAATGAGTTAGGGAGGAGTCCCTCCTTTTCAATTGTTTGGAATAGTTTCAGAAGGAATGGTACCAGCTACTCTTTGTATCTCTGGTAGATTTTGGCTGTGAATTTGTCTGGCCCTGGGCTTTTTTGTTGTTGTCATTGGTTGGTAGGCTATTAATTACTGCCTCAATTTCAGAACTTGTTATTGGTCTATTCAGGGATTTGACTTATTCCTGGTTTAGTGTTGGGAGGATTTATGTGTCCAGGAATTCATTCATTTCTTCTAGATTTTCTAGTTTATTTGTGTAGAGGTGTTTATAGTATTCTCTGTTGGTAGTTTGTGTTTCTGTGGGGTCAGTGGTGCTATCCTCTTTATTATTTTTTATTGTGATCTGTTTGATTCTTCTTTCTTTTCTTTTTTATTAGTCTAGCTAGCAGTCCATCTATTTTGTTAATTTTTTCAAAAAAACATCTCCTGGATTATTTGATTTTTTGGAAGGTTTTTTGTATCTCTATCTCCTTCAGTTCTGGTCTGACCTTAGTTATTTCTTGTCTTCTGCTAGCTTTTGGATTATTTTTCTCTGCTTCTCTAGTTCTTTTAATTGTGATGTTAGGGTGTCAATCTGAGATCTTTCCAGCTTTCTGATATGGGCATTTAGTGCTATAAATTTCCCTCTTAACACTGCTTTAGCTGTTTCCCAGAGGTTCTGGTACATTGTCTCTTTGTTCTCACTGGTTTCAAATAACTTGACTTCTGCCTTAATATCTTTATTTACTCAGTAGTCATTCAGGAGCAGGTTGTTCAATTTCCATGTAGTTGTGTGGTTTTGAGTGAGTTTCTTAATCCTGAGTTCTAATGTAATTGCACTGTGGTCTGAGAAACTGTTATAATTTCTGTTCTTTCGCATTTGCTGAGGAGTGTTTTACTTCCAATTATATGGTCAACTTTAGAATAAGGTCCATGTGACACTGAGAAGAATGTATATTCTGTTGATTTGGAATGAGGAGTTTTGTAGATGTCTGTTATGTCCACTTGATCCAGAGCTGTGTTCAAGTCCTGAATATCCTTGTTACTTTTCTGTTTAGTTGATCTGTCTAATACTGACGGTGGGTGTTAAAGTCTTCCACTATTATCGTGTGGGAGTTTAAGTCTCTTTGTAGGTCTCTAAGAACTTGTTTTATGAATCTGGGTGCTCCTGTATTGGGTGCATATATATTTAGGATAGTTTGCACTTCTTGTTGAATTGATCCCTTTACCATTATATAATGCACTTCTTGGTCTTTTTAAATCTTTATTGGTTTAAAGTCTGTTTTATGAAAGACTAGGATTGAAACCCCTGCTTTTTCTTTGCTTTCCATTTGCTTGGTAAATTTTCCTCCATCCATTTATTTTGAGCCTCTGTGTGTCTCTGCATGTGAGATGGGTCTCCTGAATAGAGCACATCCATGGGTCTTGACTCTTTATCCCATTTGGCAGTCCATGTCTTTTAATTGGCACATGTAGCCCATTTACATTTAAGGTTAATATTATGTGGGAATTTGATCCTGTCATCATGATGCTGTCTGGTTATTTTGCACATTAGTTGATGCAGTTTCTTCATAGTGTCATTGGTCTTTATATTGTAGTGTGTTTTTGCAGTGGCTGGTACTGGTTTTTACTTTCCATGTTTAGTGTTTCCTTGAGGAGCTCTTGTCAGGCAGTCCTGTGGTGACTGAATCCCTTAACAGTTGCTTGTCTGGAAAGGATTTTGTTTCTCCTTCGCTTATGAAGCTTAGTTTGGCTGGATATGAAATTCTGGGTTGAAAATTCTTTATTTTTTTTTTTTAAGAACATTGAATATTTGCCCCCACTCTCTTCTGGCTCGTAGGATTTCTGCTGAGAAATCCACTGTTAGTCTGATAGACTTCCCTTTTTAGGCGACCTGACCTTTCTCTCTGGCTGTCCTTAACATTTTTTTCTTCATTTCGACCTTGGAGAATCTGACGATTATGTGTCTTCTGTTCTCTGTATTTCCTGAATTTGCATGTTGGGCTGTCTTGCTAGGTTGGGGAAGTTCTCCTGGATAATATCCTGAAGTGTGTTTTCCAACTTGGTTCCATTCTCCCGATCTTTTTCAGGTACTCCAATCAATCGTAGGTTCAGTCTTTTTAACACAGTCCCATATTTCTTAGAGGTTTTGTTTGTTCCTTTTCATTCTTTTTTCTCTAATCTTGTCTGTATGACTTATTTCAGCAAGATGGTCTTCAAACTCTGATATCCTTTCTTCTGCTTGATTGATTTGGCTATTGATGCTTGTGTATGCTTCACGAAGTTCTCGTGCTATGTTTTTCAGCTCCATCAGGTCACTGATGTTCCTCTCTAAACTGGTTATTCTAATTAGCAGCTCCTGTAACCTTTTATTGAAGTTCTTAGCTTCTTTGCATTTGGTTAGAACATGCTCCTTTAGCTTAGCAGAGTTTGTTGTTACCCACCTTCTGAAGCCTACTTTTGTCTACGCGTTCATCTCATTCTCTGTCCAGTTCTGTGCCTTTGCTGGAGAGGTGTTGCAATGATTTGGAGGAGAAGAGGCATTCTGGCTTTTGGAATTTTCAGTGTTTTTGCCCTGGTTTTTCCTCATCATCATGGATTTATGTACCTTTTATCTTTGAGGCTGATGACCGTTGGATGAGGTTTTTGTGTTTTTTGTGTTTGTTGTTGTTGATGTTGTTATTGTTGCTTTCTGTTTGTTAGTTTTTCTTCTAACAGGCAGACCTCTCTTCTGCAGGTCTGCTGCAGTTTGCTGGGGGTCCACTCCAGACCCTGTTCACCTGGGTATCACCAGTGGAGGCTACAGAAAAGCAAAGATTGCTGCCTGCTCCTTCCTCTGGAAGCTTCGTCCCAGAGAGTCACTGGCCTGATGCCAGCTAGAGCTCTCCTGTATGAGGTGCCTGTCAGCCCCTTTTGGGAGGTCTTTCCCAGTCAGGAGGCATGGGGACAGGGACCCACTTGAGGATGCCATCTGTTCCTTAGCAGAGCTAATGTGCTGTGCTGGGAGAATGCCCCATGTCAGGATCAGCTACTCTTCAGAGCCAGCAGGCAGGAAAGATTAAGTCCTTTGAAGCTGTGACAGCACCCGTCCCTCCCCCCAGGTGCTCTGTCCCAGGGAGATGAGAATTCTGTCTGTAAGTCCCTGACTGGAGCTGCTGGATTTGCTGCAGAGAAGCCCTGCCCTGTGAGGAAGAATCTAGAGAAACATTCTGGCCGCAGCTGCTTTGCTGTGCTGCGGTGAATTCTGCTCAGTCCAAACCTCCCAATCTCCTTCCCCTGATAGGACTATCAGGGGAAAACCACCTGCTAAAGCCACAGTAATAGAGGTCGCCCCTCCCCTCACTGAACCTGATCATCCCAGTCCGACTCCAGACTGCTGTGCTGGCAGTGGGAATTTCAAGCCAGTGCTTCTTCACTTGCGAGGCTCTGTGGGAGTGGGACTTGCTGAGCAAGACCACTTGGCTCCCTGGCTTCAGCCCCCTTTCCAGGTGAGTGGATGGTACTCCTGTGTCACTGGAGTTCCAGTCACTGCCAGAGTATGAAAAGACTTCTGCAGCTCAGTGTCTGCCTAAACAGTGGCCCATTTTTGTGCTTGAAACCCAGGGCCCTGCTGGTGTAGAGTCAAGAGGGAATCTCCTGATCTGTGGATTGCAAAAATCCGTGGGAAAAGTGTAGTACCCTGGGCAGGTGGCACAGTCCCTCACAGCTTCCCTTGGCTGGGGGAAGGGAGGTCACCCCGCTCTTTGCACTCCCCAGATGAAGCAACGCCTCACCCTTATTCTACTTGCTCTCCATGGGTTGCACCCACTGCCTTACCAGTCCCAATGAGGTGAAATGGGTACCTCAGTTGGGAACCCTGAAATCACCTGCCTTCTGCATTGGTCTCGCTGGGAGCAGTAGACTAGAGCTGTTTAGCTGTTTCTATTTGGTCATTGTGTTCCCTACTGTACTAGACTCTTAGGGAGAATATTTTGGGATAGAGAAGTTGTTCTGGTTACTTAGTGCTACTGAATAAAGTATCTCCTGTCCCAAGTAGTGGCTTCAGATAACAATTTTATTTTGTTCATAATGTTGCAGGCCAGGAATTTGGGGAGTGCTTGGCTGGGTGGTTCCTCTCTGATCCATGGGAGTGGCCAGAGCATCTACTTCTGTCATATTCTGTCTGCCAGAGCAGTCATAAGGCCTTCCCAGATAAGATAGGGAAGGGAAACTGGCCCTATCCTCTGAGGGGATGCAGCAAGTTCTCATCACAGGAGCCTGTGGGATGGGCAATGCCATGACCACCTTTGGAAAATATGGTCCACATAGGAGGCTTCCAGGCAGATCAGATGCCCATGTGGAGGAATCTGTAACCCCAGTCCAAAGAGTTATGATGCAGAAAACATGTGGTGCGAGAGGCCAAAACAATATCTTCACCTCTGCACCCCACGTATGTACGCACAGAGAAAAGGAAGTTGCTATTAAGACCAGGAAAATCTATGTGTCTACCGTCACTCACATCCTACACCCCCTATCTCCTAAACTGGTTCTTGTACCCCCATTCCCCAAACTTCCTGTACCCTCATCTGCTAAACTTCTTGTACTCATCTACAGGTACTGAAAATTTCTCTAACATATGCAGAAAACTTCTCCTTCCAATGCAAAATATAAAACTTAAAATTTTCATAGTAAGCCCTGCAAAAGCTGACAACAGGGGCTGTCCAGAGATTTAGTTGTGAGAACAGGAAGGCAGCATGAGCCCCAGGGTTCTGCTGCAGCATCAGGGGAGGGGAGGAGAGGAGGCACTCTGCGGGGAGCAATGGTCAGGAAGGAGTTCAGCCATCTCCATCTCACGGGGGAACCCAGGGGCACTGCTAGACCGGAGTGTCTCAACTGACTCCTTGGTTTTTCCCATTCCTGGCACTGCCATTACCTGACTCCTGCTGGAGACCCCTGTCTGCCACATGGGCCTCAGTATTGCAGGAGTTTGTGAGCTGGACCCCGGAGCATCACCCTTTAAGAACTTGGCCAGATGGCAGGTCGGGGATAAAGCTGCCAAGGAGCATTTTTATTTCAGCATGTTAAAGCAGCCCTTGCCTGGCCACCTGGGTTGGCAGGTTTGTAATTTTGTCTCAGCCGCAGCCCATCAGCTGCAAGGGTGCTATTAAAGGCAATCTTGGTGTTACTGCAGTGAAATGCCAGCTGAGAGCTGCATTTCTCAGCTGACCTGGAGCTAGGACACCCACATCCTCTTGCTCGAGTGTGGTATGAAATTGAAATTGGGCTGGGGCTGGATTCTGTCCTCCAGATGAGCTGCTTTTGAAAGGAAAAGAATCTCTATAAAACCTGGGAATCAATCTGACTGGTGATGTTCCACACAGGTGGCCAACCCCCAGGTTTCCCTGTGGAGCATCAGCTTGGTGGCTCCTCTGTGGTGGCCCTCTTGCCCCACTGACCTGCGCCTCATCTTGCCCAGGCTCCCTTTTCCTCTTGGAACTGAGGCCAGCTAAGGAGACCTGGGCTTTTTCTTATTATTATTACTATTATTTTTTTGAGATGGAGTCTTGCTTTGTCACCCAGGCTGGAGTACAGTGGCATAATCTTGGCTCACTGCAACCTCTGCCTCCCGGCTTCAAGAAATTCTCTCAACTCAGCCTCCCCAGTAGCTGAAATTATAGGTGTGTACCACCATGCTCAGCTAATTTTTGTATTTTTAGTAGAGACGGGATTTCACCATGTTGGCCAGGCCGTTCTTGAACTCCCGACCTCAGATGATCCACCCCGTCAGCCTCCTGAAGTGCCGAGATTACAGGTGTGAGCCACCACGCCTGGCCAGCATGGGCTTTTTTCTCTAACAAGCCTGAGCCTGGGCTGGGATCATAAACTGTCTGGAAAATAAAAATCATATCCTGAATTGCCAGGGCAAAAGAAACACATTTTGGATATTCCATGGTTTTCTGTCATCCATACCAATAATTCTCCTTCCTCATTGACAACTGAAAAGTGAAGGAAAATGGCACAGGTTGGCCAGGTCTGTGGACTGAAAACCCAGGAAGCAGGGGAAAGAGAAGTGTGTGTAACCCCCAGAGGAGGGTAAGGTGATCTGTGGTGGGGTGTGGGCAGAGGAGGGTAAGGTGATCTGTGGTGGGGTGTGGGCAGAGGAGGGTAAGGTGATCTGCGGTGGGGTGTGGGCAGAGGGCTTGCACTTTCTGCCTCACTGATTGTCACGGCCCCCTGTGCAGGATACAGAGGCAGTTGGACAAGCCTTGTGCATCCTGGGCTTTAGTGACATCAGCAAAGTAGAGATCATTATCATGTCTTCCTCACTGGGCAGTGTCTTAGCTGTTCAGGCTGCTCAAACAGAGTAACATAGACCAGGTGACTTATAAACAACAGAAATTTATTTCTCATAGTCCTGGAGGCTGGGAAGTCTGAGATCAGGGTGCCAGCATGTTTGGTGTCTGCTGAGGGACACAATTCATAGGTGGCATCTTGCTGTGTCCTCACATGGTGGGGAAGAGGGCAAGGCAGCTCAGTGGGGCCTCTTCTATAAGGGCACTAATCCCATTCATGAAGCTCTGCTGTCAGGATCTAATCACCTCCTAAAGGTACCACTTCCTAATACCATTGAATTGGGGGTTAAGTTTCAGTATATGAATTTTGGGGGCACATTCCATCTATAGCAGGTGGAATGGAAGACTCAGTGAAATGATACATGCAAAGCACCAAAAATAGTGCCTGGAATATAGAAAACACTCAGTAAATGTTTGCTGTCACTACCTCTATTACTATAGAGGAATAAATGAAGGCAGGATGAGATAGTGAGGTGGCAAGGTAAAAGGGAAAGCCTGCCATGTCAGATGGTCATTGGCAAACTTGGCTCCTGATCCCCACTCTACCAGTAACTATTCTGTGACCTTGGGCAAACTCTAACTTCTCTGAGCCTTGGATTCCCCTCCTACCAACTAAGACAATTAGAGTAGTTGGTTTCTAAGGCCCCTTCTGCTAGAAAATATTATGAGCCTGCTATGAAAAATGGAAGGTCAAGGAGAACCTCCTATCATAGACCTGGAAGGGGAAGGAGGAAATATGTGCATGGAAGGGTTGTGGGCACAGAGGCTACAAAGCTCAGCATTTGTTAATACAGGGACCGGTGAGTGCTGCACAGACGCTGGCCTGGTGTCCTTTCCTCCACAACCTGTGTAGCCATTGTTCTCTATAATAACATCAAAAAATCCCTGGAAACATCAAGCTCCCAGTTGCCTCACCTAACAGAAGCATGGGTTATGGGTACAGACTGTTCCTCAACATCCATTCTCCTCTCCTTCTCTGTGGCAGTAGGGTCCCCTTTATCTGAGCTGGGCAAAGACCACCCAGTTAGAGTTGGTGCTTCCCAGCCTTCCTTGCCACTCGATAAGGCAGGTGTCTGAGTTCTAGCCAGTTGTGGGAAGCTCAGGGTCCTATCCTTACAAAGATGCTGCTTGTCTTCTTCCTAATCATTCCACTTCCCAGGGCTGGAACCCAGTATGGGGGTGGGAGTCCAGTTTCCACTGTCTGCATGAGATAATGATGCAGGACTTTTTGCTCCTTAACTCAGCTAGGTCTGGGTTCTTGTCTCACGACCGGGAAGAATTAGGGAAGCGATATCAAAGAGTGAGTGGAGCCGAATTTATTAAGCAAAAGGAGAGCTCTCAGCAAAGAGAAGTGTCCTGAAAGTAGGTTTCTGGTTGCCTCTTTCACAGTTGAATACCAGGGCTTAAGGCATGAATTCCTGGCAGCTCCACCTCATCCTTCCAGTGTGCTTGTGGGCCCTTAGACTGAGCCGCTCCATATTGATTTATTTCCCTGACCGTGTATGTGTTAAGGAATGGAATTTTCCACTGTGGGCATGTTTAGGCAAGCCCCTGTGCAAGTTCCCTTATCTGTGCAAAACATCTGGTGTAAGCACTTGTGGGGCGGGCAGGTCAGAGGTTCTCCAGGGACCCTTCCCTTACTATCTTCCTAAAGCAAGCTGGCTAACTCCTTTCAATAACATACTAAGGATGGGAAACCTGGGTGATCACTGGAACAGTGCCACTTTAACCCTTAGGTCACCTGCCTACTTGGACTTTTGAAGAGAGATATAGAAACCTATTTGTTTGAAGTCCATTTGTTTGGGTTGGGTTAGGTCCTAGCAGCCACATTAGTATCATCATAAACACAGGGATGATGAGGGTTACAAAGTGGGGAAGAGGAATTTGTAATAGGTCTTTGTTACTGAACTGAACTGGGGTCTGCTCAGCCAGCTCAGTAAAGTCAGGCACTGACACTAAGATTTGCAGCAGGAGAAAAGGGCATGTACTGCAGGGCACCAAGTGAGGAGAATAGGCAGCTAATGTTTAACACCAGAACTCCCCAGTGGCTTGCAAGCAAGGGTTTTTAAAGGCAGGGGTACATTTCAGGAAAGCAGGAATTGCAGACAAAATTGTAAACCAATTACACAGAGGTTATACATTGTTTTGACCCATGGGCATAACTTTCTCCAGACCCCTCAGGAAGAAATTTAGAACAGAGAATGGCAGCCAGAGTTCAGTCATCATTTCCCCCTTATCTGAGCATTAAGTGATAGTGGTCAGCACTTTCTATCTTGTGGTGATTTCTAAAAACAACTCACAACTTCAGAACATATGTTAAGATGCTATCTTTTAGTTTCTATAAGGAAGCAAAACACCTTGCGTCTCTGGTTTGCTTGGGAGACTGTTGTTACTATCTTCCCGCTTATCAGGTTGCTTGTTTACTTTTCAAGGTTAGCTAGGTGCTTGGAATTTCCCTTGAAGGGACTCAAGATTTTTCTTTATCTCCATGCTTAGGAGGCCAGGCAGGCCATCCTGAGACAAGCTAGTACTTCAAATGTAGCATCGTCCAAAGTCTAGGTTCTAGTCCCTGATCCATCAGCCCAGGAAAGCTGGATTGGGCGATATGATGGTCATCTCAGCTCTCCACATGCTTGCCCCCTTGATGCAGGATTTTTCTTGGCCACTTTGCCAGCTGGAGACCTCCAGCTGTCCATGCCCCTGTCTGGGCCTTGCTCCGCCCCAGGCTTGCTGCAGGAGGTACTCTGTCCACTCGGCCTGCTGGGCCATGCCTGGCTTGCGCACCAGCCCAGCTCCCACGTCAAGTGTCCTGCAGTTGAGCTGGGTGTGCCCTAGTCTGCCAGCATCATAGCTCATACCTGTGTTCTGTGGTTCCTGAGTTCTTGTCCCATGTCCAAGAAGAATGAGGTTATACTGACAGTTGAAGGGTGAGAAGGGCAGAGAACAGACCACCTGAAGTTGGGTGGTGTCTCTCCCTGTGTGGCTGGGTCCAGGGCTTTTATGGGCTCAGAATGGGAAGTGCATGCTGATTGGTTTGTGAGTATGCAAAAGAGGCTAAAACAAAGGCACCACTCAAAGGTGGGCATGATGGTGTAAAAAACCAATTAGGGAATGGTAGGTATATGCAAAATAGGTGAAGGATGGGGACCAATTAGAGGAAAGTACACCCAATGGGAAAAGAGGTTCTTAATCAGGCCTGTGGATTTATCTGAGACTTGTAGCTTGGCTTTCAGGCTTTAAACTGTCTTTGGCTTGAAGGTTGGGTTTCAGTGGGGACCCACGCCTATCTGCCTACGCATTTGTCCGCCACCTGCCACTATCATCCTCCTCTGTGCCATTTGCAGGCCTGGTCTCCAGGAGTGATGTTCTGTGACTCCTTAACTTTGGACTGCTCTAGGTTCTACATCAGAGTCACTTGTTAAGGGGACAGATCTTTACTCCCTTTCCAGAAAGGGTGAGAAATCAGCCAGGCAGTTCACATGAGGCAGCTGCTTTATAAACATTGAGTAGACATCATTTGTAATTGGGAAGGTGATGTGATTTCAGGACCCCCATCCATAAACTCTCTCATGTTCTATTGTGCACCATGGTGTTTGAACACACTATTAGAGTTTTATTCCTGGATTTAGTCATTCTAGTCTTCAAATGTTCTAGTTAAAAAATAAGTGCTTCATTCACTCACCAAACACTAATGCTAAGAGTGGCTATATCTGGCCCTGTTCCAGATGCTGAAGACCCAGAGTTGAATAAGATTCAAATTATCCTAAAACCATTGTATAATCCATGTTGTGTGATGGGGTATGTGTGTGTGTGTGTGTATGTTAAAGCATTCGATGATGACAATTCTTCTCCACTTTCTTTTTTTTTTTTCTTGAGACAAGAGTCTCGCTCTGTCCACCAGACCAGAGTGTAGTGGTGCGATCTCGGCTCACTGCAAGCTCCGCCTCCCGGGTTCATGCCATTCCCCTGCCTCAGCCTCCAAAGTAGCTGGGACTACAGGCACCCACCACCACGCCCGGCTAATTTTTGTATTTTTAGTAGAGACGGGGTTTTATCATGTTAGCCAGGATGGTCTCGATCTCCTGACCTCGTGATCCACCCACCTTGACCTCCCAAAGTGCTGGGATTACAGGCGTGAGCCACCGTGCCCGGCCTTCTTCTCCACTTTCAATGCACCAAAGAGTCAACTGGAGATCTTGCTAAAAGGCAGAATCAGATCAGTCAGTCTGGGGGCAGGGCTAGGATTCTGCATTTCTGCCAAGCTCCCAGGTGATGCAGATAAACTAGTCCAAGACTCAGTTTGCATAACAAGGGACAATAAGTCTGATCACTGCTGTCAACTAGTGTGGAGGACACACACAGGAGAGAGGACATGATTGAGTTGTCCTGGTCAGAGGCTGGCAGATGAAGGGAAGGTTACCCAAGAGGTTTCACATTCAGTCTAGACCTCTGAGGATGAATAGGCCATCAGCATCCATAACCGGCATGAAGCATAGTTTTTCAGGCTTCTTAATGTATTTTTCCATCAGCATTAATGAGACTTAGCCCAGAGACATTTCTGGTTAGGAGTTGGTGAGTGGAGAAAAATGGGATTCATTTATAACAACAGTTCTCAAACTTGAGTGTGCATCAGAATCACTCCCAGGGCCTGTTAAACACAGATCACTGGACCCCACTCCAGAGCTGTAATTCAGTAGGACTGGGCTGGGGCCCAAGAATTTGCATTTTCTAACAGGTACCCAGTGAATTTTGAGAACCGTGATTTATAACAAGAGGCCCACAAGGCACAGCAAGAGGGGAGCCTGGCTGTAGTAGGTACACGAACTGGACAGATTGGGAGATAGGCAGAGGAACTCTGAGAAAGAAAGTTGTGGGCAAGGTTGCTGGAAGGGGTTGGGTTAAGACTAATCCTGAGACCATAAGTCATAGTCCAGCCTAGCTGATATGGACAAGATACTAAGAACTGACCAATGAATTGTAAGTTACCTAAGAGAAGGGGCCTGGGGTTTGTCTACCCAGTATTCCCTACACCAGCAGAGTGAAGATGTGGTCATTCCAACCAAAATAACTTTCTTCCTTCCCTCCCCTCTTTCTGATTATGCCACATCCTAGGAGTCTGCCTATAAAATAGAAAACTTGGTCCAGCCCAGCGAGGTCTCAGTGGATGTTGGCACCCTGGGGATTCCTTGACACTTCTGGGGCCTCTGTGGCTTGGGCAGAGAGAGCCTCTATCTGTGGTGGCATTTGAGAGGTGTTGGTCTCCAGGATGCAGCAGCCCCATTGCAAAAAAAAAAAAAAAAAAAAAAAAGACATCATATAAAAATATCAACAAATATCAAATGAAGGGGAGGTAAGGAGGAAAGGGCTGGCTGACATTTTGACTCTACTCCTGGATCCTCTGAGAAGAGAAACCACTCGTGCCTGAATTAATATTAATTCAAGGAAGTATTTTCAAAAGGTGGTCCTTGGAGCACCAAGATGCTGTGTTTCCCATTTTCCGTTGCCTCCAGCAAGCCATGCCGTCAGAGAGTCAATGGGGTTACTGTATGAGGAAGCCCACTAATTGCATTATAAGGAATGTTTGCCCATTAGCTCAGATGAAATGGTCTCCTAACAGAGTCCTTTGAGGGGAGTTCTATTTCAGGTGGGGGAGGGAGGAAAAGGAATTGAAAAGTAATTGAAATTTGCAAATGGCATTTCCCTGGACCCTAGACAAAAATGGGTTCCATACATCCAGCAGGGGGCAGCAATGCACATACATTAATTCTGGTCTTGCGAATCAGGAGGTTGGCCAGATCTCAGAAATTGCAAAGCAATAAAGATGGCTGGGGAGGTTTATAGACAATTTCCAGGCCCAGCAAAGCTGGGACTGTCACGCCCTCCCTTTCCCCCACAGTCTCACCTTTTATTTTTCTCAATATACTGAGAAAATAAATGTTTAGGTCTGCTGGTTTTTAATTCTAGACATTTTCTTTAATCTTTCGGCTGCTTTGTGTAATTTAGAATTTCTGCAGCCTGACTGAAAATTATAAGTAAACTAGGATTAGGAAGTCAGCCTTATTAATAAGACAGTTCAGTTAATAGACATTTTAAAATTGTAATGCAATCTATCTTCCTCCCTGAGTTGAAATTTTGTCAGAGCTGTAACTGATAGGACACCCACACACCAAGTTGGGTAACTTATTTGCCGATCCATTTTAAAGTGGAGGAAAAGAGGCTCCAAAAATATAAATAAAGATAAAATCTCAAAGAAGTATCAGATTTTCCTGAATTAGGCATAGAAAACACCTAGTAGTTTGTCCATTCCTAAGGCTGTTTAGGAATGTGGCCCATAATATATTTTCTCAGTAATTTGTCAAGTTTGCTTGTAAATGACTTTTATGATAGATGGCTTTGCCTGCTTTGCTGGGTTGGAAAATTCTGCAGCCCAGCACACTTCTCCTTCAGGAAGCTTCTTACATCTTGCATTATGTTTCTCCCAGCTACCCTCCCCGCTTACCCCCCTTCCCAAGGTTAATTTCGTCCTGTTGTTCTTAAATGAACTATGCTAAATCATCCTCCTCCCCTTCCCTGTCTTTCTCCTCACTGTTTAAACCCTTCAAGGATGTAATAGTCTGGAAAATATTTCAATCATCATGTCTCCTTTTCAGCTGCCCAATTCAATTCCATTTGGTGCTGCTCGTGCTGAAGTGCAATTTTTCACAGCATTGTTTTTAGTTTAAATAACATACAGTGCACTATTGCTAAAGGTCTTCTGGAACATTCCACTTGGGGTCTTACCCTTAAATAATATTTTGACGGGAAACTAACTCAACTTTTCAAAGAAAGAAATGCTTTTGGCTCCCAGCACTAACTGGCTATAAATTTACCTAAAAGTCCATCTGCCCTGGGAGTTAGACCATCTTCCTGAGCTCATGTGGTACCCTGTATGAGATGTCTAATGGACAGACTTAGTGAATAAGTATGTATTTGTAAATGCACCATTTAGAAAACAGTCAAGTGAAAGGAATTTAACCCTGCTAAGCCAGCAAATGTAATTTTTCTCATTTCTTGCCCCTTCTTGCCACATGGCAGCTCCTCAATTTACCAGCTCTATGCCCTTGCATGTATTACTCAACCTTTCTGAGTCTCAGTTTCCTCAACTGCAAAATAGAGAAAGCAAGATCGGCTTTCTAGGTTTTGTTGTAGGGATCAAATAAATGTGTACAGCATTTGATAAAACATATCATAAGTTCCCAAGAAATGCAACGTTTTGCCATTATTATTGTTATTACTACTCCCATCATTATGAAGTCTAAATTCTATGCCTGGGTTATCTTTCAAAGTTCCTGCCTGCCTATACATTCCCATTGCTCAATAAATGTTACTTAGGGAAACCTTCTCTGACCCCCTAGAATAGGCCAGGTTACCCTGTGATTCACTGTCACAGATACATGTGTCTGTGTGTGTGTGTATGTATGTATATATACATATACATACACATATACATACACATACACATATACATACACATATACATACACATACACATATACATACACATACACATATACATACACATATACATACACATACATATACATACGCATATACATATACATATGCATATACATACACATACACATATACATATATACATACACACACATATATCTTCTAAGCACTCATTGCAACTGTAATTAAACTGTGAATTATTCACTTAGGTGTAAATCTAGTTATGCGTTGAGTGGTGAATTTCCTGGCATTCAGTAAATGCCTTATACATTGTATTTACAAACTATTTTTGTATGTATTAAACATTATATTTTTAAAAATAAGAAAGCAAAAGCGTGGATTTTGTGATTGTTCTATGTCTTCCATTAGAATGTGAGTGTAATGAGGCCAGAGGCTGAGTCCATCTCAGTCTTGTCTACGGTACCAGTGCCTAGAATAGTGTCCTACCATTAATAAGTGATTGGATGAACAGATGAATGAACGAACATCATTCTTCCACTCTCCCATGAGAGTATGTCATGTTCAGTCTTTTTCTTATATTATTACCCTCAAATTAAATGCTCCCTTCTTCCTAAATTCAGAGCAGCTAACATCCTCTCTTCTCTCCTTAATGGTGTGTCAAATGTAGCTGCATATCCTGGGCTTCACTGGGAACTTCTCATAGGCAGGAGGCAGTGCCTAACCTTTCAATGGAGCCTAGACTGTCACACAGAAATGAGCACACAGAGGTCTGTGACGTCTACTTATGAGACTATCAGACTGTGATATTGTTGAATTCAGGGCAAAGGCTGATTCGCCTTCAGTTCCCAGAGCATACCACACCCCAAGCCTGTACACCGTAGGCATTCAAGGGAGATCTGCCGTGTTGGTTAAGGCCGTGCATTGGTCTTCTAAACTTTGCTCACCATACAGGTTTCCTTCAGAGTCCCAGTGTGCACATTACTGTTTAACATGACTGAAAAGGAACAAAACGAAATCCTCACCTTGACCCCTCACTTTGACTGTGGATGATTTCTGTAATTAAGAGCTTCAGAATGACTTTCTAATATACACACCCTAAGAATCTCATATAACGAATGGCCCAGAACATGACTTCTTTATTGTTCACTTATGTTGATGTGAAGAGATCACTGTGTCTTTTTGTCCTGCTCATAAACAACCTGTTAAAGAATCCGTTTTACATTTTTAAGGAGGACTTAGATGCATGTGCATGAGTCTGGGTGAGTTGACGGGAGACAAAAGGGAGACAGGCTATTCTCCTGAAAGCCAACCAAATTATTCAGCTCTATTTTCCGGCCCAGAATTCACCAGACGGCACAAAACAAGCTAAATCGTGGCATGATAAAACACTGCAGCCCGGACAATGAATATGCAAATAGCATAACAGAGTTAAGTACTGAGAGAGCCATCTATTGTAGATAGTTTAGCTTCCCTTTAGTGAAAGATCAAGGACAGAAGCACATTTTCTCTTTTTAAAAAGAGAAAATGGATGCTAGCTAATGTGAAAAGGATGAATATAAGGAGGCATTGGATCAGTCCCCCCAGGGCTCAGCAGTTCTGGTGGATGGCAAGCCCGAGTCTTTGCATACAAGGAACAGCGTGATACAACAGAAGTACTTGCCTCCTGGAAAACACGCTTACATTCTGTGTTGCATCTGTGGTTTCCATGGTATGAAGCTGCCACTGTCTTTAATCCAATGCACTTTGAAAAGTCAGGACATATTTATGAGCAAAGGCATATGACTTTGTCCTTTCAAACTTATCCAAGGCTTTAGAATGTCAACTGTGGTGATTGGAAAGCAGCCAGCAAATTAGGAGCCTACAGAAGAATTTCGTGAGCTTTTAAAATAATTTATTTCAGTTTATAGTCTACATAGAATCTCAGATCTGAAGGGAACCCCAGGAGTTGTCCAGTCTAACTTCATTTTACAAGTGATAAAATGAGGTCCAGTAAAAAGAAGTGATGCTACTTATAGCAAGAGCTTGAATGTGCTGTTCCTGATTCATACATTAGTGATTATTCCATTCTACCTAGCTGTATTTCTGTCCAGAATATTTTTATAATGCTGATTAAGCTGGGCTCTTTTGGTGAATTTTAACATTTCCCATAGATTTTACCATGTGTAATTTTGGAAAGGGGGCTTTGATAAAGTATTAGAAGACCCACTATAGTAGTTTCTTTTGGTTTACATGGAGGAAGAGCACTGACTGCCTTTTCGGTTGCAGTAAGTTTGGTGGTTGTAATACAGTTTTTGGTTACAAGAAGCAGAAACCTGACCACAGCTGCTTGAAAGAATATAAGTTCATTTTTCCAATACAATAATTCTGGAAGTAGGAGAGTTTGGCTTTGGTTCAGCAGCTCAATGCTGTTAGAGTTGGTATCTGATTATCTCAGCCTTTGCCTCAGTCATAAGACAACTGCCACAGTTCCAGCCATCATGTCTGCATTTGACGCAGGAGGAAAGAGAAAGGGGGAGCAAACTGCATCTTCCTTGTTATTGTGGGGGGGAATCTTTCCCAGATATGTCCAAGAAGTCTTCTGTTTAGATCTCACTAGCCAGAATTGGCCATGATGCAAAGAAGTTAGAAAAAGGATGTCCCTTATAGGCGTAGATTAGTCATGACCCTTCCCCCAGGGCTTGACACATAATCAGGAGCTTGTAATGCTAAGGAAGAAGAGGGCAGTAACTGAGGGCTCCAAATCACCCTAAAACTGTCCACGTTCCCCACATGTATGTAATATGTTTGGAGTACAAGCTTGATGCAAGGATGGGCAGTGGAATTTTTGGGGGGTCTGATTCTGTAATCTCTTTATACCTTTAGTGGAAGATTATTTCCCACCCAAAGGCTTATCTGAGGATAACAAAGCAATTCAATTGCCAGGCATTTATAGAGCCCAACCTGTAGAAACAGTAAATGCCTGAAATGGTTTACCTGCACTATAGTTCAACTTCTAAAATATAGGTCGAGAGGAGAAATTTTATGAAAAGTTCACTAAAAGTAAATATTGACAAGTGTTTCAATCTCATAATATAAAAGACATAATTTTAAAATGCTGCTTGCGCCCAGAATTCTGTTAAGTCAAGTGGCAACACACAACTCTGCTTGGTTCTCTGCTAGGCCGTTGATGGGATCCATCAATGAACAAATAAGAAAAAACATTTGGGGCACAGGACTTGGGGAGTGTATTAGTCAGGGTCCTCCAGAGAAACAGCACCAGTAGGATGTGTGGACAGTCACCCCTTTGTAACTGTGGGTTCCACATCTGTGGATTCAACCAACAGAATGGCAGATCAACAATATTTGGAAAAAAATATATCTATACTGAATATGTACGGACTTTTCTGGCTATTCCTTGAAACGGTATAGCATAACAATATTTACATAGTATTTACATTGTTTTAGATATTTGATATATTAATAGTTTGGATGTATGTTCTTACCAAGTCTCAAGTTGAATTGTAATCTCCAGTGTTGGAGGTGGGTCCTGGTCAGAGGTGTTTGGGTCATGGGGGCGGATCCCTCATGGGTTGCTGCTGTCCTCATGATGGTGAGTTCTCTCAAGTCCTGGTTGTTTAAGTGTGCAGCACCACCCCAGCTCTCTTGCTGTCACTCTGCCCTGTGAGATGCCTACTCCCCCTTCTCCTTCTGTCATGACTGGAAGCTTCCTGAGGCCTCCCTAGAAGCCAAGCAGATGCCAACTCTATGCTTACTGTACAGCCTACAGAACAGTGAGCCAATTAAACCTGTTTTCTTTATAAACTACCCAATCTCAGGTATTCTTTACAGCAATGCAAGAACAGCCTAACACATAATAATCTAGAGATTATTTAAAATATACAGGAAGATGTGTGTAGGTTATATGTAAATGCTATACAATTTTATATCAGGAAGTTGAGCATCTTTGAATTTTGTAAATATTGGCAAGCCTTTAAGTCTCATAAAAGATGTAATTTTAAAATATTGCCTGTGCCTAGAATTCTGTTAAGTCAAACCACAGTAGCCCATCAATGTGTATATATGTGTGTGTGTGTGTATGTGTGTGTTTATATATATATATATTTTTTGAGTGTGTGTATATATATATATATCTGTATTTTTTGAGACAGAGTCTTGTTCTGTTGCCCAGGCTGGAGTGCAGTGGCACAATCTTAGTTCCCTGCAAACTCTGCCTCCTGGGTTCAAGCGATTCTCATACCTCAGCCTCCCAAGTAGCTTGGATTACAGGTGTGCACCACCACGCTTGGCTAATTTTTGTATTTTTAGTAGAGATGGGGTTTTGCCACGTTGACCAGGCTGGTCTCAAACTCCTGACTTCAAGTGATCCATCCGCCTTTGCCTCCCAAAGCACTGGGATTACAGGCATGAGCCACCGTGCCCAGCCACATATCAGTGTACATTGATATACCTTGGTATCCTCAGGAGGTCCTGGAACCAATCTCCCTCCCCTCACCGATACTATATATACACATACATATGTATATATGTGTCTGTGTGTGTGTGTGTATACATATGTATATATATACACACATATATGTGTCTGTGTGTATATATATACACAGACACATATATACACACACACATATACACACACACACACACACACACACATATATATATATACCGTTAGATGTATGTTGAAAGATTCAAAAAGTCTTGAATGAGCATCTACTACATGTCAAGTGCTATGTAAAGCAGGGAGAGAAAGGGGAGTGACACAGTCCCTCCTCAAGGGACATAACCACTGGATGAGATAAACAAGCATAGAGAACCTCACAAGGCTGTGTGGTGGCTGCCCCTGAGTGAGCACAGAGCTCATGGCGTGTGCAGGGGTAGGCACAGCTGTCCTCACTGAGTTGGCTGCCCTCTGGGGTAGGCCCAGTATGAGGTTCCAAGAGCTGGACTGACTTATCTCAGGTTCCCAGACCTAGAACCTGAACCCAGACCACCTGGCTTGTCATCCTGCCTTAGCAGAAGGCCTCTCCGAAACCCACAAGCAGATTTTTGACCCAGTGAGCATGAGTCCTTTACTCTGCCTGAAAAAAACACCAGGTAACGTCAGGGGCTGGTGGTCCCTGAGGGCAGTGCATTGGCCACAGAGGACATGGGTATTGTGGAATCAGAAGATGCTCGTTGCCACAGCAAAGAAGAGCATGATTTCCTGGAGGGCAACAGACCCCATGGAGATGAGACTGCGATAGCCTCTACCTCCCTCATTCACACTGCAGAAGTATAGCCTTCCTCTAACAGTCGAGGGTCTGAAACTTCTCTGCTTTCCTCAGGCCTTGGGAGAAAGCCTGATGATCCAAAGCAAACTGAATAGAGTGGGTGGACATGGAAAACTGGGAGCCGTGGTGGCCTTCAGAGAAGAGAACCGATGGCTGGCTGGAGAGCCTGACTTTTGTGCCTTTCAGATTTTGTACAATGAACGTGCATTACCTTTAGGTATGATTTTAGGCAAGCTGATAGCAAAGGCTTTTCTGAGTAAAGTGAGAGTCCCTGAAGGCCATGTGCTAGATTACAAACAGCATGGGCTCAGAGTCAACAGTCACAGCTCTGCCACTTATTATCTGGGTCGTCTCACTTATCTGCTTCAAGCTGCAGTTTCACACCAGGAAAATGGGATGCTCATGAGTCTGTGGTAAGGAATGAATGAGGGGATTTATGAAGACACTTGAAGCCCGAAGTTGGTCTTGTCTGTTGGCCTTGAGACATAGGTAGGCTGAAGGCCATCACTGATGTGCAGCCCTGGGTCCCCAGCTGATAGCTACAGTCACCTGCCTCATCAACAACAAGCACTTCCTATTAACTCTGCTCAAAAAGCCAAGGAAGTATGTCATATATTTAGAGAGGGTGCAGATTAAAATGCTGGCAGGGCTTAAAAGGGGAGGGAAAACTTGACTTTACAGCACGGCTCATTTCTCAAAGGATCTGCACAAGCATTTTCTCCCCCTAGATTTGCATTATCTCTTAAATCAATAATAAGTAATGCTTTACAAACTTTTTAGTGCACACATCTCTCCCACATCAACAGTAAGCGTAATTCTGGAAAAGACGTAATTTCATACATCTTTGTGCCATTCAAGCCCAACACATGGCTGCCACATTCACTTCCACCTTCAACCCTTTTTTTTTTTTTTTTTTCCCTGAGATGGAGTCTCGCTCTGTCACCCAGGTTGGAGTGCAGTGGCACAATCTTAGCTTACTGCAACCTCCACCTCCCGGGTTCAAGTGATTCTCCTACCTCAGCCTCCCGAGTAGCTGGGACTACAGGCACCCGCCACCACGCCTGGCTAATTTTTTGTATTTTTAGTAGAGACGGGGTTTACCGTGTTAGCCAGGATGGTCTCGATCTCCTGACCTCGTGATCCACCCGCCTAGGCCTCCCAAAGTGCTGGGATTACAGGCGTGAGCCACCGTGCCTGGCCTCAACCACTTTTAACACAGAATAGATTGGTAATCTATTGCTGTGAAACAAATTACCCAAAACGTAGTGCCTTAACTCTAAGTTTCTTTTGCTCAAGAATGCAGAAGGGGCTTGGTTGGCCTGCTGTGGTTCAGGGTCTTTCGTGAGGTTGCAGTCAGAAGTCAGTGTGGGCCGCAGTCATCCAAAGGCTTCCCTGGGGCTGGAGGGTCCGCTTCCGAGATGGTACACTCACACAGCTGGCAAGTTGGTGCTGGGGCTTCTGGTGTCTGTTTTATTCTGGGTAGGGCTACTTGAGTATGTTCATACTATGGTGGGTGGGTCCCTCAAAGTAAGTACCCCCGGAAACCAAACCAAAAGCTTTGATGCCTTTGATGATCCAGCTTCAGAAGCCACTCATTAGCATTTCTAAGTCCTCTTTTGGTCACATAGACCACCAGTGATTCAATGTGGGAGGAGATTAAATAAAGGCATGAATACCAGGGCTAACCTTGGAGGCCAACTTCAAGGCTGACTGACACAGAGCTAAGACACAAAGGTACTTAGTTAAGCACCTGATAATTTGTTGATGACATGATAGTGTATAATGTGAATATAACATATAAATGGTAAGAGGTGAACGTTTGTTTTACTTTTAGGGGAGAAGTTACTCTAAGTGTCTCACACTTGAGTGTTCATTAGAACACCTGGAGGGCTTATGGAACCATAAATTGCTGGGCCCCAACCCTAGGGTTCCTGATTCAGCAGATGTAGGGTGAAATGGGAGAATTTGCGCTTCTAACAGGTTCTCACAGGATAATGATGCTGCTGGTTCAGGATCATGCTTTGAGAACTACTGCCCTAATTGATATGGAGACCTAGTGGCCCTTCAAGAAGACTTGCTTCAGTGCAGATACATCCTTGGCCTCTTATAGCTGAGTGCCCAAACTGTCAAATTCATTAAGCATATCATTTTTAACTTGAGGCTTTCCAAATGGCACAGAGTTTACGTAAATGTGCGAATCAGAGAGACAGTACATGGACAGCTCTAAGTAGTGGTATGCTGGCAAACTGGCTCTGCCCCCAAAATAAAAAGCTTTGATTTGTAACTTTTGCCAATTTCCATAGTGTAAATGCTCCCACCATGGCCAGTTACCAATAGTTAACTAGCTCACAAAAATTCCTCTTTCACAGTTGATTCTCTGTAGCTGGTACATGCTGGCCCCAGTACACCATTGGCTCTAAGCGAGTTCTTTCCTTGCACATATGAATCTGAGAAAGCAGTGGCCTATGTGGGGGTTGGGGATCACCGGGTGACTCTAATTGCTAATACTTTGTGCACCAAACAAAGGCGGTCAAATGCCAGGCCTGATTTTCTTCCTACCTGGAGTGTTTGAGTCTTGGAGGTAGCTCAAGTGATAGGATCTGATTGTGCATACAATGCTGTGTGGTGCAGGCACATCCAAAATGGACTTTTCAAATCCTCCCCCTCTACACAGCCTCCTTAATCTACCCTGATTTGGACAATTCTACTGACCGCTCCAGGCCTTCCATCCTAATTAAGCACAACCTCATAGAGACTCCTCCTCAAAGGCCTCTCTGGCTTTCCTTC
The DNA here is from genome assembly GCF_043159975.1 of Macaca nemestrina. Classification (NCBI taxonomy): domain Eukaryota; kingdom Metazoa; phylum Chordata; class Mammalia; order Primates; family Cercopithecidae; genus Macaca; species Macaca nemestrina. Next base: position 17,766,417 of record NC_092135.1, read on the forward strand.
CCTTTGAAAACACCAATGCTCCTTTCCTTAGGGCAGGTGACAGGAAATACTTTACTGAAATCTGTTCTTTGAGCTGCCAAGATGCCCAGTAAGGGCATAATGTCTGAGTGCCTGTAGAAATTGGGTAGAACATTTATTTGGCAATGCACCTTGTAGAGGGCTGGTTATCACATTGAAATGTTTAAACCTTAACTTATGGCAAGGTATGGTGGCTCATGCCTGTAATCCTGGCACTTTGGGAGGCCAAGGGGGAGTGGATCACTTGAGGTCAGTAGTTCGAGACCAGCCTGGCCAACATGGTGAAACCCCCTTGCTACTAAAAATACAAAAATTAGCTGGGCGTGTTGGTGGGCACCTGTAATCCCAGCTGCTTGGAAGGCTGAGGCAGGAGAATCGCTTGAACCCAGGAGGGGAAAGTTGTAGTGAACCAAGATTGCACCATTGCACCCCAGCCTGGGCAACAGAGCAAGACTCCATCTCAAAAAAACCCAAAAACCTTAACTTGTAGGATTTTTTTAGTGTGTTCCCTCACAGCATCTACCATGGGGTTTTGGACAAAATAAACACTTACTAAGCATTTCATGTTTTCCAACTTGGAATTCTCTCTATTGCAGAAAACACTGGCATTTTAACAGAAAGCTTCAGGTGCCATAATGCCAGAGAGTGGGGAATTTGGGAATTCTCTCATGGAATTCAATTACCATAAGAGAAAAGTGGAACAAAGTGTTTCGGTAGTGTAAGGTTAGCCAAAAGAAAGGATGAGAGAGAGAGAGACCCAAGGTCAGAGGAGTAAGTTTATTAACCTGCCAGGCTGCTCCGCTGCAGTCAGAGGAGGCAGCCCTGAGCTTACAAAATGAGGGGTGTATATGGGGGAGACAGACCCTGGGGTTGTCAATTAACTTTACCACATATCTTCTCGTGACCGGCTTACAATATATTATCTTGTGAAAATGGAAATTTACAAGAGGATGTAACTTAGGTTTATCCATGTTTCTCGTGACCTCCCCTGTGCCACCCAGGGGGGCTGTAATCAGGGTTCGCTCAGCAAGTCTGGTGACCTTGCTGTGGTGCCTAGATAAGGGTTCAGGGATGCAGCTGCAGAGTATTCAGGGTAAGGGTCCGCTGCATTGAGTGGCGGGACGGCGGGACAGCAGGGGGCGGGGGTGGTCCTGGGGCAGCTTGTCCCTAACAGGTAGGAAAGCCTTTTAGGGTTTCTTTTGTGACATAAAGGATGCGTTCTCAGAAAAATGGGACTCATGCCGATCCAGTGCAATAATAACAACAAAAGCACAGCATTTGAGGTAAGCAGAATGTGACCCCTACAGAAGCATCATCCTCTTTAGCCTCACTAGCTCTGACATTCTGGTAAGTTTCTTAGCCTCTCTAAGCCCCAGTTACTTGGTCTGTAAAATGAGACTAGCAATACCTGCTTTGTTGTCTCTGGTGAGGAGGAAATGAGAATCTGTGAAAAGTGCCAGAATGGAGCCTTATGGGGGAGGCTCTCCCACCCCATGTCCTGATTTGGTTGAAGGAATCCCACATACCTCATCCAGATGCACAGAGGCTCATGACTGAGTCTCTTGACAAATTCTTATGTTATGAGGGTGCATACTTTTTTGCTGTGAATTTCCAAATGTTTGCAATTTCTAAGGCCACGTTTGTGACACAGAGATCAGATCCTTTCCGACACAATGTGACTGGCAGGTCCTAATGAGCTGGGGGCAGGGGGGAAGCATTTTAAGTGTTAGCATTTCTGGAAACGTTGAGATGAGGTCGGGGGAAAGAAGCTCTTTCTTCAGGGCCTAACCTGATTAACAAGATGATGTATTTGAGAGACATGAAGGTGGATTTCTCTGCTTTCTCTCTGCTTCCAGAAGCTCCTGGGTTCTGGAAGGTTATTTTTATAGTATAGCAAGTAATAAGTATTAGTGACCAGCCATGAATCCCAGATTTGGAAAAGACGATTCCTAAGACAGGGGCAGACCTGGAAGGAGGAGATAAACATTGAATAGGTGCTCAGCTCAGCAGGCTGCCCACAGTTTATGCAGGCTTCTTGGCTCAATGTATCTGTGCTAGGTAAAAAAGCTCCTCTTTAATTACTCCAGAAGGACATTTATTAAGCACTAACTGTGTGTTAAGCCCCAGAAGAAATAGAAAAAAGGCAAAGGACCTGATTTTCATATCTAGGAATTTACAGAGTAGATTATGAAAAAGGTCACAGATAGTTATAATTATTTAACTCTCCTTGCTACAATAGAAAACAGCTTTCATGCTAGGAATCAAATAGAGAGGGTTTTTATGCTTGCAAAATTCAGTAATTAATAAACTTCCAATGTATTGAAATTCATTTCTTTGTAGCCGCTTAGGAAAAGAACTGACTGAGGTTGGGATCCAGGATCAGAACTTTATGTGGTATGTAAAATAATTTGAAAGCGTGAGATATGGCTTTGTAAATTTTTATAGAAAACAACAAACCTGATGAGTTCCCCAATCTGGGGGGTAACATCAGGCACATGTAGGGTGAGGTGTTTGGGGCTTAAATAGTAGCATTTTCTTTTAAACAGGCATGACTTTCCACGTGTAGAAAATGGTCCCAGGGCTTGGATTAGGACTTCGAGCTGGAAATCAAGGAGCCCGAGTTTCATTCAGTGAACACATAAACACCTTACTGAGCACTGACCTCACATGTCAGTGCTGAGGATAAGGAAAAGCAACAGGGTGGCGCCTTGATGAAGTTGATGGGAACACGCTCAGGGAGGCAAACAGCTCTCCCGGCCAGGTCTTGGGAGTAGTCAGAGAGGAGCTAACATTGACACAGCCTTAAAGAGGAGTCGAATTGGCTAGAAAGAATGAGAGGACAGTGTTCCAAGCAGAGTGAACAGCATTTCGCAGCATAGTCAGAAGGCCACAGATACTGTTGTTGGAAAAGGCAAGAGCATTGGTTCTCGAAGGGTGGCATGTGTTCCAGTCACCTGGGGACCTGTGACATGCAGTTCTCATTCAAGAGTTCTGAATGAGACTTGAGACAGTACATTTCTAACAAGTTCCTGGGTGATGCGATGCTGCTACCTTTAGCCCACTTGGTGTGGAGAGGCTGTGGACATGGAGCATGGAGCTAGAAGTAAAAATGAGGCTGGATGGAGGAAGCGGAGGATGAGGGCTTGTCACCTGGGCTGATGGTTGCACCTGGCACACTTCAGCTGTACTGCATACTGGTAATAGCATCCGTGGTGCTCCCAGCCTCCAATGGGCTCTGGGAGCTGTCTGCAACCCTCAGCCAGTTAGCTCCCTTTCCCAATCCAAATAGCAGCAACATCCTCAACCTTCCACTGCCCACCTGCCATTATAACATTCTTCCCTTCACCCAAGCCTGAGCTTTTGGCCAGGTCTGCCCCCCATCGACTGCTGCCTTAGTGCAGGAGATGCCTCATTTCATTATTCAGATTACTGCCTTTGCCGCCACCTGACCTCTCTGCAAGGAGCTGTGGCTTTCAACTTTGGCCACACATTAGAATCAGTTGGATGGTGTGATAGGGTTCTCCAGAGAAATAAAATCATTGAATATGCATGTACACACACACACACACACACAGATAAGGAATTAGCTCACATGATGATGGAGGCTAAATGCCAAAATCTGCAGCTGGCAAGCTGGATACCCAGGAGAGCAAAGGGTATAGTTCCAGTCCAAGTCCAAAGGCCTGGGAACCAGGAAAGCTGATGGTATAAGTTCCAGACAAACCTGGTAGATTCAAGACCCAGGAAGACTCAATGTTTCAGTCCAAGTCCAAAGGCCAGAAAAGACTAATGTCCCCCTCAAGCATTCAGGCAGGAGGAGCTCCTTCTTACTCCAACTTTTCATTCCATTTAGGCTTTTAGCTGATTGGACCAGGCCCGCCCAAATTAGGGAGCACCATTGGACCAGGCCCACCCACATTAGGGAGCACTATTAGACCAGGCCCGCCCACATTAGGGAGCACTGTTGGACCAGGCCTGCCCACATTAGGGAACACTGTCAGCTTTACTGGGCCCACCCATTCAAATGTTAATCTCAACAAGAAATGCCCTCGCAGACACACTCAGAATATTTGACCAGACGTCTAGGCACCCCAGCCCAGTCAACTTAACCCAGAATATTAGCTCTCACAGAGAACTTTCAGCAACCTGATGCCCAGGTCACACCCCAATCTCATTATGTTCAAATTTCTGAGGGTGGGACCCAGGCATCCATTGTGTGTGTGTGTGTGTGTGTGTGTGTGTGTGTGAGTTTTTTTTTAAAGGCTCTCCATATGATTCCAATGTGCATCCAAGGTTAAGGGCCACTGCTTTCATCTCTTCTCCTTCGAACTGATTCTTCACACTGCCACCAAAGTGGCTTTCTCAAAACTCAAATTGGATTCTATTTGATGCCCTGCTCAAAAGCCTTCAATGACTTTCCATTCCATTTGGGAAAATTCTTTGGCATGCTATACAAGCCTTTTTGCGTGTTACACAAGGCCCTTCATGATTGGCCCTGCCTAATTCTTCAGCCTCATTCTGTGTGGGCCCATCAGGGCATCGTACCCAGGCTGTTCTGATTCACCTTTAGGCTTTCTTACGGCTCTCTGCATTTGCATGGACTCATCCCTCTGTCCAGAATACAGTCTGTCCCCAACTCACCCCCAGCCTATTCCCCCTAGTCTTTAAGATCCTATTTTGGTGTTGTCACTTACAGAAAGCCTTCTGGGACACTCTCAGACTAGGTTAAATATTCCTTCTTTGGACACCCTAGCACCCAGTGCTACCACCACCAAGAGGAAGCCACTGGTAGATAGTCGTAGATAGCAGGGGCTATCTACTATTTACAAAGCAGCAAAACCCAGCACACAGTAGGCACTCAGGTACCACACGTACATGAATGAACGTATCCACCTCTTCCTACATCTCTAATTTCAGAACAAGCTCATGCAGCAACACAGAGAAAGAGTAGAATGTTCAATGAGTTGTTAGGGCAAAAGACTTAAATCTAAAGTACCGTATATGCTGTTAGGGCATTTCTCATCATTATTCAAATCTGAACATAACATGAGTGAAAATGCACTCCCTAAAAAAGCAGCATTATTCCCAAAGAGGCTGGCAGAGCAGTGTTCGCTGCCACAGGGAAGGTGGTCCTGTCCTCTGCTCCCAATGTTATAAAATGTGTCCTGCTACATTAAGTGCCAATGTCCACTCTGATTCCAGAGATGAGGGTACGACTGAGCTAATTTTAAAAAGGAGTGTAGTGCATAGGATCACACACTCTAACACAATGGAGCTTCACTATTGCAGAACAACAGTTTTCAAACAGACCAGCTATTGAGAGGTGGTGATTATACTCACAGTCTCCTAATTTTTTCAAAGGCCTATGAGCCACAATATTCTTTCAAGTATATGCTTCCCTTGAGAATGTAAAATTAGGATCCTGGCTGGGTATGATGGCTTTTCCCTGGAATTACAGCACTTTGGGAGGATTGCTTGAGGCCAGGAGTTTGAGGCCAGCCTGGGAAACATAGTGAGACCTCGTGTCTACAAAAACTAGCCCGTCACGGTGGCACGCACCTATAGTTCCAGCTACTTGGGAGGCTGAGGTAGGAGGAAAGATAAAATAAGTATCTTGTTTACAAAACTTCAGGGCATGTGAGACGGCTCATGCCTTACAAAAATGAGATCCACCAAGGTTTTGAGAATCGCTGGGTTATGGCGAAGGTGACCACCAACTGGCTACGATCAGTCATCGCCTTCCAGCTCAGAGCTTCTCAACCCCGGCTGCTTGTTAAAATCCTACCTGGGGGACTTTCGAAAATCCCAATGCCCGGGCCTTACTCCAAACCAATTAAATGAGAATGTTTGGGAATGGGGCCCTACCATTGTTTTGCTGTTTATTGGCACTGGTGTTTCTGAAAGCACACAGATGACTTAAATAGGTGGCCTGGGCTGAGGATTGCTCCTCTAGCTTCCTGGTTCTCAAACTTGGCTGCACATTGCAATCACCTGGAGGTGACTGGGTTCCCCTCCCCTGCAACCAGGGACACGGTTGTAACTGGTGTGGGATGTGACCCTGGCCTCCAAGCCAGGATTTGTAAAAGCTGTCCAGTGGTTCAAAGGTACAGCAAAGGCGTGAAACCACTGCTGCAAGCACATCCTCCCACAGCCTCTAACAGAGCCCATTTCACCTTGAAAAGAAAATCCATTGTCATAAGCAGAGGAGAAACCCAACCTGTCAGGAACATATTTATCCTCCTGGCTGATGTGAGGGTGGCTGAGGATCGCTGAGGTGGGAGTCGCCCCTGAAAACAGTCACTGTGCCGGAGAACGCTGGAGGAAACGTAATAGTGTTAGTTTACACATTAAACCCTTTGATACCAAGGGCCCTGTCGCCCGCACCACCAACCGAGCATCCCTGATTCCTGGCTGCCTGTGTGGCCCCTGTGGCCTGGACAAGTGGCTACCCCTCCCAGGAAACATGCAGAGCACATTACAGATAATAAACAGATAGGACTAATTTACAGATAATAAACAGATAGGACTGAATTTCTGGGTCATTGCTAATGGCATTTCCCGCCCTTCTCCTTTCATCTTATGTTCACAATTTCTCTTTGTATTTTGCTATTAACTTGTCCAACCTGAGTTGGCGCACTGCCCCGGGTAGGTAAGGAGGAGGACATTCTGTTCTCTCACCCCTCCCTCTGCTGACTCCCCACTCCACCTCACTTCCTCTCTGTGGCTTGTGCCAGGTGGGCCAGTACCTGCACCATCTTGAGAAAAAGTTGCCCAAAAAGATTCAGGCACTATCACTGTCCATGGAGTCTTACAAATCTAACACTTTGAGGGTGTAATCTTCAAAATTTCTGATTTATTGATGAGGATTCTTATATGATTTCTCAACACATTGGAATTACCCAGGGAGCTTTAATAAATTTTCTTTCTTTTTTTTTTTTTTTTTTTTGAGACAGAGTCTCGCTCTGTTGTTGCCCAGGCTGGAGTGCAGTGGCATGATCTCGGCTCACCGCAACCTCTGCCTCCCAGGTTCAAGCAATTCTCCTGCTTGAGTAGCTGGGATTACAGGCACCTGCCACCATGCCTGGCTAATTTTTCTGTATTTTTAGTAGAGATTGGCTTTCACCATGTTGGCCAGGCTGGTCTCAAACTCCTGACCTCAGGTGATCCACCTGCCTCGGCCTCCCAAAGTGCTGGGATTACAGGCGTGCGCCACTGCGCCTGGCCTTTAATAACTATTGATGCCTGTGATTGGCCCATAGAGATTCTGATTTAGTGGCGTGATGATTAGCCGGGCATGGGGATTTTTTGGATGCTTCCTATGTGATTCCAGCATTTAGCCAAGTCATTTGTCAATGAGAGGAACTGAGAAAACAGAAGCAGAAGGACACTCATAGTGAAACATTGCTCAAGTTGCAGTCTTCCTATGGACTCTCCCCTCTGAACCCGCAAGAGCATTTGTCCCACTTAGATTCTTTATATGCACAAGAAGTGAGATGACTTTCCTAGGCGATGAGAAGCAGGGTGAGGCCACAGAAAATCTCAAAAGCAGGTGTGTTTGTTTTCAGTGTCCTTTCATCTCTCTAGGAGTTTTCTCCTAGGGCTGCTGTCTCATTGCTCACACTACCCTCCTCTCCTCCATGGCCCATGAAACGTTTTTGCAACGTTGTTTGGATGGCACAGATGCAAGAGGAAAAACTCAGTACTGGGGTGATTCACAGGATGTCTTGTGATGCATGAGATACTGAAGGAGCTTTGGGTAGACGCTCAGGCTTCGTACACTGTGGGACACATACACATTCCCTGGCCATTCTGCCTCAGCTTCACTCCAAGGCCTTTTCGTTACCATTAACATTTTTCTGTGCTGTGTTCCATACCTTCAGAGTCCTGCTGTGGGACCAGCTCTGACAGCCACAATCAATGGCCTGCCCAGAAGCCTTCTCCATTCGCCTGCTTCCTTGCTGGCTGCTGCGGTTTGAATGTTTGTCCCCTCTGAAATTCATGTTGAAACTTAATCCCCGAAGTAAGCATTAAGAAGTGGAGACTTTGGGCGGGCACGATGGCACATGCCTATAATTCCAGCACTTTGGGAGGCCGAGGCGGGTGGATCACCATGTCAGGAGTTCGAGACCAGCCTGACCAACATGGTGAAACCCCATCTCTACTAAAAATACAAAAATTAGCCGAGTGGGGTGGCACGTGTCTGTAATCTCAGCTACTAACGAGGCTGAGGCAGAAGAATCGCTTGAACCCAGGAGGTGAAGGTTGCAGTGGGCCGAGATCGCACCATTGCACTCCAGCCTGGGCAACCGCGACCATGGGAGACTCTGTCTCAAAAAAAAAAAAAAAAAAAAAAAAAAAGCCTTTAAAAGGTGATTGAGTCATAAAGGCTGTGTCCCCTTGGATGGATTAATCCACTCATGGATGAATGGGTTAATGGGTTATTACTGGAGTAGGTGAGTCAGCACAAACAGGGTCTGTTATAAAAGCCAGTTTGACCCACGCTGCAGCCATCTCTCTGTACGATGACCTGCACCTCCTCAGGACTCTGCAGGGTCCCCACCAGCAATTCTTTGACCTTGGACTTCTCAGCCTCCTGAACTATAAGGAAGTTCTTTTCTTTATAAATTACCTCGTGTTAGGTATTCAGCTATGGGAACAGAAAACAGACTGAGATACCAGCAGAACCTGGAATTTTTTCAGGTATCTGACCCTGCAGCAGATGGTGAATCTTGATTAGTTCAAGCAGTGGTCTTTTACCTTGGCTGCACATTAAAAACACCTGAAAAGTTCTTTTAAAAATACTGACACTTGGGCCTCACCATCCTTTAATTGATCTTTCCTGTGCTGTTCTCGCGATAGTAAGTTTCACGAGATCTGATGGTTTCAAAAATGGGTATTTCCCTACACAAGCTCTCTACTCTTGTCTGCTGCCACGTGAGACATGCCTTTCACCCTCTGCTATCATTTTGAGGCCTCCCCAGCCACATGGAACTGTAAGTCCAAGAGCCCTCTTTCTTTTGTAAATTGCCCAGTCTCTGGTTTGTCTTTATCAGCAGGTGTCACTGGTTTTGATTTAATTTGTCTTGAGTAGGGATGAAGAGTTCCCTTATGATTAAAATGTGCAGCCGGGACTGAAGATCACTGGTCTAGGATAATCACGGCATTTCAACTGCCCTTGCCAGTGGTTAAGATTGGGCAAACAATGCCAGTTTGGCAGATGAAACATGAGAATGCAGGGATGGGAGTGGGGAGCTTTAGGAAAAGTGTCTCACCTTTAGCAAGTGATGATCTTTCTTTCCCCTTCATGGTCTTGGAGTTGTTAAGGGTGTGATGCTTGCAGTCACTGCAGCTATCTTTTGACTGTGAGTGCATACACCAGAGGACGTGGATTTCTATGATGAGGTTTGCAGGATGCAATGTTAAAAACAACCTAGGTTGGTCAGGCATGGTGGCTTACGCCTGTAATCCTAGCACTTTGGGAGGCCAAGGTGGGCAGATCATCCGAGGTCAGGAGTTTGAAACCAGCCTAGCCAACATAGTGAAACCCTATCTCTACTAAAAATACAAAAACTAGCCAGGCTTGGTGGCAAGCACCTGTAATCTCAGCTACCCAGGAGGCTGAGGCAGGAGAATGGCTGGAACCCAGGAGGCAGAGGCTGCAGTGAACCGAGATAACGTCACTGCACTCCAGTCTGGGCAACAGAGCAAGACTGTCTCAAAAAAACCTAGATTTTCAACAATGTCATCGAACTGCTAAACAAGTGAAATTTGGAACCCCAGCTCTCTAGTTGGGGAGGGGTGGCTTGATAGCATGCCCTGCTAGCCATGCATAGCACCTTCTGCTGGGTGTAAAGCTCCCTTAGCTCTAAAGCTGCTCACCCATCACAAGCGAGCTGCCAGGAGTCAGTGGCCTTGCTGGGCAGGCCTTGTCTGCTACTGAGAGCTTTGGGCAGTGAATGAAGACAGAATTTGGGCAGATTCAGGCTTGACTTGTGATTACTGTGTGAATTGAGTCAATGAAATGCAGAGACTGAGCGCCTTGGTTTTATCATCTGAACAATGGGACTAGCACCCAAGGGTTGTTGCTCTGGTTCCATTTAAAGAATTCAGCGCAGTACCTGGTGTGTTGTAACTTCTTAGTAGCAACTTTTACAGTTTTTGGTACATTTACTCTCCTTATGCTGCAATGAGCAAGAGGTGAAATAATTGGAAAGAATAACAAGAGAGATATTTGATTTTTGGAGGACTAGTACTTTAACAGTTTTGAAAGACTGAACAAGGTTTTCCTGTGGTCCCCTCTGCCTGAAATCTATCAAAATAATTTGAGCCTGATTTGCCAAGTCAGCACAGATGTTGGGCCCAGTGTGACTGGCTGAGCTCTATTTCTAGCTCTGCCAGCTGATAGGTTTGATGGATGCTTGGAGCCCACAGCTCCCTGCAACTGGTCGTGCAAAGGCTGTGTCTGAGCAGCGGGACCACGCCTCCCCGAAGGCTGAGTACCACTTGGGACAGCAGCTGTGGTGGGGAGGGGGTTGTGGAGCTCTGCAGGGATGGGGTCCTCCAGCTTTGAGGGCTGAGTCCTGGAGTCCAGTGTCACCTAGATCCAGAGTCTGACCACACTGGGTGGGGCAGTGGGGGTGGGGGGGTCCCATCCTCCCCTAGAGCTGGCTGTCAACCTGACTGATACGGTTTGACTCTGTGTCCCTACCCAAATCTCATCTCATAGCTTCCATAATTCCCACGTGTTGTGGGAGGGACCCAGTGGGACATGATTGAATCATGGGGGCAGGTCTTTCCTGTGCTATTAACTTGAGAGTGAATAAATTGCATGAGATCTGATGGTTTTAAAAAGGAGTTTCCATGCACAAGCCCTCTTCTCTTGTCTGCCATCGTGTGAGACAGGCCTTTTACCTTCTGTCATGATTATGAGGCTTCCCCAGTCACATGGAACTATAAGTCCAAGAGACCTTTTTGTAAATGGCCCAGTCTCGGGTTTGTCTTTATCGGCAGCGTGAAAGTAGACTACAACAGTGCCCTTGTGCGTGGAAGCTGAACTGGGACTGCGGGTATCAGACCATAGTCTCCAGTTGGGCCTAAGCAGTTCACTGGGGCTCCCCGGGAGCCCACTCACTGCCCTTTGCCTTCCCCACCCAGCTGATTTTCTTCCCCGGTGTCTACAGTCCTTGTTTCCTCCTTTCTTTCTTCCACCTTCCTCCCAGGCTTCAACTGCCCTGCTCTCTGTCCCTTCTGTCACTTCCCCTGTTGGGAAATGTCCCCACAGCCCCCACTACTCATCCCTATGAGAGCTTGTTCTCTCCATTGGGCTCAATTTCTGCTCCAGGGAAGTCTCCATGTTCACATCCCTCTCCGGCCGCACTTCCTCACTTGCCTGTTTTAATCATCCTTATTTTATCCTTATATGCCCTCTACTATATCTACTTCTAGTCCGTAATTCCATATCCCCATCCTGCCTTTTCAGGAGTCTTGCTGATCAGTCATATTGTTCATCCTTTTGCCCCAAAACCTCCAGTCTCATTCTCAGAACTTACTCTTTATCTATTTGTTAAAATGTCAGGTTTCTCCTATCTTAAAAAACAAGACACGTGAAAAGGACACCCTTTGCTGCTAATGTCCTCTCCCCTCTAGGTGGGCCTGGCCTTTCCTCCATCGGAAGAATTGTCCAGATCCGCTGCCCCTCCACGCCTCCCAGCCTTCCTAGCCCATAGCAGTGTGGCTTCTTCTCTCATTGCTTCTCTGAAACTGCCTCCCTGAGGCAGCAGCCTAGAGGAATGGGTATGGCTCTGCAGCACCCCTCTTGGTTCAAATTCTGGGCCACCCTAGGGAGAACATTGACCGTAGCTAAGTTTCTTACCTCTTTCTGTAGCCTTGAAAGGGCAGGGCCTATTGCTTTCCCAGGGTCCGATAATAACCACAGGGAATATTTACGGCAGGCATCCTGGGCGGGGCTTCTGCTCCCTGCGCTGTTGGGACTGTGAGTTGTGTGTGTGGAAGCTCAAACATGTTTACTGAATGAATGAGTACATTTTGCCCAAATAGTATTAACTAGGTACTTTAAATTCCCACTTCCACATTCATCCCCCCTCTGTCCACCAGGTCCCTGGTTTAGCTTCTGATTAAGAAGTGATTAAACAAAGACTGTCTTCTTAATGTCCAAATTAAAGCTATTTCTAGAACCGACATCTTACATGGACAATTTGGATCTGTCCTAAGACTGGTCAGAAGTGGTATCTTCGGAGTGTCTCTTCATAGGAAGGTCACATTCTGAATTGGTTTCTACATTCAGGATGGTTAGGTTAATATCACTCTGCAGCAAACATTTGATCATTCTGGTTATAGTCAGATCAAACACATTTTTAAAAACTCTATAATCCAGGTCCTCTTGTGCAATTTGTGAGACTAGAAAATCAAGGGTTAAAAAACCCATCTCAAGGTCCTAGAATGAAGATCTTCACACGAGAAAGAAAACTACTCTGTAAAAATAAGCAGGTAGATGAAATGGGCAATTAAAATAAAACAGTTGGGTGTCTTAATTGAAGTTTCATTACCCTTGTCCTTGGAAGTAAGCGACTGTAAACTCCAGCTGGGAACTGGGGAGTGGGATCTTACTGAGTGATGGTAAGGGGTTGCAGAGGCCTACTCAGTGCACTGTCTGGGGCTCAGGAAGTCTGAACAGTGTCAAAGCAACAAGATCATGGGCCTGGCTTTCAAAGACATTTCAGTCTCTTTGAGGAGATTAAACTAACCCTATAAAAAGCAGAGCATTCGATACAAGGCTGAATAATTAAGTACTAAATCGTGGCACAGATGCTAAGTGCTAGTGGAGCCCAGATGGGAAGATCTATGCATCTTGGAATAGCTTGCAAACTCTTAGGGAGGGCAATGGATTCCAGCTGAGTCTTGAGGAATGGGCTCAGTTTCTATGACCCCAGCCTGGGCAAGCTACAAAAGCACGTGAAGTGTGTGATGGGCAGGTATCAGGAGAGGAAATCTGTGGTCTGGGGCTCTCCCAGTGAAATGACTGGATACCCAGCCCCTCCCCAGCTTCTCCCCAGCCAGGAGAACTCGGCCCACAAATCCCTGTAGATACTACTTACCTTGAGCCTTCCTGGCTTTCCTGGGGTATCTTTCTTTGCTGATCTGCTTTCTGTGGGAGCAGGTGACCTTCTAAGATCTTCCACCCAAGGCCAGCTCATGTCAGCCTTCTGCCCCTTCCTCCATCTGGTGTTCTGTTATTATCAGACCCGAAAGTCATATGGGCTGCCTATTTTTAGCGCCTTTCTTTCAACTCTCTGGTAATTGAGTCCCTCTCCATAGAACCCTGGACAAGTCCTGGAGGGGCTGGAAGTGCACCTGAACAGAGCATCCCCACCAGCTTGATGGGCTCCTCCTTTGTTCCCATCCCCAGTCCCAACTATCCAGTTCTAGCCTGACACCACAGTCTCCCCATAGGTTAGCTATTTCTCTTGAACTTTTATTAGTCAGAACTCATAGGGTTGGAAGAGATACAAACGAACTCATTCTAAACTAGATTTTAAAAGAGAGGAGGCATTTGTTGAATCATGAAACCAAAAATTATAGGGGTTCGCATGTGGCTGAATCCAGGTGATCCCAAATATCCATACGAGGCTGCTGTGCTCCATCAGGCACCATTCTCTCGGCCCTTTCCCCCAAGTGGTAGCAACAAGTTTACACTCTGGCCAGATAGCCATGCTGCCTAAACAATGCCTCTTCCCGTAGTCCTAGGGAAGAAATCATAGAATTGGTTGTGATTTGTCTGTCTTGGATCATTTTATCCAACCCTTAATCATTTCAGCCAACGAAATGAGATACTGTTATTGGCCAGGACTGGTCACATGCCCATCTATGGAGGTAGAGTCAGGAAGAGTGGGTTCCCAAGTGGAGGATGTGGGTTTTATTACCAGAAGAAAGAATGCTGACCAGGCACACATGGATGCCCAGTGTGGAAGTGAAATGGTGGCCCTCGCTCCCAATGGCCATGGGCTGTATATCCTATCATTGCTGCCCCTACTGCCCCATGTGTAAGGCTGATGCTGAAACTCTTGTCCTCACTTACCCTTCAGAGATGCTCAGAGGCAGGCCTGACATTTCCAGATGTTTCCAGAAGTTTCCAACAGATTCTGTTGGGATATCTGGAAAATACTATTTTCGAAGTTTTAGAAGACCTTTAGAAGCCTCCATTTTCTCCCCCTTCCTCTATTTTTCCCTCCTCTGTGGCAGTAGCTGACCAAGGAAGCTTTGAAGATCAACCAATTCACCGCTTGTTTCTCATTTTGTTGAGCGACATCTTGGATTCCCAAATAAGAAAAGCAATCAGGAAGGTTTCAGAGTGATGTGGAAAGAGGGGCAAGGAGAGGGCCAGGCATTTTCAAGCAGAGCATTTGCCCAAGGACAGAGTGCTAATCTCTCAGCAAAGTTGGCAGACAGGACCTCTGGCAGTTAGAGTGACAAAAAGGTAATCAGAACCACTTGCCACTTTCCATTGAAGCAGACATGGGAGTCAAAGTGGGAACAATTCCTGGATGATAAATTGTTTCTTGAATTTCCTTTGAACTTCAAGATCCATACCCCTGGGTCCCTCCCATCTGATGGATTGATTGACAAGCTCAATGGGCAAGGAGAGAATTCCATACCCAAGAATCTGAGTTGTGTTAAGGAGAGTCTCTGAAGCTAATTGAATGTGAATGTCAGCTGCCACTGATAGTGGTAATAGGAAGAAAAGAATTACTTTCATCAGGGGAACTTTTAGGGGCTGAGAGGAAAATCAAGCAGAATAAGCAAAGCCTTTTGAACTTCCATGTGACATCTTTGCAGCCCCAGCAAAAGTCAGTTAAACATTAGATTTTAACTCTTCCTTGAAGAATGTGTTGCTTTTCTGCAATCAAGAAATTAAATCTAGAGCACTCTAAATTTTTAATTGACATAATTTTGTATATTCAGCTTTACATGCTGATATTTTTATCATATGAACATTGTAAACCAATGCCATTTTTCAAAATCATCATAAATGTCTATACAATTCAGGGAAAGGATATACCATGCCGTATTTAAACATTTCTCACTCTTTGGTCATTTTGGATATTTCCAATGTCTTGTCATTGTAAATTGTTCCACCTTACATGTCTGAGGCAGTGTAGAATAAATGTTTATTCATTTTTGCCAATATTGAATATTTCTTAAATCTGTTGCCAATTTGGTAGGTAAATAGCTTCTCACTAATTCTCATCTTTGATTACTCATAAGGATAAGTATTACTTTACATGTTTATTAGTCATTTGCATTTCAACTTCTAAAAATTATCTTTATGCTCTTCACACATTTTTCTTCATAGTTCACAGGAACTCTTTATATGTTAAGGCTATTACAGGCCAGACATGGTGGCTCATGCCTGTAATCCCAGCACTTTGGGAGGCTGAGGCAGGCAGATCTCTTGAGCCCAGGATTTCAAGAGCAGCCTGGCCAATATGACAAAATCCTGCCTCTACTAAAAGTACAAAAATGAGCTGGGCATGGTGGTATGCACCTGTAATCCCAGCTACTCAGGTGGCCGAGGCACGGGAATTGTTTTAACCCAGGAGATGGAGGTTGTAGTGAGCCAAGATCTCACCACTGCACTCCAGCCTTGGGTGACAGAGTGAGACTTGGTCTCTAAATAAATAAAGTTTAAAATAAAATTTATTCTATTGGAGTTACTGTTAACATCTTATTTGTACTTAACACTTTTGTAAAAGATACAACTTAGTGTTTTTCTAGTATTATTAATGTATTTTTTGAATAGAAATACATTTGCTTGGTTTAAGATTAAACAGGCACTAAGGAGAGCAAAGTGTCTCCTATCCAATCTTGCCCTTTTGTGACTGAGGTTCCCTCCTGAAAGCACCCATTATTACCAATTTTTGTATATATATGCAGAACTTCCTTCTACATATTCCGTATCTATAAATTTCGACATTTATTTTTTCGTTTTTCCTTTTTATACAAATGTAATATTTGTAATCTTCAACTTTTTTTCTAACATTTTGGAGTTGATTTTATATCAGTACGTAAAAGTTTTCTAACTCTTTTTATGACACCATGGTATTCTATTGTATGGTTTATTGTAGTGTTTTGACATACAAAAGAGTTAAGGACTTTACAGTCAGATCGATCTTTTCATTTTTAATTTAATCCATTGATTTTATTTTTAAATGTTTCACTGTGCAGTCACTTAAATGCTCACCTGTGTTTTCTTTTGTGTTTAGTTATACTTTGTATTTTAAGATAAAGGCAGATTTATCTGCAGTTGTAAGAAATAAGAGATCCCTCACACCTTCTACCCAGTTTCTCTCAATAATATCTTGCAAAACTATACTAAAATATTACAGCCAGAATATTGATATTGATAGTTAAATTGATCCTCCTGCCTCAGCCTTCTGATGTGTTTACTTTTTAAAGCTGTGAAACTATTTTCCAGAGTGGTTGTACCATATCACATTCCCACTAGCAATGTATGAGGGATACAGTTTTCTGTAGCCTTGTCAGCATCTGGTGTTGTCACTGTTTTTTGTTTTAGGCATTCTGATATGTGTATACGGATGGTTCCAATTTGCACTTTCCTAAGGGCTAATGATATTGAACGTCTGTCTTGCATGTGATTACTTACCATCTACAATTCCTCTTTAGTGAAATGTCTCTTCACATGTACTGTTGTCTAAATGTTTGTCCTCCTCAAACTGATGTAACCCTGACCCCCAAGGTGATGGTGTCAGGAGATGGAGCCTCTGAGTGGTGATTAGGTCATGATGGTAGAAGGGTCATCAATGGGATTAGTCCCATTGTAAAGGAGTCCCCAGAGAACTCCCTCAACATGTGAGGAAACCGCCAGAAGACATGGCTCTGTGAACCAGGAAGGTGGGCCCTCACCAGACACCAGCTCTCTTGGCACCTTGATCTTAGACTTCCCAACCTCCAGAACCTTGAGAAATAAATTTCTGTTGTTTATAAACCACCCAACCCATGGCATTTTTAATAGTGGTCAGAACAGACAATGCTGTCTTTTGCCCGTTTTCTAATTGAATTATTTCTTTTTTTACTGTGAGTTTTGAGAGTTGTTTATATATTCTAGGTGGTAGTCCTTTGTTGGATATGTGGTCTGAAAATATTTTCTCTCAACTGGTTGCTTATCTTTTTATCCTCTTAACAAGGTCTATCACAGAGCAAAATTTTTAAATTTTGACAAAGTGTGGTTTATCAGTTCTTTTTTGGATTGTGCTTTTGATATCAAGGCTGAGCCTAGCCAGGTGTGGTGGCTCACACCTGTAATTACAGCATTTGAACCCAGGAGTTCGAGACCAGCCTGGCCAGCATGGCAAAACCCCATCCCTACTAAAAATACAAAAATTAGCTGGGCATGGTGGCGTGCACCCGTAATCCCAGCTACTTGGGAGACAGAGGCATGAGAATTGCTTGAGCCCAAGAGGTGGAGGCTGCAGTGAGCCAAGACTGCACGACTGCACGACTGCAATGCAACCTGGGCAACAGAGCGAGATTCTGTCTCCAAAACAAAAATCTAAAATAAAATTAAGCCTAGCTCTCAGTCCTGAACATTTTCTTTTATTTTTTTCCTAAAATTTTATAGAAATTGAGTTTTATGATTTACTTGTAAGTCTGTGATCCATTTTGAGTTAATTTCACATAAGGGTGTGAGATTTAGGGCAAGGTTTTTGTTTTTGTTGTTTTTTGGCCTACGATGTCCAGTTGCTTCAATACCATTTGTAGAAGAGGCTATCTTTTCTCCACTTAATTATTTGGCATGCTTGTCAAAAATCAGTTGTACATATTTGTTTGAATTTGTTTTCTTTATTTTGTTTTATTGACCTATATGACTATAGATCAATAGTCATATAGATGTGCCAATACCACATTCTTGATTATTTTAGCTATAACTCTCAAAATGAGGTAGACAAGTTCCTCCCATATATTTTTTTTAAAAGTGTTTTTGGGGCCAGGCAAGGTAGCTCACACCTGTAATCCCAGCACTTTGGGAGACTGAGGCAGGAGTTTGCTTGAGCTCAGGAGTTTGAGACCAGCCTGGGCAACATGATGAAACCACATCTCTACAAAAAAAAAACAAAAACAAACAAACAAACAAAAAAAAACCACAAAAATTAACCAGGTGTGGTGGGCCACACCTGTAGTCCCAGCTACTTTGCAGACTGAGGTGGGAGGACTGCTTGAGCCTTGGAGGTGGAGGTTGCAGTGAGCCAAGATTGTGCCACCGCACTCGAGCTTGGGCACTCTCTCAAAAATAATCGTTTTTGATATTCTAGTTCCTTTGCCTTTCAATATAAATAATAGAATAACCTTATCTATATCAACAACAACTCTTGTGTGGATTTTGAAAGGAATTGTATTAAATCTGTATATGAATTTGAGGAGAATTGACCTCTGTACTGTATTGAGTCTTATAATTTATAAACGTGTATGTCTCTGTTTAGATATTTTTCTTTCATCAGTTTTGTGTAGTTTTCAGTGTATAAGACTTATCCATGATTTATTGGATTTATATATAAGTATTTGAGTGACTGTAAGTGGTATTGTCTTTTAAATGTTGGTTTCCGTATGTTCATTATAATTATGTAGAAATCCAATATCTTTTTTTTTTTTTTTGGTAAGATTCCTTGGGATTTTCTACATAAACTACCATGCCATCTACAAATGGGGACAGTTTTACTTCTTCATTTTCAATCCGTATGCCTTTTATTTCCCTTTTTTTGCCTGTTGACCTGGCTAGAACTATCCGTACTATTTTGAGTAACAGTGGTGACAGACATTTTTGCCTTGTTGCCCATTTTAAAGGGAAAGCATTGAGCCTTTCATTATTAAGTGTGATGTTAACTATAGGGTTATTATTAAGTTCATTATTAAGTTAAAGAAACTCCCCTCTATTTCTATTTTTCTAGAGTTTTTAAAATATAAATGGGTGTTGGATTTTGTCAGTTGCTTTTTCTGTATATATGATCACGTGATTTTTCTTGAGT
Organism: Macaca nemestrina; assembly: GCF_043159975.1. Lineage (NCBI taxonomy): Eukaryota > Metazoa > Chordata > Mammalia > Primates > Cercopithecidae > Macaca > Macaca nemestrina. Next base: position 17,785,493 of record NC_092135.1, read on the forward strand.
CTATGTGGTAGATTACACTGATTTTATTTTTTTCAAATACTGCATCAGCCTGGCATCCCTTGAAAAATGCCTACTGGTCGTGGTGCCTAATTCTTGGACTATATTGTCAAATACTATTTACTAATATTTTGTTAAAGAACTTTAGATACACAATCTGTATTGGGTTTTAGTTTCTTTTTTTTTTTTTTTTTTTTTTTTGGTACTGTCTTTGATTTTGGTATTAGCGTAAAACTAACAACATAAAATGAACTGAGAAGTGTTCTTCTCTTTTCTGGAATAGATTGTATAGAATTGCTGATGTATTTTTTTAAAACATTTGGTAGAATCCTCTAGTGAAACCATCTGGTCTTGTGGATTTTCGTGAGGGGAGATTTTTTAAATTGCAAATTTAATTTCTTTAATAGTTACAAGGCTATTCAAATAATCTATTCATCTTGGATGAGTAGTGGTAGTTTGTGTTTCTTTAGAAACACAAGTATTTTCTTTAACTGGAAAGAGTGTTTCTAAACACACTTAACCACTATTCACTCAAGATGAACTAGATTGTTTAATTAGCCCTATAGCTATTAAGGAAACTGAATTTGTAATTTAAAGTAGTTCTATTTTATCTAAGTTATCAAATATATTGTATGGATTTGTTAATCTCTTTTAATATCTTCAAGGTCTGTAGTAATACTCCATGTTTCACTTGTGATATTAATAATTTGTGTCCTCACTATTTCTTTGTTAGTCTTGCTAGAAATGTTTCAAGTTCATCAGTCTTTCCAAAGAAACAGCTATTTTTAAAATTTTGATTTCATTAATTTCTTATTTCTTTCCTTCTTTCCTTCCGCTTGCTTTGGGTTTATTTTGCCCTTTCATGGTTTTTTCTTTTTTCTCTTATAGGTTCTTGAGGGTGAAAGCTTCAATGATTGATTTGAGACTCTTCCTCTTTTCTAAATGTATGCTTCCAGTGCTATAAGTTTTTCTTCTCAGTACTCTTTAGCTGTGTCTCACAGATTTTGATTGTTGTATTTTTGTTTTCACACAGTGCAATCAATGTATTTTTAACATTCCTCTTAAGACTTCCTCTTTGATTCATGGCTTATTTAGAAGTACGTTGCTTAGTTTCCAAGTGTTTGAAAGGTTTGTTATTGATTTCTAGTTTAATTTCATTGTGGTCAGAGAAACACACTGTGTAATTTTGATTCTTTTAAATTTGTTAAGATTTGTTTTGGGGCCTGTAATGGGGGCTGTTCTTGGTGTATGTTCTGTGGGAACTTGAAAAGAAAGCTTATTTTTCTGTTGCTGTGTGGAGTGTTTTATAAATTTTGATTAAGTCCTCTTGGTTGATGGTGCTTTTCAGTTCTTTTACATTCTTGCTGATGTTATGACTAGTTCTATTAATTGCTGAGAAGGGGGAGTTGAAGTTGCGACTATAAGACTATGGATGTGTCTACTTCTACTTTCAGTTCATATATTTTGCTACCTTCTGGTCTTAGGCAGAAAATTCAACCATATTAGGAGGTGGTCTGCTAGACCTAGTTGACTAAAAATTGAGTTTTTATTCTATTTCTTATATTTTATTATATATTTTTTATTTTATTTCGAAGAGCAAACGTCTTTTGGAGTCTGTTGACAAATGATATAATTTTCTTATATCCTTAAATGTTTCTTCAACCTGAGGTACATTGTATTTCTTAATTATTCTTAAATGTTTACATCAGGGTTCCAAGAGGAAAATGAAGTGGCTGAGTTGTCTGTGAAGAGACCTAAGGGTTATGTGATACTGAGATAATTTGTTGTAAAATGTCTAAAGTTTCAGTCTTCTGAAACATTGGCTTTATTCATTTTAGGTAAAAAAATACTGACTTCTGTTAAAATTCAGAACTTTTGAAAATCGTGAACTCTACAAGATGTGGTGTTGGCAAAATGATTACAAGTATGGACTTTAGAGGCAAAGTTCGGGCTTCCTAGTTACACTTGTTACCTGTGTAACTTTGGGATGGTATGTAAAGTCTCTCATAGTCTCTTCATCTATGAAAAGGAATTGAAATCTCTCAGGATTGTTTTAAGAATCAAATGGTTAACCTAGTACCTTGCATTCACTATATGTTTGTATCTCAGTTGGATTAAGGGATGGCACTAACGAGTTTGGGATTGGTTTTATTTCTAGTGTGAGGGTTTTCCCAGGACGGGAACCGTTTCCTGTTTCCTTTCATTTGACAAAAATGTATTCTGTAAGTCATGGGGACATTAGCAGGAAAGTGCTGGTGGCTGAGAGTAGTCACTTGACTTTATCAACACATGTTTCTGTTCTTGGGTTAGAAACATCATCTTTAGAAAGTAGAAATATGTTTACTTGCATACTTTTATTTACATGCTAATCACACTTACTGGCTGTGGTACAATAAGTGTGTACCTTACTTGTGGAGAGGTTCCACTATATCCCAAGCCAGGTATTAGAACCAAAAGCACTGTGTGGTATCCAAATCCAGCTTTACAATTATTCCTTCTGTTTAGACATGTTAAAAATTAACTACAGGCTGGGCACTGTGGCTCACTTCTGTAATCTCAGCACTTTGGGAGGCCGAGGTGGGCAGATCACAAGGTCAAGAGTTCAAGACCAGCCCGGTCAACTTGGTGAAACCCTAACTCTACTAAAATTATGAAAATTAGCCGGGTGTCTTGGTGCATGCCTGTAATCCCAGCTACTCAGGAGGCTGAGGCAGGAGAATCACTTGAACCCAGGAGGTGGAGGTTGCAGTGGGCTGAGATCACGCCATTACACTCCAGCCTGGCAACAGAGTGGGATTCCGTCTCCAAAAAAAAAAAAAAACAACAACAACAACTACAACACTGACTTCTCTTTTATAGTAGTATAAAGATTTTCTTAAAAAAGCATTACTGCGTCTTTAGTAAAGAAGGGGCAGAAGAGGTATCAGTGGTTGGGAAAAACCTGTGAGGCAAAGTAGTTTTTATGAACTCACTGAATATCTTAATCGTCCAGTGACTTTCTCTCTGTGGGCTTTATTTCGTTAAATCATTTTGATTTAACCAGGAAACCGGTGCAAGAAACACTAGTTAGCAAGAAACAATTCAATCCTCTATTAGGTATTTGTTTCCATTTGACACGTACTCAGAGGTCTTCACAGGGCTCTCAGGAAATGATAGTGACTTTTTTTTTTTTAAGAGAATGATCTTGGTTAAATTTAGCAAAACTTCTAGTAGGTCTGGGGTTCCAGAAACCATGTGATATCCCTGCAAGTCCTTGCAGATGCTTTTTAAAATTACTTGGGAAGAAAAATGTTCCCTTTGGCTGGTGACCTTGTTATGTTTGCTCATGTCTCCTCCCTACATTTCTCTGTTGCTGTCCATGGCAAAGACCAAGAATCTAGAATCAAATGTGTGGGGCAGGCACTGAACCCCCATTCTCTAGCATTTGACTCCCAATATTCCTGGGGAAATGAGGTTTGGGTCAATAGGGAGTGAGGCCCTTAGTTTCACAGGCAAGATAGACTGACTCTCAGACAAATCGGAGGGAACGGGTAGAAATACAAAGAAACCGAATTGATCATCAGGGCCACCCTCTGCAGGGGAGGAATTATCACCTTCAAGAAGCTTTTATTAAGTGGCTAATGAAGTATGGTGCTCTCGGGGGGCCCATCTTTCAGGGGGAGTGATTCATTTTATAACTAGTTATCTAAATAAGAATGTGTGTGGTGTGAACTCCAGTTTTACTGAATCTTTCTATGACTGTGGTGGTGTTTACTGCAGATGTTTCAGAAAAAGAAATCCAAACTGGTTCAGGCAGATGGCCCGCTGGTTGGGAGACAAAGTGCTGATTGACATTCCCAGCTGCTGCTGCTGGAGTCACCTGGCAGACCTCTGAGGGGGTGATTAAGTGACAGGTGTGCTGGGGATGTGGCCAGCCATCTGTCCTCAGGGCCTCTTAGACACCATCTGCAGGTGGCCACATCCGGGCTGTGAGTCAAAGCTACAGGTGATGAGTGAGGAGGAGGACGTGGGTTTGGTGCTGTGCGATCACCTCCATGTGCTTGCGGGGAAGACACATGCAGGGAAGAGGCTGGGCTATAGATTACAAACAAAACCATCTTCTTGTGTGAGAAACAGAGACTGCAGTGTTAAAGATCTTCCGTGAGCTGCTGTTTCAATTCATGATTACATGGCAGAAGGACTTGGATAATGCACATTGCAAATCACTTAAGAATTGCCTTTCAGGCAGGTTTTATTACAATTCTACATGAAGCCTGCTCTCAGTGGCTGGGAGGAGGCCGGATGAGTGTTTGCTGGCTCCATTCTCCAGCTTAGACTACAGCTGGGGATGAACAATGCAGATCAAGTGGCAGGACTTGACCAGCCCACTTTCCAGCCTCACAGAGCCACAGAGCCCAGTGGAGTAAGGTCAATGTGCCTGAGCAGCCTGAGGCCAAGGAGTCACCTGGCTGGGACGCCCAGCAGGGGGAGCACCGTGACCTGCAGACAGTGCCTGCCTGCCTGCCTCTGCCCAGCCATGCCAGGTCCCCACACCAGCCTCATCCTCCTTCCAACACCTTTTTTACCTCACTACCTACAGCAGTACTTTTCAATCTGTGGATTGCAACCCACTTGTAACTTGTGACATTGATTTAGTGATTCACAACAAGCATTGGAAAAAAATAGAATTGAATAGAGAGAATTAGGATTCCTTTTTTTTTTGAGATAGGGTTTTGCTCTGTTGTCCAGGTTGCAGTGACCCTATCACAGCTCATTGCAGCCTTAAACTTGTAAGCTCATGACTCCCAAGTGGCTGGAACTACAGTACCTGCCACCATATTCAGCTAATTTTTAAAATTACTTTTTCTTGTTGTTTGTTTAGAGACAGGATCTTGCTATGTTGCCCAGGCTGGTCTCATACTCCTGACCTCAAATGATCCTCCTGCCTCAGCCTTCCAAAGTGCTGGGATTACAGACTTGAGCCACTTCACAGGTAGTACCTACTGTTTCATGAAATGTATTCCAAGTGTGCCGTGAGTTTGTTTGCTGGGTAATATTGTCAAATATATCCCTTACTATGGGTCAAAACGTTTAAAGCTGCTGGACTTTTCTGTCAGCAAACGCTCCTTCCTAGGTAACATCCTCCCAACATATACACATATCCCTTAAAAAAAAAAAAAAAGTGCCAAAGCTGGGCACATTTAATCTAACTTAAAGAGACTCTTGTAAGAACTCTGGCCAACCCTGCAATTGAGGTTAATGTCTTTAGGGTGCCCTCTGACTTCAGAAGTGCTGAGTGCTTCTGACAGAGGACGGTGGGAGAAGGGGGAGTCTTGCAGACATTTCAGTTACTGGTTTGTAACAAAGCACCCCAAAACTTAGTGGCTAGTTAAGAATGGGCTCCTTTTATGATGCTCGTGAACTATATGGGTTGAGATTGAAGAGGGGCATGGCAGGGATGACCTGACTGCTCTGTGATGTCTGACGCCTCAGTGAGGAAGATGGTGGCTGGAGGTGACTTGGCCTCTGAGGTCTAGAATCACTGGGAGGTGCTCACAGGTCTAGCAGTTAATGCTCCTTGTCAGGGACACTTCAGCTGAGGCTGCAGCCAAAGCACAGCAATGTCCTCTCCACGAGCCTGGGCTTCTTCACACTGTGACCTCCATGTAGGCAGCCCAGTATTCCAAGAGAATCAAGTGGGGACTCTGTGGTCCCTTTGGGACCTTGCCTCAGAGGTAGCTTCTGCTGCTTTCTAATGACTTCAGAGGAACCCTTGAGGGAAAAGACCATACCTTTCTAGGGAAGGAAAGTCGAAGAATTTAAGTTGCTGCAGGTAGGAATTTATTTGAGGGGTGGGGTAGGGGTTTGAATTTTAGTGGCCTTTGGAGGACAGGTTGCAGTTGAATGTGGTGGGACAGTACCCATGTGGCAGAGACCAGGGGGTACGTGGCCTGTGGTGCGGAAGAAAAGGGATGTGGAGGACTTTGATGGAGGCTCTGGGAGCAGAGTGCTGGGATGAGTCCTGAGAATAATGTACGCGTGAAATCTTAGAGGAACGGCATCCCCGAAAGGCCTGCGTGTTCCTCTCAGGCAAATGGATTGTCAGAAAGCAAGAGCTAATTATTGGACATAGGAGCGAACACCCAGGCTTGAAGATTACCTGAGTGCTAGCCACTGAATATTCAGAACACAGAGGAAACTTCCGAAGCCGGAAATGGTACAGTCACTCCCTTAACTCCCTTACTAGAAAAGCCTGGAGAGGTGCCCAGAGGGCAGGGAGGTTGAAAGGGAAGGAAAGCTAGCATGTTCTCTGCCCCATTCTGCACCCAGCCTGGGTCCCCACGGTTCTGTCTGAAAGGGAGGGCTGGCCAAGTCTCCAGTTCTTTCAGGAAAAAAAAAAAAAAAAAAATGTAGTTACATTTCCAAAGGAAAGATGAAAGAAAGGGAAGAGAACTCACTTCTGGAGGCTGCTAAGAAAGAACACCCTGTTTAGAAAAGCAGGCAGGATCGGATGCAAATGAGGCTTTCAGAGGCAATTTGGTAGAAAATGGGATGTCTATTAGATGCTTACCAGTGTTCGCTCCCCCAAACTGGAATAAGCCTCTTGATCTGGCTGCATTCATTTGGATAATCTGCAAAATCGTGTTTATGGACTTTTAACAGTGAGAGCGAGCATTTCCGGAGACGCTGATTTCCACAGATCTCACAACCTCCTCAGAAACCTGAGCTTGGGGGAAGGGGAGGCCATGGGCTCTCCTGCCTCCCACCATCAGGGCCTTGTGGTGGGCCAGAAGGCTATTGATGGAGGTCTCAACACAAAAATACATCAGTGTTTGTGCACCGCTTTGGTTGACATTCTTTACGTGGGAGCCCCTGGTATATTAAATAGTAAGCCCCACACTCTGGACCTTACAGAGGTATCTCATGGATTAAGGATTTAGGATAACAATCCCTACTGCACCGGCCCCCTTTACCGTTCCACTGCTTTTCCCGTAACAACTTGGGGGCTCTCCGTGGGCCCTTGAAGCAAAGTCATATCGCTGCGGCCCCAGCTAGGCTCATAGGTGTCCCTGTCCCCCAGGCCTTTCCCTAAACCTGTATTCCAACTTCTGGGCTCTCCTTAGGTCCTTGGAGAAGAGTCACCTTCTGTCTACAAGGTGTCCCTCTGCCAGTCCCGGTCCTTGAGCCCTTCCACATTCATCAGAGTTGAGGAATTTCTTTCCCACCCCGCTCTATGCTCTCCCCCCTTTTCCTGTGATTGATGTGAGTTGCCCTCGCACACATTTTCCAGACTCTCCAAAGAGCAGCTTTCTCTGCGCCCATCTGTGTGTGCGGACGGGGCCTGGACTTCGGGCCGCCTGGCGCGGCAGCACCCCCAGCGCAGCGCAGCTCCACGGGCTCCCCGCTCCAGCCGTCCCCGGAATGCGTGTTGTAGGCACCGGCGTGGGGAGGTCACCTGGTGCTCGAGGTGGCCACTGGAGTGGACGGGCGAGGGGGGCGCAGTTTGCGAACTGCTGGGGTCCTCGGAGGGCCGGCCAGCCTGGTGCTTCCTAATAACTCCCTCCTGCCGCTTCGGATTTGGAAACGCATTTCGGGGCGTGATCACGCAGCTGCTTCTCGGCATTCTGGTGTCCCTCGAGGTGGAGGCCCCTGGGTTGGGCTTTACTTGCTTTTATTGTGGGGTACCCCAGGGGGCCAAAGAGAGAAGTCAACACCCAGTGATCGGGCTCCTCGAAGGGTCTCTTTTTTTTTTTTAAATGCCCCACTCAGAGTGACCAGTGGCACTGCAGAAACTTCATTAACACGCCCGTTAGTGGCGTCTGATTCACGGCTGCTGCCGCTGGTGGGAAGCTGGGAGCTGCTGCTGTGAGAGCAAATGAGCTTCGGCTAATGCATATGTTAATAACGCTAATGTCGGAGCATTTGGTGCTCCTCAAAGAAAGACGGTAAAGTATCTGCGCTGTCTCCTCCAACACTTAATAAGGCGGGTGGCGGGGAGACGGGAGCAACAAAAAATAAAGCCATTCACTTGGAACATTTATAGTTAGCATTTATAGAGGAGAGCAGTCTGTCTGTCGGTGATTCCGAAGGCACCATGCCAGCACTCGGACCTTGCGCCTTGCATTATTCGCGACTCCATCGTAAAATGGTCTGGTGACAGGCGCGCTCGAGCTTCTGACTGTGGAAAGGCAAGGCGTGCTGGCCGACCAAAGGGTTCCCTTGCTAGCCTCTCTTCCTTAGGAGGAACTTGCTGTGCCATCTGTTGTCTGTGTGTTTGCTGGCGTCCCTGAGGATATATCCAAATGAGACACCCTTAGGGGCTTCCCTGGAAATCCTTCCTGACATCAATTTAGCAACATCAACTCCCTCTTTCCTCGATAGAGATGGGTTAGGATGTATCCACAGCAGAGCTGCTGGAGTTGGGCCTGGCAGACATCACATTTTATTTTTAAACCACAAGGTGATAGTCTTTAAACTTATAATTAGAGATACTCTAGAGGAATTCACTCAGACACTTACGGCACGGTGCACAGTTTGCTGGGTCTTCAAAAGAATATGGTGCTGTCTGAGACTGTAGATTTGTGCTCACCATATGGGATTCTCAATGTCTTTTCTTCATCTACCTGGTTTCAAATGACTCTCAGCAGCATCTCCAACTTCTTCAGGAAATGGAGATGGTTTAGTTGTTTAGATTTTCTTTCAGCTTGATGTCCATCAGAAAATACCTCTGATGTAATAAGTGGGCTGCAATGGAAAGCAGGATTTTAAAATTTGGGTATCTCTCATACTGTATCAAGAGTTTGTATGTTGAATCTGGTTTTCTTGTTGGGAGCATTAAAAGACTGAAAATACGTTTCCACAGTTAAAATTTGTAAAGGTCTTGCAGTAAAGACTGCATTGAAAAGCTTTGGTTCCAGAGAGATTAGGATGGTCTGGGATGATTCTGATCTCTGGTGATTGCTGTGGCATTTCAGCAGCACTGTATCCGCTAGAAGTGGGAGCTGTCAAGTCTTTCAATGAAGTTGTGCAGTTTACAAAAAAGTATCTCCAAACAAACAAAAGCATAGAAACCAAGGTTCTATAGCACATGTAGGAGATCTGTGGCTCTTTAGCCATTTCTCCACTTACTTTTAGATTACTCTGTCATAATAGGCCAAGAACCAGGATACTGTTAAAGAACAGCTGCCTCTTGGAGCTGGGGCCAGTGTTAGTGTTAAGGTCGTGGTCCTTCATAAGAAGTATATATGTGTTGTTACTTGGCTTTGAACTATAGTGAAATACTTTTAAAAATGGGAGTGTCTTTGCTTTCCTGTTTAGGTCTTTTTTTTTTTTTTTTTCTTTTTTCTTTTTTTGAGATGGAGTCTCACTCTATCGGCCAGGCTGGAATGTGATGGTGCGATCTCAGCTCACTGCAACCTCCGCCTCCTGGGTTTTTAAGCAGTTTTCTCTGCCTTAGCCACGTGAGTAGCTGGGATTACAGACACTCATCACCATGCCCGGCTAATTTTCGTATTTTTAGTAGAGATGGGGTTTTGCCATCTTGGCCAGGCTTGTCTTGAACTCCTGACCTGATCCACCCGCCTCAGCCTCCCATAGTGCTGGGATTACAGGCATAAGCCACTGTGCCCAGCCTACGTTCGTGTTTAATACATGTTAAAGTAAGTTATTTTTCCCTGGTCATGTACTTTCTGGTGATGGAACAGAGAGGGCAGGCTCTGTAAGCATAAGGAGTTGACTGGAATAATGAATGAAAACCAGCTTTAAGGTTCATGAGTTTCATGGTAGTGGTGCTGAGGTGTCTTACTTGGGCCTTCGATGTGAGTGTAGATCATGGAGTATAGGATCTTGACATCCTGTTGCAGACTTGAGGTTCAGCCTGGAAAGAGACTGAAGGTGAGAAGAGGTGGAAGAGAAGGGAAAAGGTGTTTGTGATTGTGATGCGGAAGGTCCTGGAGTTCAAAAACGCAGGCAGTGGCTAGCAATGTATGGGTTAAAGACCTGTGGCACTGGTCCAGCTCTCCTCTGTACCCTTTAGTGAGAGGGTGGTTCTCTTCCCACTTGCACGTTCTCCCTCCTCAGCAGAAGTAAGAGCTCTGTATCCCTCGGTGGGAGGGAAGGATGGCCAAGGGTCTTAGCTGCTGCAAGATAAACTATCCCAACACTTACTGGCTTAAACCACTACCAATTTATTCTCATCATTTCTGTGGGTTAGGACAGGGCACAGTGAGAATGTCTTGTTTCTGCCCTGTGACGTCTAGAATCTCGGCTAAGAAAGCAAGGAGGCTGGGTGCTGACTTGATGGCTGGGAGCCTAGAATTATCTGGAGGCTGCTTCACTCTGCATCTGGGGCCTGGGCTGCTGGGATGCCTGGGAGAGGAGACCAAAGACTACTTGTCATTGGCCTTCCTTGAAGCATGGTGGCCTGGGGGAGTCAGACTTAAAAGTCTGCTGACATGGAAGCTCAGGGCTTCAAGCTTGAATGTTCCGGTGAACAAGGGAGAAGCTGCATCTTTTCAGACCTGGCCCCAGAGGTCACACACTGTCACTACCATCATATGCTATTGGTGGTAGAACCAGTTCCAAGCCCACCGTGATGAGCAGAGGAGGACTGGACTCCACCCCCTCAATGCAAGTGTGACAAACACACATTGTAGAAGAGGCTGTGGGATGGGAGATGTTTTTGCAGCAACCTTTGGAATAGCCTCAAATGGGGAAATAGAGAAACCAAGCAGAAAGGGTCTGAGGGCAAACCGGGCCTGCTCTTGCTCTGCTCTCCCCTTAGAACAACTCTAACTTAGACCCTGTGCAATGTCTAAACAACTGGTTGGTCAAGTTGATCATATTTTTAAAAACCCATCAGATTAACTATTTGGGGTTGTGTAAGCCAAAGACAAATGGGCTGACTGAGAGCTTTTTCACCTTTCCAAAGATTGTTATGTAGGTCCAGGCAAAGAATCATGGGACCCATGTCTGCAACAAAAGCTTGGAGGCGGCCTTTCTGGCAACGTCCGCCCCTCCCCATTACCCCTCTGCCTTCTTGGTTACTAAGCAGTTACCTGGCAACCATGTCTCCTCCACATTGGCTGCCGAGCCAAGAGGCTCAGTCTGTCCTCCCTCAGCTCTCAAGTCTCCCATGGATCACTGGGGACAGGATACATAATGAGATTTTAATTGTCACATTGAATCAAATCATTTTTTCCATGTGCATATCTTCTAGGCAGAGATGTAATTTCAATTAATTTTGCTTATCTGATAAAATTTCCATATCCTTTAAGCTAATTTCATTTGAACTACTAGGCACTATGCTCCTCTTTGAGTTCCAGCTCAGATGTCTTAGGCAGAGCCGAGATCTCCTGCATCCTCAGGCACATTAGAGAGCGTCTGGGCTGTGTGTGTGGAAGTGGCCTCTATCCTTGGACACAGCTAGTTTATGGAGCCTTTCCTTTTGCTTTTCTCACTTGATGAACATTCCTGAAAGCCTATTTGGTTTTATTAGTTTTCAACTTAAGGGATCAGTATTTCCCAAACAAAAGGTGTCCGATTGCTCTAACTGTCAGAGCCATAAAGATTAAAATTATACTTTACTTGAAGGAATGTCTTTCTCCCTGCTGCTGCAGAACATGGAGCAGCTGGTTCTATCTCAGTGATGAGTTTGAGTGTTTGTTTTATTAAGGAAGGGGGAAGGTTGAGAAAGGCATTGTAATTTAATATGTGGGAGAAAGGGGCTGATGTGCCTTAATTTTATTGCTCAGTAACCCTCATGGGTGCGCTAGCTCTGCTTAAAGTTCATTTGAACCACAACATGCCTTTGCAGAAATTAAGCTGCTCCCATTATTTCTTTTCATATAGTAGAATTAAACCTCAAACAGTTTATCATTTGTTCTTTGACATGGTACTGACTTTGGCCAAACCCAAATAACTTGAAGCTATTGAGCAACAGAAATTCAAATGCAAAAATGCTGCAAGGTAATGTTTCAAAAAACCACACATTGGTCAATTTTTGGGTTTCACTGCTAGCATTTTCTGGCTAGCAAATTTGTTTCTTATCAAATCGAGAAATCTAAGGAAGGAGAATGAGAGAGAAAGGTTTAGTCAGAAGGAGAAAACACAGTGAGGTTGAAGATACACACACACATGCTTACATGTGCACACTCACACAGATGATGGCTAGGTCCTTAGAGGATCAGCCCTGAGCTTCTAGCCCAGACTGTCATTGGTCCCCTGTGTGACCTTAGACAAGCACTCAGCCCCTGTTTCTACATTAGTGGAGTGACGAGTGGACTAGGCACAAGACCTATGGCGGGCTGAGGCTTACTAGTATTTGATTCAAAGACAAGCAAATGAGGTTGCATTGAGACCACAAGGGTAGGCACTGAGTTTGGGACTTGCCAAAGAAGAGAAGGTGAAGAGACTGTAAAAAGAGTCACTTGCTTTAATAGTGGCACTCAAGCCTAAGCACTATTCCTCATCCTTACTGTCAGCACAATGAATTTGGGTCTGTCTTTCAGGGATGGACTCCCACCAACCACCTGGGAAGACTGATATATTGTGATGGCTAATATTGAGTGTCAACTTGATTGGATTGAAGGATGCAAAGTATTGTTCGTGTGTGTGTGTGTGTGTGTGTGTGTGTGTGTGTATTGTCAAAGGAGATTAACATTTGAGTCAGTGGACTGGGAGAGACAGACCCACCCTCTACCTGGGTGGGCACCATCTAATCAGCTGCCAGCACAGCTAGGATAAAAACAGACAGAGGAACATTGAAGGACTAGACCAACGGAGTCTTCTGGCCTCCATCTTTCTCCCATGCTGGATGCTTCCTGCCCTCAAACACTGGGCTCCAAGTTTTTCAGTTTTTGGTCACTTGGACTTACACCAGTGGTTTGCCAGGGACTCTTGGGCCACAGACTGAAGTCTGCACTTTCGGCTTCCCTACTTTTGAGGTTCGGGAACTTGGACTGGCTTCCTTGCTCCTCAGCTTGCAGAGGGCCTATTATGGGACTTCACCTTGTGATCGTGTGAGTCACTACTTCTTAATAAACTCCCTTCCACATATGCATGTATCCCATTATTTCTGTCCCTCTAGAGAACCTGTCTAATACAGATTTAGAAACTCAAGTGCCAATGTGACAATTTATGATGGAATTGTAAAACGAGAAACACATCTGTTATGCAGATCTCAGTGTTTGTAGCCAAAGATCAACATCACAGTGGATAAGCTGCAGGAAAGGACATGTTGGTAGTTCCCAGTTTGGGGAAATTACGAATAAAATTGATTTAAAAAATCATGTATAAGCTTTTGTGTGAACATGGCTTTGAATTCACTTGGGTTAAGTGGGATTGTTGTGTCGTATGGTATATATATGGCCAGTGTGTGGTTGGTGTATAGTCAAATTGTCTTCCAAGTGGCTGTGCCATTTTTCATTTCCACCAACAATAAATAAGAACCAAATTATATTTATTTGGTAAACAGGGACTTTTTCATTTGTGCAATAAATAGTTATTGAGAATTCATTAAATGCCAAGTGGTATTCTAGACATTAAGAGCAAAATAGACAAAAATCCCTGTCGTCATGGAGTGTATTGTCTAGTTGGTGGAAGGATAAGAAAATAAACAAGTGCCACATACGTAGCATGCCAAATGGGAATTAGTGCTAAAGAGAAAGATCAAACATGGGAGTGAAACTGTAGAGTGTGTCAGCAAGGGTTCACTGAGACAGTGACATTTGAGCAAAGACCTGAAGGAGGTGAGGAAGTAAGCCCTGAGGATACCTAGGGAAAGAGAATTCCAGGTAGAAGGCACAGGAGGTCCAAAAGTCCTAGGATGGGTGCACACCTGGTATGTCAAGTGAGGCTGGTGTGGTTGAGCAGACTCGGGGAGAAAGCGGGTAGTAGGAAATGAGGTCAGGGAAAAAAGTGGTGTTTGGGGGGACCAGGTCTTGGAGAACCACAGTAAAGACTTCATCTTTTTCTTGGAGTTGGACACAGAGCCATTGGGAGGGCTTGAACTGAGGAGTGACATGATCTGATCTGACTGAGTCTTTGAAAGGATCACTCTGGATGCTGTGTTGAGTAGCAGAGACTAAAGGGTAAGAGAGGAAGCAAGGAGGGTAGTTAGAAAACTAATGCAGTAATCCAAGGGAGAGACTTCTGGCGTAGACCAGGAGATGGCAGGAAGTGATTGGATGCTAAAAATACCTTTAGACTGGAGCCAGCAGGATTTCTTGGTAGATTGGATGCAGCATGTGAGAGAAATAGAAGTCGCCAGGTACCTGGGGTTGGGCCAGACTTTACAGATGAAGGGGGTAGTCCTCTATAAGATTATCCTCACTAGAGACACCAGCTATAAATTCAAGAGTCGCAGGGTCACCTTCCCTTCTGACCAGCTGGCTACACATTTAGGTGTGATGACCATGACCACCCTCAGGTTTGGTAATTGACCAGCAAGACCCACAGAATTCACTGAAAGCGCTATACTGAAGATTACAGTTTTATTACAGCAAAAGGATACAAATTAAAGAATTGCATAGGGTAAAATCTGAGAGTTTCAAGTGCAAAGCTTCCATCCTTAGGGACACATTGCTCTCTCAACACAATATATGACAATACTCCAAGAGTCATGGCAACCAAGGAAGCTCGCCTGAGCTTCAGTGGCCAGTGTTCACTGGCGTTTCACTACATAAGCCTGATTGATTGAATCATAGCCCATGTCTTCAGCTCTCCTCCTTTCCCTCCTGGAGGTCAGGCTGATATCATGTGTGCTGAAGTCCCAACCCCCTAATCACATGGTTGGTTTTTCTGGTGTGACTTGCGCTATCTTGAGTTATCTCATTAGCAAAAACTATCTAGGGACCCACCATGAGTCGTTCCATTGCCATACATGATCAGACATGGTCTGAGAGACTCAGCATGAAAACAAAGACGTTGCTGTCTCTTCAGAAATTCAGAGGCTTATAGGTTAACTCCCAGGAGCTGAAGACAAGAGCCAGCCAAGTTATTTACTACACATAGGATAACTTAGAAGATTTTGACCTGAACAAATGGAAAGATGGGGTTGTCATGAACTGTGATGAGGAAGGAAAGAGCAGTCTTGGGGAGCCTGGGAGTGTATTTGGATATGCTCAGTTTGATGTGATTTTTTTTTTTTTTTTTTTGAGTCACCTAAGCAGAGATGCAAGTAGGCAGTTGGCATTCAGGGACAGGTCCTGGTTGGAGGATCAAAACTTCAAGAAACAGATGGGATTCACATTAGAGAGAGACTTGAGGCTGCAAGTCCTGAGAGCTTGTAGCACTAGAGGAAAGAAGCGCTCTCCATCTGACTCTTTGGGCAGCTCACCTCTGTCCTTCAGTTTATCATTCCCTTGCTGGTCACCCCATCTTTGCCTAGAAATGTATTCCTCCCATCCCACCTCCCTGATGTTTTGGCCAGGTCACCTTGATTGGAGGTCCAAGTGTTGCCAAATTCCTCTGTCAAATCTTTACAGATAATCTCTGGGTTGATTGTCACAGGAGTGGAAAATTACAGCCAGGATGGGTGACTTTACAATGTGAGCAATCAGAGGGTGACTTTGTGCCTTTCACTACTGTATCACTGGGAGACACGTTATACCCACCCCATTCTGCCTTCAAACTCCTCATAACCAGGGGTAGGGAACAGGGGTCAGGTGACCCTGGCAAGGCATTTGAGTCCTCTGGGGCTGTTAGACCTCATTCATTAAAAGGAAAGGTTGGACTTGATGCTTTCCTGGGTCTCTTTTTGGCTGAAATGATCTCCAAGTCTAAAGAGTCTTGTGTGCTGTTGTATGTGTGTATATGAATGTGCCTGTGTGTGTCTTGCCTCCTCAATAGCTAGTAAAATTTTGATGCAGGGATGTTAAAGGATCGTAGAGCAGTTTAGAACTGATTTTGCTTGGTCCCATCTAGTATTTCTTTCCTATCCCTCTGGGCATAGAAATTGACACACAGTAAATGTTCACTAAATTTTTAATAGTAGTGATTTGAAACAGTTATTCAGAAAATTTAAATCCCTTCCCTGCCTCCCATCCAAACCTAACTAAACACTTTTATCTGTGGGTTCAGAGTGTTTCAGATCCTGAGTCATCTGTTTAATAGCATCAGTTTCACCTTTACTCTGGAGAGATGGGGAGAGACACCAAGATACCTCTTAAAGGCAGAATAGAAAGGTGGCTTCCGGGGCCAGTGTCTGGTCGGGTTTTATTCCAAATCCACCACTTACTAACTTTCTTGGGAGAGTTACTTCGCCACTCTATGCTTTGGTTTCTTCATCTGTAAAATGAATCTAATAATGATACTTACCTCATAGAGTTGTTGAGGATTAAACAGTTTAATATTGGTAAAGCACTTGAAATACTGTATGGCTATAATGAAGGCTATGTAAGTGGAGCTGGTCTTGGGTATTCAGAGGTGAATTGCTTTGTTGTTACTTTTTTCTCTCTCTCTCTCTCTGAGAGTTTTGCTCTTATTGCCCAGGCTGGAGTGCAATGGTGCAATCTTGGCTTACTGCAACCTCTACCTCACAGGCTCAAGTGATTCTCCTGCCTCAGCCTCCCTAGTAGCTGGGATTACAGGTGTGCGCTACCATGCCTGGCTAAGTTTTATATTTTTAGTAGAGACGGGGGTTTCGCCATGGTGGCCAGGCTGGTCTCGAACTCCTGACCTCATGATCTACTCGACTGCCTCGGCCTCCCAAAGAGCTGGGATTACAGGTGTGAGCCACCATGCCCGGCCTTTTTCCTTTTCAGTAGAATAGCATTAGGACTGGCCAGGTGGGTGGTAATACTTGTAGCACATACCTCATGCAGTTAGTTTGCACCTCAAGCTAAGGTTACCATGGGCCTAGTTTTGTTTTTTCCAAGTGGGAAATGAGTTCGCTTTCTTTGAAGCTGTAACCTACAAGTCCTTGTCCTGGGTGGCCTGGTGACCCAGGTGGAGGTGCGTAGAAGACCTGGAGGAACAGATCAGCACCCCCACATCCCCACCACTAGAGACGACTCAGAGTTCATTTTCTGCTGATCAAGGGTTCAATTCCTTTTCTTTAGCGTGGAAGGTGACTTATTTTATTATGGAGTAATTCTATGTTGGGAGAGAATGGGGAACTCGTTCAGTATCCAGAAACATTTACCCTTCGTTCTGGCTTAGTCATCATAATGTGCAATTTTTTGTTGTGACCAAAGTGTGTTTCTGTTCCTGCCAAGCTCCTGTGTTGTGAGAACCAGCGCAGCAGCTCCAGTTTTACTGCTGAGGAATAAACCACCAAAGCAGGTTTCTAATGAAAGTACTAGGGAGAGTTTAATTATAACTATGCCCTTGAGCTCCCTTGGCAGCCCCTTCTCTTTTGATTCTTTTCAGAGGAGAAACAAAAATGGAGCTGCTGGTAAGAGCTCATGTCAGGGAGCCTCAGTGAGCTGGGGCTCTTCAGTGTAGCCAGCTCTCCCCTACCCTTGTGGAAAAGCATTTCCTCCCAGATCATCTGAGCCCCACTGGCTCTCCAAGCTGGTCTGCACCCCAGCGCAGTGCAGGGAAGAACATCTTCAGGGTGCTAGAGGCCAACTGCATGTGGAAGGAAAAAGACCAAGCTTAAAGAAAATCCTGGGTTTATTGCCCCCACTGAGATTTATAAAAAATTGACTACAAACTGCTGTTGCCCGGGCTCTTTGAAACAGGTTGCATGTATTTGTTCAATGCATTCGTTTTTGCTCTGAAAATTCTCTTCCTCTTCTCTCCTCTCGGTGGCCCGTGTCTAGGGGCTTTGTTTTCCTTACTCCCTTTTCCTTCTCTCTCTGTTTTGCAATGCCTGCAGCACATAGTAAGCGCGCAATAAATGGTGTTCTTTTTTTTCCTCTTCTTTCACCTGGATCTATTCTGAGTTTACTTGCTTTCTCTTTGTTTTTGTTCCCATATCTTTCTCCCTGCATTCCTCGCTTCCCCTAGCCACCTGCGTTCTCTTCATCAGTCTGATTCCTTTCCCTAGTCCCCTTCTCCTTCCTGCCCTGTGTGACTCTTTTTTCATTCACCTTCATTTGATTTAAATCCCAATCTAAAATTCTCTTTCCTCCCCTCCTTCCCCCAATCTTTTTTTTTTTTCTCTTTGCCTCTCTTGTGGTCTCTGCCTCTATTTTTCCAGTGTCCCTTTGTCCAAATGCTTCTCATCCTTGGCTTGGAACATTATATCACATGAGAAGTTTTAAAAACATCCCAATGACCACACTGAACCGGAGATGAATTAAATCAGGATCTCTGGGAATGGAACTTGAGTAGAAATGTTTCTAAAAAGATCCCCAGTTGCTTCCCATGTATATCCCAGGTTGAGAACCATTGCTTGGCTTTCTGATGGAACACGTTTGTTGTGCAAAGCCAACTTTATATTGCTGTGGCTATCTCTAGTTGGCTTAATTGATGTTTCCATTTTTCATTTAGTGGAAAGCATTTTCCTTGTGTGGGTCCTGTGACCTTTGTTCTTCCTCAAGGTCATAAAGAGCCCAGGTCAAAAATGAAGGAGAGGTGAGACCAGGTTCTAGTCAGGACAGGAGTAGCATGGGGAACTGGGGTGGGATCTAAGCTACCCTAAATGCAGAGAGACAGTAAAGGCACAGTCAGGGACTGGAGCTTCCAGTTTCTAGACACCCAAGTGGAAAGCTGACTTGGGTTGGAGTCAGGTTGTGTGGAAAGGGTAAGTGCCCCTGATACAAGCAGCTCTGCTTACATTGGCTTCTAGAACATCAGCTGCCCAGCCTGAGCAGCAAGAACAGTTCTAGCTTCTAAACTTCTGCAGACCCTTTCTTTCTTCTGAGCTTCTTCCTGGCTCTGGATTCCGCCACCTCATTTTCTGTGTCAGGTATGTTGGGTGATGCACTGGGGGCTCTGGTGCACAGAGCAGGCTCTTCCTTGACAGTCTCTTCACTGGACACAGAGTAAGGAATTTATTTCATGTAGGGGACACCTCAGAAGCAAATCAAACGCTTTCTCAGTGGACTCTAAAATCTCTAGCACTTGTCAAGTAGAGAAGGAAGCAGCAGCTCCAGAAGCACTCTTGGAAGCCCTGCCTCATATTTTGCAATTTTTACCATGTTTAATCTGGAATGGACCCTGGTAAACACTGTAAAGGCATAGGCATTTGGCATGTAGTCTCACTGTTGTATAACACATGTGTTCATGGACCATTTATAAATCAGCTGAAGAATATCTGATAGGGGAACCCAAGTCAAACAAGCAATATGAAAATGATGATGAAAATTTACTGGGTTCTAGGGGTAGGGAAGTCCAAACACTATTGACCCACTAGGCAGAAATTCAAAGTCCAGGAGAGAGAATCTGCTTGCCCCATAGTGGGTCACACGGGGGCTCCTGATCCCATGCCCAAAGTTCAGTACCCATGCATAGTGAGCAGCTCTGGCTTCTTGACTTTGTCATGCTGTGATGAACCAGCATAGCCACACTAAGCTCAGCTAATCCATAAGTAGCTGTTTGTTCCTGAGACTGACCAGCAGCAGGTTGGGACTGCAGAAAATGCAGGGCTGGCTTCCCAAGGCATGGGTAGGCTGATTGGCTGCACCCTGGCCTCCAGTTCAAAGGCAGGAGGATAAGTTGCTGGCAGCTCCTTCCGAGGCTGAGAATTTACTCTCCTTGCAGGAATTTGATCTTATCTTTAGTTAGTATCTAGGCACTGGCTGCTACATACAGATTGGTTTAAAGCCTCTTACTTAAGAACTTTATTTGCAGGTATTTGTTAAACCAGTTTCAACTGAGAGTAACCTGGGGAAGCCTGTGGCTCTCAATTTGAGTTGAATAAGAATCACCGAGGGAATTTTTTTTTTTTTTTTTTTTTTTTTTTTTTTTTTTTTTTTTTTTTTTTAAAGATAACGATGCCCAGGCCCCATGTCCAAAGCTTCTGATTTGGCTGGTGTAAGGTGAACTCTTTTTTTTTTTTTTTTTTTTTTTTTTTTTTTTTTTAAAGCAATTGGGTTTTGTTGTTATTTGTTTAAGGCTCCTAATTCTAATGTTACTCAGGGATAAGAACACCAGCACTGTGAAAAGCATGTGGAGAGGCCAGGACAACTGAATTCCTGTGTTCTAGAGTTCAGGTTTGCTACCTCCTAGATGTGGCACTGGGGAAAGACTACGCTGCTCCTTTAAAATGTGAAGGGCAGCTAGATGGAAAACTTCCACAAGCATCCCAGTCCACCAGGGAGCCTAGAAATTCTACAGAAGCTCAGAGGTCCACACTAGGCAGACTAAAATCCACACCAGCATCTGAGAGCCACTGGGCAGTCAATCTCAGAGATCCCTCTGAACGAGAAAGTCTAGGGCCCTGTGACCTTACATGAGCAGCACTGTGATGTGTGACAAGGTCCTGGTCCTCCAAGCACTGAGAATGTAATTGGCACAGGTCAGGCACATGGAGAGCATCCAGGCACGAGAAAGAAAGGGCTGAACTGCTGGAAAATGATGCAGTGGGGAAATAAAACAGCAGCAACAACAACAAAAAACCATCAAGGTTAGTTGACAAGGAAGCAGGAAGCGGGTGGAGGTGCAGTGGTGGTGATCTCCAAACTGTTTTCATGCCTGTGTGAAGTGGTTTATGTGTTCTCTACTTTAACCAGGAGCTCTCAAGGGTCTAAGTTATAAAGGGAGTGGAGGAAGCGGCTCCTGCTGGGCAGATATTCCAGGCATGAGAGGACTACATTTTTAACAACCTTCCAGGGGGAGATTATGGATTTTCTTCCCTTTGGGACTCTTAAATATCTTTTTAAAAACAAAGATCTATTTTTCTTTCATATTTCAAAGATGCTTCTGCTGACCCACAATCAGAAGAGCGCGTGGTGTGATACCTTCGTTTCAATGTGTTTTACAGAAGAGGAGTGGGATTGGGTTGTTTTCCCATCCTGTTCTCTCTGTCTGCCTTTGCAACAGTTTTTGAGGCAACTGACCATGGCTGGAGGTAGTGTCTGTAGCTGGGAGAGAATTTTTCTCTGCACGAGGTGAATGTTCCTTTTCTGGACTGCTTAGATTCTAGTCTTAGCATCACTAATGTCTACATCTGGGGGAAATAAACACCAAGGCAGCTATTTTAGGTGCTCCCTGGGTCCTTTCTACCTCTGATACTTCATCACCAAAATATGAATGAGCTAATTATTGATAGGGAGCAAAATTCAGGGGCTGTGCTCTGCAGTGAAATTAAGCATGGGAGCAAGGTGTGGTAGTGAGGCCACTGGTGAATTGCCACTGTCTCTGATTTCTAGTGGGTTTGAGGAGTGCAAGATCATCATTGCGTGCCAGCAGACCACTCAAGCCGGTAAACAGAGGTTGGGTTCCAGCTCCTCCAACTCTCCTTGCTAAGCTAGTCCTGCTGTGGATGTGACTTCCCCAAAAAATGACATTGGGAGTTCCTCTTAACACTGCAGATCTGCTCATGGATGAGATATGGGTAAAAGAATCCTCAGATACTGAGTGTCTACCCGCAAATGCTGTCCATCCACATTGACTATCCGCATCATAGCTGGGTCTCCCAAAGGGGGTAAATCCATGCTTGTCTATACTTTGGAGGTTACCATTATCTTGGCTAAGCAGAAGCCCTATGAAAAAGTAATCACAAACTGTATAAATACATGAATATTAAACAAAAAGCCCCTGAACAACCAGTGAGTCTATGAAAAATCCAGGAGGAAATCCAAACATTTCTAGAAGTGAATGAAAATAGAAACGCAACACACAAAACCTATGGGATACTGTAAAAACAGTGGTAAGAGGGAAGTTTATAGTGATAAGTGCTTACATTTAAAAAGTAGAAAGATTTCAAATAAACAACCTAACAACGCACCTCAATGTACTAGAAAAGCAAAAACAAAACAAACCTAAATTAACAGAAGGAAAGGGAAATAAAGATAAGAGCAGGACTAAACAAAATAGAGAGAAAATACAAAAGATTAATGAAACATTTTTAAAAAGATAAAATTGACAAAACATTTGGGAAAAAAAAAAACTCAAACCAGAAATGAAAAAGGAGACATTACAACTAATATCCCAGAAATACAAGGGATCATTAAAGACTATTATGAACAACTACATGCCAACAAATTTGAAAATCTAGAGAAAGGGGATAAATTCCCAGACACATATAACCTACTAAGATTGAAATAAGAAGAAATAGAAAACCTGAACAGACTAACAATGAGTAACAAGGTTGACTCCGTAATTAAAAAGTCTCCCAACAAAGAAAAGACAAGGACCGGATCACGTTATTTCTGAATTCTACCAAACTTATTTTTTGTCGTTGTTTTAAAAAAAATTCAATAGCTTTAGGGGCGCAAGTGGTTTTTGGTTACGTTGGTGAATTGTAGTGAAGTCTGGGCTTTTAGTGTACCTGTCATCTGAATAGTATACAGTGAGCCCAATAAGTAATTTTCCTTCTCTCACCCTCCTCCAACCTTCCCTCCTCTGCATCTCCGGTGTCCAGAATATGCCCCTGCATATCCATAGTTTAGCTCTTGCTTGTAAGTAAGAACATGTGCCTACCAAACTTTTAAAGCAGAACTAACACCAATTCTTCTCCAACTATTGCCCCAAAAATGAAGAGGTAGGAATTCTTCCTAAATTATTCTATGAGGCCAGCATTTGCCCTGATACCAAACCAGACAAGGACACACACAAACCTCTAGGTGAATATTCTTGGTGAACATAGAAGCAAAAATCCTCAACAAAACACTAGCAAACCAAATCTAACAGTACATCAAAAAGATAATACACCCTGATCAAACGGGATTCATCCCAGGGATGTAAGGATGGTTTAACATACACAAATCATTAAATGTGATACATAAGATCAAGAGAATGAAGGATAAAAACCACATGATCATTTCAATAGATGCAGAAAAATTATTTAATGCAATTTAACATCCCATCATGATAAAATCTCTAAAAAACATTAGGTATAGAAGAAACATACCTCAACATAATAAAAGCCATATATGACAGTCCAACAGCTTGGATCATACTGAACTGGAACAAGACAAGGATGCCCACTTGTACCACTCTTTTTCAATATTGTATTGAAAGTCCTGGCCAGAGCAATTAGATAAGAGAAAAAGCATCTAAACTGAAAAAAAAGGAAATCAAATTGTCCCTCTTCGCAGACATGATGTTACATATAGGAAAACCTAAAGACTTCACCAAAAAACTCTTAGAAGTGATAAATGAATTCAATAAAGTTGCAGGATAAAAACATGCAAAAATCAGTGTTTTTATATACCAATAACGAACCAGCTGAAAAATCAAGAAAACAATCTCATATATAATAGCTATGAAAAATAGAAGTACATTTAACCAAAAAGGCTAAAGATATCTGCAATGAAAACTGCAAAACACTGATGAAAGAACTTGAAGACAAAAAAATTGGAAAGATAACCCATGCTCATGGATTAAAAGAATATTGTTAAAATGACAATACTACCCAAAGCAAGCTACAGATCTCTATCAAAATACCAATGACATTCTTCACAGAAATAGAAAAAAAAAAAACCTTACATTTGTATGGAACCACAAAAGACCCCAAATAGCCAAAACAATACTGAGCAAAAATAACAGAGCCAGAAGCATCATAACTACCTGGCTTCAAAATATACTACAAAGCTATAGTAACCAAAACAGCATAATGGTATAAAAACAGACATATAGACCAATAGAACAAGAGAATCTAGAAATAAATCCATATATTTACAGCCAACTGATTTTCAACAAAGGTACCATGAATACACATTGGGGAAAGCTCACCCTCTTCAATAAATGGTGCTGGGAAAACTAGATATCCATATGCAGAAAAATGAAACTAGGTTCTTATCTCCTACCATATACAGAAATTAATTCAAAATTGGGTAAAGATTTAAATAAATGCAAGACCTGAAACTATAAAACTACTAGAAGAAAATATAGGGGAAATGCTTCAGGATGTTGGTCTAGGCAAAGATTTTATGGGTAAGACTTCAAAAGCACAGACAACAAAAAATAGGCAAATGGAACTCTATCAAACTAAAAAGCTTCTACACAGCAAAGGAAACAATGAAGTGCGTGAAGAGACAACCTGTAGAATGGGAGAAAATATTTGCAAGCTATACATCCTGCAAGAGACTAATATCCAGAATCTACAAAGAATTCAAATAACTCAAAAGCAAAAAACTGAATAATCTTATGTAAAACGGGCAAATGATTTGAATAGACATTTCTCCAAAAAAACACAAATGACCAACGACTGTATGAAAAAATACTCAACATCACTAATCATCAGGGAAATGCAAATCAAAACCACAGAGATCAGACATTTTTTTTAGCCTCGGAGTGGCTTAAAAAGAGAAAAAACAAATGCTAGTGAGATTGTGAAGGAAAAAGAACTCTGACATACTGTTAATGATCATGTAAATTAGTACAGCTATATGAAAAACAGTATGGAGGTTTCTCAAATAACTAAGAATAGAACTACCATATGATCCAGCAATCCCACTACTGGGTATTTATCCAAAAGAAAGGAAATCAGATTATCAGAGATCTGCACTTCCGTGGTTATTGCAGCACTAGTCACAATAGCCAAGATATAGAATTGACCAAAATTTTTATAAAAAGATGAATGGATAAGGAAAATGTGATATATATATATATATAAAATATATATATATAAATATATATATATTTATATATATATAAATATAAAATATATTTATATTTTATATATATATTTATATTTATATATATATATTTATATATATAAATATATAAAATATATTTATATATATAAATATATATATATAAATATATATATATAAAATGTGATATATATATGCAATGGGGTACTATTTAGCTACAAAAAAAATGAAATTCTCTTATTCACTTTAGCATGAATGGAACTGGAAGACATTAAGTAAAATGTCGGGCACTGAAAACCAAATACCACGTGTTCTCACTCATGTGGGAGATAAAAAAAAATTGACATCATAGAAGTAGAGAATGGAATTGTGATTGAGTCTGATACGGGGAGGAGAGGATCTGGAGAAGTTGGCTAATGGATACAAAATTACAGCTAGAGAAGAGGTATGAGTTCTAGTGTTCTATAGCAGTGTAGGATGACTATAGTTAACAATATATTGTATGTTTTCAACAAGCTGCAAAAGTGGATTTGGAATGTTTCCAATGCAAAGAAACGATAAATGTTTGAGGTGATAAACATGATAATTTTCCTGATTTGATCACTACATATTATATACATGTACTGAAATATCACTATCCCATTAATATGTACAATTGTTATATGTCAACTAAGAAGCGGGGGGAAAGGTGATCACAAAGGGTGTACATATGGGGGCATGTGTGTGTGAAATGGGTTACTGAAATCCACTGAAGTCAGGAGCTATTCACCAAAAGCTGAAAATGTCAACATTCTTTTCAAGAAACATTTTCATGCCTCCAACCTTTGAAGGAGTCAAGGCCACTGACTCATGCTAAGGACAGAAAAAACACTGTGTTATTTAGGCCTGATTTTTAAACAATGCATTATAGTGATGGCAGAGTGCAGGGTGTGGGGAGCGGGAGGGACAGAGAAAGGTATGTGCACATTTGTGGGTGTGAACGTGTGTGTTCATGTGTGTTTATGCTGACTATGGAGGTTTGCATAAATATACTTCACAACCCAGCCAAGGACTCCTACCTCCAAGATCCTTTTCCTTAACCAAGACATGCTTGCCTTACTCTGAGTCCCAGGTTGTTCCATGCGTGTATGAGATAAACTCCCACATGAGAAGGTCAGGTCTGGCTCTCAGTTCTGTTCACCACTTCACAAGGTCACTAGTCTTGTCATTTATTAACTTTCTCCTCTCTTCCCACGGCAGGCAACTCATATCTGGGCACATGACAGATGTCTATCAGCCCTTGCCAGAATGATTTTAAAAAAGAAAGGCAAGTTCTTTGTTTGAACTACTGAAGCTCTGAGAACTGCCTATCACAAGCCATGATTGTGGAGGGTATTCATTATCACCAAAGAAATCTTTGAGTTCTGAGCTATAAGGGCATAAAAGACACTGGCCTTGGCATCACAAGAAGCTAAGCCAACAGCCCTGGGGAGAGAATGCAACCTCTACACAGAGGGATCCAATTAAACACAGCATACAGTCCCAAGCTGGGTGCTGCAGACAAAAAGACAATTATGACTTGTCTTTTGAGAGGTCTGCTATCTGATGGCAGAGACAGACTTTTAAACAACTAACCATAAAGCAGAAGGATAAGTGCTGCTTTTATAGAAGGTTATATATAAAGTCTTATGAACATATAAAAAGGGGGTCAAGTCATTCTGTCTGGCCTGCTTAAGGTAGATATCTCAGAGAAAGGGACATTTGAATTAGACTTTGCAGACGAATAGGAGTTTGCTAGGTGAGAAGCAGCAGGAGAGAGTTTTAGGCAGAGAGAACTGAAAGAAGTAGAAACATTAAAAATGCATGGTGTTTGGAAAGGGGGCAACAGCTTAATGTGGCGAAGCTGAGGATACATGAATGGCAGGGTATACAAGGTAAGAAATGAAACTAGATATTGATAACAATGAACACTTGCTGAGTACTTACCACGTGTCAGGCATCATACAAAGCACTTTACATGTTCGTTTCCTCTGAGATACATGTGATGTAGGTACTGTTTGCTTCATTTTACTGTTGGAGAAGTTGAGGTACAGTCAATGAGTGCTTAGGAAAGAAACATTCCCAAGGTCATATAAAAGGTAGAGCTGGGACATGACCCCAGACAGCCTGACACCAGACCCTGTGCGCATCACCACTAGGCTGTTGGATGTGCATATTGTAGTTCTGGAAGTTAATAATGATAAAGGTTAGGTTGATGTGGCTTCGGGGAGAAGGTGGCATTAGAAAGAGGTAAATGAAGTGGACATGTGTAGGCTGAGGTAAGAGGAGATGAGAAGACATCCCAGGCATGGAGGAAAGCCGTGATAAAAGCTGTATGTGTGGGAACGATGATGTGGAATGGGCCATTCGCCCGGCCTATTAGTCTGCTTAGTGGCCTGGTGCTTCTTGGCAAAGCCCAAATGAACATCTCATTGATGGCCCCAGAAGCATCCCTGCTCTCCAAAAAGGTCCAGGGAACTCACATCTGTTCACTTTCTCTCTGTTCCTTCCTGCTTCTCACCGGCCTGGGAAGGTGCAGTCACTCATACAAGGGAAGATGGATGCCCGCAGGAAACTCATGGGTCAATCTTCCCCTCTGTTACGCGTGCTTTTATAATGTATCTCCTACCAAGCATTCCTGGGTGAGGATGGATGCTATTTGGCAGTGGAATTTAATGAATCCAGCAGTGCCTTGCTCCCCATTAAGAATCCCTGAGGGGTGTTCAGCTGGCTGAGCAGCAGAAGGTTGTAGCTGCACACATTTAAATAAGAGAGACATCAGGGCAGGGTGGCAGAGGCCAAAGGGAGACCATTCCTTGAATGAAATTGAATTTTGTTAGAATTAAATTGAGATGCTGAGCTGTCTTTTTACAAACATATTCATGGGCTTGGCTGTCACTTTCATTTAGTGGGCTTGCCATCTGAAGCTGGGGCTTGCTGGTGGAGCTGTGGCCTCCCCGCTTGAGAATGCAAACCCTCACCCTGAGAAGCAGGAGCC
This sequence comes from Macaca nemestrina, assembly GCF_043159975.1. Taxonomy (NCBI): domain Eukaryota; kingdom Metazoa; phylum Chordata; class Mammalia; order Primates; family Cercopithecidae; genus Macaca; species Macaca nemestrina. The sequence continues at coordinate 17,813,135 of NC_092135.1, forward strand.
CAGGTTGGGGGGCGGGGGGAGAATCTGCAGAGCAGCAAGCCAGAGGAGGGTTTAGTCTGCAACCTGCTGCTTCCTCCACCAGCTGCTGCTTCCGGAACCTGGCCAAGGAGCTGCAAAATTGTGATTCTAATATGACGCAGAATAAGAAGTATTCTAGTCCCACAGATCAGAGGTAAAGCGCTGGTTGAGTACAATCAACAGCCCTGTCAACCTAGGTGAGTTATTGAGCCTCTCCGTGCCTCAGTTTCCTCACTTGTAGAAGGGCATTGAAATAGCATTTTTTTAGACTTAGGGAGAGAGTGAACTGAAATAAAACATACCAAGTGCTTAGCTCAATGCTCAGCTAGCAGCAAGGATTTATAAAAGTGAAACAGGAGAGTTCTTTTATCCCTCTTGCAGGGTATGCAACAGGGGTGTGGCTCGCTTCTTTGATGCCACGCTGCTCAAACCCCAAGGGGGAGCATGCAGACAGGCAAGTGCAGAGGTCGTGGGGAGCCCTTTTGGGCTGCAGCCCCACGGCAGCATCTAGGGATAAGTATTTACAAGCCCCAGTGGGTGTGTGTTACAGTGTGCTCCTTCAGCTTTGCTGTCTACAGATGGCTTGTGTTAGTTCAGTTAGATCCTTGGCAGTATCCTAAGGGCAGAGGGCTTTCTGTATCATAAGTTCTTGCCCAGTGTGCCAAACAACTTGGATCACGCAAGGGTTTAGAGGGTGAGTGCAAGGTTTTATTGAGTGGTGAAGATGGCTCTTCACAAGACGGATGGGGAGCTGGGAGGGGGGATGGAGTGTGGGAAGGTGGTCTTCCCCTGTGGTCGGGCCGCTCAGTGGCCAAACTAACCTCCAAGTCCCCCTGAGAGAACTCCCCTTGGAGTCCGTGTTGCTCCACTGTCACTGGCCTGCCAGTGTCTGCTGGTGTGTTCCTCTGCTCCTCTCGATATCTAGGTCCAGCCACTTGTGTCTGTGCCCACTTAAGGTCTTGGGTTTATATGGGCACAGGATGGGGGTGTGGCAGGCCAAAAAGCAACTTTTTGGGCACAAAAAGAGAAGTGCCTGTCCTCAATTAGGTCTGTGGGCACAGGCCTGAGGGTGGATCCCTCACCAGGGACCTTGCCTTTCTCTACCCAGCACTTCCCTGCCCCCTTCCTGTATCAAAAGTAAATACTACAAATTGTATATGGGAGCAAGTTCTATGCAAGGGTAACTGGGAGGGCACTTGTGTTGCATGATACCTGTGTGCCACCATTTCTGAAACACCACTGTTTGGAATACATTCCTCATCCCTAAACATTGTTCCTTGTCTTCTTTTTAAAGTCATGTCTATTTGAGAAGGAGATGTGAGTCACAGGAGGAAGGGTAGCACTAGGTTAGTGTGTCGTGGTGCAGACTTGAGTTGGCAAGAGGGGCAGCAGTCAGTGCAGAGAGCGAAGGTGTAAGACTAGTTTTACAATTCTATGGAGACAAAGCCCTGGGGAGTAGCATCAAAAGGTGGAGGTTGCTGGGTTAGGAAGGGTGGGAACCAGAGCTGCTAGGGTTCCCCTGGGGGCTGTAAGGTTTTTCTAGAACAGATGGCATTCACAGTCTGTTAAACTAAGATATGGGTCTAGGCCTTGAGAAAGGGTCCTCAGGGAAAAAATTAACATGATGATTTATTTATTTATTTTTTATTTATTTATTTATTTTTATTATACTTTAAGTTCTAGGGTACACGTGCACAACCTGCATATGTATACTTGTGCCATGTTGGCATGCTGCACCCATCAACTAGTCATTTACATCAGGTATAACTCCCAATGCCATCCTTCCCCCTCCCCCCCCCATAAGAGGCCCCGGTGTGTGATGTTCCCCTTCCAGAGTCCAAGTGATCTCATTGTTCAATTCCCACCTATGAGTGAGAATATGTGGTGTTTGGTTTTCTGTTCTTGCGATAGTTTGCTGAGAATGATGGTTATTTATTTGCTTTAGGCACGGTCTGGGGATTGGGTGTGGTGGGGGTGGCAGGAGCACTTTCTGTCACTGTTATTGGCAAGTGCTTCTTTCTCTTTCAAGAATGGCTGTTAATGGACATGGTGCATGAGGGACAATTTGAACTCAGGTGAAAAAGAGAGGACCTGAAAAAGAGCTCACCTCCAGCGTCACAGTCAAGAAAACCCAAGGCCTGGATTCTCTAGACCTTTGCTTTGTGACCTTGGATGTTGGGCTTTTATTCTCTGGGCCTTTGTTCCTGTTTAATGTAGGGACCTCATGAAGACCAGGGGCTTCCTGCTGGTGACCAAGGGCAGCAGAGGGAACCTGTGGGCCTCCAGGTGGGGCAGGCACTTTCTCCTTCAGCCTCAAACTGGAGCTCTCCCTGTTGCTTTTCTCTCCCAGCACCTGGCCTGAATCACTCGAGTTTGTGACCTGGGATTAGACTGCCTTGATGATCTCCAAGGTCACTTTGTACTTTGCTGTGACGATATTCTAATGACTTTAGGAGTGCCCTCAACTCTCAGCTAAGCTGTTGTTAATCTGGGGTCCTCTGAACCACAGGGGCTCATGGGACAGAATTTAGAGTGTTTGAGAATATAGATGAAATTTTTGAAAATCATACATTTTTATTAATTTGTCATTGAAATTGAACATTCTCCTCACTTGTGAATCTAGGTAACAAACCAGTCACCATTAGCAGTACCTGTCACTCTCACTAGCAGAAATAAGGGCTGCATCAGTCTTGTACTTAAGCCTTAAGAAAGCCTGGCAGCTTCCACTTTTGTGCTTTTGGGGAGCTCTGAGAAACCACATAAAATACTTGCCACACTGCTGGAGAAACCACATGGACAGGCTATGTGGAGATAAACAATGTCCCACATTGTCAGCTGAGCTCCCCCTTCCAACTCTCCTACCAAGATGCACAGGGAGACATCTGGAACATTCCAGCCCAGTCCAGATCTCAGACGGGTGCAGCCTTGGCTCTCACTGCACAAAGTAGAACCACCCAGGCAAGCCCAGTGCACCCACAGAATCGTGAGAAATATTAAAGTAGTTTGTTTGAAGACACCGAGTTTCAGAATGGTTTGTTAGGCAGCAAAAGACAATTGAAATAGCACATACGTGTGTGTGTGTGTTTTATACATCACTAAATCGAGTCCCAAAGTGCCTGTTCCACTTGAACGCCCACTTTCATAGGTTTTTGACATGCTCATGTGTCACAGGGTGTGCCCACCACTCAGGACTTTCAAAATGAAGACATGGTCGCAAGGTTCACAGTAACTTGTTAGCTGACAGATAACTCCTCGAGCCCAGCTGCCATGCTGCCCCATGTGAGGGGCATGAGGAATTCCTGAGATGTGGGCTTTATTATCAGCGTACGTGGAATTTCATTGGAGAAACATGTTTATAGCCATGTGAGAAAAATGCAAAACAGGAAGTCCAGGCAGAAACTTGTGATTGAGGCTCTGTGTGGGGGCTTTTACCCTGACCTTCCCTGGAAAGAATCTTAGAGGAGATAAGACTTGAGCCTGATTTTTGAAGCAAGGGCAAAATTTAGCCAGATACTGTGGCTCACACCAGTAATCCCAGCACTTTGGGAGGCCAAGGTGGGCGGATCACCTGAGGTCAAGGGTTGGAGACCAGCCTGGCCAACATGGTGAAACCCTGTCTCTACTAAAAATGAAAAAATCACCCGGGTGTGGTGGTGGGCACCTATAATCCCAGCTACTTGGGAGGCCAAGGCAGGAGAATTGCTTGAACCCAGGAGGCAAGGTTGCAGTGAGCTGAGACAGTGCTATTACACTTCAGCCTGGGCAACAAGAGGGAAACCTTGTCTCAAAAAAAAAAAAAAAAAAAAGGAGCGGGGGGCGGGGGCAATATTTAGAGTAACTGAAAGAAATGGGGAGGGTATTTATAATGGGAAAAGAGCTGTGAGCAAAGTCAAAGAAATGACACCAGGTGAAGCTTGTTCAGAGTTCAATGAACTCTGTTTACAGTAGAGCATTTTTGATGGCCAATGGAGAGTTTATGCAGAGCCAGATTGGAGCCATCTTAGGTGCCAGGACTTGGGGTTCTAGTGATAGAACAATGGAAGCTTTAAACAGTTAAAATTTCATAAGAAGTACTCAGTGGGTGCTGTATTTTCTTGTTCTCCATTTCTATTCTTATGATCCAGATTACAGTATCATCCTCTCTCTCCTTTCTAGCTATCCATAATGATCATGCCTAACCACAAAGTCATTCCTGGGGCCCTGGGGCCCCAGCTTGCCTCCTGGAATCCCAGGTTGTATTTCTAACCAAGGGGGAAGTGGGCTCCAAGAGCAGAGGACCCTGCCACTCTTTGCCAAAGGCAGTGGTTTGCCACCTTCAGGGAAGATAGTTGGGTGTTACCTCGCTCTGATCTTGATACATGTTTTCCCCCGCTAACTTCTTAGTCTGAGAAACGTATTGAAAGGCTAGGGGTAATATGGATCAGAAAGCTTCCATGGTGAAGAATGAAAAGGAAGCAGGGAGTATTCACATGAAAAGGTAATTTGGGTGTCATTTGGGATCTCAAGTATCAGCTTGCTCTGGCATTTTTCAGTGAGTGAAGGTAACTGCAAAATTTGCAAGATTTTTTTTTTTTAAGTAATTCTAGCTTGTCTTTTTCCTGTCCTTTGCTAAGTTTCTACATTTGTTCATTCCTTTATTATTCATCCTATGTTGAATACGCCCCTGTGTAAAATTTATTGGGTCGACCGTAAAGTCAGTCTCTTATTCTTCCCTTAAGGAGTATGAAATCCAGAGTTAGAGGGAAGAGAGTAGGTGGGGTAGCTCTAGGCTTTGCAAGACATGTCTGGGATTCTATTTCTAATAGCCTTGGGGGCCAGCCTGAGTGGGATTTGCCCTTTTAAATTGATGCTTGTCTATAATTTAGAGAACCTTGAGGGAGGTTCTCTCCTGCAGTCTAAAGTTATCCTTGAAGTCTGACATCAGCAAGAGGCAAATTTTATCTGGGGGAATACACCTCTCATCCAAAGGAGATAACAACTGTGAGAAAAATTTCCCCAATGCTGGTCCTGTTGACTTATGTTTCAAAGGAGAACAATTTCAACATAGAACTCCACTTTCCCTCGAGCCGCAGATGCAGTAAAATGGCTGTAAGCTGCAAAAACTCTTTCAATATGGCACGTATTAAACCTTTCAGAGGTAGCACTTTGATTTTTAATTTTACGCTCTTGGCAGGCAATCAGGGTCTTTAATAGTAGGGAGGCCAGAGGGAGAATGTTTCAAAACAGTGAGGATCTTATCATAGTGTGCAATTAATGAATAATTATTAAAACCCAGAATAGCTAGAAAAGAAGGCAAGAGGTGGCAGAGCAATTCTCTGGTTTTGGGCCTATAATGAACCCTCTGGAGAGGGGAAATACGATATACAGTTCCATGCAATTAAATCTTCCATTTTTCTCCTACTAGAAGATCAGCAATTTCAGGGACAAAGAACAAAGAAAAAATGCCCATCACTTAAGTCATTTGCTGACAATGATGCATTTGATCAGTTTGATTTTCAACGTTTGTTGCATTGACATCGAAAATAAATAATACTAATGACAAGCACAATAATAAAACACCTCCTTGAAATCAATTTCTAAGAAAGCAGTATTGGGGCATGTTGGAGGCACCAGTCAGAACGGGTACATTGTTAAACAAATGCAGTCCATGAGCTGCACGATTCGTAGCTGTCATAAAGAGATCCCCCCCTGGATGTCTTCTGAATACACATCCCCCAGCTCCCTGTCATTTCCAGGCCCAATTGTGTCAGCTACTTGCTGTCGGGACCTCTCCTCTGAAGGTCTCAGCCCACTGTTTCCTTTTTGACTCGGCTCTAGAAAATCTTGTCATCTGTCAAATAGCTGTTTAGAGTCAAAGCCCGGCCTGCTGAGTGGCCATGTCACAGGCTGGCAAGATGGCATGCTGGCCACCGCTAAGCAGGTACAGACGCTGCTGCTGCTTGGAACCCTGTAAACAATAAACCAGCCTGGCAGGCCTTGGCATGCTGGCAGAACGACCACAGACCCCACATTGATTCCGTTCTCAGCCATGTCAGTCACCCTAAGTCCCCTGCTAGGGCTCTGAGAGCATGTGGGGTCAGCTCACCTTTAAGAAGCCATTAGCCCCCTCCGCTGCAAAGCTGGGGTGGGGTGTGGGAGCAGGGCGAGCAGAATGAATGAGCACTTGAGATGGCATTTTCCTGGCATGAGGTCGCTCATTACTGAGGGCCTCGGTGAGGAGCTGGGTTTTCATGATTCATCTCTCAGTGGTGTTTCGGGAGACCTGCAAACATCACAAGGCCAAATGGGCCTGCAAAATAAAGAAATAAACAGATGGACAAACAAATAAATGGGGAGGGGGTGCTGTTGTTTGGAGAGCAGCGAGAGAGGATGGTTTCCAGTGCGTGACATTGTACAAAGGTGCCCGGGATGTTTTATTTGAAGCTCAGTTGCAGGGAGGGTACATGACAGCGGATAATAGATTGTGGGCACGCGGCCATAGGCCCCTAAGACGAATCTCAGATGTGCTGTCCTCTGCCAGATGTTAAGAGTGGGGGTGGAAAGGAAGCGGTAGGTTTCTTCTTCCTCATTGCCAGCTGTGTCCCTGGCTATTCTTGTCAGGTCAGATGCTTTTCTTAGAGTGCTAAGAGGGACTATTTATTGAACACATGCTGCGTGCCAGGTATTGTGCTGTGTGCCTCATGTACTCTGGCTCACGTAAAACCTGGAGAATGGTGGTATTAGCCCAATCATGAAAGATGAGGAAACTGAGGGTCAGAGAGGCGAAATCACTTGTACAAAGTCACACAGTTAGAAAACGAGGGGTGCAGCTGCGGTTGAGTTGAATTCCTAAGTCAGGTGTTCTTAATTACTATTCTACATGGCTTCCCAGGCAGGGATGCAAAGGCCCCTTGCAGCCTCCCTCCAGCACAGGGAGCTTTATCAGGCTCCGGGCTTCTGATTGTGAGTGTAGCATCTTTCCTCATCCCGAGTCAGAATCACCGCAGCCCCCTTCTGACTGGGGCCTCGTCACTGCTCTCTGCCAAAAGACCCTCTGCCTTTTGCTCTGCTTCTGACATTTTCAAAACCAGTCTGGGTCCCAGTCTTCCCCGCTCAACCTCAAGACAGGAGAAGCAAGGGTCACACCCTCCAGCCTGGTGTCAGAGGTACTTCCTTTGTGTCCTTGTTCTGACCTCTCCAGCATCACCTCTGACTACAGCCAGCCTGACCTTCCAGCTTTGTAACTTAGTGCAAACCAAGTTTCCTTGTTCTGCAATACCTTCCCCAGCCTCTGTCTCTACTTTGATACCTGCCTGTTCATTTATCAAGACTCAGTTTAGACATTCTTTGCCTGGAAAGTCTTTTCTGACTTTTGCAGGACTCGGTCAGTGATTCTATGGTAACTGTTGCATGCGTGGAATGGTCTGGTTATTTATCTGTCTCATCCACAGTCTGCTGAATGAATGGGAATACCTCACCCTTTTGGTCACAGACTGTCTGTCAGGTCCATATAGAGAATCTAAATACTTACATGCTTCTGGTGGTTTGTTCTTTTGTTCAATGCTAACTGGTCCAGAATGGCCTGGGCTTCAGTGTCACAGGTGTCAAATCACCCACGTTTCCTAGGCATAGTCATCACACAAGAGCATGAAGCATTAATTAAGATGACACTAACTGCTGTAGCAAGCAACTCCAAAAAGTATCACATATGATGGCTTGAGAGAAGATTATATTCCACTCATGTAACATCCAAAGTGAAGTGACTGATTGGCAGGCGGCTTCCTTAACTGATGATTCAGAAATCTAGGATCTTTTGGCTGGGCACAGTGGCTCACATCTGTAATCTTAGCACTTTGGGAAGCCAAGGTGGGTGGATCACTTGAGGACAGGAGTTCAAGACCAGCCTGGCCAACATGGTGAAACCCTGTCTCTACTAAAAATATAAGAATAAGCCAGGTGTGGTGGCACATGCCTGTAGTCCCAGCTACTCAGGAGGCTGAGGCAAGCGAATCGCTCGAACCCAGGAGACGGAGGTTGCAGTGAGCTGAGATTGCATCATTGCATGCCAGCCTGGGCAACAGAGCGAGACTCGATCTCAAAAAAACAAACAAAAAAATCTATGATCTTTCCACCTTGCAGCTCTGTCGTCATGAACATGTGGCTTCCAAGGCCACTAAGCTCCTCTGAATCAGGATGCTGGAAGGGAAAAGGGCATGGAGTCATAGGTGTGGGACATTTCTAGGGCTAGGGCCAGAGGAGGAGCAACAATCACTTCCACCTTCATTTCACTGATTACGTCACATGGCCACACTCCATTTCCCGGGAGGCTGAGAAATGTGGTCTCCCTGTGGGCCAGTCAGCTGTCTCTGCCATACTATTTACCTCACTGTGCATGCACAATCTGCAGAATTTTGAAGCACCCAGTTTCCCCATGTTCTGAGTTAGGACATAGTGTTCCCATTTTAATTCTCTGGGGAAGAACACTGTGGGAAAATTTGTCACTTCCAGTTTGCCTCACTGGTGGCTGCACTGTCGGACGTTTCTTTTGCAAATGTAAGGGCTGAAGAAGGACTGGCTTCTAGATTTATTAGGCCTCTTTTACTTGGCTGCCAAAGATTCCTAACCACGCCAGGTGGTGAAGATTAATGGCCAAGTTGGCATGTTGAGAGTAACTCAGGTAAAGCACTCTTTCTCACTGCCGTCCTTTAGAGGTCATCTATCACCTGATTCCATTTTTATTTTCAAGTGACAGAGCAAGTGCAAGTTTAGGCAAGAAATCGGTAAGCTCCAGAAAGCTGGGAAGAGGCTAAACTATTTGCATATTTCAGCTTGGTTCAATTAAGCATCTCCATTGCCTGTGGTCGTTATGACCAATTTTCTTCTAGGAAACTGCTCTGAAGGATGCTTGAAGACCTAGTGTATTGATTTGCAGGGGAAAAAATTTTTTTTAAAAAAGGAGACTCAAAGCATCCCTTTTCCAGAAACTTTATCTGGTAATGCCACTCTATCCTGAGAACACCCACATCCTTGTTCCTTTAGCATCTGGGATGGAGATGATACAGTGTAAATTTCTTTCTTGTTTGATTGACTTGCTTTTATTCTACAGTAATTTCCTTCTGTGGGCATTGACATGTAGTAAACATCTCATAGTTCCCTTCCTTAAAGGTGATTAGTGAAGTGTTAATGTGAGGCATTAGCCTTTATCATGCTGAATAAATTGAATGCCCTTATGACTGAATCTGAGCCTTCTCATCTCTACCCATACTTAATACTGCAGAAGAAGCCAAGCCAACATGTGAGTTTAGCATGCATTTATCTTTGCCCAGAAGCTCGTTATGCTTGTTTACATGTCTCTCTCCATCCATCTGGCATTGCAGTGCCCTGAACTGACTTTTCCAAATCATCATGTTAAGTTCTAAACGCTCAGGCCAGACACTTTTTTGCTCCAAGAAGCAAGACCCAAACATCTTAATCTTTTCACCTTGCTCAGCCTTCCTTCCTTTGCAGAATCAAATTGAAGTTTGTTCTTCATCTCAGGAGCTTCTCCTGGACTCATGCATCTCTTCCCTCCACAGTTTCTGCTCTTTTGACACCCCCTCAATGGCCTCCACCTCCCCTCAGTCTTGAATAATTTGTTCTTGTGAGACATTAAAGGTGCATTTTACATTTTCTGACCCCGCGGTTTTAATCAGCTCCTATTTTAGTTCCTGCAAAGAACTCTTTGCTTACTCCAAATCATGACCGTGTTCTATGCTTTTTTTCTAAAAAGCTATCTTTCACACTCAGATCTGCACTCCTTACAGAATCGATTTTTGTGTATGGTGTCAGGTTAGGCACAAATTTATGTCTGCCACTTGGGATTGCCATTGATCAAGCACCACATACTGAAAAGCCACTTCTTCACCTACGGTTCTAAAGTGTCACTGTGTCATAAATCAGGTGACCTTATATGTACAAATATATTTCTAGATCCTCTGTTTTGTTGCTCAGTTTATCTATTCTTGTGCTAATATCACACCATCTTCATTATTATAATTTTATCATACCTCATGATAGCTGGTAGTATAAGTCTTTATCATCATGCTTCATCTTCAACATTATTTTGGCTGTTCTTGGCTGTTTGCATTTCTACATAAATTTTAGAATCAGAGTGTAAATGTCTACAAAATATCTGCTGGGATTTTCATTGATCTAAAATCTAGGAAGAATTTAAATGTTTGTAACCTTTAGTTTCCTAACCATGGACATGGTATACCCCTGTTCATTTAGGCTTCAACAATTTCTCTTATTAATGTTTTATACTTTTCAATGTAGAGGTCTTGGTGACATTTTTAAAGATTTATTCCTAGAAATCGTATTTTAAAATGTGGTTATGAACTGTACCATTTTAAATTTGGCTTTGTGTTCAGGGACTTTGCTAAATTCACATTAATTTTAACAGTTTTTCCGTAGATGCTTTTAGGTTTCCTGTATACGATCATGCAATGTGTGACTAATGAGGGTTTTATTTCCTCCTTTCCAATCATTTTGCTTCTTATTTCCTGTTGCACTTGCTCTGTGCTCTAGCTGTGTCGCACTCCATATAGACAGACACTTGTGCAAGCATAAGGAACATTTATATAAAACTTAAATAACTCTATGGGGCAAGATTTTTTTATGTGCCTCTACATCCTCCCAGAAAACTGTCCGTTTTTCCATTCTCCTTAGGCAAAGCTTAGGCATCCTTCAAGTCTTAGATTAAACGCCTCCTTCAGGATGATTTCCTTGGCCCTTCTGAGACTGCGTGTAGTGTATGCAGTGGGAATTCTTTCTTATCCAAGTTCATTTACTTCAAATGCTTGTTGGTAAGTCTGTCTCTCCTGCTGAACTGCAAGCCCTTCAGGGGCAGAAATTCTGCAGCGTTCATTGCTATATCACCATCACTTAGCACAGTGTAGGGCATACCACAAACACATGTTAAATGTTAGCTTCTAGTTCTCCTCCTTATCCTTGTCCTGATACTTCATCTTCTTCTTTCTCATTTACTTATGGAAGCACGGCCCTCATCAGTATCGGTGTCTTTTGAAGTTTAGCACGAACTTTTCCACTAGTGTCTTTTCCACTAGGTCATGCAGTCCTCAAGGGCAAACATCTTATACCACACGATTGCATCCCCAGTGTTTAGCACGGTGTCTACCTCTTAATAGACATTGAACAAAAGTATGACAGAGTGAATATGTGGATAAATACATGAATGAATTGGTGGATGGGTGCTCCTTGTTATAAGAAACTGAGGTCCATACAGAATGAGTTGGGTAGCAACTTAAGCACACTCATTCTGTAGGATTACTGTATACGCCCTAAAGCCAAAACTAATGCCTTGGTATAGTTTGAATTTCCCTTTGCCTGGAAGTTCTTCTTGTGAATTCTTGTAGCATCTTTCTTCATCCATCCAGAATTGCAGTGCCTTGAGGAGCTTGCTTTGTTTTTTTTTCCTTTTTGATAGAGTCTTCCTCTGTCGCACAGGCTGGAGTGCAGTGGTGCAATCTCAGCTCAATGCAACCTCCATCTCCTGGGTTCAAACAATTCTCCTGCCTCGGCCTCCCGAGTAGCTGCAACTACAGGTGCATGTCACCACGCCCAGCTACTTTTTGTGTTTTTAGTAGAGACAGGGTTTCACCCTGTTGTCCAGGATGGTCTTGATCTCTTGACCTCATGATCTGCCTGCCTCGGCCTCCCAAAGTTCTGGGATTACAGGAATGAGCCACCACGCCTGGCCAAGGAGCTTTCTTAAATCATCATCTTAAGCTCTAAGAACTTCAGAAAACAAAGAGATAATTTTCTTAGTCCAAGAGTCAAAACTGCATCACCTTATTTATTTTCAACCTTCTTTGTCAGTCTTTTCTTCCCAGAATTAAAGTTTGGTTTTCATCTGAGCAACCCTTTCTAGACCCAGACATCTTACCCCTTCCCGGTTCTGTTCACTTGCTGCCTCCTCTGTGCCCACCCCATGTGTCTTGGTTGCTTTGCTGTTTCAAAAGTTGGGAGGTGCATTTTTAAGTTTTCAGACACCATGGATTTAATTGCAACTGCTGAGATCTACTCAGAGCTTGGGAAGTACCTATTTTTCATGATCTGTCATCAGGAGCTGTGATAACTCAGCCATGAGCTCACAACCCAGAGACCTGCATGGCACTTTTGAAAACAGAATGAAGCTCTGTAGGGAGCTTCTCCAGAATCCCTCACTCCAACAGGCAGTTGCCTCCTTCCTTCTTTCAGCCTCACCCGGAGGCCCACCCCCGCTTTGGTGTTATCTTCACCTTGCATGCCTTCCTCACAGGCATCATTGCACAGTGATTCCCATCTAAAAACTTTATTTCACCCCATGGAGAAGGGCTGAGCAGCAGAGCAGCTCCCAACAGAGACTGTGCTTTATTGGAGAGCAGGCCTGGGTTGTGTTAATGCCAGCTGACTTGAGAACCACAGGGGTGTAGGCAGGGCCAATTAACAGGTGAGATCAGGGTCTCTTAAATGCCAGCTCCTGCTCCAGGGATGGTAGGTCACTAATTGGAGCTGCACTCCTGCCCTTAAATAAATATGTTTCTCTAGCCTGAGGGATTGGTTGCTTGCTTACTTCTCCCTTGAGCAGTATTTATATTTAATTGAAATTCTACTTTTTAGAGGTTCACTTGCAAGTCACTGTTTTGATGTGGGCTAAGACTAGGGTTAGGCAAGCTAGGTACCTGGGATGCAAAATTTAAGGAGGCCTTTGCTCTCAGGTGTTCGTCCTGCACTTGCCTGACACGGGGAACAAGTTTCTCCTTAAATGTCATGTACTACACACCTGGCTTGTCTCACCCCATTCCAGCTCTTCTTTTGGACCCAAATGTTTTAAGCAAGTGATTCTTTAACACAGATTAGACAAGTATGGTGAGAGTCACAGGAATGCAAACAGCCCCCCTCCTTCCTGCTAAACCTTCCCTGTCATCTTCCTACTGAACCCTGAAATGTTTTCTTAGTCTGTAACAAACCCACCCCCATATTAGAGCTATTGTTTATTAAGAGACTTGTATATGTGGGTTCTCAGCTGGGACCACACTTGGTTATTATTTATTGTCATCCGACAAACCTGTGAGGTTGGTTGTTATCTCAGTTTTGCAGATGAGCAAACCTGGGGTTAGGGAAGGTGGTTCTTCACACAACCAGTGAGAGGGAGAGCCAGGATTCGACCCAGTCTGTCTCCAGTCAGACTCCCCAGCATCCTATACTCATTGAGCTGCCCTTATATCTAATAGGACACCTGTCATCATGCAGGGTAATGCTATTGAATTTTTCAGTGACAGATTGGCGCATTGCGGGAAGGCAAGGAGCCAGAAGCCTGAGCATGTTGGGGCCCGGGAAAAGAATGCAGAGCGGAGATTCTGGAGGTCATGTGAAGGAAAAGTTGCAGAGGCCCTATTCTCTGACTTTACCTGTTCACAGCTGGGTTGACCTTCTGCAGAATGAAATGCTTCTCCCATCCTCTTCCACGGGTTTTCATCCATCCAGCTTTGTAGGATCTCCTGTTGTAGGGTTGCTGCTTCTACATGTATGTCAACTTCTGATCCAGCACGACCTCCTTGAGGGCCAAGATTGCGCTTACCTCAGTGCTTTTGTGCAGTGTTTTAATGGAGCCATGCATAAATCCAGGGTTTATTTTACCACTTTCCCAGAGAACTCTGTTTTGCTCAGTAAACTGTTTTTGAAAGAATCAAAGCATATGGAAGTATATAAAGCAGAAATTGAAACACCCTTTCTTTCTCCCAATCCTCCATCCCCTCCGTGGTCCCCACTGTTGAGCTTGGATTTGCCCCCTCCTCCAGAGGTGTCTGTACGCAAACACACACCCATTCACAGACATATATTTTTTTAAATTTTTTCCAGTAGCACAGTCAAACAATGCATATGTTTTGTGAATTCTCATTTTCTACTTAATAGTGCAATGTAGCCTTGGGTCTTTCAGTGCACACAGAATTGTCTCATTTGTTTAGCAGCTATGCGTAGATGTACTATAAGTGATTAATGTCCTTTGATGATGGATACTTGGGTTGGACTACTCTTTTCTGGCAGTGAACTTCCTTGTACTAAAATATTTGCACATTTTTTTTTTTTGGCATGTATTTTTTTTTTTTTTTTTTTTTTTTTTTGAGACGGAGTCTCGCTTTGTCGCCCAGGCTGGAGTGCAGTGGCCGGATCTCAGCTCACTGTAAGCTCCGCCTCCCGGGTTTACACCATTCTCCTGCCTCAGCCTCCCGAGTAGCTGGGACTACAGGCGCCCACCACCTCGCCCGGCTAGTTTTTTGTATTTTTAGTAGAGATGGGGTTTCACCATATTAGCCATGTATTTTTATGGCTTGGAGTCCTACAGATGGAGTTCCTGGGGCAAATAGTATACACTATTGGATTCTGGAGGATATTACAGAGTTGTTTTCGAGGAGGCTGAGCAGGCTTTCTTTTGAAATTATGAATGGGAATGCCTCTCCTTTGCTTCTACCTGAACCTCATTAATATTGTACCAATCTTTAAAACACTTTAGTCACTGTGAAAAGTTAAAGATGAGATTTAATTGCTGTCTTGATTTATATTTCTTTCATTTATTAATAACTTTATTTTTGTACTTGTTTATTGCCATCAGTATTACCTGTTCATGCCCTTAGTCTATTTTTCTTTGGGACTGTTAGTCTTTCTCTATTGATTTCTAAGAGCTTTTCTTATATTGGGTAAATTAGACATTTGTTTGTCATATGTATAGGAAATGTCTTTCCTAGTTGTCTGTTCTATGGGTTATTATTAGTAGTAGCATCTTTTACAAAAGCCTTCTTATATTTAAATACTTTTTGAAAATTCAGATTAAGGGTGTAAGTTTTGAATGCAGATAGATCTGAGTTCAAACACAGACCACGCAGTTTAGTTTGCACAAGTCCCTTAAAATCTCTGAGCCTCAGTGTCCACATCTGATACTTAGAAGTAATGAGAAGGAGATAATGGAACAGGGTAAGCATTGACCAAAATAGATGGAATTAACAGAGGCCAGCCTCCAAAAGTCAGAAGTGGGCTCTCTGTGGCCAGTTGCTTCCCTGACCTCCCTCTACTCCCCTTACTGTGGTTCTTCCCTAAAACTCGTCTTGGTCTGGAGCACTGATTTCCCCCTAAATGTGTCCCCTCCATTTCCCACTCCAGGAAAAGCCAGGTGAGAAAATTCTGTCCTGCTTAACAGAAGCTGGAAAAAGAAGACATTCCCTAAGTGTTTGTTCCGCCGGCCAGTCCATCCGGTCACCTGACAAAGGTCACCCCAGCATTCTCCCATTTACACAGCTGGAACTTCCTGAGCCTCATCATTTCAGCCTTAGATGAATTCACTAGATTTTCATTTCGTTTTCAAGTTGTACATTCCCTCTTTCACTCAGACTAGTAATTTCAGGGGCTATATTATAATTTTGAGATGTTGCTTCAGACACATTACAAAACATTAAACTGCATTTAGCCTTGAATTGTCACTTAAGATTATTGCAGGAAATTAGGGCTTTCTTGATCACAAATGTGACAATAGATTGAGAACACAGCTTCAATTATGACTAAATGGGGACAAAGAGCGAAGAAGTGTTAAGCACACAGCCATGCCTTATGTGGGTGCCAAGGAGCCCAGGGAAACTGAGGCCACTGCTGGAAGGATGAGGGGCTGGGCTGGGTGGTGCTTTGGGAAGCCACACGTGCACCAGGGATGCAGCAGAGCCCCCTTCCCACATGAGCAGGCAAATTATGAGGCTGCCTGGGTTTTCTTATCTCCCATCCCGCCCAATCCTCCTCTATCTTCAGCATCCCCATCGCAAAACCTTTAAAGGCTGGCTTCACTTAATGCCAGGCTGCTGGCCTGTGGTTGTGCAGGTCCCCACAGAACCAATGGCATTTAGAAGATGGGAGGGGAACCAAGGGTGGACAGCCCTGGGACCAGGATGGGAAGGCTGAGGGCCCTGCCCTTTTATGTTTCTTCAGTTTGGTGCAGAAATAAATCGGAACTGCCCACGGACTTCCCAGGAGTCTGCAGGCCTGGCAGCCCCAAGGACGGACCTAGTAGCACCAGGCAGTGGGGCAGCATCAACCTCTGCTCTGTAACTCTGGCTGCTACAGCCCCCGCAGGCCCTTTTCCAGCGCGCTGGGTTCCTGAGGCAGGGTCTGCAGCCCAGTGCACTTTCTTCTTCACCCGGGGCCAACCGCGCAGGTGCGAGATCCTGGTGAGGCACACGCCGACCCTCTCTTTTGCCAGAGCCAAATTTGCTGTGGAATGAGGCTGTGCACATCCTTAGCAGCCAGCTATGGTCACAGCAATCTGAGGCACCGGACTGTGTTGCTGAGAAATCCAGTGAAAGATCGGCAAGTGTGGGTAAGGGGCCTCGCAGCAGACTTCACATGTCCTGGCTGGTGTGCCCGCCAAGCGTGTCTTTGGTCCCAGCTGGGAAGGCAGAACTGACCTCCACCCCTGCAGCCTTCCGGGGCAGAACCCTTGCGGCAGGCAGTGTTAGTCCCACTTTGTAGACAGTTACAGAACAGCCAAGAAACCGAGTAGAGGGAGCTCAGGTTCAAACCATTTCTACCCAGTTGTGCTTCCTTTCGGTGGGTAGGAAGGCTGGTGGCTTCTCCCTGGAGCGGGAGTTATGTAAGAAGTTGTCATTTAGGAAGTCTCTGTCCCCTGGAACATGTCTAGGCACAGCCTTCTGGGAGGAAAGGGGGCTGTCCAATTGGTGCAGATTAGACCTACTTTCCCTACATTGGCCTAGGTAGTTAGGCGATTTGGTTCCAGAGCCTTCCCACATAGTCTCATCAATCCTCAGGGCTCAGCAACCTTTTATCCAAAGCCTCCTCCTTCTCAACACACACACACACACACACACACACACACACCCTCCCCCGCCACTGCCCCCCCACCTCGGTCCCCACCTCGGTCCCCACCCCCTCTTCAGGACTGCCTCCCAGCCCTGCCCCAGCACTCTGAATGAGGCCTGCTAACCAGCCCCTTCACCTGCCCAAGTCTCTGCCCTTCCTGGTGCTAATCTGCCAAACCCACTGGTGTCAAAATGCTCAACTCCTTAGCGGGGCTTTCAAGCCGTTATTGGTGTGGTCCAAGTCCCCGGGCATCGGTCAGCTGGGGTCTGCCTGATCAGAATTCAGATGCCTGAACTGCCTCCTGAGAGGTGAGGCCCAGAGGTCTGCGCTTATAAGCAACTCCCCAGGAGAATTCTGTTTGCATGAAAGTTGATAAATACCCAAGCAGTTCCCTCCCGGAGGCAGGAGGCCGCAGCTCCGGCATGAGTTGTCTCAAGAAGATGCCATTGGTGGCCTCAGAGAAGTAAGCCCTGGGGACTGGAGGTTTGCCCAGAGGCTGCCTCATGCTGTGTGCCAGGATCTCACAATATCTTCTGGCCTGTGACTCAATCGTGCAAGGGATTCTGAAGAGGGGGACTTCAGCTATTCAATCAATCACCCCCTCCTACCTTCCCATTGCCCCCTTCCCGTCTCAGTTTCCTGGGACTGTGAAGCTCAGAGGCCATACTGTCTCCAGTTTCACTGCAAACCCTGCCTCATAGCCCCTGCGTTACATCTGGACTCAGACGCCCCTCCTTTGCCCCTGCATGGATCAGGTTCTCCGCATCAGGCAGGGAAGGCCTGGCATGAGGAGTCCTGTGTCTACAGGGTATCTTCCCTGCCTACCTCCCAGTGTGTCTTGGGGCTAGGTTTGACCAGACACTTCCCCTCAGCCCTGTTTTCCCCTCACCCCTCTGTTTTCCCCTCTCTCTCTCCTTTCCCCTCTCTCTCTCCTTCACCAGTGGGTGCTGTTGAACTCAGACCACAGCTTTCACATTTGTAACATGTCCATTCCCCAGAGAAATCGGGAAAGGCCTACTGTGCGTCTCCTGTGCTTGGGTAGTTTCCCTTTGGCTGCAGCTGCTTCCCTGGCCTCAGCCACCCATCCCTAGAACCCCTCTTCCAGCTGGACCTGGAAGATTTCCAAGTTCCTGTCTCATATCCAGAACTGGCTGTGCTGAAAACGTGTCTCTGAACTCAGGTGAATTCCCTTAGTTCATACCATTGACTCTCAGAGAGGAGGTTAAACAGGGAAATGCTAGTGTCACCAGCATTGCCGCAGATGACCATGACTTGGAGCTTACCGCTCCTTGAGCCTGGTGTCTAGAGCTGCCAGTGCTCAAGGTCTGAGCAGACCACACAGAGGGTGTCAGGCACATATTTTGACTTGTGATAAGTGCTGCTTTATTCTGTTTTCCAGTTGATTCGTTGAGAACCTGTTCTACCATCAGCACTGCCAGCTCTCTGTGGGAGAGTCAGTGCCTGAGATGTCGCTTATCACCTACAGGCCTGGGCAAATGGCCCATGTAGTCTAATACTTGTCAAGTTGTCATTTTGAGGTACAAGTAGGGGACAGTTGGGGTGCCACAGAAGGGTTGAGTATGGTGGAAGCAGAGAGACTCCAGCTCACACCTGGTCTCTGGCCCATCCAGCTGGCGTCTTTGTACAAGTCTGTTTCCCAACTGTTAAGTGGGTTCAGTAATGTCCATCTTCCAAGGTTATAGCAGGGAGTGAATTTGTAAAACCCCAAGCTGGGCCTTGGGCAATGCAATACATTGCAGCTTTCTGGTTCCTTCGTCCTAAGTAAGAAGGTGTCTTGTCTATTTCCAGCAGCTTCCATAGGGTGCTGGGGTGTGGGGCATTAGAGAGGTCCTGTCACAAAGCTTAGGCTGCCAATGAGAGGGATAATGCATAGATATGGCTACCTGTCCACTGATGCTCTCATGCTCTCCTGCCCCGACGGGTACTACTGCTGAGGTGAGGGGTCCCCTGGGCTGGGGAGAGACCTTTGAGAATGACGATGGAAAAATAAAAGTCTGCCAGAATTGGCTGGGTGCAGTGGCTCACTCCTGTAATACCAGCATTTTGGGAGGCTGAGGTGGGCGGATCACTTGAGGTCAGGAGTTTGAGACCAGCCTAGCCAAAATAGTGAAATCACGTCTCTACTAAAAATACAAAAAAAAAAAAAAAAAAAAATTAGCCAGATGTGGTGGCACACACCTACAACCCCAGCTACTATGGAGGCTGAGGCATTAGAATCGCTTGAAACTGGGAGGCGGAGGTTGCAGTGAGCTAAGATCGCACCATTGCACTTTAGCCTGGGCAACAGAGTAAGACTCCCTCTCAAAAAAAAAAAAAAAAAGTCTACCAAAATACCTAGGGAGGTTTATTCTGAGCCAGTATGAGTGACCATGCACCAGGGAAACAGTCTCAAGAAATCCTTAGAAAGTGCACTTGAGACAATACAGTTTGGCTTTATATATTTCATGGAGACAGAAATTGCTGGTAAAGTCATAAATCAATACCTGTAAAGTATACGTTGATTCAGCCTGAAAAAGCTTACCGCGAAGCAAAAGCTTACAAGGCCTAGGTGAGTTTAGGGATTCTTTTTGTGGCAATTGATTGAAAGACTTAAGCTTTGTCTAAAAATCTGAAGTCAGTAGAAAGGAATGCTTAAGTTAAAATAAGGGGGTCTGCCGCCCATCATGTGATGCCTACCAGAGGAAGGTTGAGAAGTGAGCCATATTGTAGTAGGTCAAAAAATAAGACCTATTGGGCAGCGCTGTGGCTCATGCCTGTAATCCCAGCACTTTATGAGACTGAGGCAGGTGGATCACAAGGTCAGGAGTTCAAGGCCAGCCTGACCAACATGGTGAAACCCTGTCTGTACTAAAAATACAAAAAGTAGCTGGATGTGGTGGCAGGTGCCTGTAATCCCAGCTACTCAGGAGGCTGAGGCAGGAGAAACACTTGAACCCGGAAGGTGAGGCAGAGGTTGCAGTGAGCTGAGATCATTCCATTGCACTGCAGCCTGGGTGACAGAGTGAGACTCTGTCTCTAAATAAATAAATAAGAAAAAAAGAAAGAAAGACCTATTTAATGAGATTTTATGGTTTGTAAGGCATGATTCCCCAGACTCCTTCAAAAGGAAAAAAAAGAGTTCAGTCCTCAAGAATCTTCCCCAAGCCCCAGAGAGGCAGTGGAGCCCCTGGGATGGATGAGGGAAGCCGCCCAGCAGAGTTTCAGTGACTTGCCTAAAGCCACACAGCTGGGAAAACCCGGTGCCCTGGACTCCAGGCTCCTGATAACATTGAGGGAAGATCTGAAAAAAGGGCAGTGGCCACAGGTGCTTGAAGGGAAGGAGAGAGGGGCAGTGAAGAATAAGAAAAGAATGGAGGGGAGAAGGAAGACTGAGACAGTTTGGTGCCACCTCAAAAGTTAGGAACAGTGTTAAAGCTTATAAAAGGTTATAAAACTATTCCCTTTATTCCTTTTCCTCATCCTGCCCTTCAAAAAGCGAAGGCAAAAATGGCTCAGTATGCAGAGCCCCAGTCTGGAAACCTAGCTCATCACTAACTAGTTGTGTGGCTTTGGGCCGGTTTCCTAACTTCTCTGGATGTTTCTTTCCTCATTTACAAAAGGAGAAGGCTGGCTGAGGTGATCTCTGCTGTCTCTTCTAGCTCGAAACATTTCTGTGATGATCAAAGCAAAAATCCTGGCACCCCTTCTGTTTTGATTGCTTTGAGGTGGAGAAGCCGGCACAACTGCCTTGGGAAGGCGGCTCACTCCTTTTTAGTTCAGCCAAGGAAGATTCTGGAATGATGGGGCAGCCAGAAGCAGCCTGGAAGCTTCTGGAATGATGGGACAGCCAGAAGCAGCCTGGAAGGTTCTGGAATGATGGGACAGCCAGAAGCAGCCTGGTAGCTGATGCTGGGGTAGAGGAGCAGCCCACCTCCTTGACCACCCCCTCACCTCCATCAGCAGCCTAAGACTCTTCTGCCTCCCAGGAAACGGCTTAATTTATATCACAGTAGCCTACTTAAAAGGAAGCCAAGGATAACCTGCATGACGACATTAGTTTGCTAGGGGCTATCATGATAAAATAACATGGGCTTAAACAACAGAGATATACTGTCTCACAATTCTAGAGGCTAAAAGTCTGAGATCAAGGTGTTGGCAGGGTTGGCTCTTGGGTTTCTCTCCTTGGCTCACAGATGGCTGTCTTCTTTGTGTGTCTTTCTGTGGTTGTCCCTCTTGTCTGTGCATGTCTGTCCAAATCTCCTCTTCCTGTAAGGACACAAGTCATTGGATTTGGGCCCATTGTAATGACCCCATTTTACTGTAACTACCTCGTTAAGACCCTCTCTCCAAATACAGTAACAATTGGAAGTACCAGCAGTTAGAGCTGTAAGATACGAATTTCATGATAGTGACCATGGCATTTATTGTCAATGCTGGAATAATTCTAAAGAAATATTTTTGAACTTTTTATTGAAGGGTACAACATACATACTGAAAAATACACACATTAGATGTTTATAGCTTGAACATACTCACATAACCAGATGACTAGCTCCACCAAAACTTCTGCTCTGTGTCCGATGGTACTTATTCCCTCTCAGGTAAGCATCATCCTAACTTCTAACACCACATCTTAGTTTCTTTTGTTTTTGTAGTTTCTCTACAAAATCATACAAAATGTAAACTTCTGCATCTGCCTTCTTCAGTGGACATAAGCTTGTGAGATTCACTCATGTTGTAGGGTGCAGCTGTAGCCTGCTGATCCGCACTGCTGTGTGCAGTGTATAGTATTTCGTTGTGTGAATATTCCACAGTTAGTCTATGCTTTTTACCGTTGACAAGCTTTTGCGTAGTTCCCAGTCTGGGATCAACATAGACACGAAGATCCTACTGCATGTCTTAGATGTACATATTTTACCCTTTTCTCTTCGCATATACTTAGAAGTGAATTTCTGGGTCATAGGTTCTGCACATGAACAGCTCTACAAGAGACTGTCAAACACTTTTCCAGATTCGTTGCACCAATTTACACCCCATGCTGGCCGTGTGTGGGAGTTCTAGCTGCTCCAATTTTTTTTTTGTTTGTTTTATATGGCTTTTTTTAACTTCTACATGGCTGTTTGCTTTGCTTCTACATGGCTTTGTCCCCTCTACCTTTTCTAATCTGGCCATTCTGTTGAGTACATGGAAACGTCTTGCTATGGTGTTAATTTGTAGTTCTCTGATGTCTCCTGGCATTTGTTGACTGGCTACTTGGCTGGCCTCCTTCCTCTGTGAAGTGCCTTTTCAAGTCTTCTGCCCATTTTTCCTATTGGATTATTTGCCTTTTTTCTTGTTGTTTTGTAGGAATATTTTATATATTCTCCATGAGTCTTCTGCTGATTGTGTGACAATTTTTGGAGTCAAAGTAGGGGAGCCATTGATAGTAAGCTGTAATAGGTGCTGTAAACCAGGACGACTAGACAGATTAGCAAACTTGACTGCTCAGCACATAGTGAATTCCAGTTTTGTGAAGATTCGAAGAGACAAATTTGAAAGTATCAACAGCTCATATGAGAACAAAAGGGGGGAAAATGCCGTGTTTTCAGTATACAACTTTATAGGGCTCTCAGTTCCTTCTCTTCCTACATCTTTCTGAAGATGTTCACCTTCAGAGTCCAATACTGGGATGCGTTTTTATTCCCCTGTGGTGCTGATTTGGCACTCAGTTTTCTGTCTGTCTGTGATCATCTGCCTTAGCTTCCTTAAACTTCTGACATTTTATGATTCTCTTAGTCCAACCCCCTAATTTTATTAATAAAGAAACAAGCCTAAAATGGTTAAATGACATCCCCCAAGGTGACACAGCTGGTTAGTACAGAGCTGGGACTAGAATCCAAGGCTATTGTACTTTCTCCAAAGGCATCTTTGCAAGTCTTTAATATTTAAATCAACCCATAAGTACCTTTGACCATGTGCAAGGTCATCGGAGACATTGATGTCAGGTGGAATATTGAGGGTGGAGGGCAGGCCCTGGCCTGGAAGCTGGAGGACTTGGCTGCCGATGGTGGTGGCTCGGCAAGCAGCCTCTGCTTTCACATTGGCGAGATAATAAGGCTGCACTGGAGTGTCCTCTGACAGCTCTTCCATCCCTGAGTTCTACATCCAAATATGTCTCCCCTGAGGGAAGAGAAAGGGGAGCCAGTTTTTTCTTTTTTTAAACAGGACACAAGTAAGTAAGTAAAGTTTCCTTTGAAAGGAAATGATTGGGTTTCTTTAGTCAATAAAGAGAAAGGAGAGAAATTAGGCTTCAAATAAACTAAACTCCTTTGTGATGTGAGTGGTGCTGAATAGTCTCTCTCAGTTCAAATGGGCAAAAGGAAATGTTTGTTTATGGTTGGAGGCCTCCAGGTTATACCTGAGAGACTAAGTGATGTTACCTTAGGAGGCTGAACAACCTCCCTTGCAGGCCACTACATAAAGACATTTATATAATTTGAGACTCTTACAGTTGGAAGTAAGAGAAAACATATTCACATTGGCTTAAACAAACAAAAGTATTAGCTTATATGATTGAAAAGCCTATAGGTAGATCCTATTTTAGGATTGTAGGATCCAGGCTCAAATAATATTAGAAATCATTCTTTCTCTTTCTCACAATGTCTTCTCTTTGCTTTCCTGTGCATTGGCAAAGGAGAGCCTTTCAGGGAAGCCACCCCAGTGTTGGGGAAGTCATGGCTACAGAGTTACAGGCTTGTGTTTTCCTGCTTTAGCAACTCCAGCAGAATATTTTTTTTTTTCCAGCA
Source organism: Macaca nemestrina (assembly GCF_043159975.1). Classification (NCBI taxonomy): domain Eukaryota; kingdom Metazoa; phylum Chordata; class Mammalia; order Primates; family Cercopithecidae; genus Macaca; species Macaca nemestrina. The sequence goes on from NC_092135.1 coordinate 17,836,816, forward strand.
GATGTCCTGAAGTTGCCTCTTATGGGCCTGATCTGAATCCCTTGTTCATCATAGAGGGGACCGGCCCTGTGACCCTGATTGTCCACTGCTTCTCTGTGTACCTACCTCTGGGTATAGAGAGCGGGGTCCACCCCCAACCTGAGCTGGAGGGATTGTCAGGGACAATGGCTTTCCAGAACGTCAGGGCACTCGTACTGGAGGAAGAGATTATTTTTAGGCAGGCATGAAAACTGCTGTCTACTTAACCATCCAAGTACAACAGTGTGCAGAAAACCCCGGAAACTCAGGACAGGGTGGTGGCAAGACACTACTTTGTCTTTCCCTCAAACCCAGGATTCTAGGAAGTGGAGAGAGAGAAATAATATTTATCGAGTGTCAATATGCCGAGCAATGATGTACAGTCTAGTTTTATATCCCAGTCATCTTTCATGGAAGATACGAGTTTCCCAATTTTGGAATCAATGAAAATGAAGGTAAGAGAGTTCATAACTTGCTCCTTAGAGTTGCCTGCTAGCAAATAAAGGGGCCTAGCTCATAAACAAGGGGTCTTGCTTCTAAAATCCCCTTCACTGCACTGTGCTGTTTTGGAAACTGGGTTTTCAGTGCCCAGAGCTGTGTGAGTCATAAACATAAAGTTGAAAGGAGCCTTGGCTGTGGGGGAGGAGAAAAAGGTCTGGCTTGGGTTTTGCTCTGTCCCTAGCAGCTGCCCAGCTGGAAAACCTCAGGTGAATTTCCGGCTTTCTCTGCATCCCCATTTCCTCATTTACAGCTTGGCAGGTTTGGGAAAATCTATGCGGTGTTCCAAGGCTGACTGTGGCCAGTCTGTGATTAGGTGAGAGCGGGTGACTGGCTGTGCCGGCAATGACCCAGGTGGATGAATCCCAAAGTGGCTCTGGTGTTATATTTTGGGCTTCTGATTGTGGTTCTCTCCTCCTGTTATTCCACCCCCATGTTGTTTTCCTCTCTTCTCCATTCTCAGATGCATCTCGGGGTATGGACTCCCCCCAGGCCCCAAACATGCACCTGGGCAAATACAGCCTTGCTCTGGGAAGCATTACTCCTAGAAGAGTTCCGGAATTTCTGGAACCTAATGTCCTGGAGTTCCAGATTTCTGGCGCTTGCCCCACTGATGCCCTGACGCTCCTGCCCCACTGCTTCCCAGCCTGCTTTCTGGCTTGCACTGGTTTGCTTGGAGGAGTTATTTGGTTTCCTATGTCTTTCTCCATCCTCTCCCAGACTCAGCTCAGAACACCCACAGGTTGGGTCCCATCAAACCTGAGAGACCTGCAGACTCAAGTGTGGTCTCTTAAGTTTGGGAGGGCCGTGGCAAGACAGAGGAGGAGTCCTGTTCCTCACTCATGCAGGGCCAGCAGGCAGCCTCCCCAGAAAATAATTGGACTGCCCTTTGCCCTCCTGCCCTATCTCCATCCAGGCTTTAGAGCAACCTGAAGTTACTCTATTCCATGCACATCTTTCTGGGGCGGGATTGGGAAAGATGATAACTGATTTTTCTCCTTTAAGTTTGAAATCATTTTTCTAAGTACCATTACCCTAGAAAACCACTTTCTAAGTACCATTACCCAATATAAATACCATATATTTTCTAAGTGCCATTACCCTAATAAAGTAATACATAGTAATAAGTGTTTGTGTGTGTGTGTGTGTGTGTGCATGCATGTGTGCAATCAATTCTAGTTTAGTCCACACAGGATAAGACCTTGGCACACATGTTAATGAGATTCAATTTTTTCCGTATTTTTCAATAGACACATATTGAGTCCCTACTGTGCTGTACTAGGCATGTGCTGGGACACAGGTCTTGCTCTCCAGGTGCTCAGAGTGACCCAGTCATGGACATTTATCATTCACATCATGTGGTTGTGCTGTCTTGGAAGCAAGAACAGCATCTGGGAGGTTCTAAAAAGGTAGGGAGCCCTTCCCAGAGGAGAGGATACTTGAGCTGGTAGCCGTTTCCTGGAGTCTGTCTTGGACAGAGACATGGAGTGTCCTGAAATTAAGAGTCATTGGAAAAAAGCTGGAGCACTGGCCTCAGATGGGGACTGGTGATGAGGCTTGGAAGACAGGCAGTAGGGAAGTCACAAAAGGCTTGGATATGATGCTATGACGCTGGGATTGTGGTGTAAGTCACATGCCATCTGGATGTCTTGTTAAAATGCAGATCCTGACCACAGGTCTAAGGTGGGGCCTGAGCTTCTGCATGTCTAACAAGCTCTTGGGATATCCCATGCACTACACTCTGAGTAGCAAGAGGGAAGGTGCCCAGGCATCACTGAGAACTTCCCATAATCCCTTGAACCTATGTACCTAGGAGTTCTAAAAAGCGTAAGTGTATGGTCTAATTTGATTCATATAATATGAATTATGTGTAATGTGATTTATATGGTTCATGATTTTTACATGTACATCCTGCAGTCTAGGGAAGTTAAACAACTAGAGTTTTGTAGCTGAAAAGGGCTGCAGAAATTTAAGACAACCTCTCAATATACAGGCAAGGAAACTCATCTGTCATCTTTGAGGTCATTCCTGGTCTAAAAGCCCAAGTTTCTGTGATTTGAATGTGTTGCTCAAAGTTTTCTAAGTATTCAAAGACAAAGGTTGAATGAAAATCTTCGGTCAGTCCTGGGAAAGGCCCCAGGCTTGCTTCCCTCTCTGGGCTAAACTCTGGAGGAGGCTGTGGGGCTGTATCTCTGGGTGACAGCATTATAAACATGGAGACATAACGCTAGAGGTGATGCACTCGAACTGGTGGACACTCTTGATTGGAAGTTCCCAGTTTTCAGGCTGCTTCCACTCATTTTCTTTGCAACCCGGACCAAAGTGGTTCAATGATAGTCCGTCTTATTGTTTTCATCTGCAAAAATAGGGATATTAGCTCTCTCACTGCATGGTTGGGAGAATCAAATTGTCAGACCTTCATGAATGTATTGTGCACCTACCACGAACCAGACACTATGCCAAGCACTACAGACATAGACATAGGACAGATCCAGCCTCGAACCCCATGGAGCTCACATGGAGAGAAGACTGACATCCAAGGCACAAGTTCCAGCTAATTATGTCCAAGTGCACAGAGTACAGCCAAGAAGTATGGGGGCAATAAGGACTATAACAGGAAGGCCTAACAAAGAGGTCTCATGCAGCTTCCAGGAAGAAGTGATCCTTCAGCAGAGAAGTGAAAAATGAATAAGAGTTAACAAGGAGAGAAGAGAGACTGACTGGGTCAGAGCCCTGAGGCAGGAGCAAGTTGGCTGGCACCAGGAACCAGGAGAGGGTTGGATGTCAGGAGCAGGTACAGCAAGGAAAGGAGGAAGTTCAAGGAGAGACTGGAGGAATAAGCCTGGTCAGATCCTGTAGGATTTGTTAAGGATTTGGGACCTTATTCTAAGGTTAATAACAAGCCATTGAAAGGTTTTAAGCAGGGAGGTGATGTGAACTGTTCTGTGACTTAAAATCATCCTGGCTTGTATGGAGAATAGCTTGAGCAGGAGTGACTGGGAGACTTCCTCCTAGTGTAAGCAGGAGATGACGGTAGCCTCAATTAGGGTTGTGGCAGTGGGGATGGTGAGAAAGGGACAGATTTGGGAGGTATAACTGGTAAGCTTAGGGATCGATTGGATGTGGGGGTGAGAGAGGAGGAAGTAAAACAGGATGACTTGCACGTTCCCAGCTAGAAAACCTCAATGCATGGCATTAGAGATTATTATGATTGGGGGTAGTGCAGAGAGGGCAGCTTTGGGTGGGTAGCTGATCATTAAGGTAGCTGATCATTAATTCACTTTGGACATGTCCTATTGTAGGTATAGATAAGCTCTCCAAGCTGTGATATTGAGTAGGTAGTTGGCTGCAGGGTTCTGTCCGTAGTTGTCTACTGATGCTGGTGATGTTGATTTGGGAATTGTATATCCCTAGAGATGGTATTTCAAGTCCGAGTGATGGAGGAGGTGCCCCAGGGAGAGGGAAAAAGAAGGGAAGTAGAGAACTGAGGGCAGCTCCTGGAGGTGCTCTGTCATTTGGTGATCATCAAGTGAGATAACAGATGAAGATTAGCTTTAAAAATTAAAGCAGGATGTTCTCATTGTTGCACTGTACTGTACTTCGTATAACAATGTGCATCTCTGACATTTACTGCTGCACTTGGATGGGAGAGATTATATCTAATGTTCACAAATCTGCAAGACTATTTCCTCCAAGTTATTTTTGCCCCTATTAAAAGAAAAACCCACCAGGAGGGATTTATTCTTATCATGTCATGCAACGGTAATTTCATTTTCAAATCATTAACAGGAAGGCATCCTCATCTGATCATTCGCACCTCAAAACCCTATCTTAGAAGCTTGATACCATCTCAACCTTCCTGAGAGCTTGACTGATTTCTGTTGAGACCCTCAGCTCTAAATCAAACACAGTGTGAGCCTGGCTTCTGTGTGCACCTCTCTTACTATCTCTCCCATCAGTTGATTTTGTTTTTCTGCCTCTGGTCCTGGCATTTGGCTGCAGATTATTCCGAGAATTTCATTGCTAACTTACATGAGATGAACAGGTAATAAGAAATGGAACTTATTTTCTAATTTATTTTGAAACTGAATTCCAGATTCTATTTATGGGGAGGGGCAGAGTCAGCCTATGTTGAGTGAGAACAGTCTTTGACTCAGAATTTAAATGAAGTTTTGTTCCTTTTCTTTCTTTCTTTCTTTTCTTTCTTTCTTTTCTTTTCTTTTCTTTCTTTCTTTCTTTCTTTCTTTCTTTCTTTCTTTCTTTCTTTCTTTCTTTCTTTCTTTCTTCTTTCTTTCTTTCTTTCTTTCTTTCTTTCTTTCTTTCTTTCTTTTTCTTCTTCTTCTTCTTCTTCTTCTTCTTCTTCTTCTTCTTCTTCTTCTTCTTCTCCTCCTCCTCCTCCTCCTCCTCCTCCCCCTCCTCCCCCTCCTCCTCCTCCTCCTCCTCCCCCTCCCCCCTCCCCCTCCCCCTCCCTCTCCTCCTCCTCTTCCCCCTCCCCCTCCTCCTCCTCCTCCTCCTCCCCCTCCTCCTTCTCCTCCTCCTCCTCCTCCTCCTCCTCCTTCTTCTTCTTCTTCTTCTTTTTTTTTTTGAGACCGAGTCTCGATCTGTCGCTCAGGCTGGAGTACAGTGGCACAATCTTGGCTCACTGCAACCTCCACCTCCTGGGTTCAAGCAATCCTCCCACCTCAGCCTCTGGGGTAGCCAAGGATTACAGCCATGCACCATCATGCTTGGCTAATTTTTGTATTTTACTAGAAACGGGGCTCGCCATGTGGGCCAGGCTGTTCTTGAATTCCTGACCTCAAGCGATCTGCCCTTGGCCTCCCAAAGTGCTGGGATTATAGGTGTGAGCCACTGGACCCGGTCAAATGAATTTTCATAGGAAAGTATCCTTCCCCAGGACTGGTTCCAGACCTGGCAGTGGCAGTGGGGTGGAAGTTCTTGCTTTCCATAAAGTAAATCCAGTCAATTAAAAACAGACATTCTGCAGGAGTCTAGCTTGCCAGACTCCTATTCAAAGCTAGTTTGCTTCTTTTTAGCTTGTCTCTTAATAACAGAAAAGTTTATTGTTTCCCTTGCATGTAAAAAGGGCCTTCGTTGTCATAGAGAGGCATCGGGGGATCTTTCTTTCTTGCCAGCTGACATTGTGTTCTTCACCATGACACCCACAGGAAGAAATTCATTCCTGAACTTGTGGCCATTTCAATCGAATTACCTTAATTTGCATTTGAGACTCAGAAAGCATTGACTTTCGGCCTCCTGAGGTATGCTTCCCAGACAAAACGGCTGGCTGGGGCTGTGTGTTTCGGTGCCTGAGCTCTGGACCAGGCTGCCTGGTCAAACTTCTGGCCCTGACACTTTCCTGCTGTGTGAGTTTGGACAGGTCACCTAACCTGTCCATGCCTCCACTTTTCTATTTGTATAAGAGCATTGGAATTCAGTAGTGGCCACCTTGTGGAGCTTTTTGTAAGGTTTAAATAAGCAAGTGCAAGTTAAGTACTCAGAAGAGTATCTGTCGTACAGGTACTATATTAATTTTAGCTGAGTATTACCTCTATTCTGGGGCAGATGATTGGATTGTGTAATAAGGAGTATGAGCTGCCATTGATCACTGCTGCTATGCGCAGTGCCTGACATGCGATAATGAGGTGGATACTATTATTTTATCAATTTCACAGAGATATAGGTCTGTGGTCACATAGTTAATAAGTAGTGGGGCTGAAATTCAAACCCAGGTCTATTTGACTCCAAATCCTAGTCCTCACCTCCCCACTGCTGCCTCCACTGTACACTTTGCATGAAGAATGGGGAGTAAATAAGCAAGGTCAAGGTTATGTGGAAAGGTCTTTTTGGCCAATTAACCAGATGACCAGGCAGTTCTAGAGCATCCCTGCCCCTTGTCATTTCACCTGAATGGGAAGCCTGTGAGCATAGGGAGTTGGGGAAAGGCTCAGAGCTCTAGGCCTCAGGGGATTTGGAATTGTTCCCTCATTTTGTAATCCTACCTTCTATCAATTTCCTCCTTTATTATGTCCTCTACTTTTTGTCCACTGCTTGTCTTTAAACTCCAAATACCTCTGTGTGTGTCTGGGTGTGTGTGTGTTGTGGGAGTTAAGACCTTAGGGCAGACTGGGAAGAGCTCCATTACCCGGTAGTGGAAAAGAACTTTGGGCTGTTAATTAGGCTGTTAATCTGATCCTTTCTCTGCTACTGATTAGAAGGATAATCCTGAAAAAGTCACTGACTCTTTCTGGGCCTTATCTATGAGTTTGGGATTGAGGATTGGAAAGTATCTGACATCCTGTGGTTCTAGTCAGCCTTCTCCTAGATCTCTGACCTCTAGGAGTAGTCTTGGTGGCAGCGATAATGGTGGTGGTAAGGAGGTGGTACTGATGGTGGAGGAGGTGATGGAGATGAGGATGACAAAGGAAGTTGTTGTTAGAGGTGGTAATAATGATGGTGGAGATGGAGGTGAATTCATGGTGATTGTTACAGAGACAGGTGGAGGTGATGGTAGAGATGGTGGCAGTGGCTGTAGCAGTGATGTTGGGTAGAGGTGGAGGTGATGGTGGTGGGGGTGGTAGCGGCATTGGTGTTGCTATTGGTGGTGGTATGGGTGAAGGCGATAATAATGGTGGTGGTATGGTAGCAGTGTTATTAGTGTTGATAGAGGTGGAGGTGATGGTGGGGGTGGAAGCGGCATTGGTGTTGGTATTGGTGGTGGTATAGGTGGAGGTGATAATAATGGTGGGGGTATGCTAGCAGTGTTACTAGTGGTGGTGGAGGTGGAGGTGATGATGATGATAATGGCAGTGGTGGGAACAGTGGAGTTGGTGTAGAGGTGGAGATGATGGTGGTGGAAGCAGTGTTGGTGGTAGAGGCGGAGGCGATGGTGGTGGGGGTGGTAGCGGCATTGGTAGTGGTATAGGTGAAAGTGATAATAATGGTGGTGGTATGGTAGCAGTGTTATTAGTGTTGGTGGAGGTGATGATGATAATGGCAGTGGTGGGAACAGTGGAGTTGGTGTAGAGGTGGAGATGGTGATGGTGGTGGAAGCAGTGTTGGTGGTAGAGGTGGAGGTGATGGTGGGGGTGGAAGTGGCATTGGTGTTGGTATTGGTGGTGGTACAGGTGGAAGTGATAATAATTGTGGTGGTATGGTAGTAGTGTTATTAGTGTTGGTGGAAGTGGAGGTGATGATGATAATGGCAGTGGTGGGAACAGTGGAGTTGGTGTAGAGGTGGAGATGGTGGTGGTGGAAGCAGTGTTGGTGGTAGAGGTGGAGGTGATGGTGGTGGGGGTGGCAGTAGTGGCGGTGGTGTTGGTGTTTGTGGATGGAGGTGATGATGGTGGCCATAGGAGGAGCAGTGGTATGGTGATAGAGGTGGAGGTAGGAAAGATGGTGGTTAATGGTGATGGTACTGGTAGAGGTGGAGATGATTCCGGAGGTGACACGGTCATAACTGACAGTGACTCTTTTCTGACAGCAGTCACTGTGGTCAGCACTATCCCTCCAGTGTCTCCTTTGATCCTCACAGCAGATAGTGTTATCTCCATTTGCAGATCAGAAGTCTGAGGAGCCTGAATTTTAGAGAGTAAGGCTGAGCATCTTGGTGCTGGGTGGAATTGTTCCGGTCAGGTAAAGGCAAAGCCAGAGGTGTCCAAGGAATCCTTTGTCGGGAAATCTGTGGTAGGCATAGGGAGGGAGGGGAGTCAATACTGGCCATGTTCATGTTTTGTCCTTCCCATATTCCTTCCTGTGACAACCCAGTTGTACCCAGATGGAAATTGAGGGTTATAATTGTCAGATTTTATTCCCCGAGGCCACACAGCATAGAATGGCCTCCATGCTTCTGCACACATCCTTCTAAGTACTTTATTATTTGTGTACACATTTCCTTCTTTGGCAGCAGACCCCAGCCTTATGCTCTAGGTCTTGTCAGCTTCTCTGACAAGGGCTTATATCTTCCATGGTGGGGAAGGGCCCCTCGGGTGAACTATTTTGGCATAAGTGCATGTCCTCTGATATGTCTTTGGTAAATGGAGTTTTCTGTGTCCTGCTACACCCGTTGACCTGCATATGTACTTTGTACCCCATAGGGCCATCTTAGAAAGAAACAGACAAAAAAAGAGTTTTTAGTATAGAGAACTCAGGATTAATCAGTAGCAAAGGGAGCTTCAGGTTAAAGTCACCTGCCTTGAAGGTAGTTGTCAGAATCCAAGACTCCTCAACCTCAGTCTAGTTCTCCTTTAGGGCTGAGGGTGCTGGTCTTGTTTGGATGAGAAAGTGATCCCTTCTCTCCATTCTCTCTCCTTCTCTTCCTCTAAGTACAGAGATGGAAATGAGCCGGGCACTAGGCCCCACGCTTGGAGGACTAATACTGACCTCTTTGGACAGAGAAGCTGGCTTCAAATGGATTCCATAGACCTTTACCAGAGCCCCTCACCTGGAACTCTTTCCCTCCTGCAAACATTTATTGAGCAGCTACTATATAAAAGTTTTCTGTTATGCATTGAGAATACCACAGTGAAGATGGAGCATCTTGCCCTCCTTGAATTTCTGGTCTAGTTTACACTGCAGTGTTATGAGGATGTGGGTGGGAATGAAAATTCCTGGTGAACTCATGGAAGGGAACTTGATGTAGACTTGTGAAGTCAAGGAAGGCTCCCTGGAAGGAGTGACATGTAAGCAGAAACTTCTGGACTAAGATCTGGACTAAGTGTGGGCAATTGGTGTGAGAAGAATAGTAGGGAGGAAGGAAGAGAGAAGGAGGAAACGCAGGGGATGGAGGAGGGTGTGGTCTTAGTAAAAGAGCAGCATGTGCAGAGGCATGAAGGCTAAAGAAAAGAGATGGGGGAGGGAGCCTAGCAGGTCATGGGGACTGGGGCATAGAAGAGTGACAGCCTATGCTATGGACTGAACCATGTCCCTCTCAAGTCATATGTTGAAGCCCTAACCCCAAATCTGACTGTATTTGGAGATGGGGCTTTTAGGAGCTGTTTAAGTTTAGTTGAGGTCATAAGGGTGGGACTCTGAATAGGACGAGTGAACATAAAAGGACAAGGAAGAGAGCTTCTCCCCACCTCTGTGCCCTTACTTCTGCCATGTGGGAGAATGCAGAGAGATGGTGGCTATCTGCAAGCCAGGAAGACAGCCCTCACCCAGCACCAAATCAGCTGGCACATTGATCTGGGACTTCCCAGCCTCTGCAACCAGGAGGAATAAATTTCTGCTGTTCATCCCATTCAGTCTGTGGTATCTTGTTATGGCAGCCTGAGTTGATGAGTACACCCCATATCTGGACAAGGGTGGACAGAAACTACTTTCCTGCCTTTAGTCCTTGTTGCTAATTCTGTAGCAGTAACAAGAAGTGGTAGCTGGTGTCTGGTCTTACCTTTGGATAACCTAGGTCAATACTATCTCCCAGCTCACACCTCATTCTCTCTTCTGGGCCGGGTCAGCTGTAAAAAGACTCCCCTGGAGGAAACTCAGCTCTGTGCTCCACCCATGCTGGGCCTCCCCAGGCTGGGTTGAAAGGCCAGGCCCTGGCTAGTCACTCCTCTGTCTCAGTCACAGACTTTGGGGGCTGGTCCTACCAGGGTCTGGGAGCCCACTCAGTGACTTCCGGAAAGGAGACAGTGAGAAAGCAGGGTCTGTAGGCATGATTGTTTTTCTCCACACGACTGAAACGCCCATGCAGCAGAGGCTTGGCTGAGTGCACTGGCTGGCTTCATCTGAGGGCTGCATGATTCCACCAGGCTCTAAAGGGAGCTGGGCCAGTGCAGACAGCACCTGCCTGGGAAGCCCCATGTTTGGACTCATGGGCTGTGTGAATGTGGGCACCTCATTCCCCTTCTCCGGGGATTCTGCTAGCTCATCAGTAGACTAAACTCTGAGGTCTTTTCAGTGCCAGCATTCTAGAGTTTTAATTCTCTACTATTTATAGGGAGCTGAATTCCATTAAAAGTGCAGCCTTTCAGCTGTTAATCAGTGTTTATAAGTGGCATGGCTAGCGCCTGTGTGGTATGCATCGACTCGCTGTTTTGGTTGCCCCAGCTGCAAGCGTCTTCATTACATGCTCTGCAGCTTCCCCGGTGGGCTTGGAGGACATCATGCCCCTCGTTATCACCACCCACTCCTGTGCTGTGCGTTACTGGGGAAGAAGCATTTGGCTTCACCTGCCAGGCTGAGAGATAGCTACAGGTTTATGTAGCTACACCACATTGGAGGACTTACTATCAGTGGATTGAGAATAGATTGCGTAGAAAGTCACACAGCTACTTACAGTTGAGATCTACATAGAAAAATATTTATTTAGCAGATTCCAGGTGATCATTTATCACATATCATAAAGGTACAGGAGCACTAAACCACAATGATGACCCTAAATGCCATTTACTTTGAGTGCAAGTGTCTGTCCTACAGTTTTCAGACAGGAGGGTTTATTTTAGAAATATGTGTTTGTTATGGTAGTGATTGATAGGTTTTTCTTCTTGTACTGAAGCTTGTAGAGCAGAATGAAATAGCTGTAATGCTTAGCAAATTGCAGCCCATTTGGAATCTGGCTTCTGTGGCACATTTCAGAGGCCTCTGTACTCAACGTGGTAGATGGAGTTGCACTGGAGAGAGCGTTCTTTCCTGGGCTCCATCAAACAGCTGGAACAAGGATGAGACATCAAACCTTCTGTCTTAATGGACAGAGGCAGCCATCTGTGGCATTTATATCATTTTGAAGTTGTGGCCTGTGCCTTTCTAAAACCAAATCCCAACAGTTCTTCTGTCTTCGCCTCTAGGAAATTCCTCAATAGGAAAGAGGGCGTAAACAAAGACCTCCGAGCTGCGGGTCACTGGAAAAGTGATTGCAAGGTTTCCAGGAAAGTCCTAGCTTGGACTTAGACCATGTCAGAGGACGTGGTACCTGGATTTAGCTCTCAGGGAAGGTGCAATCAGTCCATGGTCAACTGCATCCCATGCATGCAGCTCCCAATGCCTCTCTGCCTCCTTTGACGAACTCGGCAATGGGTGGAGACTGCCTTCCCTGCCACCTCCCTGTTAGCTATTAAGGAACTTGCTTGCAGCTGACCCACTTGCCTTCTCAAGATGATCCGAATAAATAATGGGAGGGGAGAGGTGTGGGCTGGGAATGGCTGCGCATGACTTGATTTGTGGTGATCTTGAACAAAGATGGGTAGGGAGCAAGAGGGAAAAACTAGAAAAGAGATGCCACTGCTTGAAACATGTACAGAAAGAGGAGAAATGGAAGCCAAAAAGGAAAGGTGGGGAAAAACAAGAGGAAGGGGAAGGGAAAAGGAGACAGAGGGAGAAAGGAGACAGGATGGGGAAGGGCTGTGTGTGGAAGTGAGTGGGACTGCCAGGACGGTTGTCCAGGAGTGGAACCAGAGGGAGGGAGTTTGTAGCTACCGTCTGTTCTGACTGTAGACACTGATGAAAACATGATGCTTCAAAGGCTTCAGTGACAGTGCTAGGGCCCCTACCAGTGCCCACTGAGCCAGGGGCTCCACCTCAATGTATGCTTCTCTTAGACCAGTGTTCTCCAACTTGTGTGAGCAGCAGAGTCAACAGAGAGGGTTTGTTAACCCCAGATCATGGGCCTCACCCTCAGAGTCTCTGGTTCAGGAGATCTGGGTTGGAGCCTGAGAATTTGCATGTCTAAGAAGTTCCCAGGTGGCGCTGATACTGCTGTTCCAGGGAACCCTCCTTTGAGAACTCTGTCTCAGCAGTTAAAGACTAAACCAAGGTTGGTGCTGATTTGGACGCCTTAGGTCATACAAGGTCAGTGAGTGAGATCAACATCTCAGCTGGCTTGCAGAAGCAGATTACAAACACTAACATATAAATTGAGAAAGCGCTAAAATCTTTTATTGGATGTATTTGTCTCTTTCTGGCTCTTCATTCAACTAACCATATGCTTACTTTCCACTGGCAACTGCTATTTAAATGTCAGTTGACAAGCAGATGCTCCTCACCCTACTACATGCAAGTTAATTTATTGTCCACAAAGCCTGATGGAGTGCTCTCTAGCCATGCTGGTTTCCCACTGTCCCCGCCCACTCCTTTGTTGCAACCATACTGAGCCTTGCTGCTCACAGAAGGTAAGCTGCCTTTGTGTTTCTCCATCCCCTGCTCATGCCGTGTCTCTGCTGGTGATGGCCCTTCCCAGGCTCTTACTCTCCTTAACTGTCCGCGTGAATGTTCTTGCCTATGGGAATGTTCATCCAGCTCTTCTTGTTGCTGCAATGCTGTTTGGCTCAGACCATTCTCCTAGCCCTTAGATAAACCAGGCTGTGGCCACCTTGTCCAGCTCAGCTTTGTATCATCAGTACCTAGGACAGGATCCTTAATAGGCCCCAGCCATCAAGAAGCAATTGCCAACTAAATAAGCAAAATACAGAGAACTTGAATGGGGGGATAAGAGGAGGCTAGGGGCTGGTGGGGAGATGGAGATGTCTAACCCCTGCTCACTATGGTCAGGATTAGAGAGAAATTGAAAAATAGAGGCAGGAACAGGCAGGAGGAAGACAGAGCAGGCATATAATAATCCCAGAAATCCTAAATCATCATCAACATACCCCTGCATCCTCAAGACTTCAATGATTCTGTAAAATGGGACTCCAACAGTAGGTAGAAAAGTGAATATTTGGAATTTATTTAAATTACACAAAATATCTTTGCTTGGGAGGCGGTCAACTTTCCAGAAATTTTGTGCTTAATGAGAGGTAAGTATCCATTTTTAGTCGGTACTTATGTAAGATGGATGGACAGATGAACGGATAGAAGAGAGATGATAGACAGATGCAGTCATTGTAGGCTAGGTCACCAAGTCATGACCTGAAGTGATATTTTGTTTTAATTTTCTTTGGCTCCGTTGGGCTGGGACTTTACCTTCCTTTGGGCAGGAAACATGTTCTCCAGAGTTTTGCCAAATGCCTGTTCTTGGAGGACCTGGTTCTAAAACTGAAGCAAGACAGTGCATAGAAAATGTGTTGTATAGACCTGCCACTTGCTGTATCCCATGCTGTGAATGGTCAGCACTTGAGTCTAAAGCTGGGAAAAAAAAAACCCTAAAATTGCAGTTAAAAAAATGGGCTTGCTTGGCAATCGAGGGTAGAATCCAGTGTTCTAAGTAGTATGGCCACTCTGACCCCAGGAGATCTTGGGCAAATCACTTAACCTCAGTTTGCCCATGTGTAAAACAAGGGAGTTACAAGGCTGCTCTCAAGGTCTTCTCTTGCTCTCCTGTTCTCTAATGACTCTAAGATGGAATTCTGGGGAACACACTAGAAGTTACTTTGACTTTAAAGGTTAGAGGGGAGAAAATAGAGCATGGTGTCAGATACATCAATGCCACCATGTCCCAGGCTGCAGAGCTTAATGCACTTCTTAAGATTAAACCAAGCAGACTGCCTCTAATGCTGTTGAAATGTCAGCCTTCAGTTCAGGGTGGTGGTAGACATCTGCATTACTTCTGTTTTTTAAACAACGTTACTCTGCCAAGAATGAATCTGTGTCATGATCTAATGGCTCTTGTCATTTTAGTGTAGTGATCAAGGAGGAAAAATGAAAGTACTTTATGTGGAAAACCAGATAAGAAGGTATTTCATAACCCAGAGTGCAAGGCTGTCTGGAGTATAATACAGATCTATCAGGAATTCAGTTAAAACAGTTTACCTGCTTTCCATGAGTGGGTTCAGTTCACTGATCTTCATTCAAGTTCACGCTAAAGTTATTTAACTGCGGGCTGTACATTACACCACACCGACCAAAGAATTATAGAGGTTTTCCAGGTCTAATATACAAATCCATATTGATTGCAGCCAAACATGCATTTAGTCAAATCTTTAATACACTCTATTAGGGCGTGGATAAGACTTTAAAGCTTTGTCTTAGCCACGGGGTAGCTGGGCTAGAGTTGAACCAATCGTAAACTGCCAGAATAGAAAGTTACCTTGGGATGCAGTATGTATTCTCAACAACGTATCATCTAGAACAACAAACTTTTTTTTAATGTAAAAATAAGCAATTACTTGTCGTTATAAAATGGCAAATTTTACAAGGGGGCAAATTTGGTTTTCTTCCCTTGAGAGGCTCACCTCCATTACAGTGCTCAATGACCCATACCTCACATTTGTCATCGGCTGTACCTCTGTGCCTAATGCTCCATTTTCCTAGAGCAAAACTGTCTTTCAAAACACAGGAAGAAACGCGCCAGCCATTTTTCCCACCTCCAGTTGAGGTAGGGGAAGTTTATCCCAACAGCCCTGCCAAGTAGTTGGCATGATCTGCATTATTCTAGGATAGCTAGACAAAGTTTAGAATGAGAAATGCAAAATACATCCTTGTGCTTTCAGGATTATTTAGGTTTTAAATGATTTAGAGTTCCCTTATATGGAAGGCTTTCTAGGAAAAGACTGGCTAAACCTGTTCCTCACTATAGCTGAGAATGCATGCTCAGAAATTTAATTCAGCAGTGGTTGCATTGTAGTGTAATAAATACAGGCTATTTGGGAGCTTCCTTGGGGCTTCCTTGGTTTGATATGACTGTCTGGGATGTGGTTGTTAAAGGGACAGTTGGGGGAATGGGAAACGGGAGAGTCTTGCTACTCTGGGGAGGGGCTAGGAAGGATTCTTCCAGTGGATGTCCAATACTGTAGACACTAGCCACGTGTGCCTGTTCCCAACTGAGGCATATTGTGTGAGTAAAAGCTATACTGGGTTTCAATGACTTAGTATTAAAAAATGTAAGACATTTCATCAACAATTTTTACATTGATTGCATGTTGAAATTACCTGTGAAATAATTTGAGAGTGTATCGGGTTAAATAGTATTAAAATTGATTTCACCCACCTCTTTTTCTCTTTGAATGTGTCTACTAGAAAATTTAAAACTACATATATGGCTCACATTCTATATTTTCAGTGGACAGCACTGTACTGTATCCATTTTACATGGTGGACTTGTGGTGTTTACTTTCTTGCTTGTGTTTCTGTATTTTTCAAGCTGAATGTATAGCAGACAATATTGTGTTTTGAGAAAAAATATATAGCATGGATTGTGGAGTCTGGCAAGGATGTGTCCTAGCTATTGCACTTGGGCAACTAACTTTCTCTGAGCCTACACTCCGTCATTTGTTAAATTAAGAGAATAACTACTTTGACCTCACCAGGTCAAAGCTCTCCGGGTTGTTGTTAGGAGTGAGAAATGCATGGGAAATTAGCAGAGTGCTTAGCACAGAAACTGGCATAGGAAAAACTCAGTAATAAATATTCTGCATTTTTGTAGGTTATATCAAAACACCCATCTGGTGCACAATGTGAAAATCTGTCTCCATTTCTAACTCAGGTCTTTGTCTCTCCTGCTCTACAAGTTTGTCCTTGCTATTATATCTACCTACTTTTACACCCAGAAAACCGAACTTCCCCTTCTTTGCCTCATCATTGCGACTCTGAGTTGGTTTTCTGTTAGATTTGTTCACACTGAGCTTCTTCCCACTTAGTTACTTTAGCTCATTTTTGACTTCAGAGCAGGAATTTTATCCTGGCTACAAACCGCGCCACAACTATGTACCCCTGCCCTTTGCCTTGTACCTGGAGGCTGGGTCTTGCTTTTTACTGAACTCTGCTGCTTTTGATGGGATGATCAGCAAAGGACAATTGACACCAGGCCAGTGCATGTGGGAAGCTGTCAGAAGCGTAAGGGTCATATAAACAAGAGATCAAGAGAACCGAGGAGCAAAGACAGGACAGAAGAAAAGCAATGTTATCATTCTCTCCCCTTGTTTCACAAGCCTGCCTTCTCTTCTCACTGCCTTTGTCTGTTGGCTGTAAAAGCTGTGCTATGTTCAGCTCATGGTTAGTACAAGGTGTTTCTCATCGCCTTTCTAGATTCTCACCGCCTGAAGTACAACCTCCCACGGTATAGCACCGTTCACATCTAAAATGGCACTCAATTTCCATATTCTGGCCAATAACTCCTCAGATGAAGATGGTTGTAGATGTTCTCTGAAATGCAGTGACAGGGAAGAGAAAAATATGCAAACTTTGTCAAAATATGTGGCTTCCTCGGGTATGGTCTTTTTCCTAGTTCCTTCAGAATTAATGAGCCTCTCAGTCAGAGCTGAATGAGATGCAAACAAGGAGCAGGAACTTAAGATAAATTTGGAATAGCACAGGTGGCTGGGGGCACCTGTACTCCTCAAAGAAGTGGGAAAAAAAGTCCCTGATTTCTTACCCATTTTTTAAAAATCAGAAATACGTTTGTTGTTGTTGTTCCTATCCAGCACCTGTAACTAGGTGATTCAGAATAAACTCTTGAATTAAGGTGGTATTTTTTTTTCACCATTTTTCATCAGATCAATATGTTACCTCACCTATTTTAGTTTCAGATTTACTGGATGTTCTCAGGATAGCAAACTCAAAAAAATAAACAAATTGGTTTATATTTCAAAGTTTAGACTGGGAGTTGACAGGAGAAACCTGCTCCTTGCTCACATATAGATTTGTGGAGGATTTGAACACAGCTAGGGTCCCCTCCAACAGCAGGGAAGGAATACCCAGGCCAGTGCATACAGGAGGCTCACCTCTGGATGTGTGAATGTGGCTGTTTGTTCCTGGAGCATTTATTGGCTTATCGAGACAGAATTTTACTCTGTCAGCCAGGCTAGAGTGCAGTGGCACATTCATGTCTCACTGTAGCCTTGACCTCCTGGGCTTAAGTGATCCTCCCACCTCAGCCCCACAAGTATCTGAGACCAGAAGTGTGTATGTACCACCATGCCTGGCTAAGTTTTTCTTTTTTTTTTTTTTTTTTTTTGTAGAGATAGGGTTTTGCTATGTTGCCTAGGTGGGTCTCAAACTCCTAGGCTTAAGTGATTCTTCTGCCTTGGCCTCCCAAAGTGCTGAGATATCAGGCGTGTACCACCATGTCTGGCCCCCATTTATTAATAAAATATTTACCATGGGTCATGGGCAGGAAGCATTCATTGCCAACTGTCACTTCCCTATGGTTTTCCTAGAAAATCAGAGGATTGAAATTGTGAGTAAATGTTTCTTACTACAATTGAAATAGAGGGAGGAAGCATTTCTGAAAATGCAAATCCTGCTTTAACATAGCAGTTCTCTACAGGGGAATTTATTCTGGGGGTCTTGGCTTCTTACAAAAAGAGAGCAAATGCTCCGCAGATACCCTGATCTTCCTTTTTTCTTTTTTTGTCACTGTAGCTAAACTCTCCAGAAACCTGTGATTTCAGTTGTTTATGGTCTGTGTAGCATCTTTATCGCTGTCAGAATCGCAGAACTAGTGGTGGTTACATAAGTTGGAATACAAACATGGACATGCAAACAAATGTCCATGCAGTAAACATTTGATCTAAGAAGGGGCCTTTGAGTGGTCTCTTCTCTAGGGCCTGATTTCTTCTGGGCTGCTGACAGCACAGCTCAGAGCTGCAAAGGAAGGGGAACATGCTACTGGCTGAACTTGAAGGAAGTTTTATATTTGCCATCTCTGAATAATTCTTTTTCCCCACATGAGGGTGGAAGAGATGAATCTAAAAGTGTCTGAAAGAAACACATGTGCTGTTGCGGATACGAGCATCACGATTATAGGTGTGCATACCTAGCATGTATATGTCCAGCAAACATTCTTGGTGACAGGCTATTCCTGATTTTGCTTCCCCTGAAACCGAATGCAAAACCGGTGTTATTAAATATGCTGCTTGGTTGCCAAAGGGACACTACTTCCATTAGATTTAAAAATATCACTAGGTCGTCTTTGTGCGGACATCCTTTAAAATACAAACACTGCTTTATCTAATGCAGCTATACTGCATGTATACATCTTTTTCTTTAAAACAAAAAGACAAAACTAGATTTATGGGTAACATAAAATGCTTTCTGGATACACAAACACCAATGAAAACATTTTAAAAAAATTGACATCAACCGGTATAAATACACTGTCTAAAGCATTTAATGGTCTTTAACACAGTCAACTCCCCCGGGTTTGAAACAGTGTTAAATTCTCTCTTGCTTGTGGCAAAAGCTGTCAAGTCCAACACTGCAAAAATTGGTACCATTTCCTGGCCAGTAAGCACAGAACAGAGGAGCTAAATATTTTATGGTTTTATTTATTTATTTACTGTGTTCTCATGCTGTGTTTTTCTCTTTTCTGTCTCTCCCTCCTGCTCGTGTCTGCCCAGGGCTGATTGTTGTGACATTGGCCGTATGCTGGATGCCCAACCAGATTCGGAGGATCATGGCTGCAGCCAAACCCAAGCACGACTGGACGAGGTCCTACTTCCGGGCGTACATGATCCTCCTCCCCTTCTCGGACACGTTCTTCTACCTCAGCTCGGTCATCAACCCGCTCCTGTACACGGTGTCCTCGCAGCAGTTTCGGCGGGTGTTCGTGCAGGTGCTGTGCTGCCGCCTGTCGCTGCAGCACGCCAACCACGAGAAGCGCCTGCGCGCCCACGCGCACTCCTCCACGGACAGCGCCCGCTTCATGCAGCGCCCGCTGCTCTTCGTCGCGTCCTGGCGCCATTCCTCTGCAAGGAGAACTAAGAAGGGTTTCTTAAGCACTTTTCAGAGTGAGGCCGAACCCCAGTCTAAGTCCCAGCCATTGAATCTCGAGTCACTGGAGCCCAACTCAGGCACGAAACCAGCCGATTCTGCTGCAGAGAATGGTTTTCAGGAGCATGAAGTTTGAATGAATGTCAAGTGAGGGAGCCTTGAGTGGGAACTGGCCCTCCTCCCCCCAACAAAACGTCACCCTCACTCTGCAGTCTCAAAGTATGCCCCCATCAGGGATGGAATGGACACTGGAGGCTTTGCAAAAGGCAGATGCCCAGCTCGGTGGCTTCTAAGGGCTGACTCTGCCAGCATGGCCTTGACCCTGGCTACACAGACACGGGGGTGAACTTTCACGCCACCTCCTTCCTTGAAGTACATACTGACAATTCAGCCAGACTGAATTTATTCAGAATGCTTTACACTGCCTCATTATTTGCACAGGAACAAAGAGAGAACAGGGACTCCCGCTCCCTACCCAGAATAAAAGGACACCCAGAAGCAACTCAGGGAGGTGTGGGGGGTTGGGGGCGAGGGCTGGAAGAACAATGCGGGAGGGGGTGGCATCTCCTTCAGCTTCAGCAGTGTGCCGAGAAGAGGGCTAATTTGAGGAGCAGGATCGTGGTGGGGAGCCCTGGCCTGAGGGCCGAGGCAGAACTTCCCCTTTTCTTGGGCCTTGGCCCGTTGCAAAGAGGGGTGTTGCAGCAGCTGATGCACACTGAGTTCAGTTTCCCTGGCGAGCAGAAGGACTGGTACCCGGCAGAGGCGATGAGACAAGCCGCTGATGACGCACAGGATTTGCGGTACATGATCCCTGCAACACAGACCCAAAGGAGCCGAGTTAATGTGCACTGGCAAAAAAGATACCTGTCCCTCTGTCCAAATCCAAATGGACGGCTCTTCCTTACTCCTCCCCCAGCCCAGAGACTTGGTGAGGCCAGGGAGGTGCTTCGGATTGTCTCACTGATACTCAAAACACACAAGATAGATGGTGAAAGAGACAGGCACTATTTCATTAGTTTTAACCAAACTGTTCCAAAAGCTATTTGAGATGCCAATACCAGTGAATAAAGAGCTGTTAAAATGTAGGTCTATATAAAAGTCAGAGTTCACATTGTGTACAAGGCAGTTTTTTTTTTTGGTTCAAACTGTCTCATGCCAGTGAGGACCACAAGCAGTGCTTCTAGATCTTATCTCTGTTATTGCTTTATAAACGGCCACAGAGGGATGGCTCTCAACTATGTGTTGATGAAATCCTGAGGTTCTGTGAAGACAGACCAAATCCCTAAGGGGAATAAATATATTCCTACTGAAGGGGCACCTGGCTGTGTATCCCTCACAGTCTTAATTCTCAGACGCTCTGCCCTCAGGACACATGGCCATCTGCCAAGCCAGCACCACGCAGCTAGCACTCAGTGACACATACTGGGTGCAAAAAGGAGCGTCCCAAGATGACCAGGGGGCCTGTCTCAAAGAGCATGTGTGGCCTGTCAAGCTGTAGTCATCAAATGAGGGTGTCTTAATCATTTGATTTCTTAAAGGTGGAAGTTTACTCAATTCAAATAATACTAGCTGAACTTCTTTAAGGGTTTTCCTGTCTCCCAGGCACTATTCAGACAGCTGTAATGTGTCAGCTTCTTCACTACCCCCAAGCAACCCTACGGGGGAGGCCCTCATGATCACTACCATTTTACAGATGCGAAGCCTCAGGGCCAGAGAGATTCAGTAACTTGCCCAAGGTCACAGGAAGTGGAGCAGCTGGGATTTGAAGCCAGCATTCTGGCTCCATGCTGTCAAGACTGTGTTACTATATAGCAGCAAATTGGATTACCAACTAACCACAAAAATGGTTGGGATATTTTAGGGGGAGGGGGCTTTACGCTGAAGATAGCTCTTGTTGTGTGGATATGTATGTGGTTTTTTTTTTTTTTTTAAATAAGACAGAGTCTTGCTCTGTTGCCCAGGCTGTAGTGCAGTGGTGCCATCTCGGCTCACTGCAAGCTCTGCCTCCCAGGTTCACACCATTCTCCTGCCTCAGCCTCCCTGGTAGCTGGGACTACAGGCACCCACCACCACACTGGCTAATTTTTTGTTTTTTAGTAGAGATGGGGTTTCGCCGTGTTAGCCAGGATGGTCTCAATCTCCTGACCTTGTGATCTGCCCGCCTCGGCCTCCCAAAGTGCTGGATTACAAGCGTGAGCCACTGCACCCGGCCATATATGTGGCTATTTCATATTAATGATTTTTTTTTTGGACAGATAATATTTAATACTAAAGCTAGACTTAGAATTCAGGTCTTAATCGTGTTTGCTGCCTTGCACAGCTGAGGGATATAGCATCCTACTAGTAACCGGGTCTCCTTACCCACTCATTTCCTACAAGTGTATGGGCAGGTGTGGTTTTGGTTTTGGCTCCCGCCTCCTTGAGAATTGCCACTTTGGGTGCTGTAGAAACAGTAAGGAATGAAACTGCCTAGAACTTCCAAGCGGGAGGTAAAGAAGTACTTTAGATTTACCTTAAAACATGCAATTTTATGTCATTTTTCCCCCTCTAACTGCATGTTTGTAGGGACTGATTTTCTAAGACCATTACAAAATCCTGGAAGGTGGCTGCTCTGGTAAGCTAAAGCCGAGGTACAGAGGATGCCTGTATCCATGTGTGGGAGGCACTGTTTGATTTCTAAGCAATACACTTCAGGGCATTGCCCATTTATAGATTTCCCATAGTCTCTACATTTGCCATCCATGGCCCTTTTTAGGAAATCATTCTACTCTTTTTATTCCTAAGTATGAAAAACACTAACTGGCATTTATTTGCCACTTCCTAAGTTTTTTTCTTTAAGTGAATTTTTAAACTTAAAAATTTACTGAATATGTTTTTCTCTTTAAAAAAAGTCAGTAGTGTGAAAATGGCCGTTGGCCGTTGAGTACCCCTGCCAGTTCCAGGCCCTCCACCGTGCCCCTGGAGGCAGATGCTGTCATCAGTGTGGCGTGCTTTCTTCCAGGCTGGTTTCTCTACATTTACATATATGCCCACGGAGAAATTAGGCCCGTGTGTTCGCACACATTTGTTAACAGTATCACAACCTGTATGCTACTCTGCGATTTGCATTTTTATTCAGTGACATGGCTGGGAGCTTATTTTTTTTTTTTTTTTTTTTTGAGACGGAGTCTCGCTCTGTCACCCAGGCTGGAGTGCAGTGGCCGGATCTCTGCTCACTGCAAGCTCCGCCTACCGGGTTTACGCCATTCTCCTGCCTCAGCCTCCCGAGTAGCTGGGACTACAGGCGCTCGCCACCTCGCCCGGCTAGTTTTTTTGTACTTTTTTTAGTAGAGACGGGGTTTCACCGTGTTAGCCAGGATGGTCTCGATCTCCTGACCTCGTGATCCGCCCGTCTCGGCCTCCCAAAGTGCTGGGATTACAGGCTTGAGCCACCGCGCCCGGCCGGGAGCTTATTTTTAAGGCAAACTTTGCAAGGTTAAGGATCAGTGATGAGGTAGGTTAGTTGGATACATAGTGTATGTCATTATGAAGAGATGGACTAACAGAGCCATAATCTTTACAGCTGCTGAGACCCTCATATGTCATTAGTCAGAAACAATTTATCTTCATAAGTGGCACCATCTCTACTCACTGAAAGTTCAGCCTCCTGGGTTCACGCCCAGGAGAGGTACAAGCTCTCAAGTTGATGGTTCATGAACTGAGGGCACCACAATGAGGTTTTCTGAAGGGGAAGGTTGACAGCTCCATAAGAAAAGGGGCATTTACTAGATGCTCCAAGAGGGAAGAAAGAGAAAGGTATCTGAGGTCAGATAGGTGTGTCCATTGCCAGGATGGCTGCTCTAGGCCAGGCATCCTGAGGAGGCCCAAGGGCCAGCAGGTTTCTAGGCATGAGGGCCATGAGGCTCAGGGTAGCTGTGGGCTCCTATGAGCCTCCCTTGCTTAAGATCTAAGTCTGGAAACTGGCACGAGAGATGCTTTGGGTGAGACTGGATGTAATTGAAGAGGTTTCTAACCAGATGAAAGGAAATGTGGAGCTAGGCATCAAGGTAAGTGACAGGCAACTGGCTGGTGTCGGGCTAAGGAGGAGCTGACTTTGGAGACATTCAAGAAGAAAAAGTACGCTAGTTCTAAACTGGACAGTGGCAGAGGAAACAGGTAGGAGTTGTGGCGCTAATAGAAATTGGGAAATTTGAGATTAAAGAGGGTTTTCAGAAAACAAAGGCATTTTACTTATCCTTTTGATGAAAATTCATGTGGTGGAAATAACACGGTGCCTCCTTTGAGAGAGGTGGGATGGGGCTGAGTGGTGAGGCTGGGGCAGAGGGACTGATATTTGGAAAGGCTGATGTTTGCGGTCTGCAAAGAAGTGGAAATAAGTCACCTCTCCCACAGCTTCAGATAAAGAAAAACTGTCCAGGTTCATTGTAGGCACTTCAGCGGGCAGGCTGGCATGGGAACGGAGGTCCAGGGACAAGCAGGGATGGTTTTGGGGAATGCTGAGAGCTGCCCTGTGAGGAACACGTGATTGAAGACCACACAGGCTGCTAGGTAGCTTTAAGAAAATGCCCCTGGGGTTTAGACACGAATGGCTGCCTGCACTGATGCAACTGGTAAAGAAAGCCACAGGAGAGACTCGGAGGCACCAAGGAAGAGAGGGGTGTAGAATAAAGACTCACACTGGAAGGAAATAAGGAATGCTGCCAGGTGGGGAGGGCCCAATGAGAACTTAGAACTCCTGAACAGTTCCATCATTCACATGCTTAGGATAAATTCCAGGTAGATCTAAGATTTAAATGTTGGGGGGAAAGAAACCCATAAAAGTACTAAATGACACTTTGGAACCTTGGGAGTTTTATGTAAGAGTTGTAAAAGCTATTCTATGACACAACACCCAGAAGCCATTACAGAAAATACTGAAAAATTACACTATATACATATACAAACTCTGCCTATTGAAATCCCTATACATAGGATTAAAAAAACAAGTGAAATATTTGAAAAAATAATTGTAATTCCAATCACAAAGCAGATTTCCTTAATATGTAAAAAGGTCCTAGAAATCTGTAAGGAATAAATAATAAATCAGTAAGGAATAAATAACTCATTAGAAAAATAGAGAAAGCAAATGAACAGACAGTTCACAGAAAAAGAAACAGAGCTTTGAAACACATGAAAAGATACCCTCTCGTATCATAAGAAGAATGCAAATTAAAACTACACTGAGACGCCACTATCACTTGGGCAGAGATTTAAAAGTTTATTATGAACACTGTGTTAAAAGTTTATTATAAACACTGCGTGAGTCTTAGAAAAAGGTCCTTTCCCACATTGTTGGTTAGGAGAGTAAATAGGTATAATTTCCCTGAAGGCAATGTGGCAATAGCTATCAACATTGCAAATGCATGTACTCTGTGACCTGGCAATTCCACTTTTATGTATGTATCCTACAGACATATTCACACACATACACAATGACTGTACACAAGGTTTTTCATGGCAGAGTACAGTGTCATGGCAAAAGAATAGACCATCACTCTATCCATCACCAGGGCACTGGTAAACTTCCAGTGTCTTATCTGCACAACGCAATTCCACAAAGCCATAGAAGATGATACTGAGTTTAAAACAAAGCAAAGTATGTCTGGACAGTTCCTTCCTTCCTTTTCTCTCCCTCCCCTCTTCTTTTTTTTTTTTTTTAAAGAGTTTGTTTCTTACTATGCTTCAGATGCAGTTTTAAGAGCTTTATGAATATTAACTCATTTAATCTTTGTAGTAACTCTAGCAGTAATCCTCATTTTGCAAGTGGGGAAACTGAGGCAAAAATAGGGTATGTAATTTGCTTAGGGGCCATTCAGGTAATATGTAGTGGAGCTGGGATTTAAGCCCAGGAGATCTGGATTTATAATCTATACTGTTAACCATTATACTACACTGCCTACCATGCTATAACATGCATCCATTGGGGAAAATAAAAATTAAACACACACATTTTGCATGCATATGCATAAAAATTTATGGAAGAATACACAAAAAAGATAACATTGGTTGTCTCTGGTGTGAGATTCTACTTGGCCACAGGAGAGGAGTGGGAAAAAACTTTTGACCCTTTCTTACCATTTAAAATCAGAACCATGAGAGTAAAGTATCATTTTTAAAATGACGTCAATAAACACCCCCAATGAACCATCCTCAAATGGCTTCTTTCTCAGCGTAGTACAAGTTCCCTCCTAGCTGTGTCCACCAGAGGGCTCTAGGGAATGACACTCTGAAGAAAAGAGCCACCAGGAGCTGCCCCAAAGCCCAAGTCTCAGGGTCACAGGGCAGGGGTACTTGTGCCTGTGGTTCTCTCTGCTTTTCCTTTAACCCGGACCCCATGAGATCAGGTCTGAGCCTGAGGGAGGAGGAGCTGTGAGTAAAACAAGGGCCTTGTCATGGACTGCTGGTGGGGGCAGAGACTGGCATAAGGGCAGTCAGAAGGATCCATAATTCAAAATGTACAAATCCAACAGTACCATTCCTCACCATGTACCTTCAAAACAAAACACACTTTCACATCCTTAATAGGAAAAAGGTACATTTATACTATACATGGTAAGCAGCAGTTGAAGAAAAGTACAGAGCTCTATTCTGATCTGGAAAGTTCTCAATGACAGTTCCAGAATGATAGTTAAGTATACCATTTAAGAAAGAAACCACAAAGCAATACAATACGTGCTCCAGTGCTGTGTCTGCAGGGGGATGTCTGTGCACACACCTAAGTGTGTGAGTTGCCATCTCTAAGTCATACCACGGCAATGCACCAAACAGTGTGGTCCCTTTAGGGCTGGGTGGTAGTCAGGAACCACTTTTAATTGTTTGACAGGGGTCCACAACACGATGACACATCTCTGAAATATGAGATAGGTCTGGCAAAGAACACTACAGTTCAGCACAACTGCAGCAGCAACATGGGCAGTAAGGGATGGCTGGGTTCTAGCTGGACATGGGCCCGGTTCCCTTGAACCCTCATGGCTGGCCTCAGAAACCACCACTGCCGGGTTAGGGTAGGAGAAGGTCATGACCAAGAACAGGGGAGGGACACCATTTGGAGACTTCCCCAAAGAGCTGAGAGATGCTTCCTGCCTTTCTTCCCTGCATTTTTCTCTTAATCGCTTCTAATACACTACATATTTTACTAATGTGTCTTTATTAATAGAATGTAAGCTCCAGCAATCAGAACAGTGCCTGGCACATAATGACACAAGTATTTACCAAAGGAATCAATGAGTAAATGAAGGGAAGAAAAGGAGAAGATGACAGAAGGAAAGCGGGTTATTTGAAGGAGGTCCGGAGGTGCTTTTCTGACTGGTTTTGAGTAGGACTTTATTCCTAGGCTGGTGTCGCCTGGGTAACAGAGGTTACATAAAGCTACAATTCACCTCCAGGCCTTGGTTGACAAAGGCAGAACTGTGAGAGGCTCTGATCTTAGTTAATGCAGATGCAGACCCAGAGCTAGAAGGCTCCACTGGTGGATGAAGGGCTGTCCATCAAATGTAGCTCGGATAATCCCAGCTTGGACCAGCTCCCAGCTGCTCCACCCTGCAGGGGCAGAGATGTGTCCTGCCAAGGCCAAGTCATTTCTCACGGCTCTAATCCACAGACCAGGAGTGTGCCCGTGGAACACACCACCCACTATCACCAAATTAATCAAGCCACCCAGCGTTTAAAACGTTAATCCTCTTTAAGTCTTTAGAGAGGTGATGGCCTCCTGGGGGCTCTTGGATTGAGACGGGTGGCTATGCGTGCTTGCTTTAAAAACACCACAAATTGTTCTCCCTGAGGAAGTCATTCATATTAATCTGCCTTATTTATTTGGATGTGAATGATGGGCATGCCAAGGAATGAAGGAAAGGATAAATAAAATACTGAGGTTCCTTCCCAGGCACTTCATTCCACTGTAGCCGTTGTACCTATTCCCTGGGACCCAAGAAATCAGACTATAAAGGAATTTACACTCTCCGGAGTTCTGCTGAAAAGGTAGATGTGGAAATAAGGAAAAACAGACTGGATCCTCTGTACCCTACGCACTGGAATTAAATATAAATTTGGATTGAAATGCATCCAAATCGATGCCACAAAAATACTTCTGCGCCATTGTCTGTTCTCCCTGCTTTACAGACGTTAGAAATGATCCTTCCATGTTAAATGGACTAATAGGAGTAAAGCCCCTGGTGAGGGGGGTTCTTTTGTTATGTATTATTTGATAACATGTATGTGAGTTATGAAGCACAGTCGTAAAAGGAACACTTGTAAATCCTCCATCAGTCTAAGAAATAGAATTTCATCAACTATTGTCATCGTTTTACAACAATCTCACAGTCTTGTACTCTTACCTTTCCCAAGAGTTAACCGCAATGCTAATTTCATAATTTTTTTTAAAGAAGGTGATTGTAGACTCCGATTTAAGACTTTAAGATTTCTGTTTTCACATGTCATGCTCCTTCTAATCATTTTGCTGAAAATGACTTTCCATGTCGTAAATGATACACATTTTGATTGGACTGGCTTTTAGGAGCATTGTCCACACACAAGATGGTACCTTAACTATTACTAGAGAAGTTTCACGAAGGAAATTCTTAGTTCAGATTGTTGTCAAAACTCTGCTGTTTTCCCATTGTTTAAACCCTGCTGTCAGTAACTCCCCAAATATCAGTCGCTAGACAGTCTTTGTATCCCTAACACTTAGAATAATGCTTGGAACTTGGTAAATGTTCAGCAAATGTCCATGATATTTAATAATTTAATAAATGTCATAGAAAAACTTCAAGCAGATGATTGTTTCCATACCATTTAAGATCACTTTGACAATGTGAAGTGAAATATGTGTGTGTATATATATAAAATACACACATATATATACACATATATACACACATATTTTTAGAGCTATGAATTATATGAAGCCTCTAGCAAGTGAATCAGATCCATGATGTGGGTTGGTTCATGGAGCATTTTCTGACTCATGCCCTTCATTCATACAAGTAGTTGTGATTGAATTCACAGACACCGTGTCACTTAATTCAGAGGGGATGGTAATGTCAATGAAGACCAATTTGCTGACATTTAAAATTACTGACTCTCTTTCCCCCACAGCTTTAAACACTCTGTCCTTGTTCCTCTTGGACTATATTTGGGCCACTTCTTAGCAGATGCATTAGTTTTGCATTCAGGTGGAAGGCAAGCCAGGAGGTGAGGCAGAAGGAGGGAGGAGGAAAGAAGTTTTAGAAGTTGATGTGGATTCTGAATGGCCCCCGTCTTCTTCCTTGCAGCAAGCACTTCATCAGGCATCTGGCTTGCTTTAGAGGGCTGAATTATTGATTACACGGGGCAAAGAAGAAAGATGGTGTTTTCTCTTTGTTTGAATCCAGCCCTTTCTGCTTGTTCCTAACACACAGCTGGGTCACCACAGCTTGAGTGGGCCGAATAAAAAACACCTGCAACAACCTTGCTAGAGGTAAGTCTGGCGCAGCAGTGGTCTCAGCTTTGGCATTCCACATTACTGAGAGTTAGAACGTGGTTCCCGGGCCAGCATCCTGACCCAGAAGCCTGAAGGTTGACCTGTCTGCTGGCAGACAGGTACAAAAACTCTTTAGTGTCCTGAATCACTGATGCGGTGCCATCCTTTTGAGAACAAGGCTACTTCATCAAAGTTCTTTGCCACATACTTCACTAAAGGCAGTCCCTTGGTGAAGGTGCACCCAGGCCCCAGGTAGGCGCAGTGTTAGAACCCCACCAGGGAAGAACAGCTCAAGGGGTGCTTTCCAGGCATTCATTCCTTGCAGAAGAATTACCTGGGCATTCATTAAATATACAGATTCCTGGAAGCACCTACAGGTGGATCTAACACGGGTCGCCTAAACTTCCAAATTATTGCACTGGGGAGGGAGAGAGCACATCCTGGCTGTAACTGCAAGTTTTAATTTATCCAAGGAGAAGTATTTTTTCTAACAGCAAATATTTCATTCTACATTACAGCCTGGCTCCCGTTCTGTGGTTGGGACTTGGGGAGGCCTCCGAACACCCTCTGAGGATCCACTGCTAAGGAAGGGGGGAGATGAGTCCGTTTCCTCTTCATTGCTTCCCAGGCTCCGTCGTCTTCACACCCATTTCCTTTCTAACCCCATTGTCAAAACTGACCTGTTCTATCAGCCCCCTTAGAGGACAGGCTTCCCCTATGTACCTGCCCTCCACGGACTCAACTGTCAAGGGCATAGCTGTTCATTGTACACGACTGAGCTCATAGGTGGGGTGATGAGGTGAGAAGTCCAGGACACTCCTGCAGGTGACATTGCTAGTTGGACTACTGCACACTAAGACGGTTTCCTCCCTTTGGCCCTTTAATATCCCACTGGGGTGGCTTTTCATGTTCAAAACCTGCAGTGAGCTGAGATCCGGCCACTGCACTCCAGCCTGGGCTACAGAGCGAGACTCCGTCTCAAAAAAAAAAAAAAAAAAAAAAACCTATAGTGTATACAGTACATTTCTATTCCAAGGGTGGGCACACTTTTTCACTTAGACAGCAAAGATTTTGGTCTTTGCAGGCCAAATGCTCTGTCAGAATCCAATATCTGGATTTTGATACTGTATCATAGAAGCAGCCATAGACAGTACATAAACAAATGGGTGTGGCTGTTGCACTAAAACTTTCTTTACAGAAATACACTTCATTAGTCTGCATAGGCTGGCATACCAAAATACCAGACTGTGTAGCTTAAACAACAGAAATGAATTTTCTCATGGTTCGGGAGACTGCAAGTGAAAAATCGAGTTTCCAGGAAATTTGGTTTCTGGTGAAGGCTCTCTTCCTAGCTTGTGGGTGACCCCTTCTCTCTGTGTCCTCACATGGCCTTTCCTCTGTGTGTGCACAGAAAGCGAGCTCCCCCTCTCTCTCCAGGTGAATCTCCCTATTTTATAAAGACCCTGTTCCCATCAGGCCAGGGCCTTGTTCTCATGACCTCATCTAACCTTAATTATCTCCCAAGGCCCCATCTCCAAATATCATCACATTGGGGATTAGGACTGCAATACATGAATTGTGGGCACAACTCAATCATAGCACAGACAGTGGGCCACATTTGGCCCAGGGCTGTAGCTTGCTGTCCTCTCTTCTATCAAAGTCTGATCACCTTTACAGTATGAAATCGATTCTTTCCACCCAATCTTTCCTCTGCAGTTACACGAGAAAAGCCACCACAGTTCAGAACATTTGCTTTTGGAAGAATATCAAAAAGGGTCTCTTAGTTCCACGTGTGTCAAGGCTACTCTATCAAAGGCCTTTGCTAGTTTTATAGGCTTTGTAGACTCTTATCTCCATATTTTAAAATGTATTAAAATGGAACTGTCTCAGCCGGGCATGGTGGCTCACGCTTATAATCCCTGCACTTTGGGAGGCCGAGGTGGGCAGATCATGAGGTTAGGAATTTGAGACCAGCCTGGCCAACATGATGAAACCCTGTCTCTACTGAAAATACAAAAATCAGCTGGGCGTGGTGGCAGCCCCCTATGTTCCCAGCTACTCGGGAGGCTAAGGCAGGAGAATAGCTTGAACCTGGGAGACAGAGGTTGTAGTGAGCCATAATCATGCCAATGCATTCCAGCCTGGGCAACAGAGCAAGACTGTCTCAAACCAAACCAAACCAAAACAAAACAAAACAAAACTGTCTCTAGAGAAAGCCTGCCCTTTATAGCAGACCCAACCCTGCAGTTGGCTTGGAATCCACAGTAATGTAGAGAGGGGCTGCATTCTAGCAGGGGACACAGCTCAGTTTGAGGGAAAAACAGGAAAAGAGAGGCGAAGCTGGAGCCACTACCTGAGGGCTGTTTCCAGCGTGGGCGGGATACAGGCCCGCTGAGTAAAACTAGCATTTAGGTGTTTTAGGCTGTTCTCTTTAAAGGCAAAACCCTGCAGGGAAACCTGCACAGGACCCCCTCTCCACACCGCACGGAGGTTCTGTGTCAGCATGGCTGCCTTTAGGAGTGCCTCCAACATAAACCAGAGCCACCTGTTTTTGGTAAACGGGGACTCTAAAATGAAAGTTGCAGCAGGTCTTATTTCCTGTGATGTCCTCATTTTAACCATGGTAGGTCTAGAGTGTTGCTTGGGCTCCATCATTCTCTTATTTTCTGCTTTCAAGAAGCAGAGGAGACTTTTGGTGCAGAGGATCAATGTTGACGTGGTAACTTTTTCCCTCTCTGGGCTTAATCATAATTTTCTAGCTGTAGTTTCAGAAATGTTATGGGTTTATACATCTTCTTAAAAACATAATACTTGACAATGAGAAGAAAAAAATATCACTGATTTTGTTGCTTTTAGAAATACCATTTTCAAATAAATGTTCATTGCCAAAGAGATAATCTAGGAATTGAAATGGCCATGTCACTTACTAAATTCTTCCTTTGATATATGATTTCTTGACCTGTTGAAACCACCACTTTAGGCTCAAAAATTCCATTCATAGCTGGCAAATCCATATGATATTTGGTCATAAAGTAAGCAATGGAAGTTTCAATAATGAACTGAAATTGTTAATAGCTTTACCATGAAGATGACCTGAGGAGAATGACTGACAATGTTGGAATGTAAAGAAATGTGCTTAAAGATGAGGGTCTTCTACTAACTTCTTTCACCAAGCTCTGCTTCCAGAAGCCATGATCCTTTCCTTTAATGGCCTTATCATTAAGTAGATCCTCATCTACTTAATGGGATGGAGGAAACTAAAGAAGCTCATGTCCATATTTCATTCTAATTCTGAAATAATTCCTTACTCTGCAGAAAGAACATGAACCCTGGAGTCTAACAGACCTAGACTGGAATTCTCCCTGAACTGCTTTATTGGAAGCCACTTCACTTCTGCAAGCCTCAGTTTGCCTTTTTGAACCAATGACCCAGTGGATAAAGCTGGGGCTTTTGGTTGGACTTTCCAACTTCCCAGTGGACAGAGCTGGAGCAATTTGAGCAAGAAAACAAATAATGATAGTATTGGATTATAACCCCCTCCAATAAGGTAAATACCCATGAGTTCATGCTGACATACATAAATAAGTAAATATGTGCAGAAGACAGATTTTTCTTACAGAAGGATTCCAGTTAATAAATGCAGAAGGAATGAGGGAAATAGAAATTAAGATTAGAACACCATGGTAGTAACTGATGTGGGAGAGATCCACCAACAGACACTGAAATTGTTGACCAAAGTTGGAGGAGAAACAGTGTATTTAAATAGTTTCAAAGTATCTTCCTCAAGTTATTTATTAATTACAAAGGAAAATATAGTAAACAGTGGAAAAACCCAGCAGATACTATCTGAATCAAAAGTGATCAAAGTTAACATCACCAGTAGTAAGACATTGACAGCATGCCCCCCTTGCTACAGTGCACTGGGAAGGGCGCATCTCTTCTGAGGATTCTTGTCAAAAATGCAAAACTTCTATTTGATCATGAGAAGACAGCAGACAATCCCAAACTGAGGGACAGTGTACAAAAGTCCAGACCAGTCCTCTTCAAAAGTGTCAAGATCACAAAAGACATGGAAAGAACGATGCACTGTCAGAGGTTAGAGGAGAAGGAGACATGACAATGAAATGCAATGTGGGATCCCGGATAGGATCTTGGAACAAAAATGGCAAAACGGTGGGAATCTCAAAACAAAGCATGGTTTCATTAACAGTACTACGCCAATGTTAATTTCCTAGCCTTGATTATCATACTATGGTTATGCAGGTTGTTAACACTAGCCAAAGATAGG
Source organism: Macaca nemestrina (assembly GCF_043159975.1). Lineage (NCBI taxonomy): Eukaryota > Metazoa > Chordata > Mammalia > Primates > Cercopithecidae > Macaca > Macaca nemestrina. The sequence goes on from NC_092135.1 coordinate 17,869,701, forward strand.
GGAAGGATATGTAGAAACTGCACTATTTTTTGCAGCTTTTCTACAAGTCTCAATTTATTTCCACATACAACACTTTTTAAAAAGACATTGGTATGAGCTGGGCATGGTGGTGCTTGCCTGTGGTCCCAGCTACAGGAGGCTTAAGTGGGATGATTATTTGAGCCTGGGAGGCAGGGGTTGCAGTGTGCTGAAATTGTTCTACCGCACTCCAGCCTGGGTGACAGAGTGGGACCTTGTCTCAAAAAAAAAAAAAAAAAAAAAAAAGCCAAAAAAATTGGTATGAATGTGGGAAAAATCTACATGTTCTTTCTGTGCTACACATACCCCCAGCAAACGCAGTGAAATACGCTTGGCCACTCTCATGCTGATGAGTAATAGGGTGAGTGTATAGTCTGTTGTAGGTGACAGACATAGCCCCAACCATCCATGCTATTAACTGCTTAACTCTTGCCTCAAAGGGCCTGGAGGCTCCTGAAATGACTGGTTTTCATTGTGATGGGAAGAGAACATTACTGAAGGAATGTTTTTTCTTTAGTCTCAAGGTCCATCCATGTAAAAGGAACTCAATTAATGTGACTCTTGGCTTCTTTCCCTTTTTATTTTTATTTATTTAATTTATTTATTTATGAGACAGAGTCTCACTCTGTCGCCCAGGCTGGAGTGCAGTGGCACAATCTTGGCTCACTGGAACCTCCACCTCCCGGGTTCAAGTGATTCTCCTGCCTCAGCCTCCCAAGTAGCTGGGACTACAGGTGCCCACCACCACGCCCGGCTAATTTTTATTTTTAGTAGAGATGGGGTTTCACCATGTTAGCCGGGATGGTCTCCATCTCCTGACCTCGTGATCTGCCTGCCTCGGTCTCCCAAAGTGCTGGGATTACAGGCATGAGCTACCGATCCCGGCCGGCCTCTCTCTCCCTTTTTAATTCTCTCTGCCCTAAGGGAGGTGGAGTGACATGTCTGATGGGTAAATCTGGAAAGAACAGACTGGGCATACGCTGCTTATCCCTTTCCTGTTCCTTCTTGAAAGTGAGTGACTCATAGCAAACAGGTATTCTGCCCTGCTTCTCAGGGCAAGAAACTACCCGTATCTGGCCTTGTCTGTGGCTGGGTCAACCAGCTGATTTAGAGATGCCAATGTGAAAGCTCATTTGACCCCCGTCCCCAAGTTGTTCCCTCCAACTTAGCCTTTCTCAGTAACAATGGTGATATTTCAGGCCTCATCCGCCTTGTTCCTTATTTCTTAATTTGCTTAGAATCTGGGTGAGAAAGAACGTTGATAACCACTGGGCACTCATTAGACCCCAGTAGATGCCATTTGTCCCAGTTTGCACAGTGTCCTAGAACTTAATTCTAAAATTTCTAAAGCCATGATTCTCTGGGGGGTTGAGAAACATTTTATTTTATTTTTGTGACATTCTTGCTCTGTTGCCCAGGCTAGAGCCATCTCCGCTCACTACAAGCTCTGCCTCCTGGGTTCACGCCATTCTCCTGCCTCAGCCTCCTGAGTAGCTGGGACTACAGGCGCTGCCACCACACCTGAGTAATTTTTTGTGTTTTTAGTAGAGAAGGGGTTTCACAGTGTTAGCCAGGATGGTCACGATCTCCCCATCTCGTGATCCACCCGCCTCAGTCACCCAAAGTGCTAGGGTTATAGGCGTGAGCCACCGTGCCCGGCCAAGAAGCATTTTCTAAACTAATCTTCTCCTACAAACAGCCCCTGGACCTTGAGGATCATAAACGGTCATCATTTAACATTTTTTCCTGCTAGAGGTGTTGAGCCTCTTAGTTGTATTGAGACCAAAAGGAGACCTGTCACCGCACCACCCCCCCCAACTCCCCTACAGATGTACGTACAACTTTCGGCAATCAGAGAGTTTGAAGCTACAATTCTATTACAAACGACTTGCTACAAGTATGCTTTTAAAATAAATTATTTTTGCAGTTTTTTCACTTTAACCTCTGCCCCAATGATCGTAAAAACACAGGCAGGGGGCCTGAGTTCTTTTCTCTCTGTGGACCACTACGCATTTATCTTTTCCAATAGTTTCCTTTGCCTCTGCTCTTTTTTGCTGGTACAAAGACAGAAATTTCTAAACAGAGCCTTTAATAGTCCATTACCTTTTACCCATGTTATGCAATGTAGCTTTAAAGTCGAACTTTTCCAGCAAACTGCTACTTGTGTGAATGCCTGTTTGGGTGTGACACTAATCTTTCCCTACTGGAAAAATAACCAACACTTACTGCACTACAGTGACGATTACATCACAGTAAGTATTCTATGCAGGACCAGGAACAGTTCCTCAAAGAAAACTGCTTGGAGAACGGGTAATTGGAATGAACTACAAGCATTTTCACTGAGCTCAAAGAAACTGCAAGAAAAAAGATCTTCGATTTGCATCCAAGTATTTTTTTTTCTCTGAAAGAACACTGTGTGAGAAATTTTGACATTCTCTGCATTCTAATGGAAACGACTTGGGAAGTAGAGGTTTATCTATACATTTGCCTCATTGCTGCCATGATAGGCACCGTTTATCAGGAATAAAGAGAAAAGATCAAGAAAGTAGTTCTTTTCTGGAGAATTTTGTGCTCTGGCTCTTAAGTACTTTTGCTTTGCCATGAATGCGAATATTTTAAAGACCAAAAAAGCCCCCTCCATTTGAGTTGCAGATGGCCACAGGAACCAAACAAGAATGCTAACAACTCATTTTAAAAAGGGAAAAAGAAAGCAAATGCCAAGTTCCACACTGCGCATCCATACTGATGTTGAGCCCATCTTGGCCTAGCTGGCAGAACTGACAATTGTGAATAATATTAAGGGGCTGCAGTGATCCCTAAGGGTAAAAATAAATGTGTTTGTTAAAACAACAGCCATGTCAACAATGAAATAGACATGAAACAAGATAACCCAAGAACACATTTGTTTTCCTTGTAACAGGGATGTGTTAAGTTCATTATTCAGAGGACTTTGATTACCCTTTCCAAAGATTTTTGGTGAGTTTAATTTTCGAGGCTGTTAACCACTGATGTCAACTTAATTATAGCAAGCAAACAACCAACCCATAATGTATGATGCCAATTGCTGGTTTTACTTTAGTCTTGCATTAGACTGGGTTTCTTTGCTCATTTATAACTCTCTGAGGCAGGAAGGTTTTTGCGCAGTCACTTGCTTTCCCTCAGCTGGTGTCTTTGTTTTCCAGTTTGCCATGGGGGATTGAGGGAACAGATATTTATGATTATTATCTCAGTATTAACAGTGCCCTTCAATGATTTATGAAGCTGTGCTGTTGCATTTTTAACCTTGATGTCCTTCTGATTATTGTTCTCAAATGGTAAGATTAACACAGTGGAGTCCGAAGATTCCTAATCAGTTTCTTGCATACAAATTCACCCAAATGTAGGGAAGACAGAGTCCTTGGTGGCATAACGACTTCCAGATGGAATGAACTGAGAACATCTAAGCATTTAACCCAAAGCACCCTTATATTTGTCACCATGAACATGATGTCCTCACGCTAAAATTTAATTATACATTTGTACCTCAGCATTCAGTGAACCAGAATTCTAGAACGTCATGTACATCTTGTGTTAAAGTTCAGGATAACATTTGTTAGTATTTGTTAGTATATGTGTTTCTTTTCTTCCAAAGGGTGACAGTGATCCAGCATGAAGGTCCTTTGACTATACATTTTGGTGTTCAATTTAGGTAAAATAATGGTGACTTTCGGGAAAGAAAATGATCCCTGTCATTTTTCCAGGGGTCCCTGGAGGCACTGTGTTGAATTTTTCCAGTCTTGTGCATGGACTTCTCAAAAGGTGATCTGGCAGACAATCACAGTTGACCACTCAATCACTACCCTTATAGCTACTAGCGGCCATGAGACAGTGATCTGATCCGTGAAAGGTAAAGACAATTTTGGGCGGGGCAGGGGGGTACTTTGGAAACGCTTTTGTGTTCTCATTAAAAGGCAAAACTTATGACACAAGCTCTTTGGTGCTATCCCTTCCCTTGAACCTGAATATAGTGGTCATCTTGTGATCAAGAGGCAAACCTGAGGACAAACAGCCAATGTGCTTAGGGAAGTAAGAAGAAAAATGGAGAAAGCTTGGGTTTTTGATGACATCATTGGGCTGTGGGAGCAACCCCAAGATCACCTATGTAGACTATTTTGTTACATAAACAAGAAATGTCTTTATGGTTTGTGTCCCTGCTACTTACAGCCGAGAACATTCTTATGTGATACAGGAAGCAAGGTCTAGGGTGGAGGCAAGAACAGAAAGGACTGGGGCAGCAGTAACAGCTGGTAAATTCTGTTAGAAAGTGTTGCCCCAGAGACTAATGAAGGGAGGGAAAATGCTTCTTGATGCCTAGGAGCTGTTGCAGCCATAGCTGTTTTGGCCTTCCACCCGAGGATGATGCCAGGTTTTGTCAATATCATGACAGTGATATTAATAATATTCAACAAAGGGGGCAAAAATACAAGCAATTAGTTGAATTCTTAGAGCCCAGTGAAAGAGAGTAAGGGCAAAGCAGACAGCAGGAGAGTACAAAGTTTGTTTGCTTCCCTTTGTGGTTTAATTTGCCCAAACTGAATGGTTTAGAAGTACATCCCCCAGCTGAAAGTCTAACTGCCTGTATCTTATGGAACATACCTGTGTGTATTTGTAACTTGCGTCTTCTGTGTGGGAGAGGACTAGGGGGCATAAAACCATGTGGGGGAATTTTCTTTCTTCCCAAGAGAGCTGATGACCAAGGCTGAATTCCCAGGGTAGCAGAGTTCCAGCTGAGGACTGGCCAGCGGTAACCCGGTCCCCCAGCTTCCTCGACCACCATATAAGCTGGTGTTGTCGAGGTGTGTGTGTGTGTGTGTGTTTCCTGAAAACACTCCTATTCAAAGCAAAGCCAGGTCAGCGTTAAAAGCAAGCTGACAAAAAGAACTATAAAACCAGGGGTGGATTACATTTCAGAGTGATTCCTTAAATTACAACTATCACTAACAGGCATTAGTCAGCTATTTCTAGTTTAACTAAAAAGTAAAAGTTATATTCAACTTGTCTTTATTCTACTTTTCCTCTTATGCTAAACATTTAAGCTCCTTCATTTCTGCTATAATATTTTGAAGTGGTGATAAATCTATCTGTTTTAGCTTGAAACTTGTTTCTTCAATATACGCAGTCAGCAAATAGTTATTGCGTGTCTCCATACCAGTGAGTGTGTGTGTCTATGTAAGACAGAGGGAAGGTGATGTAGAGAAAGAAAAAGAGAGAGAGGGCGAGAGAGAGCCAACAGCATCCTTTCAGGATCGTGTACATAGAAATGAAATCTGTGAATGAAGCTGTAGTTCAATTTGATTAGGAAAATACACTCTAAAATAGAGAGGATGTGATGCCAGGCAAACTGAGCTGCTGGCTGGAGAACACTGAACAAAGATGAAATTGTTTCTGGATCTTAACCCACTCTTATGCAGAATGTCTCCTGACTGCTTTATCTCTCTTTCCCTTGTAAGAGTCAGCGACAGGCTGAGTGGAAAGTTGTCCTGCCTCTCAGAGAATGTTAACTCATCAGCCTCCAGGTGTAGCTCAGGCCTACTGGCTGCCTTTCCCTCTGAAGGCACACTCGAGAGAATCTTGAGCTGGCTTTGGAGCTGAGACCCCTTTGCACTCCCACTTTGTACGTCTTCACTGGGTGACAAACTAGTCAACCCGCTAGGCTCTAGCTATTTCTGAACAGGTTCTCTGAAGTTACTGGAGACCCAAGTGGTTTGCTGGATTTTGCATAAGCAATAAAATAGTGCATAAACCCCGTTGCCCAGAGTCACTTAATACACCTGCTTCTGCTGATGCTCTTTGAAGAAGCCTCCGTGGAGGGCATTGCAAACTGCTCTGCACATTCATATTCAACCCGTGTGCAGCATGCACGGACCACGGCAGGCTGAGAGCCGTGTGCCTGGCGCCACCCGCCTCCGGCACTGTCTCCAGTCATTCCACTGCGCTCACGAAGAAGTCCAAGAAATAGAAAAACATAAAAAGCTATTGTCCATGTCCAGTGAGAAATGAAATGCACTGGACCAAGTATCACAACTTCCTTAAAATAATACAACACTTTATCACATTTGCATCTGATCCTGCTCATGGTTTGCAAAGTCGTAAACCCCTTGAAATCAACAGCTTGAGTCATCGCTGCCCTGTTCTATTTAAACACATCCTTTTAAAAAAGCAATTTATTACAAACTCTCTATGGTTTCACCTTATCTAAAACACTTAATTCAGTCCATCTCCTGCTTTGCTTTGTAGTGTTGGAAGCAATCAGAAGATTGGAAGCAATTTACTAATAAGAGAACATGCCCTATAGCTCTGGCCTGTGAAAACAGTTTCTGAATCACAATGTAGCCACAGGTCAAATTCTAGAAAGAATTAATGGCACATCTCATAGTTCTTTTATTTGGCGGCTGATTCATTCCAGATGCGATTGAAAATCCTACATTACAGGTATGGCCTCTTTTGGTGTTCCCAAGGTAGGAAACACATTGTCTACCACCAGCAACTTTGCTCCAGCTCCCTGAAATATAGTCACTTCTACCACCACGAAAACGACAAAGCAAGGAAGAATCCAGCTTAGTCTTCTAGGAAAACTTAACCGAGAAGAAAAGGTATGTCCCATAGTTAAATGAGTAAGGCGTTCTGCCCACACAAAGACTGCAATCAAATGATTTGGTTTCGGGGAGGAAAGCTAGACTCGTGCATAGACATGATATTCATTGTGGATGACCAAATCATGCCAGCATCTGATCTCCTTCACCAAAACCTTTCTCCAGAACCTCTTTCAACCTGCTTTACCCTCAAGCCTTCTCAAGGGAAGAGAGAGAAACGGACCTATCAAGATGCTTAAGTTCCCTGGGAAAGAAAACTCCTTTCTGTACCACAGTGTACTCCTCTGTAAAGTGAAAAGTGTGGACCAGAGAGATTAGGGTCTCTTCTAGTCATAGAGGTGTGGGACTCTTGAGGGCTGTGGCCTAAGGGTGAGGCCGGATGTGGAGCTGGGCATTTGGGACCACCAACAGGGGCATCAGGAATAGCCTATCCATGTGCCTGAGGATCCCTGCGGTCAAAAGAAACTAATTCAAGACCTCCTCAAGGGAAAACAGATGAATTATATAATAGATGGGCAAGAATGGACAGTCCAGTGCATGGCACCAAACAGATGTTTGACGAACACCAACTCCTTTGCCGAAAGCTCACTGGAATGGCTTGCTCTTGGCACATGTTGTTACTTTAATTCAGCAAATTGGCTCATTGGCCAGTGGAGTTCTAAGACTCACAGCCATGCTGTATCCCATTCCATCTCATTCTATCCCATTCCATAAGGTAGGTTAGGTATCTGCCCCAGCAAGAGGAAGGACACATCTACCCGCGGAATTAAAAAAAAAAAAAAAAGCAAAATAAAAGTGGGAAGTGGTACGGATGAGCCATAAAACATGATCCTAAGCAAAAGCAGCCAGCCACAAAAGGCCACACAGTATGAGATTTCACTTACAGGAAATGTCCAGCATAGGCAAATCCGTACAAGCAGAAAGTAGATTAGTGGTTCCCAGGGGCTGGGAAAAGGGGAAAATGAGGGGTAACTACTAATAAAATAAAGTTTCTTTTGGAGTGATGAAATGTTCTTGAACTAGTGGTGATAGTTACACGTCTCTATGAATATACGAAAAACCACATAATGGGATACTTTAAAGGGTGAATTATATTTCAATAAAATTATTGTTAAAAATACAAAAAAAGAGGGAAAACATAGAAAATGGCACCATAGTGGGAAAAAAACCCTGGAGAAGTGAAAGGTGCTTGAATTCCTGTCCCACTGGCTGTGTGATCTTGAGCAAATTGCTCAACCTTTCTGTGTCTTAGATTCATCAACTATCAAGTGGGGATATTATCTCTCTGTGAACCTTCTAAATTAACTATGAGGATACTACTCTTAGGAACTAAAGGCTGAATTCAAGGACTCCCTCATTCTGAGAAACATAGAAACAGTGTACGAAGTAACCTGTACTACAATATCTGGGCCACCCTTCAGAGGCAGGTATGGATAGTGAATGGGCAGCTCCTGGTGAGCATCCAAGACAGGTTTCCATGTCTAGCACTGGTTCCTTGAAGATGGTTACACTGACCATATTTCTCATTCTCTTGCTGTATCTCGCAAGAAAACAGGCAGCCTGTTTCCACATTTTACAAGGAGGGAAGCTAAGCGCCTGGGATATTAAGTAACCTCTTTCAAGTTACCAAATGTGAAGAACCTAGAACACAGGGGTTCTCTCCCCTAAGGGAGCAAAACACACTTTACATTGGACAAGTGAAAAATAGGGGTTGAGATGTTGAGTCCTTTTGCACAGTGTGCTAACAAACCTTTGCTTAGTTTGGACAGTAGAACCTAAGTTGGGAAAAAAAGAAAAGAAGAAAGAAAAGAAAAGAAAAGAAAAGAAAAAAAAAGAGGAGAGAAAGAAAGAGAAAAAGAGAAAGAAAGAAAGAAGGAAGGAAGGAAAGAAGGAAGGAAGGAAGGAAAAAAAGAGAAAGAAAGAGACAGAAAGAGAAAGAAAGAAAGAAAGAAAAAGAAAAGAAAGAAAGAAAAAGAAAGAAAGAAAGAGAAAGAAAGGAGGGAGGGAGGGAGGGAGGGAGAGAGGGAGCGAGGGAGCGAGGGAGGGTACACTCTCTCTCAAAGGCTGTAGATTCAGAATTTTTGTTTCAGGAGTAAGGGAGGCAGATTACCTTTTCAAAGTTCAAAGAAAATGGTATGTTTTGTTTTCATGCTTCGTTTCATTTTCACTTGGGAAAAATGCCCCAGCTTTGAAGCCTCTCTGTTTAAACTCATTAGGAAAACCATCAATGACAGAAGCTTTCATGCAATCGTAGTGGGAGGAATTAGTGTTATGGGAGAGCTGGATCAATCTTCAAATGTTTCATCTATGGAGATGGGAGGTCAGCACCGGCTGCTTGTTCAGCTGGAAAGTTAACATAAACAAATACTTCATTCACTGGAGAGTCCAAGGGAAAGGCATTTGATATTTCCCCTCTGAATACTTCCTCAGAAGGCACATGAAAGAGATGGTTGCTTCTTGAGAACTAAGTGGTCAACTGCTTGGCAAAATGTCTTACCTTGAAGAGCAAGGTGTTTGTTCTTTACTGTCTGGAAAGGAAAGGAGGTAGGGTTGTGAACATTCACGGAATAGAATCCCTTCCAGTGTAATTCCTAACTTCATTGAAGTTGACATGGAAACCTTTTTAGTGGAGCTGGTTTTAATATATGAAGATATATTTTTTGATATCCCAATCTATTTTAAAGTGTTTTTTTTTGTTTTGTTTTTGTTTTGTTTTGTTTTTGAGACAGAATCTCACTCTGTTGCCCAGGCTGGAGTGCAGTGGAGAGTAATCTCAGCTCACTGCAACTTCCGCCTCCTGGGTTCAAGCAATTCTCATGTCTCAGCCTCCTGAGTAGCTGGGATTACAGGCATGTGCCACCACGCCCAGCACATTTTTTGTATTTTTAGTAGAGATGGGGTTTCACCATGTTGGCCAGGATGGTCTTGAACTCCCGACCTCAGGTGATCCACCCACCTCAGCTTCCCAAAGTGCTGGGATTACAGGTATGAGCCGCCATGCAAACAGCCTCATTTTAAAGTTTTTTAAGCTGTTGAAGTCTCCTTTGTCAAAGATAGAATGTGGAACTTTGGTTTTGTTTTTCACTTTATTCATAAAGCTATTCCATAGCCCACCTGATCGATTCAAAATGGGGTTAACAGTGAGAAATTAAGGACTGCAGATGGGATGTCTAAAAGAGAGCTAACAGGAGAGGCCTAGGAAGAGGAGGAGAGATGGACAAATGAGGGATGCTGGAAGATTAACAGAGACCCCTGCTACTTCTAACAACGTCGTTCTGCAAAAATAAAATAAAATAAAAATCTTAGAAAATGTTCTTCATGCCTACAACATAGCATGGATCAAGCAATTTGTGATCTCAGTATCTGTAAAGAATGACTCTATATTTATTTTTCTTACAAGCATTGCATATGTGGGTATATGCAAATATATAGACAGGCAAAAATAGAAAGGTATATCTGCACACACAAATATATGAGTGTATGTGCGCACGCACATGTGTGTGCACACAGGCATTTGAGCTCGAGTGCATGCACTCATCTGAAATAAAAGAATACAGGAATAAAGGGACTATGACATCGAATTGATTAGCAGCACTGGGCGTCATTCCTGCCAAGCCCATCCCAAGGCCAAACTAGAGCCTATTATTTTAGATCTTGGGGAAATTAAGCAGGCACAGACTTAAGAAAACATAGGCTGTGGTTAACTTTCCACTTCTTTCTACTAAGAGTGGATGACCAAGCATTTTTGCGACATTAGTCCTCTCTTGCTATCCCTTAGTTAGCTCATGAGAAAATAAGGTGTAAAACTAAACTATCCAAGGTATGAAGCCATCCCTGCCCAACTTAATAAGCAACTAACTAATCCAAAAGGAAAATAGCCATTACTTACACAGCCATAATGTAGATGCAACATGGCATATAAATCAGTAACTCTTGTATTGCAAAACAGACAAATAGATTAATGCATGTTGCAAAGGATGGGTGAAGAGATCGATTAGGTTACTGATTCAGACCATGAACTTTCTCTCAATATACTGCATTTAACTTTTAAATAAGGTTTAGGAGAACCTGTAACATTTTGCTCACTGACAGAGCTATATTTTACTAAGGGCAGAAATTGGCTAGTCTATAAAAATTAAATTATGCCCCTTTCACTGTATCTAGTCAAGAGGAAAAACTCTAATTACAAGATTGCACTGTCAAACAAATGCAAATGCACATTCTTTATTCCCTGGTTTCAAAATTCATACTGGAGGGGGCTTCTATTCTGAAATGAAAATCAATATTTGAAATATTTTGCAGAGTACAATGACAAGCAAGAGCAAAAGAAGTGTCATTATCAAGGGTGCTAGTAAATAGACACCAACTCATTAAGTGCAGAGCTGGTGAGAACAAGTCATTCGTTATGCAAATATTTAAATATCAATTAGTAAGGACAATGAAAGAAGTTGAAGTGAACCTTCCCTTCCCCACAGCCAGTAACTTATTATTCCAGAAATGACCAAACGGAACAAGAGTGGTGGATAATAATCTCAGCACCTAATAGGAATGCCACTCTGGGGAATAGGTAAAGGTCAATTTCAAACGTACTTCCCAGTCGAAAATTAAATCTACCTGCCTCAAAATTCATAAGAGCTGAGTTTGCAGACTTAGTCCAGAAACTGAAGGCCTACACATATTGCACGGCTGCTATTTTTTGGAAAGAGAACACCTTTCATTACTGCTTAATGTCAGACTGGCTTAGTTCATTAAATTTTCTTAGTTGATTTAAAGCCCTGGTTTTTCTATACCTATGAAAAAATGCCAGTCCACATAGTGCTCAAACTTAAAAGTCTCACTGGTTGGTTCTCAGATTCTTGACAATCCACTTCATGGCCTGTCTACCTGGACTGTTAGGCGAACTTGGTGGATATGAAAAATGGTCTAAACTCTTTGAACTTTGCCTGGACTATCTTTTCGGGCAGACCTGGCAGGATATTTTACGACATGCTGGGTGTGTTGTATTACAGCAAAGGTGCTGGCCAGGGAAGCAGGCTTCAAGCGCCTCTTAGTAACAGCTGGCTAGTGAACTTGGACCAGCATCTAATTTTTCTGGACCTTGCTGTCTTCCTCTATAACACAAAAAGGTTTGTCCCCAGATCAGTTCTCAACTCGGGTCACCCCAGAATCACTGGGAAGTTTATAAAAGACCCATGGCCAGATATACCACAGATTTATGAAACGGGCTTCTTTATGCAGAGACCCAGCCATGTGGAGTTGAACAAAACTCCCAGCAAGATTCCAACATGCATCTTTAACTAGGAGTCGCTGGGCTCTTTCAGCTCCAGTATGCTGAGATTCTCAGGATAACATACGTGATTGATCAAACTTAAAAGAAATTCTGACTTCAATTCTTAATAGCATCATTTAACAGGCATTACTTTCTCTGGAGTGGAGATGTTGACCATGTAATAGAATTACATGCTGACTGGCTGTGGCATGAGGAAACAAGATCTTGAAAGATGACCACCAGATTTCACAAGATTCTATATGTACAATCGAAAGAGAAAAGTCAGATGCCTCGGGCGCTCAACAAAAGTTAGCTCTTGTTACTATGATGATTATATTACAACTGTGTTCACTTAGAGTTTTAGATTTGCTCTCTATCCTTGTTGGCAAAAAATTAAATTGGTCCCTAATAAGTACATGGACATCAATATGGAAGTGCCCTTGGAGGTATGAGCCCCCCCTGGACATTGCTCTTTTGATGCAGAAACAGATCCGTTTGGCTTGTTTCTATGGAGTTTAGGCTTAGAACGCCTTGCTTCCATGTGCACACACCCCGACCTAGCACCCTTCCCTTCATAACCTTTTCCTTTGAGTTCGTCAACTGCTTCTGTTTATCAAACTTCACAATTGAAACTGCCTTATTGATTCTGTCTCCACCTGTTGGGCTGTGACCTGTGGCCTGAGGGACCTGGTTTGGAGACAAGATGCCCACCTTCTCCGAGCTTACAGAAAACCAGCAACCTTAGGCCAGGCACGTGAAGACTAAGTTTCTGTGGATAAAATGGAAGTTAAAATGCCTCCTCTGCTTCTTTTAGAGTGGTTTTGAGGACAGAACGAAGCAAGATGAAAAACAGCACTTTGAAAATGGAGTGTGTGGTATTCATCTCAGACACACTTTTACAGAAGAAGAAATGTCTCTCAGAAAAAGAACCTCTCTGACTCACATTTAGCTTACATCCCTTTCTCGACCATATCCTAGGTGATAAAACAGGACACGCAGGTAAGCAGTGGCCGTGTGGACTCTGAAGTTCTTAACGTGTCCATAGTACATTCTCATTTTGTCTGGCTCTAAACTACTGTCTCAAGAAAGCTGCAAATATTTGAACGTAACAATAAAGTGTTAACAGTAATTCTGACTAAAATCACAGCAGTCCCTCTGGTAGAAAGGCAGTAAATTTTTTGCTCAGGTAAAACATAGGAAAGAAACACAAGTAGAAAAAAAACCCCATTTGTTCAAATTATCCCTATCAATCTTAACTGAAGAATTATTGCCAAGTTTGTTTTGTTTTGCATTATTAATAGCCCAAATCCCGTGTGCCAAAATGATGTTTACTTCATTTCTTGGGACAAGTTACCCTTGAGAGCCAGTATGTCTCAGGCTTCCCAGAAGAGTGATTTTGGTGCAACAAATAATGACCTATAAAATCAGCCCTCACAGCTACACACATACCACAACACAGCACAGTGACAAGCTGGCATCTGCTTTCCACATAACCATGAGGATAGCAATATGACATTTCCAGGCCCTTCTCTGAGAAGAAACAACTTTCCCAAGCTGTTGGCTTTAAAACTAGAGTCCTTGCATTGATTTGCCAGTGGGTAAAGGGAATCATATAACAGTTCTAATCACTTCGCCGGGTTCTGCAGGCAGTTCACAGAACTAAAGGGAAGTGGGGGCTTTGGCTCATTCAATATCAGCCATAAAGTTATGCTGTTTCCCATCTTTTCAATATCCTTAAAATGGCAACGTCTGTTTATGGTTTTGACCTTGAAACTGAAGTAACAGCTCCACCTATTTTCCCAAAGTTCCAGTTATAATTTGGGGAACTTTGAGTTCTAATAAGACAGCTGGGGTAGGGGGTTGAGGGACGGTTGGAAAGTTCTACCTCAGCGAGAAGACCCTTGGTCAGCTAGAGGGAGTAAGGGCTAGCCCACAAGACCCCTTGGTCCCTCCACAGGATGCTCAGGCCCTCTTCTCAGCCAGCCGGCAGCTAAGCTGGTAGGGCTGAGAACGGCATTCCTTTGAAAGATCTTGGCAATTTGTGCCTGGAAGTTGATGCATTAGTTCTAAAATTAAATAAAGATCCTGTAGTGTTCTTCAAGGAAATATGGTGTGCCTCTATGACAAAACACATTTTTCAAGCTCTGACCTCTGGGAACTTCAACTAGCTCCATATTTCAGGCTGACAATGCTCACAGGCTACTGTCTAGTTGCCCAAGCCGGGGCTGGTTAGCCATATATTTTCTATCTCCATCAGCTTTTAGCATAGGGAGGTGAAGAGAGTAAATAAAAAGAGGAGAGCCACTAATTTAAATGCACTTCCCCTCCCAAGACCCTTGGGGAGAAGCCCTGGTAATTAATGAGATTAAAGTAACTTGGAACTCTTCATTTTCCCAGCACTGTAAAAGTAAATCTGCGATAACCAGTGTGTGGGCATTAAATCAAAGTCAGTCCTTTTTCCTGTTACTTAATGGCCCCCTCACTCCCACCCCAGAGCCCAGGCTTAAGAGCGACGGGGAGGGCTGCCAGGCTCTTACCGGCACTTTGCTCCATCACTTCTTTCTGACACATGTCTTGAACGTTCACCGTGCAATTCACGATGAACTCAGGGGAGGAGCAGTCGTTGTTCAGCTGGAATTCTTCACACTGGTAGCACTGGATTTGCAGCGCAAAGCCTGCGAGACAGACGCAGTCGGGTTCAGATCCGGCCCCCACAGAGCCCACCCCGGAAATCACGACCATCCCATACCCTAGAGCGCGGCGGCTCCCGGCCTCTGGGAGGCTTGGGGCTCTGCACTCCTGGGTCTCCGGGTAGGGCCAGATGTGGCTGAAACCGGCAGGGGGCGGCGCCGGTACCTAGGGTCCTTTAGGACAAAATGGAATAGTGCCCGCCACCTCTGGACCCCGGTTCTAGACACGAAGAGCCCATTCAACACCACCCCAGGCCTTTTCCCAAGAAGTTGAAAGGAGGGTGGGGATGGTACCACCCGAAGAGCGAAGTAGCTCTGGAGACGTGCGTTAGCTCCAGCCAAAGCCAAAGGATTTGCCTAATTGCTAATTGGTTACAAATTACTTAATTACTATTTTGGCACCATTCGTGATTACATTCGCAGACGTCTTTTCAGTTTTTATTTATTTAATTTTTAAAGTCAGCGTTTCTGTGCCAGGGCTCTGAGGATCCCTGAGCGACCACCTGGGAACAAGGGTGGAGGTGCCAGACGCCAAGTGCTGTTGCGCCGCAAGTCCCCGAGCCCGGGTCTGCGGCCCTTCTCCAGGGCCGTCCCCGCGGCGACCCGGGTGGCCACAGAGGGTGGGAGAGGGCGTTTGTGAGCGCGCGCACCCTGGATCCCGACCCCGCGGCCCTTTCTTCCAGGCCCCGGCTCTCAGGGCAACCGTTCGGCTAGGGTGGGTGGTCGGGGTCCCAGCTCTGCAGAGCTTAGTCGGGAGCCAGTAGGCGAACTGGAGAGAGGACGCGAGACCTTTGCGCCTCTGGTGGCTTCAGCCTGGCTGTTCTCGGTGTACGCGCTCCTGTCTAGACCCAGCTGCCCGCGCTCCCGCTGCCCCACATCTATCGCACTCCGAGAGCAGCAACCCAGCTTCAGCGCGGCCGCAGGCTGCCTAGCGCGCGGCTCACCTGTCGGCGGCGCCACTCTCACGGGGTGCCGGAGGCGCCAGACAACTTGGCGGGGTTCGGCAGATGTCGCCCCCTCTCCCTCGCCGAGACCTCAGCACGGCTCGGACCCTCCCTCCTCCCAAGCCCAGCTTCTGCCGACCGTGCAGCCCGAGAAGCTGTAGCCCGGAGTCCCGCGAACCCGCTGCTCCCGGCTCTCCTCCTGCAGCGCGGGACTTGGACACTTTCCCAGCCTCGCGCCCCGGGGCACCAGTCGCCGCCGCCCAACTCCCGCTGGGCAGCCCCAGGGCAGGGCTGGCCCCGAGGTGGGCGCCTTGGGGGCAAAAGGGCTGGCTGGTAGATGGACTGTGCGCACCTGGCGCCGGCTGCTGGCCTCTGGGCATTCTCACCTGGAAGCAAGAACAATCCGCAAAAAGTTGCCGCGATGCCTAGGACCCACATTCTCCCGGAGTCCCGGGACCGGGAGCGGGTAGGCGCATCAGAGGAGGCGACCGCAGCGGAGGCTGCCCCGGCTGCAGCGGCTGTGGCTGCCGAGGCTGCTGTGGCCCACGCTGCTGCCGCCGAGACGACGGTCGTAGCTTAGAGGAGCCGCAGGTGCCGCTCGCGGCGCCTGCATCGCCCGCGCTCCGGCTCCTGGCTGCGGGTCTCCGCTCCTCCCGCTCGCGCTGCCGGGCCAAGCACCGCGCCTCCGGAGTTGGCGGCTGAGACTGAAGGAACTACTGGCGATCCGGAGCACCCACAAGAGTCTCGCCTTTTCTCCCCACCTCCCACTCCAGGCACCACGTGACGGCTGCCGAGTTGGGGTGGGGGTGGCGGGCGGGGAAAGCTGGGACCGTCTCTCTACATCCCCACCCCCTTCCTGTCTTCCTCTTCTCCCGCCTCCGCACGTTCCTGGGAAAGGGGCGCCGGGGGGGGGGGGGGGCGGGAGAGGACTGGTAGTTTTCTGAGGTGAAGAGGCTGGAGATTGGGGGAGCGGCGGGGAGGGCGCAGCAGGTGCCGTGGGGACCTGCCGGGTGCGGACTAGGGTCTGAGGACTGCGTGCCCGGCTGGCCCTTCGCATATAGGGACGCGGCCTCCCCACTCCACGTCCTCTGCGCCTTCCAGGACTGGTCAGTACCCCCAGCGACTGGGTCCAGCCCACACCGCTGAGGCGGTCCCACTGCGGGCCGCTGGAGCCTGGCGCCCCGGGAGGCTGACAGGAGGGGCGCACGTTCCCGTGCGCCTGGCAAAGTTCCACGCTCGCAGGCTCCCTAGGGTGTCCTGTGCAGCTGTGCCCCCTCTTCCTCCGAGGCCTTCTGTCAAGAACCAGCTCGGCATGGCCAGTCTGGATGGGGGTGTGGTGGGGACACTGCCTTGACTGTCGCACTTGCCCGGGCCGCCCTCCCTTCTCCCGCCTGCGCGCACCGCTGGAGGGTGCGTTGACACAGCGCTGGTCGCCTAACCTAGGAGAACGCCGTCCCGGTGACACCTGCCGTGAGGTCCCACCAGAAAGCAAATCAGGGTAAAGAAGAGGGTTGCTCTCCTCCATTCCTTGTCGCCAAAACGCCGACCGGCTCCATCCTGTTTTCTCCAAAGCCACCGATTATTAGTACATACTCCCACGTCCTCTCCCGGAAGGCCATCCCAGCCTCGGACTCGGCCTCTGGCTTCTCCCCACACCCCTGAAATTCCAATTCTTTCCGCAAAGTCCAAGTGACCCACCTTGCGTACTCCCGGGGATGCCCCGGTGCTATCTTCGCCTTTCTTCCCGAGCCTTGCAGCAGGTGTTGCGGGAGACCGCCTGCCCGCCGGAGTGCGTTGGTGCCCCCGCCCCCAATCCGCACATTCCCACCCCCTTTCCCCACATCCTTAGGGAGCGTCCATTTCCGTGGAAATCGCCTCCTAAGCTTTGCCCCTTTTCACCCTTTTCTCCCGCGGCCACTTCTTGGGGCAGCTCTCTCCGGCCGGGACGCTGATCATTTATTTCTGCATCCTCCCAGCTGAGCTGGTCTGGAAAGGAGCTTAAATGACTTGCTTTGTAATTCCTCTGCAGAGATCGCTCCATGTCTGCCTCGGGCTCCTTCTCTCCCTCCCTCCCCCCTTCTTTCATTTCTATTTGGTTAACCCCTCGGGGAGACTGAACTGCTTTGACCATTACTCACCTGTCTGCAGACTCTGATCTTACAATTGGCTAAATTACTATCTCTAGAGCAAAAGGGCCAGTTTATTTATTCCTTCGGGGAACCCATCGGAAGAGCACGTGTGAGTCATGATTCAAGTAACTGACTGGGCCAAAAGGTCCTTGAGCAAGTTATTTTCAGTTTTCAGAGGGTGCAATTGTGATATAACTTTTATTCAGAAAGGAAACAAAAGGATTTTTTAAAGTCTGAAAGACAAAGACATTTTACATAATTTTCATTTAAGATAAAACAAATTGCACAAATTAACCAAATAACACTGATCATACAATACTCTTTAAAGAAACAATTATGTGCTAAAGTAGCCATATAGATCCTAAAAATATTTCTATTGTGCCTAGTTTACAAGCTCCTGTACATAAGCAATTATAAATAGTTCACATCTAGAAAAAATACACATAACCTTTAAAATAGAATTTATCCTTACATATAAACAGTCTTTGTAGAAAAAAAGGATATTAAAAAGAATTCTTCGTAGCACCATTAATTTTATTTTTAAAAGTGAACACTGCAAATAGAAATTTGCTTTCATTTTTAGAGTGCCCAGATTTTAATAAAAAGAGCAAGAAGATAAAAATCAAATAACAAGATCATAGAGAAGCACTAAGTAGAAGACAATCTAAAGAAATGTCTGGAAGGAAAAACTGTTATTGGGAATAAAATTCGGTCATTTCTGATACAATGACACACTCCCAATCAGTGTCCACACTTTAGGACCCTTTTCATTTTTCAGCAGAAGCAGAATTACACTGATTACTATCACCTGAATCTCTGGCAACGAATCTGAAATTGCACTAAAATGAACATTTCTATCAAATTGAGATTTATGAGATGGAGATGAGGAGGAAAGAACCCTCTAGTTTTTTGGCAGGCCCTGTTGTAGGTTTACAGAGTGTACCCACAAACAATTTGAGGACCAGGACAATGAACATCACGAAAACTTCAGTTGGGATTTTAAAAAATATATATTATCATCAACTTCTAAGACTTAGTACATTATTTCAAGAGCATGGCGCTGATTCCATTTATTGCTGTCTTTTTTTTTTTTGCTACAAATATAATTTCTCTTCCAAAAAATTTACAACTTCTGTACAAATATTCAAAAAAAGTGCAAAATTAAGGATTCTGTATCATAGGTGTGTTTACGTTTAATCCTCTTGAAACACAATAAATGGAGTCTATCTTTATTGCCCTGTCAGAGATATGAGCTCTGGTGGGTTGCCTGCTGTGAATTTGACAATGAAGGTTCTGGTACTGCAATAGTTTATTATTGTCATCTCTACCAAGCAGCGCACCCCCGCCACCCCCCGCCCTCATTTCTTAAGCGCTCCAGTCCCAGCTCACTAAGGGAAGAGAAGTCCTTTATACATCATTTGAACCCTGACTGGCACAGGAAGAGAAGCTATCATATAAAGAATCACTCAGAGATTCCAAGTTGTCTACCCCAGGCCTATCTGAACTACTCAAGGATGTCTCTTCATTTTTTTCTTTTTCTTCCTTCTGTCCTTCAACCTTGTTCAGAGAGTTCTTCTCTTTTTCTAATAAAATCACAGTATTGCTGTGAAATTTATTGAATGACTCCAGGGAAATTTTCGATAATCTATTCTCGGGATCGTCTTTTGTTTCTTCAAGTTGTTTCAATTTCTGCAATAAAAAGAAGAAAATATTAGAAACATATTTCTTTGGAAAATCAAGTTATTCTATCTAATATTCAATTATTGTCTGTACAAAGTACTGTTTAAAGGGATAGAGAAAACCTACAAGTCTTTAACAATCTTCTAGTATAATTAAATGTAATAATAAAGCCAATTTTAGGGATAAATCAGGACTTTAATCATTTTACTGAGATAAATAGGTCCCAATTTGCAAACCAGTTAAGTGCCACTTAATTTCATTTTAAATGGATCCATTTGAAATTTGTTCAGGTAAAGTGCCTTATTTTTCTTCATCAAAGTTTCAAACTCCTCTCTTTCCTTGCTAACTATTAGTTGTACTTTTTCTGAATATGAGTAGGGATTGAATTTCAGCCAGAAGTTATGGTAATTTTTTTTTTTTTTTTAAAGAAGACATAAAAATCCCTTAACTTGCCATTTTCGAATACATGTTAAGCTTGTTAGAAGCATTGCCATTTTGGTATTTTGTCCCTTTATGGGACTTAAGATATTTGAAAGAGATCTCCAGGTTTTTGGGTGTAGATCCCTGAAGGCCCAAGGGCTTAAAAATTAAAGTGGCAGGTGAACAGCTGAGTAACCCCTCTGCTCCAGAAGGTCTAGTAATACCAGTTTACACTGGGATATTACTGTTATGAAAAGCCTGTGTGATATTATAAAGCACCGCAACCAAATTCAATAATTATTATAGGTAAACCCTGTAAACATAAATATTTCGGTTGCTCAGTTGGCTCCTAAGGGCTAAGGTGAGGACAGAGGGAGGCACCGATGCCAAAAACAATGACAAGAACAGATGTGTAAAAGTGTCTACAATGTTTCTCATCTTCTTTTCCTCTTTCCAGCAGAAATTCCATCCAAACACAAGAAAGAAGCAGGCCCAGGGGCTTAGAGATGATAGTAAGTGTTACCATTTATTAAGCATTCACTAGGTAAAAGACACTTAACAGATCCTATCAGCTGTTTCACAAACCTGCAAGGTAAACATCCCCATTTTAAATAGAAAGCACGCAAGGCTCAGAGTGACAGCGATCTTTGCCAAAGGTTGCCCAGCAAGTGGCAGAGAACAGGATTTGAATTTCTGTCTGGCTGCCTTCCACGCTCTTGTTCTTTCCATTAAACCATGTTCTTACGTAATAAAGGAC
Source organism: Macaca nemestrina (assembly GCF_043159975.1). Classification (NCBI taxonomy): domain Eukaryota; kingdom Metazoa; phylum Chordata; class Mammalia; order Primates; family Cercopithecidae; genus Macaca; species Macaca nemestrina. The sequence continues at coordinate 17,890,240 of NC_092135.1, forward strand.
AAAATGTCCTGTTTTCCATTTTGTTACCCAAAAATTCCACTTAAATAACTTGCCAAACCGTCTCTCACATGTGCAGTTCTGCTGTGCACCATGCTCCCCACCCCCAACATTGTTATGCTGGACTTACAAGGTTGCAATGAGGAAACTGTGTTTTGATCGGGGAAAATAGATAGAGTCAAAGCCTATGATTCTCACATGCTAAATATTTAACAGAAAGAGAAGACAGAGATGGAAGTGGATGGCTTCTGTGTTCCAAGAGCAGACGCGGGCAGAATCTCTCTGCTATAGGAAATGGTATAATTCTACGGGAAGATTTGAAAATCATCCTAGATCTCGTGCTTATTTCATTATACTATTAACGTGCAGAAGCATTACTCACGGAGCTAATTTTCAATCTCAAACAGCTACCCTGAAACCAGAGGCAGGCTAAGGAACAGACTCCTAGCTGATTACAGAAAAGTGGCTCCATAATTAGAAATAACTCCATCCAAGGGCCCCTTTTAATACTATGCCAATTTGCCTACATTTACCAAATGTAGGTAAATAAAGGGCATTCAATGCAATTTTCTCTTTACCTGGATGTCTTCTCCCTTTTTCTTCATTTAAGAACCACAAGTATTTTTCTTACCTATTTCTCATCTATGTGGATCTCAAATTCATTCAACACACACTCATTAGAGAAGCTACTGCAAGGCAGGCTGAAGGCTTTGGTACTGAGGATACACAGCTGAATAAAACTGTGCCCTGCAGGGGATCGTTGAGGCCCCGAGGGCAGACAGGCTGAGCTTCAATCCCAGCTTGGCCCTTTCATGGGCTGAGTGCTACAAGCATCCTTCTTCAGGTGTAAAATGGTGATAAGACACATCTTTATTTCAGGATTGCAATACGTATTAGAAATAAAGAACTTTAAAGCTCTGGCAGAGAGTAGTAGGTGCACAGTAAATGTAAGGCTGGATTCTTATTCTAGAATGGTGGTTCTCCAAGTGGGTTCCCCAGACCAGCAACATCAAAATCACCAAGGAATCTGCTAGAAATGCAAGTTCCTGGATCCCACCTAGACCTACTACATCAGAAACTCCGAGGGCCAGCCATCAGTGTTTAACAAGATGACCAGGTGATTCTGATACATACTGAAATGTGAGACCCACTGGTCTAGAAGAACATGCGCCCTGGCGGGAAGACAGACAGGTGGAAAGGATAATTCGTTGTGAAATGGTGGACTATGGAAAGAGTTAATCGCCATTAAAACACTCGCTGTCATCAGGTTTTCAAATGTTTCAGGCTTGCAGATTTGTTGCTTCAGCTAATTATAACAAAGAAAACCTGCACCTGACAGGGAGGTTATAGAAATGAAAGAAGGGACCGTTATTATTATTATTATTTTAAAAAAAGCAAACAAGAAACATGACCTTCTCAGGCTTCCTTTTATTTTCAGAGTTTTGATGAAAAGTGAGTGCAGACATATTACTTGACTGTAAAAACAACATCCGTGCAAAAGTGACCATAGGGGCCAACTAGCTTTCAGCCTCCAGGCAGAGCAGTCATAAGGAGTGGTGAGGGCGGCAGCCAGCTCAGGAGCATGTGCTGGATCTAAAGGCAGTAGCAGCTACTTAGATCTAGCTGTGCAGAAATGTGGGTGCGGATCTTTTGATTTCAAAGGTGAGGAGAGACATCTAGATCAATATTTGCTTATATTTAAAATTCACTGGCTTTTAATTATTGGCTCACATTTAAAGAAAACAATCACAAAATACCCAGTATGCATACTAAATTGAAATATCTGCACTGTTTGAGATTCTGAGCCAGGGATGTTGTTTTATTTATTTATTTTTTTTACAGTGTCCTACCTTGCCTCCTCCACTCCCCTATTCCGCTTCCCCCAGCTTTCTTTTCAAAGGCTTAGTCCAATGCTAAATCATCAGTAGTTTCTTAACGGAGACTTCCCCTAGCATCAGAAGAGTCTTAACTATGTCTTTGGGCTCCTCAAGTGGTTCTGCCAGCTAAGAATAAAAGCACTAAAGTGGCTTACTTTTCTGCCTATAGGAGCATACCGAACCTCAATATTATCTTGTCAGATCTCAGATATTTTAAAAATTTTGTAGTTGAATAACATTTAGATTTAACATATAAGGAGGGATTGAGGTGAAACAATCATGTGTTAATGATCTATCTGGCACATGATAACAAAATAATGCACATCAGTTTGCAGCAACTATATGTGAAAGTGCTTTGCAAACTAATCATGGTCCTAACAGTTACCATTTAACAGTGTGTGTTCTGTAGAGACACCCTGCTAAGCATAGTGCAGAGATTATATGTTTCCATCCTCACATGAATTCTACAGGGTGGGTGCCATTAGTATCTCCATTTACAGGCAACCAAGGCTTGAGGAAGGTAAGTGGCTTGTTTAAGGTCCTGTAGCAGTGTGGGATGGACTTTGGATTTAGATCTAGGCCATCTACCTGCAGAGATGAAGCTCTCAACTTTCATCTTGGAAAAGTACTTTATGAATATTAGACAATATTACCTTTAAGGGAAGCATCTGAAATAGCAATTACAGATCAAAAACAATAATGATAGATCCAGTGAAGATTAGTGTTTGACAAGAATTGTGTAGGTTCCATAAAACATTGCCAATTCCTTCCTGTGTTGTGCTTCATCAGAATGATGATGAAATTAATATACTACATCTGTCACCTATAGGTGGCAACAGTTGTACAGATGACTTTTTGGTGGATTTTTTTTTTTTTTTTTTTAACTGCACTTGGGAATAAAAGTAGGACTAAACAGGCAAGATGAAAATACATTTTCAAGTTTAAATAAATAGCTTTGCATGTTCTTAAAATATTTTCCTGCCTTTAGTGTAACCATGGAATTATTAGTGATAATTCGAGCAAGAAGTATATAGTGATATATTCTTCAGAAATCTCTTGAGAATTAGACCTTTATTAATTTAACTCCTTGTAGTCAAGCAGTCATTCAATCAAACCTATCTACTATGTGACTAGCTTTGTGCAAATACTCTTGTGGTCTTGATTCTCAGAGGAAGTTTTATAGAAGAGGATGCTCTTGGAATGGTTTTGAAGGGCAAATAGGATTGAAATATACAGCAAGGAGGAGGGAGGGCATTCCAATAAATATCCATCTATTATGCCCCTATTGCATCTGTACAACACTGTGTAGTATACTTCAGGACCAGGAGTTGCCCAGAGGGTAATCCTCCCTTTGGGGATTCTGTAGTAGACAATTAATCACTATAAAGAGAAATAGAGACATGCCTACCCCAAGAGGTTCTAGGAAACTCAACCAGACTCATGAAAGTATCAGCCAGTATGTGGGTTATAAAAAGCTTTGACTTCCAAACCACGTTCTCATCTATGATCTCACTTTGCTCTTCCATCAGCCTGGAAGGTCAGGGTGGCCAGAGTCAACTGTACTTTCCATGTGGTATTTATGGAATCTGTGATTCACACAGATTCAAATCCAAGTGAAATTAGGCCTGAAAACTTAGTTTTCTGATTTTTCACACAAAAATTCACAGCAGCTTTTTTTTCCCTAACAGTTAACAATAGTCACGAAGTAGAGATTTCTGACTAGAGCAATATCCTGAACACCAAGAAGGATAAAACTGGAGGAGATATGGACCCTTGCCATAAGGAAGAGGTGGAAAACATATAAGGTGATACAGAAAAACTCAAGTGATAAACTAGCAAAAAATATATGCATGATGGTATCAGCTTCAAAGAGATACATGTTATGTGTATACAGCCAGAAACTCCTGTCCATGGTAGAGGAGAACAAGCAGCAAATTCATGAAATAGTGCAATCAATTATTATTCTATGATAAATGCTACTCCTTCATTATTTCAAATACATTTCCATCCTTTGATTATATCTTAAAAATATTGGTCAGTATATCTACTGTAAATGTCAGGAAGAGATCAAATCTATTTGTGAAATTCAAATGCAGCATCATTCCTCAGCTGGGCACTAACATTTACATTGAGGATTGGAGGCTCTTAGCACAAGTTAATGCAAACAGGACTTTAATCAACATAATTTCTTATTTCTCTATTGCTATAGAGATTCACTGCCAATGGATCAAGAAAACATGTGGTAGGAAAATAGCCCTATTTATAAAGTGTTTTTACTACGAGTCAGGTACTGGGTTGAATGCACTGCATGAGTTATCTCATTTAATCCTAACAGCAAGCCTATGAGATAGCACCATTATCATCCCCATTATACAAATGAGAAAATGCAGACAGAGAGGTCTAAATGTTAGTCCACATATATGTGGCTAATAAGTTAGGCAATCAGGATTTGAGCAGAAACAGTCTGACTACAGGACCTGGGATCTTAATCACTGTATATTACCCCAGTATTTAAAAACCAGCGTGCAATTCCTGACATTGTGCTAATTAGTTGTGTAAACCCTCTGACCCTTAGTTTCTTCCCATTAAAGGTTTTTTGAATCTTGCCAGTCTATAAAGCTCTGTTACTCTAAAATATTCTTAATTGGATGTGTTCTGGGGGCCTATTATTGGAATTTGAGGTGGCACAATAACCAACCCGAACACCCCTCTTCCCCACCTTAGTTCTCAATGACTTAAAAATTAAAAGAAAAAGGCTGATGGGAGGCCAAAAGATCAGTTTTACCAGCAGAAAGTTTGATTGGAGAACAAGGTTTCCATCTGTAAAGAAGTGGGTTTCCTAACACTGATCCCAAGAAATAGACAAGTTTAGTGATCAGCAGCCCTGGGCTGGGAAACAAGTGTCTTCCTGTAAAAACTACAGCATGAAGGAACAGAACAGAATTTTGTGCTTCTGACGGTCTGATTCCAGAGGGAGGCTGGGAAGTGCAAGAAGTGGGGAGCAGCACTTGCAGTTCCCTTCCTCAACTTGCTAGGCAAGTCAGTCCCTCATTCCCTGGGAGAAGTGAATAAGGGGGCCCAGAGATTCCAGGAGGGTTACCCTAGGAAGCTCCTTCCACGTGGAAACATTCAAAATTGAGAAGAAGGTGTACAAGGCATCCCCTACTACCACCCAACATCTCTCATTACGTATTACGTATGATGCAGATTTTAACTAGATAGTCATACATGGATGAAGACCAAGAAGATGCAGGAAAATTCTGGTGCTGCAGGGAGTTAGTTTGTGCAGCGAGGCCTCTCTGTGGGCAAAGAAATAGGAAGGAGGTGATCCAGCAGGTGTGAAAGATGGCAGAGCTTCTGTTTGGAAGCAAATAAATGAAGTCTAAGAGACAGTCTGTTTAATCAAGGGTTTTGGGTAGAAGCTGAACATGTGATTTACCCCATCCCTTTACTCATGAACAAATCTTGAGCACTGGGAAGATGGATTCAGGGAAGAGTTTTATGTTATGTTCTTGCTGTGGGAATGGGGAGGAGGTATTTTAATCCAAGGTCTCTTAGTTGAAGTCTTGTGCACATCTCAAAGTCTATGTTAAGTGCTATTTGCGAGGGGCAGGCCAACCTCAAGGGAAAAGACGCAGCTCAAGTCATTTCTCTTTTCTCAGAGGCACTAGTTAATCTCTTCCTTAATGCCACCTCTTACTGCATTCCTGGTGAAGCTACTTTCTAGATGAGACATAAAAATAGATAGAATGACCTTTGGTGATCACTAGAGACCCCTCCACACTTTTCTCAAGAGTTGTGATATTAACCCTGTTAACCTGGTCAAATTCCAACTTTGATAATTACTTTCTCCTAGTGCTCAGTTCCCTCTGTTACCTCAACTGGACACATTACTCTTCACTTGCCCTTCTGAAAAATTAATGTGATGCATTGGTAATAGAGAACCACTCTCTCCCTCCAACCACACTCAGGGAGATGTGATTTGGCACTTGGGGGCACTCTGTTTTCTTACTGGGGTCCTAGAGATTCTTCAGTATCCTCAGGGCAAACAGATTTTATTAGGTGAAAGAGTAATTTTCAGCAGAGATGTGCTTTTATGACTATATTAACTGTATTGCTGTCCTTGACTGTGATCGATGGCTTTCAATGACCTCTCCTGGAACCCCTGAACCCAGAGGGGGAAAATGAACTTACTTTTTGAGAAAAAGAGCAAGCAGACAGAAGGTCAGTGGGAAGCTTAGGGTTGTTAGAAAATAATACACCTTGTGGAAAGGAAAATGATGCATTTTGAAGATAAACAATGGCCACAAAGGACATTTAAACACTAGATCAAGAGTACTGAAGGAAAGATAAGTCATTTTATCAGTGATGAGACACATCCCCATATATGGAAAATGGGGGAAAGGTGGGAGGAGATGTCCCTTAGGAGGAAGATAAAGTAGCAGGAAGATAACCACAAATTTGCTTATGGAATAGAAAGGCATCTGGGAAGAGGAAAGGCGTGTAAATTGGGGTAAAATTCTTATATGAACACGTAAAACATCTGTGATTTCTGCAAACTCTGATGTAGCATCATCATTTCCAACGCCCATTTGAAAATTTGGATTTTCTGTTTTCCAGGGGGTGAACAGATCCACAAAGATAATTTAAAACATAGGTTGACTGCCTCTAATAATGCTTCAGATTTGATGAGTTGGGGTCAATTTCTCCAAAAGTAAAATGTGCACTATTTTCTGATGATCCAGAATTGGGCAAACAAGACAGCGCATTGTTATCAGTCGGCGTAAGTAGCTTAACTAACTGGAACATGTTTCTCTGTGTTGTTAGATTCCTATTTCTTCTAGTGCAGTAATACTAATTACATAATTTATGCAGGAATGAGAATTGAGCAGTTCCTAAGAACTTCTAAATCTGTTCAAGTAAGGTTAAGAATTTCAGCTGACAAGAGTGAGGGCATCGAGATTTTCTGCTTTTAATTTATATATACCATTATGAGTAAAAATAAATATATATACTATTCACTTGACTTAAAAGATTGATTAGCCTTTTGTTTTTTTACTACCCTTTCCATCATTTTATGTCTTAAATATGTCTTAAACCTGTCTGTTCAGCAAGCTGGGCCATGGCAGGCTTAGATGTCACTGTGCTTGTAGCATAAAAAGTCCATGAACGTTTGTCAGATGAAAATGCAGCATTCACTTATGTATTATAACATGATAACCCTATGTTTTAACTTTGGAGTGATAGATTTTTGACTGTTTGTAAAAGAAAAAAAATATATATTTTTTTGTGAATCAGGTGAATATAAAAAAAGCTAATATTACTATTTTTCCCATGGAAGTTCTCCTTCCAAAAGAAAATCTCCATTAGAGATTGGCGGACATCATAAAATTATACCTGAAAGTGCTAAGTTTTTATGAGGTATGTTGTGAGTGCCAAAGCTAGGGAAAAACATTCTATGCTATTCATTAACCTATATAAATAACTAGATGACGTGGAATTACTTCCAACAGAGTTTGGTAGGCCATTTAGGAGCCACAATGCATTATGGCACCCAATTTATTAGGCACTTTACAACAGCCGTGGAATTAAATGGGACTGCAAGCTAAGGTTCATCCAGGAACATGCTGATATTGGAGGATGCAAGAATGTTTGCTCCACTGATGTGTGATTCATTTCCTACTGCAATTCATGTTTTAGGTCAAGAGCTGGTCAGCTTTTCATTTGGATAAAGTTATTTGACATATTGAATCCTGAGAGCCAGGACAATTCAGAATTGGAACAAATTTATTGATCCTTATTCTGAAAAGAAGAATTTTTTTTTTTTTTTTTGTGGTGGGAATTGTTTTAAAGATTCTTTCAACAGTCAATTCTGTGTTGCACTCTAGTTTATGGCAACAACTGTAGGATGCTCTTAATGGCCACTACCCGGGAAGCACTGGGGTCCTAGAATGAGGAGACATGCTGGTGGAGAGGTTGCCGATGGGAATCTGCTTCCATTCTGGATTCCATCCCTTGCCCTACCACAATATGACAGTGACACCACTTCAACTCTGTACCCAGATTGTAATGAATACTTAAATAGGGAGTCTGCTGTTCCTGCCACATCATTTGTTTATTCTTCAGATATTTACCAAGTACCTACAATGTACCAGAAAGTATTCTAGATAGTACAGATACAGTAGTGTATGAGAAAAGTCACATGGAGTACACATTAAGGACTCTTTAATATGAAGTAAATATGGAACAAAGCATCAGATACACCGGAAAGTGAGTCCCTGAAAACTACCTGGTTGAGTTAGAATCATCTACCCAGTCTGCTCGTTGGTCTAATAATTGCACCTAGAACACAAATATTCTGTCAAACTCAGAGTTGTGGATGTGCCCACCCCAATGGTATTTTTGGAATAACTCCCTGGATTTTCTAAAGCTTCTTTTGATCTTCTTCCATTTTCAGTCTGTAACATCATTTAGGCAGATTTTTTTCATAGGTTAACTAGTTACTATTTACACTCACCTTTCTTAACCTTTCTGAGTCTAATGACTTTCTGAATTTGACATGTTTAAATCAGAATTTCTTTCTTTTTACTTTTTTTTTTGTTTTTTTTTTTTAGGAGACAGAGTCTCTCTCTGTCACCCAATCTGGAATGCAGTGGTGTCATCTCGGCTCACTTCAACCTCTGCCTCCCGGTTCAGCAATTCTCCTGCCTCAGCCTCCCAAGTAGCTGGGATTACAGGCTTGCACCTCCATGCCTGGCTAATTTTTGTATTTTTAGTAGAGATGGGGTTTCACCACGTTGGCCAGGCTGGTTTCGAACACCTGACCTCAGGTGATCCACCTATCTCAACTTCCCAAAGTGCTGGGATTACAGCCGTGAACCACCGCAGAAAGCCTAAATCAGAATTTCTTCTTTTTTCTCTAATTCCATATTGTTGTCAATAGTAAATGAATTTGATAACTTTTTTTGCTTTTAGTGAAGAGCTGCTAGTTCTGTTTCTATGCTATTTAATCCACAGAGATCTTTCTTCCTATGAATTTCTGGCCTAAATGGCCACATTATTCATCTGACCCTGAGCTTATATCCATTCTATTGTATAGGCTTTTTTTCATATCTCACTTCTCAACTAAATTGCAAGCCTCAAGAGAGCATGGACTAGATTTTATTCTGCTTTTCTTCTCAGATTCTAACACTGTGTCTTGAATATCTTAGATGCTCAATGAATGTTGCCACTGATAGATCTTTCACTACATCATTTCCTTCTAGAGTTCATAGGATTGACTGAGTGTTCTTTTATGTGTTTTTTCCATAATGAAGAGACACACGCAATAAGATCATTTCAGATTGTCACCTAACTTGTGATAATACAGTTGCTTTCCTATCCCTGAACCTTCCCGCCAAAGTTGACAAAATATACTGTGCTGTGAAACTGCAGGACTTTGTGTGACATGGCAAGAAGTACTGTAGGATTGGATTGAGTCTATAGATGGAGGAATATGCTATCTGTTCTGACATGCCAAAAGGATCAGAGGGAGAGGGTACTGCTTGAATAGAACCTAAAAACAAAAAAATTCTTCCAACCTCATTAGCCCAAATGGATGGAAAGAAAAGGAGGGCAGGCAGATTCCAGGTTAGCATCAAGAACCAGGACACCTCTTGGATTAATGGAGGTCTGACTATTGGTTACTTTGGCAACAGCAATTTCCTTTTTGTCAAGAGCAAAGACATGTGGATTCACCTCCCATGGTCACGCTGGTTTGGCAGCTCTGAGCCATCTGGGGCCTTCTCCTGCACCTCTAGGTAGGCTTGGTCAGCAGCTGGGTGAGGCAACAGCTGCCACTGCTTTATGGAAATCCAGGTGCAATAGCCAATACAATAAGCTCCTCATGGGGCAAAATGTTGAAAAGAGCAGGCCCGTGATAGTACGTTGGTTCAAAAGTAATTGTGCCAACCTAATATATGGTACAGACATTGTATTTACCCTTTCCTTAAATTCTTTCTTCAGCCAACAAGTGTTGCCTCATCTGGTCTGAGCCAAGTCCAGGCAATTTGCTCAAATTCAGACTCCTAGTTCTTTCAGGGAGAGGAAGCTTGGTGACCCATCTTGGTGCTTCCAGGTGAGAATGGAAACATCATGCTGATGACATTCTTAGGGGCAGCAACGAGATTGACTATAAAAGTGATAAACCTACAAATATTACTGGATGTATCAAACCAAGAAATAAAACTCTAGGGAGATTAAATTATAGCTGTCATAGCACAAAATTCTAGTACCAGGTAGCGATGGTGCTAGCAGATGCTATTTAGTCTCTCTCTGCCACATGAAATATATTCATTCAGCAACCTGAATACTGCATTATAAAAAGTATTCTCTTCAGCTGGCTTTATGCCACTTTATCAAGTTTAAGTCAGCCATTCGCTACAATAAAAATAAACTTTATTTTTGTCTCACATGCACAGAACAATTTAATTTTTAAATTAATGTAAAAGTGAAAGGCGCCTTGCTCCAAGAGAAGTATGTCTGCCCTGCATGGCTGTGTAAACACAATGCGATTGCTATGAGAATTAAATATGGATCAGCAAAATCAATAGTTAATTGTGTAACTCAGGGTCTTTCATTTCAGATGTAATCTGTAAAGAAGGTTCAGGGGATGTTTGCTTTTGATTTTCTTAAAATATTATTTAAAACCCTTCTGTCAGACAAAGATTTCACAGGGTCTTTACATTATTTCCATAAGTTATTTGGCTTGTGAGTAGTCAAGGTCATATTGATCACCCAGCCTCTCCAGTTTTCCTTTTAAAATTCAGTATCTTTATCCCTCAAACTGCCTCATTCTGAGTATCTGGCTTGCACTTAAACAAATTTTATTGCAAAAATAACCCAACATAACAGGTGTCTTGGTATCAGACATGGATGGACTAGTTGTATTATAAACTGCCTTTTCATCTATGTAATGATACCATTAAGAGTGGTTAAGCAGTCCCCTTCCCCAAAAAAGTTGACAAAATATACCGTGCTGTGAAAATGCAAGACATTGTGTGACATGGCAAGAAGTACTGTAGGACTGGGTTGAGTCTATAGATGGACGAATATGCTATCCGTTCTGACATCCCAAAAGGACCAGAGGGAAAGGGTACTGCTTGAATAGAAACTGAAAAAAAAAAAAAATGCTTCCAATCTCATTAGCCCAAATGGATGAGAAGGGAAGGAGGGCAGGCAGGCCTTCTCTTGCAAAAAGAGTAGCACAGTGATATGCGGAAGACCGTGGGGGTAACAGGCGGACTGCCTTGACCCCTGTGATATCACAGCAGAGCTAAAAATGTAATGTTTGAACTTCTTTTCCCTTTAAAGTGTAACCTTTCATATAATAAGTTAAGCCTTGCTCTCTCTTACATATTGTTAGAAGCCTTCATCCATTTTGGGGACTGAAGGCAAAATAATTCTTGAAATAATGAATCATTTTTCTCTTACCAGCTTGTCCAGAAATCCCATGATTATTTTGCTGTAGCAGACAATGACCTTCTCAAAGGAAGCCTATCAAACGCTCAAGATAAATAATGAGAAGGTCTCGTTCTCCTGCCTCCAGGAAAAAATTGCACAGAGGAAAAATGCATTAATATGTTCATCCCAGGATGGGAAGCAGCTTGGTCCAAAAGAAACAGAGTGGCACATGTGTTTGTGTGTGACCAGTGGCCCCATTCAACAGGACTCCTGGGGCGGCGTCCGTGGAGGGGCCTTGGGGGACACACCTAAGCCCTTCGCCCACTTCAGAAACGAATGTTTCTCTGGTGGCAGACAGGGAACCTTCTAAACAATTCTTGACTCATGAGCAAATTAACTCAAGGTAAGGAAGCGCTGGGTAATGCCGTCTCTCAACAACCTAGAAAAAACATGGTTCTGCTTTACTAGGCCCTGGAACTACAATTAATGGTAATGAATTCCCTCTTCCCCCACATTCCCAACTTCCCACCAGGCAGCAAATACTCAGGGGGCAAAAGAAGCTTTCCTTCTGTTTTTCTCTCCATGGAAGCAAGGTTTTGCAGAGTAGGTAGAGAGCTGCAGTAGAAATTGCAACTTTCCCATGATTTAAGTGCTTTGGCTGCCCTGGAGAATAGGGCTGATTTCTCAGGGCAAAAGTCATCTGCCCATCCATTTATGGCTCTTGTCCAGTCTGTGGACAGCTGAAGACACAGATCTTAACTCCAGGAGTTGGTGTAAGATCTTTCCCAGCAATGAAATGGAAAGGCGTTTCAAAGATATAGGGTCCTCTATGGGAAGAGGTGGGAGAGTTGGGAGGTGAGGAAGAAAAGTCTCTATTCCCAGGCAAGCTTAGGAATCAATGGGCTGAACCAAGTAGTACCCAATGGCTGGGTAGGGGCAAGGGTAAAAAAGCAATCTCAAAAGTAATCAGGTTTCAAATGATCCAGGGATTTGCAGATAAAATTAAAACTGCTCAGCAACACTTCAGGAAAAAAAAAAAAAGTCAGTAACATGCAGATAGTTATCAAGAACATTATTTAGCCAGCCAGCTGAGGATGGCAGCAAGCTAAATTTTGAGTCCAGAAAGGTGGTTAGGGTTTCTGTGCTCTGGATTGTACATCTTCCTCTCTCTAATGTGTTCTCCCCACCTTTTAGGATGGCCAACACCCTTTTATCACTTGAGACTCAGAAGGAGGGAAATCTCCTCTGAATTCTTTTCTCACCAAGGGCCCTGATGACTGCCCCTTGTTGTCCCTTCATCCCTGTGTGAATCATTCTCATGGCATGGTGGGTGTTTACTGTGTATATCGGTTGCCATAGCTCAATCTCCCTTGTAGGGACTGAGCCTATTAATCTTCACATCTCTTGTGCCCAGAACACAGCTGGCACATAGGTGGTCCATAAATGCTAGTGGAATACAAGAAGGATGCCAATTATGTTTATTTACTGGTCATCCTTTTTCCCCCTATCACTTTAACTTTCACCTCTCTAACACCCTTTAATGTCCTTGAAAGCCATTGAATTCCTAAGATAAGCTGCCATACTTTCCGGTGGAGAACCCACATTTATTTCCTGAGGGGTAGTTAATGTCTAATCATCCAGAAGACATTTAGGTTTCCTTTATTTAGAAAGTGGAGATAATAACTTCCCCTGTAAGTAAACAGGAAAATAGACTTTGTTCTTAAAAAAAAATCTGATTAACATGGTTTCAAGGAACACTTCTACTATCATAAACCAAGGTCATTGAAATAATCAACATTACAGATTGCAAGGTTAGAGATTAAAACACGCAAAATAAGTGGAATCATACCATTTGGAAATGGAAAGTCAGACTATGTTGGTGAGGTTTTTAAAATATCCAAACAGTTTTATTAAAAAAAAAATCCTCACTATAAACAAAATGAATTAGGGATTTGCCTTAGAATGAAGGTTTAAAAATACTGGGATGAGTTGGCGGATCACGAGGTCAGGAGATCAAGACCATCCTGTCTAACACGGTGAAACCCCGCCTCTACTAAAAAAAAAACAAAAATTTAGCCGGGCATGGTGGCAGGCACCTGTAGTCCCAGCTACTCCGGAGGCTGAGGCAGAAGAAAGAAAGGCGTCAACCTGGGAGGCGGAGGTTGCGGTGAGCCGAGATCGCACCACTGCACTCCAACCTGGGTGACAGAACAAGACTCCATCTCAAAAAAAAGAAAAAAGAAAAAAAAAAAAATACTGGGATGAGTTTAAAGAATACTGCAGGCCCGTAAAGATGATGAGAGATTTTGAGAGGCCTGAGTGACTTCAGTGGTTTCTAGCCCTAGGATAATGAAGGAGTAAGTAATTCAAACCTTAGTGTCCCCTCTGCAGACCTTCAGCCTGGCCTGTGCAATTGTATTGCATAGAAGGATACAATATGGCAGGAACAGACCAATGTAACAGGTAGCAATTTTTCACGCGCCAGATCTGGCACCAGCTACCAGAGGGAGGGTGAACGAGGGGATAATTATCTCTTCTTCAACTCTGTGAAAACTTAGAGTTTCAGATAGTTAAATGTGAGTGGGCTGGTGTTTCCTCTTTGCTGGATTTAGTGTGTGCAGTTTCTCTGCCATGTATATCTATGTTCTCTTAAGTGACTGGAGAAATACTTTTCCTTAAATCAGTGTTAAAGAAGTTACTGGCAAAATGTCCCTTAAATATTCCTGTTGGGTGCTACCAAAGGATTATTTAAAATCATGAAAATAATCCAAAAGCTGCTCCCATTGGAAAATGACTGGGAGAAAGATGTTTAAATTCAAACCTGCTAAGCACGGACACCTACCTACCTACCTACACACAGACACAGACACAGACACAGACACAGACACAGACACACACACAGACACACACACACAGACACACACACACACAGACACACACACACACAGACACACACACACACACACACACACACACACACACACACACACACACACACACACCCTTCCTCTGAAGCTTTCCGGGGATGGCTATAGAAATTTCATTTTAAGCAAGGGAAAAAAAAAAATAGAATCACCCCCTCACAAAAATGTTTGAGTATATTTTGGTCTCTTGGTCAGGGCCAATAAAGATCTCTTGTTGTGAGCCAACTAGAACAGAAATGGAGTGAAAGATGTTCTGCTTTATGTGGTCTGAATGTGATTAGTGATTAGTGCTGGTGGCTTCAGTCGCTTGGGAATGGCAATCAGAGTTTTGCTCCTGCAACTCTGAACGACTACAAAACACCCTTGGCTTCCATCCCGTATGATGATGGGATATTAACTGAAAATCTAATTAATCTGTGAATGAATTATGGCCTAAGAAATATACCATTTTATAATCAATTTTAAGCGAGTCCCTAACAGAAGATAAGATGAAGAAAAAGCTGTAAAATTATAAGAGGTTGGTACATTCTGTTCACTACGACTGATGATTTTTAAGGGGGATAATTTTACAATCCATCACATTTGTGTCATTTTAAAAATCATGCCTCCCAATGAATGCTGTAAATTAACTTTAGAATTTACATATTTATTAAAAATCGTATTGAAAACAGCAGGAACTGTGCCCCATTTGAATAATAAAATAATTTGTTATTCCACTGAAGATAAAAACACACAAAAAACCAAAATATTTTATTTTCAGGTAATAATCACATTAATTGCTATCTGAATTAGTTAAACCAAGAATTAATATTCACCAGAGGCAGTGACAGAGCATTAAAGATAATCCTCCAAATTCCCATTTTCAAAGAGGTCTCAGAACATGTAAAAGCAAGGGAAAGACAAATGGGGAGGTGAGGACCATGTTCTTAGCCTGCGGGGTTGGGTGGCGGCAGATGTTTGAAGCTGAGCTACATCACCTGGTGGGGAGGGAGGTGCAGACAGCAAAACACATGATTTGGCTCTGAGCTGAAGAAGCACAGGACTTCATTTTAAAAGCCTCTTTGCTTGGGAGGCCGAGGTGGGCAGATCGTTTCAGCCCAGGAGTTCGAGATCGCCCTGGGCAACATGGTGAAACTGTCTCTACAAAAATACAAAAATTAGCTGGGTGTGGTGGCAGGCACCTGTGGTCCCAGCTACTTGGGAGGCAGAGGTGGGAGGACTGATTGAGCCCAGGAGATTGAGGCTGCAGTTAGCCATGATCGCACCACTGTACTCCAGCCTGGGTGGTAGAATGAGACACCGTTTCAAAAAAAAAACCTGTTTCCAAAAAGATCCTCTACTCTACTTCTCCTACTTTGGTTGGACTCCCTACCCAGAATGGAAGGTTTGCTGGAGGCGCAGAGCATCCCAGATGACTCCAGAGCATGCAGGGAAATAACCAGAAGGGCATGGGGCCACGCCACACAACATGTGGGTGAACACAACCATTCACTCTAGATTAACCTCATAATGGACTATCAACTCAAAGAACTGTCCCCAAGATAGGAACTGCATGGATTCATCCACAGAAGGATGAAGGGGTCAAGGGGAAAAGAACTGGTGTGTTACCACATGTACTCACTAGTATGAGTAACCCACTGGGCTGAACTGACACAAGATGTTCTCTTGAAATTCCTGAGAGATAAGGGAGAAGGGTAATGCAGTACATGTTTTTCATGAACTTCGGTCTAATCATGATTCCTTCTTTCCATGAGGGATTCATGATAGGCTGTTACCATTATTTTTTAGAGCAGAGAACCTTCATGAAGCACTGTAGTTGAGGGTGAGGCTTGGCTCACACTGCCTCTGTGACTCAGAGCTCATTGCTTCAGTGCAGACATGGCTAATGCCTGGCAGTTCTGTGGCAACCAACTCCTCTCATGACCATAGCAGGCATTGCTTATCAGTCTCTGTCATCTATACTACTCCAAGCATAGATAAGGCCTTGTAATCCTTCTTAACACCATAATTCAAGCAACCTCTGCCTATTGATTGTCCTTGGCATTTGAGATGAAAGCTATCTTGCATCCTTGTGTATGTGTGTGTGTGTGTGTGTGTATATTTAAACACAGGAAATATTTCTATATTATCAGCATATAATTAAATCTAGCTAGGTACATATTATATCTATACACAGATATCCAAATATCTATATTATATCTAACTGTCTGCTAATGGTGTAGGCATATTCCTTAGCATCTGTAGCTAATACAAGATGTAGAATGATATCTTAGTATATGAAAACTTGAAGTCACCTTTGACTCTTCTGTTTCTCTCATACTCCACATCTACCAGTCTTCTGGTAAATTGCCTGTTTGTTCTCAGAAACAGTAAGTCTTTGAATAATATCCTTTTGTTCAATGTTATTTTGTTATAACATTGATGAGAAAAAAAATCAATTCCCGCCAGGCCACTGTCTGCGTGGAGTTGGTATATCTCTCCATGTCTGTGTGGGTTTTCTCCAGGGACTTCAGGTTCCTCTCACATCCCAAGGCTATGCATGAGAGGTGAACTGGTGTATCTACATGGTCCCAGCATGAGTGAGCATCAGTGCTCTGCGAAGGAACTGTATCCTGTCCAGGGCTGGTTCCTGTTTTGTGTCCTGAACTGCTGGGACAGGTTCTAGCCACCTGCAACCCTGAGCTGGAATAACTGGGAAAATAAAAGACTTACTTGTTTTTATTCACCTTTCTTAAGTACATGTACAGCTCACAAGTGTTTCGGTGTTTAATATTAGAGGTGTTCTGGTCTATTTAGAAGTTTAGTAATGTTTTTGTGACCAGAAATATGCCCTAGGAAGTCAGCTCTTGCTTATGTCAATTAGCCTTGGATAAAGTTGGCTTCTTTATGTGTTGTTCTGCTTAAAGTCACAGCTTCTGAGAATCTACAACTTTAAGCAAGGACTGACTGTGGAGAAGTCTTCTTCTCCGTCCCCTGCTCCACTCTGCATCATAGGAACTACATTTCCCAGGCTCCCTTTATTTCTGGCTTCTGGGGAGATTCAGTAAATGGGAAGCAATGGCAGAAGGCAGAAGCCTGGACAGTAGGAGGAGGGGAGAAAACAAGGCATTTCTCCCCTTCTCTGTGCCCTGTGGTGTTCCTAGCAGCACCCACTTCTCCCTCACTGCTCTATCTTCCACCACGTACCCCTCCCCCACCATGGTTTTAGCTTCCACTGGACGGTCCAGTTTCTAGACTCTAATTCACTTTGCTATTTCCCTCCATCCTTGAAGAGGGTTGTGACTTCCTGCTCTGCTAATTTCTAGAACATGACTGTCCCCTGTTGAGTATCTCAGCTATTCCATTATTTGGATAAGTGGTTTCCTGTATTGAATTCCCTCTATTGAAAGGCCTAAAATAGTTCCTATTCCATGCTAGGCTCTGACCAACACAATCAGCAAATTCTGTTTGTGCTACTTTAATCCAGTCATTCTTCACCATTTGTTTTTTGCTACCATCAGTTCTTGCCTGGATGACCTCAATAGTTTCCCGACTGTGCTTCCACTCTCTCCTCCAGATAGCCTGTTCTCCATACAAAAGCAAGGCATCCCTTAGAAACTGTAAATCAGATCATCCCACTCCCCTGTTAAAATTCCTCGGATGGTTTCCCTTTGCTGAGAATGAATTGTGAAGTTCTCCCCACAGCCTACAAGGTCCTATATAAGGGGGTCCTGGATTCTTCTTCACACTATTTCTCTTCCTCTCTATAGTTCTGCTCCAGCCATAATGGTCCAGGGACACATCACACATACCCTTCCCTCAGGGCTTTTGCACTTGCTATACCCTCTACCTAACATGTTCCTCTTTCAATCAGTCACATTTCAGTGTTTCACTTCATTCAAACCTGACAGAGCAGGAGAATCGCCATCTTGGACGAGCACTGCCATTTTGAAATCCCCCTTGATCAACAACCACCTAAATCCAAAGGGCTTCAGTCTAATGGCTAAGATCAGCATGACCGTAAACCGCAAATGACATCTCCGACCAGAAACATTCCAACTGTAAGATAAACCCCTTCCTGACTGGAGAGATGTCAGCCTCAAGATAGCCTCCGCCAACCACAGACATTCCCACCCCACAATAAACTTCTCCCCGACACAGAAACATTCCAAGCTCGTGATAAGTTCTCTCACCCTGAGCCCTTAAATACTATTAGTCTGTAAGAGAGAGCACTCCTGACCAAAATTGGCCAGAAGCCTCTCTCAGGTTTATTCTCCAAAATAAACCTGTCTTTGATCTTTGAGCTGCTTTTCATGTTTCCTTCCTTTCTTTAACTCTTACAAAATCCCTGTTCAAATGTTCTGTCTTCAGAGAGACCTTTCCCAATCAGTCACTCTGAAGCCATGCCCTCATCATATCCTATCTATGCCTCCTGCTTTATTTTATTTTATTTTATTTTTTGAGACAGAGTCTCGCTCTGTTGCCCAGGTTGGAGTGCAGTGGCGTGATCTTGGCTCACTGCAACCTCCACCTCCCAGGTTCAAATGATTCTCCTGCCTCAGCCTCCTGAGTAGCTAGGATTACAGGCACCCACTACCATGCCCAGCTAATTCTTTTGTATTTTTTCGTATTTTTTAGTAGAGATGGGGTTTTGCCATGTTAGCCAGTCTGGTCTGGAACTGTTGACCTCAGGTGATCCTCCCACCTCGCCCTCCCAAAATCCTGCTTGATTTTTAAATGACATAAATCATTACTTGGAATTACATTACTTTTTTTTATTATTATTATCTATCTTCCACATTAAAATATAAATACCACAAAGGCAGGGACCTTGTCTTTTTTTTTTTTTTCTAACTTGCTCCATCCACAATGCCGACAATGTTGCCTATTAAATAGTATGAACTCTATAAGTAGTCTTGAATCAATGAATAATAAATGATGAACCTACATCACACTGTGAAAAACAAGTGGCGCCAAGAAATAATTAGTTGTACTATTAGAATAAAAACAAAGATATAAACAGTTTCCAGATTAAAGCAATACTCATGTTTAAAATGGAAAACCACTGCAAACCAAGGTACTGCTTGGTAGTTAAGACATGAGCTAAGTTAATAAAGTTGACTGTGGCCAGTGAGAAATTCCCCATGATCTATTCATTCCACATCTCTGCTGTCTTTCTTTCTCAGGCTATTCCATGGTACCTATGTTCAGTGCACTTGCAACTGATGTGGTCAGGGAACCACACAGACTGTGTTTAAAGCCCTTTAGTTTGTTCATTTTAATCATAAAGCTAGAAAAAGATATCTGAGATATTCAGGGTTACTGGCCTACCAACTACTTCTTTTGGCCACAAATTACAGCTGGAACAGCCACTTGTTTATGAAATATGAAACTGAGAAATTCCTAAGAACTCAGTAGGCCAAAGTGGATTTCTTCCTGCTGAAGTCAAAAGTCATTTATTTCTCTATCCTCCCATGTTCTGCTTCTTGGATTTGGGCACTCATGTGGGTTGAACTAGGTCCTCTAAAAAGATACGTTGAAGTTCTAGCTGCTGATACCTGTGAATGTGACTTTATTTGGAAATAGGGTTTGTTTTAGATCTTATTGAGATGTAAGTTAAGGTGGATCCTACTGGAGTAAGGTACACCCTCAATCCAATACAACTGGGGTCCTTATGAGAAGAGAAAAGGAGACACAGAGAAAGACATGCACAGAGGAAAGATGACATGAAGAGACACAGACAGAGGAGAATGCCATGTGAAGACACAGACACATAGAGAAAACAGACACAAAGATGAGAGCTGTGCAGCTGCAAACCAAGGAAGACCAGGGATTGCTGGCAACCACACAAGCTAGGAATGCAAGCAGGGCCCTGCCAACACCTGGATTTCAGACATCTAGCCTCCAGAAATGTGAAAGAATACCCCCCCTTTTCTTTCTTTCTTTCTTTTTTTTTTTTTTTGAGATGGAGTGTTGCTCTGTCACCCAGGCTGGAGTGCAATGGTGTGATCTCAGCTCTCTGCGACCTCCGCTTCCCGGGTTCAAGCAGTTTTCCTGCCTCAGCCTCTTGGGTAGCTGGGACTACAGGCGCCTGCCACCATGCCCGGCTAATTTTTGTATTTTTAGAAGAGATGGGGTTTCACCATAGTGGCCAGGCTGGTCTCGAACTCCTGACCTTGTGATCCACACGCCTCTACCTCCCAAAGTGCTGGGATTACACGCATGAGCCATGACACCCGGCCCCTTTCTCTTGTGTTAAGCCTCCTCATTTATGGCAGCTCCTGGGAAACCAGTACAGGCACTCTTGGGAATACTTATCACCATTAACAGGAGCTATTTGGAGATACGAAATTTCTAGGAGTTACAAAACTATATTTACGAGGCTTTTAACTGATGGGAAAAGGAAGAGAAGGTTTTAAGTTTTTTTTTTTTTTTAAATTTCTTTTCTTTATTTGACTTAAAAATGGGATGCTTGAAGATAGGAATTTTTGTTCAACACTGCCATGTGAAATAATGATTACATTAATTCTCTAAAATATTAAAAGATGCTTCATTTGAAAAGGAAAAGTAATCAGGAAGGAAATGAAGATATATTTAGAGTATCAGGAAGCGATGAAAAGCAGCATTTCATGGAAAGTTTATTTGGATGCACACATTAGCACACCGGTTGCGCAGTGTGCTGCATGGCTCACCTTGTTTGGTCACTCTACAAATGATGGAAAGATTGTAATCGGCATTTTCTTGCAAATGTGTACTTGACCCAAAACTTTTAAAGTTTTAGTCCCAAGGTTTTCCTTTCTTTAAAAGTAAATTCAAATTCAATTCCCTAGTAAAATTTGAAAATGCTGGAATTAGGCCTAGGATTCTATTCCCAGTTAGAATTTCTCCCCACAATATGCTAGGGGAAAACACTGGTGGGATTTAGATATAAATGGCTTAACTTCCTTCAATCACCTAAGAATGATAACCAAACAAACGATTGAGTTACTGACTCAGCTGGGGTGCCGTCTGGCATAATGAACAGTGTATGACCAACTCCTCACTTTGAAGCTTTTCCTAAAATGAAGTAAAATACGCATTAGCTCTTTATAGAGTCTCTGTTGTGTCACAAAAGTTAGGTTAGTCTAGCCATTTAGGTAAAGGCTTAGCTCAGTTGCCATCCTTCAGTCTCCAGCACGGACCTTGTCTTAAACCACCTGGGTAGCTTATAAACAAAAGAAATTTATTTCCCACAGGTCTGGAGGCTGGAAAGTCCAAGATCAAGGCACTGCCAGTTCTGATGTCTGGTGAGGGTTTCTGGAGTCATAGATACCTGCTTTCTGGCTATGTCTTCACATGGTAGAAGGAAGGAGTGAATGAGCTCTCTGGGGCCTCTTTCACAGGAACACTAATTCCATTCATAAGAGCTCCACCCTCATGAACTAATCACCTCCCAAGGTGCCACCTCCAAATACTATCACAATGGGGATGAGGTTTCAACATATGAATTGGGGGGACATAAACATTCAATCCTGAATAAGGTTGTGGATTCATATCTGTCAAATCTATGCTTATTGTGAAGGAAGAAGTCTTTTCTCTAAACGGAAAAAAAAATCTGTTATTTTCTTGGTAAAGAATAAAAAGCTTCAGAATGAATAGCAGCGTCTCTGCCCTGGAAGGTCTGTTGAGAGTGACACCTTGTTCCATGATGGGAAAAGCAATCTGGAGAGGCTGGAAATGTCAGAGCCCAAGTTGTCTTTACGGGAGAAGTGACTTTTTGATCTTGGAGCTTCCTTTTAATCCTATGTGGGATTCCTGGCCATGGCTGTCCCCTTGTGCCCCATAATCCCTAAATAAATGATAGCTCCTGAGAAATCCTCAGTGGAATTGCTTCTTTTGCAAGGAAATGTGCCAATCTTAATTCTACTGGCTTCTTACTTTGACCTTTGGTGGATAAAGGCAGGATAAAGAATTCAAGATAGGAAGTGTTGGAGGTTTGGGGCCTTATAATGTAAAATTGTGCCTGAACTTGAAACAGGGTCCAAGGATACTTTAACCATTCTGTTATCTCCAATTCAGCCACCATCACTCATATTCACATTTCCCCCATCTGTCCCTTTCAACCATTTACACATCACACAATTTTACATCTTCTCTGATGATCTATTGTTTTTCATTTATTTTAACTCTAAAAACCTTTAAGAGCATCTCATGTCAGAGATGTATACCCTTCTACTAGCTTTGTTGATTTGTTTTTCTTCTGAAGATTAAGTGTGTTACAGAATATCACCTACACAAGCAGTTAACTTTCATTTGAGTATTTTGGCTTCACCCAACCAAGGTAATAAATCCTGGGTTGTTTTAAAAAATTAACACTCAGTGAAATTAATTTGGAATAAATGTGATGGTGCATATACTTATTTTAAAGTGGCAAATATTTATCTACATGGACATAGCCTTAACGAACCAAATGCATTACCTTTGTATGCAAAAATGATGCCATCATGACTCCAGAGAAGGGCAGATTTCATGGCTTCTATTTTTCAGTAAGCAGTATAGATTGTGGTTGGTTGATCCATTCTACAGAAACCAGTCCTCCATATGAGTTGGAGCTCACACCTACAAAAGGTTTGCTAGTATGGAGATGTTTCCATTTTCGTGAGCAGTTAATGATATTATTATTTTTATTGAAAACTAATTGGCCCTTGTGCAGACAGTGATTAGACTACTGCTTATTGAATACTTCTTGTGTTCAATCACTGTGATGGGACCTGTGTTCAATCACTGTGATAGGAGCTGCATCTCCTTTAAAGTCCTTCATCTCCTTTGAAGTCCAACAACTTCATCGAGGTAGATTCTCTTATGCCCATTATAATGTGAGAGGTTCAGCAAAGTTAAGAAGTTTATGTGGGGATAGAAGAGCTTTCTGATTCCAGAGCCTGTAGTCTTTTCACTGGGATCATTAGCAGAGAGCTTAATCATCTGTACATGATTCACTGGCTTAAATGTAGACAGATTTAAAAAGCTCAAATAATTGAAGGAGGAAAAAACCTCAAAACTTAAGAAGAAATTCTCCTAAACTCACAGTTGGCATCTCTTTAAATGACCATGTTAACCATCCATAAGTGAGGACACACTGGGGTAATAAAGAGAAGGCAAGGCCAGCTAGATTTCAGGGTGGCCGGTAGTCTAACATCCTCATGCTGCTTCTTCTTCTTCTTTCTTTTTTTGCCTTGGGTCAGGAGAACATAGTCTCACTCTGTCACCCAGGCTGGAGTGCAGTGGTGTGATCACGGTTCACTGTGGCCTGAACTTCCTGGGCTCAAGCGATCCTCCCATCTCAGCCTTCCAAATAGCTGGGACTACAGGCCTGTGCCACCACACCCAGCTAATTTTTGTATTTTTTGTAGAGAAGAGGTTTTGCTACATTCCCTAGGCTGGTCTGAAACTCCCGGGCTCAAGGGATTTGCCTACCATGGTCTCTCGAGGTGCTAGGATTACAGGCGTGAGCCACTGCGCCCGGCCTACGTCCTCATGCTTCTAACAGTGATCCCTTAAAGAACAGTCACCTTGGAGGAGCTGGTCCTCAGGGCTTCCCGTCAGGACGATGCTCCCTTGATGCGTGGGGGTCAGTCCACACACCCGCGTAAGTGCCACTTGAGTTGACATCATACTTTTATATTTTGTACATTTAAATTTTATAGTTGTTAACTCAAAACCCATCCAAATCATCTTTGTCATTCTTCACTATTAATAGTGCTGAGCTCTCGAAGGGGATGTCATATTAGATTCTATTTCCTATTGTTGAAAACCTGAAGGTTTCTCAAGAAACGAAAGTAACTTGGGGAACACTAACATAAGTAGAAAGAAAAATGGCATCCTTGTTTTCTGTTGAGCCTTTGTGACCTTTCTAGAGGCTACTGTGGATGGACTTAAGGTCCCATCTTTTTTTTTCCCATGTCCTGAAGGAAGTTAAGTGGATGTGGATGATGACATTTTTCATTTTGATATAGTTGGTCTGTTTTCCAGACTATAGAAAACTGGGAAATGACTTTTCCTTTAAATAAAAGTTGAAACCCTTTGGGAAAGTAAAATGATTCAAGAAATATAGAGAAATGGCTGTTTCCAAGCCAACAGGAAGAATGGAGAGTCTTTTTGGTTTTCAAATTAGTTGTTAGGGAAAACGTTTTTCTTCCCATCAAACTTTCACTTTTTCTTCTTTAAAACAGATTAATCATAGCTGTGTAGGTTTAGTTTTCTGCCTGCTTGTTAATATGTGGAAAATATGAAAAGTGGCTTCAAACTTTTATGAGTAAATTGTCATTTTGTGCCTTTTATTGGCCTGTATTTCAAACCCCACATTGCAGGAACTCACTCCTTACTTCTGTGCTGTTCACTGGCAAGAGTACGCTAATGGGTTATGCAGACCATGTCTTTATGAATTGACAATAAATTCCAAAGGACAAAACAGCTTCCAACCATAATTCAGTAGTATAAAACTGTTCTGTCAACCAATGTGATGGGTTTTTTGGTGTTCACACATTTTAGGACCCCATCATGCACAGACACCTGCTCATTTTTCCTGCTTAAAAAAGACCAAATTTGTTCTGTCTTTTTTACTCTTAAAAATCAAAGTAGCACCATGGTAAAATTATACTACCTGCTTTAGTCTTCAAAATTATTCTTTAGAGCACAAAAGGCAGATATACTTGGCAGACCAAAGAGTGAATACTGACTGTGTCACTCTGGACAAATCATTATTTTTTCTGAGTCTCAGTTTTATTATATTTAGTATGGGGGAATGGTAAAGAGTAACTGTAAAGCCATGTGGGATCTTAAGACTAGCACCATCAGCATTGACTGGGAACTTGCTATAAATGCAAACTGTGGCCGGGAGCAGTGGCTCACGCCTGTAATCCCAGCACTTTGGGAGGCTGAGGAGGGCAGATCATGAGGTCAGGAGATCAAGACCAGCCTGGCTAACACGGTGAAACCCTGTCTCTACTAAAAATACAAAAAATTAGCTGGATGTGGTGGCACATGCCTATAGTCCCAAGTACTTGGGAGGCTGAGGCAGGAGAATCGCTTGAACCTGGGAGGCGGGGGTTGCAGTGAACCAAGATTGCGCCATTGCACTCCAGCCTGGGTGACTGAGAGAAACTCTGTATCAAAAAAAAAAAAAAAAAAAAAAAAAAAAAAAAAAGCAAATTGTAAGGCCCTACCCAGACCCAGTGAACCAGAAACTCTGGGTAAAGGCCCAGCAATGTATGTCTTAACAAGCCTTCCAGGTAATTCTGATACACACTCAAGCTTGAGAATCATTTCTGTAAAGATTAACCACAATATATACAAAGGGCTTGTTTGCCACATTGCAGAAGCACGAGACATAGCAGCTATTCTCGTTTTGTTATTATCCTCATTGTATAGAAGAAACTAAAGCACAGAACCAGGTGAGGGCAAAGCAGGAAACAGCATCTAGGCCTCGTCACTCAGCCGAGTGGTGGGGACAGCCTACTCCTCCACTTTGCACTCTCTCTTTGTGGACCATAGTACACAGTAATATAATCCTGATTATAAGTGCAAAAGGTGTCCCACATAGTATGTTGCCTAGTTCTGGCAGGGGTGATGCATTCAGCCTTTAAGGTGGAGACTATAGCTCTTTTGACATGATATTTTTTTTAAAAAATTATACTTTAAGTTCTAGGGTACATGTGCACAACGTGCAAGTTTGTTACATACGTATACATGCGCCATATTGGTGTGCTGCACCCATTAACTAGTCATTTACATTAAGTATATCTCCTAATGCTATCCCTCCTCCCTCCCCACCCCATGACAGGCCCCGGTTTGTGATGTTCCCCAACCTGTGTCCAAGTGTTCTCATTGTTCAGTTCCCACCTATGAGTGAGAACGTGCGGTGTTTGGTTTTCTGTCCTTGCGATAGTTTGCTCAGAATGATGGTTTCCAGCGTCATCCATGTCCCTACAAAGGACATGAACTCATCATTTTTATGGCTGCATAGTATTCCATGGTGTATATGTGCCACATTTTCTTAATCCAGTCTATCACTGATGGACATTTGGGTTGGTTCCAAGTCTTTGCTATTGTGAATAGTGCCACAATAAACATATGTGTGCATGTGTCTTTTATAGTAGCATGATTTATAATCCTTTGGGTTTACACCCAGTAATGGAATGGCTGGGTCAAATGGTATTTCTACTTCTAGATCCTTGAGGAATTGCCACACTGTCTTCCACAATGATAAAACTAGTTTACAGTCCCACCAACAGTATACAAGTGTTCCTATTTCTCCACATCCTCTCCAGCACCTGTTGTTTCCTGACTTTTTAATGATTGCCATTCTAACTGGTGTGAGATGGTATCTCGTGGTTTTGATTTGCATTTCTCTGATGACCAGTGATGATGAGCATTTTTTCATGTGTCTGTTGGCTGTATAAATGTTTTCTTTTGAGAAGTGTCTGTTTTTGCCCACCTTTTGATGGGGTTGTTTGATTTGTACATTTGTTTAAGTTCTTTGTAGATTCTGGATATTAGCCCTTTGTCAGATGGGTAGATTGCAAAAATTTTCTCCCATTCTGTAGATGGCCTGTTCACTCTGATGGTAGTTTCTTTTGCTGTGCAGAAGCTCTTTAGTTTAATTAGATCCTATTTGTCAATTTTGGCTTTTGTTGCCATTGCTTTTGGTGTTTCAGTCATGAAGTCCTTGCCCATGCCTATGACCTGAATGGTATCGCCTAGGTTTTCTTGTAGGGTTTTTATGGTTTTAGGTCTAACATTTAGTCTTTAATCCATCTTGAATTAATTTTTGTATAAGGTGTAAGGAAGGGATCCAGTTTCAGCTTTCTACATATGGCTAGCCAGTTTTCCTAGCACCATTTATTAAATAGGGAATCCTTTCCCCATTTCTTGTTTTTGTCAGGTTTGACATGATGGATTAATATTAACCCATCTTTCTCTTTCGAGGAGAGTACTGGTGACTACATTCTTTTTTTTTTTTTTTTTTTTTTTTTTTTTGAGACGGAGTCTCGCTCTGTCGCCCAGGCTGGAGTGCAATAGCACAATCTCGGCTCACTGCAAGCTCTGCCTCCCAGGTTCACGCCATTCTCCTGCCTCAGCCTCCCGAGTAGCTGGGACTACAGGCGCCCGCCACCGCGCCCAGCTAATTTTTTGTATTTTTAGTAGAGACAGGGTTTCACCGTGGTCTCGATCTCCTGACCTTGTGATCCCCCCGCCTCGGCCTCCCAAAGTGCTGGGATTACAGGCGTGAGCCACCGTGCCCGGCCTGGTGACTACATTCTGTCAATAAACATTTATGGATTTCAAACCATGTTCAAGGCTTGATGCTGGGCCAGGCAATGAAAAAGAAATTACCTTTCTCCTAAATTTCTTACATCACAAATTTTGACATTACTAATAATCTGTTTAGATTCATACATTTTTAGAAGTAGAAATAGTTTTCTTGAGACAATCTATTTCAACTTTCAAATTCTGCCTTTCAAAGAGCTAGGGCAGTAGGTCTCTTTCCTGCATGCAGGTTACAATCCCCTGGGGGGCTTTTAAGCAATAGTGATAGGGACATCCATCCAAGAAATTCTGATTTAATCGGTCTACAATTTAGTTGATAATAGGTCTGTGGGTAGGAAGTTTTTAATAGAACTAATATACTTACACTAAATACAAAAAGTATTACATATATAAATATAATATACAAATAGTTGGGATATACTTAAACTAAAAGCTATTCCTTGTTTATCTGAAATTATAGTTTAACCAGGCAGCCTGTAGTTTTAGTTGCTAAATCTGGCAACACCGTGGAAAGATTCTAAGGTCTATCCTAGGCTGAGAAATCATCTTGTAGTGTTTCCACTGAAATATTACAGGTAACGGGGGCGGGATAAGAGAGCACGGTGCCATCTGGGCCCATTACACATAAAGTTTTATCTGTTTTACTTATTTGGTCTCTGTAACATCGCACTTGAAAAAAATGGCTTGAAAAAGTTTGCAAACATCTAATCACATCAAAACTTAAGACCCAGAGAAAATGTCTCTTAGCCAGGTTCCCTTAGCTAATTAATCGCAAAACCAAATACCAGGTCTCTTTCTCTTTCTATTCCATCAGATGCTGCTGCTGCTACGTCCCTTTTCCTCTTGTTAAGTGATAGTTCAGGAATAGGAGGTGCTATGATCCTACATCTAAAAGTGCTCGGCAAACATTTGGCAAACTCATGAAAATATGCCAGACACATATAAAGATATGCGAGGTGCTGAACATGGGGATTAAGATGAGGTTTCAGTTCTCAAGGAGCTGATACAGGAAAAGAAACACAGATAGAGATTCTGTTCCTACAAAAAAATACCACTTATGTCTATGGCTTGTTCCCTCCACAATGTGATTATTCAAAGCTCCGTTCTTTGATCCTCAATTTAGAAATGGTGAGGTGAGAGGACAGCGCTGGGTTCCTAGAGGCAACCACATGGAACCTGGAATCTAACCTAGATTTTCAATATGAAAGTTATAGGCATGAAGAATCTGTAATGACAAAAGACACAGGGATGACTGAACTTTGTGCTGTGGGATGACTCACGATGGCTACATCTGTGAGGCTTTATGGCAAATGGCCTCACACATTCTCCAATTAAGTGAACCACATAGAATTTAAAAGTTGCAGGGAGTAAAAGAATGTATCCTTCCATTTCTGGGGAATACATTTACTCCCATCCAGATTACAATGGGTAAGCACTAACGGTGCTTCTGTGCCACAGGGAAAAATGAAACATAAATAGGCAACGCATGGGGTGGAGGTAACACATTCTCCACTGAGCTCCCAGCCACTGTCACTTTGGAAGGGCTTGTGATGAGCAACATCGGAGGATGGCTGCTCCCTGACACCGCTCTTGGATGCCAATCATCCAGACATTTAAGGGAACTCCAGCCTCTTCTCCTCGCTCCTCAGGGACCGGGGAAGACATTTTAGGTGACCAGTTGGCTTAGGGAAAGAGGAAGAGCAAACAAGATTAACAAGCCATAAACAGATTAACTTAAAGGGGCAAGAAAGTTCCAGAGATACAGTTGTCTGTGGACTTGGAGACTGGAGTTCCCAACATTGAGGGACTTGTTGTATGTTTGTTAATTATTTCTAAACTCCAGTTTGGACTTAGAATCCAAACAGCCCCCAAAGCTCACACAGTGTGGAGAAAATGGCAGTTTATTCACAGCATTCACAGAATAATTACTCATTTCTAGGTCTTGGCACTTTCTGTTTTTCTTCATCATATCTTCTTTTCTACCACCATCATCACCCCCAATCGAACTATCTCCTCCATGCCCTGAAGTTTCATGATGAGGTTACTGTTTGGCTGTGATTTCCAAACTTCTTGGCTGTGATTTCCAAACTTCCCATCACTTTCTCCCAGGAACCTTGGGGTAGGAATCTCTGACTTGCAGAGTGATTTTTAAGGTTTATAATCTGAGTCTGTTATCATTTGAGGATTAAAAAGCATTTATTGGCTGGGCACAGTGACTCACGCCTATAATACCAGCACTTTGGTAGGCTGATGCAGAAGGATCTCTTGAGGGTAAAAGTTTGAGACCAGCCTGGGCAATATAGCGAGAGCCCATCTATACAAAAAAAATTTAAAAAATCAGTCAGGTGTAAGGGTATGTGCCTACAGTCCTAGCTACTTGGGAGGCTGAGGTGGGAGGATTGCTTGAGCCCAGGAATTTGAGATTACAGTGAGCTATGATCATACTAGTGTACTCTAGCCTAGATGACAGAGTGAGACCCTGTCTCTAAAAGATAAAAAAATTTAAAAAGTATTTATTACTAGATTTCCAACAAAGTTGTGAAACATTTAAAAACAAATGACATGCTCAAATGTATATATCCAAACAAATGCTCTTCTTTTCAATATTGTCATGTTGGGATATGTAAAAGTATTCTGACAATTCATTTTGGAAATTCTTCTTTGGAAATTATTTTCAGAATCAGTTCATGAGCTTTATTACTTCACGTTAGATTTTAATTTTGACTGAAAGTTGTATTATTGCCCGGATTTACTAGATTTGCTTTTGAATGACACTGGCTGATTCCAAAAACCAAATTCATCCCCAGTGGATGAAGATTTGCTCCCTTTAAAGGAACATGAATATCATACCAAACAATGGGTCAGATTTTCCTCTACAGTCCCTTGAGATGGCTGAAGTTGAGGACGTGGAGTTGCTGTTGTTATTGGTGGGAGTACACAGAGGAGAGCATTGAGATGGCATGACCAACTAACTGAATTACTGACTGGGTCATTCATTCATTCATTTAACAAACATTTATAAAGCACTTATTCTTGTATAAGTATTGTGATAGGTTGTAGAGATTACCAAGATAAATAAAATGTGGAAATAAGTTATATGATTAAGATCCTTTCTAGTTATTTTATTTATACATATTTTCATAATGTTTGAATCCCTAGTAGTATTCTGGGCAAATCCAGCACTGCTGACATACATAGGCAACCCCCTGGCCCTTATTTGTACATCTGAGTTCTGGTGTGCCAGTTAAAAAACATACTGATTATTAATTAAGTCATCCCTTAGTCACATCTGAATAACCCCTGTTGAAGCCATCTCTTACCCTTCTTCTGCCCCTGAAACCCTTCCCAGTCCTCTTGAAACTCAAGGTCAATTAGCAGAAAAACTACCTATATCTTCAACCTCTTTTCTGAAAGTGTCTTTCACCTTCTAGTTCTAACTGAAATTTTATTTTCCGTGGGGAAGTGGCTTTCTTCGGAGCCCTTTCAACTGGTGGCTGTTTTCTATTCTATACTTTTTGTATCACTGAGCCCAGAGCTGAAGTAGGTATCCTTCCTGCCTACTTCTTGCTCCAGGAATGAATTTCATGTCATCTGACTGCCACCTACTTCCCCTCCTTGTTACAAACATCTATCCAACTCCTGGTCATTCTCACTAGTTCTTTAACATTTTAGCTAGCCACCTACTATCAGACTCTCCAATACAACTCTAGCCACAAATATTGATGACTTCAATGGCCACACAGGTGAACACCTGAGCTGTGATCTCTCTTCTGCACATCTTCTCCTCTGTGCACTCCCACCAATAACAACAGCAACTCCAAGTCCTCAACTTCAGACTTCTCACTCTCCAAAGAGCACCTCCTGGTTTATCTGCTTACTCTCTCTAATACTTCAACTCAACAGTCCTTTGGAATCTACCATCCATTGATTCTACCAATGCTTTATAGTTCCTCATACCCCTGATGTCCACATTTCCATTCCTACTCAGTTTAGTCTCCATGGTTCACTGTAATCATTTCCCTTTAAACACTCTCAACTCCACTGTCCCTCTCTCTGTGTACCACTAACAAAAGCAAACTGTGTGAAGTCTAACACTCTACCTGCTTTCCATTCATGCTGTTGAACATGGATGTAAATAAATACACAACTACATTCACTGGTCTCATTTAACTCACAATTACTAACTTCAAATTGACAAGATCCTGACAAGTTTCTCCAGTCCATTCCCTCTCCTCCTTTCCCAGACTATTTCACACTCTCTCCTCCTTCTTCAAAACTGCAATGCCTTCTAACTTACACTTAACTCTCAGTTGACCATCTTACTTTCTATATCTCTCAGAATAGAAGAAATCAGAAGAGAATTCTGACAAGGTTCCATCCATGTCTAACAGCATCTGCCCATAAGTTGTCCTCCCCTCTGCTCACTCTGGATAGACATCATGTTTCTATCTAAGGGTAGCCTTTCCACTTGTTTGCATTTCTTACATCATCAGTTTTTCTCTCTCTCTGCTGGATTATTTCCATCAGCATACTATGTGTGGTAATTTCTCCCATCCTTAAAAGAAACCCTCTCCAGTGACCCCATTTATCTACACCCTTTTATAGCAAAAATCCTTGAAAGATTTATATATACTTACCATCTCCAATTCCTCTCTTCTTACTCTCCCTTGATCCCTCACCAATCAGACTACCCCTATCATTCTACTAATAAGTCTCCTGTCAAGATCTCCAGTGACTCCATATTACAAGAAAGGTTAATTCTCAGTTCTTATGTGACTTGACCTATCAGTGTCATTTGATATATTTAATCTCTTCTTTCCCCTTGAAAACTCTTTCATAATCATAATCTACATTTAAAAGTCTAGTCAGGTTTAAAATGTAAGTTGCTTTGCAAAGCCCAAGTGGTATCAAATTCTGAATCATGAAGTGTTCACCTCCATGTGAGAAATATTGGGAGAAAATGAAAAAGAAAAATGAAAAACAAAAAAAGGTCCCAAGAGTAGGCTTTTAAAATACCTGATGCCCACATTTCAACATAGGGATTGTGACAGCTAGAAAGAACCTTAGAATTCATCTAGTCCAAATACTCCCATTTTACAACCTAAGGACATCGAGGCCCAGAGCAGATTAGTGATTTCTCTATATTTTTACAGAATGGCAGAATTGAGACTAGAATCTAGGCCTTTTTTCCAGAAGATTTCATTCTAGTATCCAGTTTGTACTGCTTTTCCTCTCCTACATGTGTATGTCTATATGTACGTGGGTATTAATAAATAGTAAGCATATATATGGAGACATATATCATATTTATGTATGTACACAATATATAAATGCAACATACATATATATATACATATATACAAATATAGTTATAGACGTTACACACACACACACACACACTTTTTAAAAATAATGTTTTTCCTGAATCAAATAAGTGTTGGGATGAGCTCATGTACTCCCTCTCTGTCTGTCCTTTCGTCTGATAGAGTCAGATGTCCCTATTTGGCTCCCCTGGGATCAAGCCCATCTCCTACTAGGATGGATGATACTGAAGCAAAAGGACTAAGAAAGCCCTTGACTTAGCAGATCACTGGCTGAATGAAAAACTCACTGCTCTGGGCCACCATCTCAGTTCTGCTGATGGAAGGAGGCTGGATCTGGGAAAAGAGAGATTTATGTTTAGTACTGGCTAAATCACTGGGTGACCTTGGGTGTTCTCATCCGAACAATGAGAGGCTGTATTGTGTAAAGTCTTAATTCTTCCCTTCTAACCTTCTGCCTTGAGCTTAGGTTATGTGGGCTGATCCCATGCTGTCTATGTCATCTTCTTCTATATTAGCTTCTCCTCCATGACCTATCACCACCCGATCACCGAGCTTCTTGCCTGGCTAGGTGTGTGCTATCTGCTTGTCTGTTTTGGCCCTCTTAGCTGACCTCCCTAGATGGGATATCTGAAGTATGTGATCTGTGTTTTTTGCCAGGCTCCTTTCTATGTAATTATACTCTTGGTCCTGGCTGTTAGACAGTTGCTTCCCAGGGTCTGATATGACATGAAAGAATGAATAAGTAATGTGGAAAGCAGGTCTCACAAATGAGGAGAGGGAGTTTGCACAAAAACATAAACAAAATACGAGGGAAGAAGGAAAGACAAGAGGAATGAAAAAAGCGAATTGCATATTTATGGCACTTAAGCATAATACTCTCTGACAGTGACTCTGGCCTAAAAAGAACATAAGCTGGAGATGAAGCAAGACGGATGAATAGATGCCTCCACCCATGTCCTCCCCACAGGAACACCGAATTGAACAACAATCTACACAAAAAGACATCTTCATAAGAACTAAAAATCAGGTGAGCAATCACAGTCTCTGGTTTCAACTTCATATAACTGAAAGAGGCACTGAAGAGGGTGGAAAGACAGTCTTGAATCACCAACACCATCCCTCCCCATCCCCTGGCAAGTGCGTTGAGCGGAGAATCCGCACTCTTGGGGGAGGGAAAGTGCAGTGACTGTGGGACTTTTCCCTGGAACTCAGGGCTGCACTGTCACAGCGGAAAGCAACACAAAGCAGAACTGAGCTGGTACCCACAGAGGGAGCATTTAGACCGGCCTTAGGCAGACGGAAATCACCCATCTCAGTGGTCAGAATCCGAGTTCCTGCAAGCCTTGTGGGCTAATGTGGTCTAGGGTTCTATATAAACTTGAAAGACAGTCTAGGCCACAAGGACTGCAACTCCTGGGCAAGACCTGGGACCGTGCTAGGCTTGGAGCCAGCTGACTGTGGGGGCATGCGAGCTACTGAGACACCAGCTGGGGTGGCCAATGGAGTGCTTACATCACTCTCCCCCAGCCGCAGGACCAATGCCTTTCACTCATTCGACAAATGTTTGTTAGGTATTTCCTTGGTGCCAGGCACTGTTCTAGGCACTGGTGATGTAAGCATGAGCAAAATCAAACACCCTGTCTTCAGGTTGTTAAACTGTCCAGAAATGTGGTAGTGTTCTACAATAGTGAACAAGAGGGTGAGTCCGGAAGATCCTAAATATGGATCCCTCTTAGCTCTGGGAGAGACTGCTTTTCTTCCACTTGAGCAGAGGAGAGGGAAGAGTAAAGAAGACTTTGTCTTGCAACTCAGATACCTGATCAGTCACAGTAGGAACAGGCAGCAGGCGGAGTCCTAAGGCCTCCTGGCTAGGCCCTAGCTCCCAGAAAACATTTCAAGGCATACCCTGGATGATACTGAAGAGAACCCCCTGTCTTAAAGGGGCTAGGAACCCAGTCCTGGCCAGATTAATCACCTTCCTACTGAAGAGCCTCTGGGCCCTGAAAATGCAGCAGCAGCACCCAGGCAGTACTTGCCATAGGCCTTAGGTGAGACTCAGGGATGTACTGGTTTCAGGTGTGACCCAGCACATTCCCAGCTGTGGTGGCCATGGGGAGGGACTTCTGTTTGAGAAAAGGAGGGGGAAGTATAAAGGGGGCTTTGTCTTGCAGTCTAGGTACCAGGTTGGCCACAGTGGGGTAGAGCACCAAGTGGGCTCTTAGGCTCGTTGATCCCAGGCCTTGGGTCTAAAATGCCATTTTTGGACCTGCCCCGGGCCAGAGGGCAGCCAACTGCCCTCAAGAGTCCTAGCCCTGGCAGCATTCACCACAAGCTGACGAAAGAGCCAGTGGGCCCTGAGTGAACACCTGTGGTAGCCAGGCAGTACTTGCCATGGGCCTAGGGCGGTGGCAGCCATGGGGAGAGACTGCTCGGTTTATGGAAAGGGGAGGTAAGAGTGGGAGGGACTCTGTCTAGTAGCTTGGGTGCCAGCTCAGCCACAGTAGAAGAGAGCACCAGGTAGATTCCTAAGGTTTCTGACTCCACGCCCTGGCTCCTGGATGGCATCTCTGGACCTGATGGAGGCTGGGGGAAACTCACCATCCTGAAGGAAAGGACACAAGCCCGGCTGGCTTCGCCACCTGCTGACTGTAGAGCGCTTCATGTGTTTATTACCGACCTTTGTTTTCTATTCTTTAGAATGCCTTCTTTTGTCTTTCCCCCTTTTCTATTATATTGTTGTCTTCTTATTAGTCCATAGAAGATTATTTTATACATACATGGTGCTAATATTTGTTGGCTGTATGTAATACTAATGTCTTTTTTTGGTTTGTATTTTGGCTTTTAATTTTCTCTAGGGTGTCCATTAATGAACAGAAGCTCCTAATTTTCAAGGTGTGTTAATGCTTTTTGCATCTGATTTAAGAATTCTTTCTCTTCTTTTCCCTCAGGTCAGAAGGACTCTTTAAAAGTTTATTATTACTGTTATATAAAAATGCAATTAACATTATTATATTGATCTCATATCCAGTCACCTTGCAAAACTTTCCTATTATTTCTAGTAACTGTCCATAAATTCTTTTGGGTTTTCTATGGACATATCGTAATAGTTACCCCTCCCCACCAAACCAAAAGTAAGTGGAATTAAAAAACGATTTTTTAAAACCCAAAACAGAAATACTTGAGCCCCAAAAAGAAATAAAAAAGAGAGGAGATAGAAAAACAGAAACATCAAAAATGAACAAGCTTATTGTCTTTCTGAAATGGTTAAAAAAAGAAACGAATGAGATAACATAAGTGAACCAAAGTCGAAAGAAGAGGATGATAAAAATAACAAAAGTTAATAAAATGGGTGGTTGTAGAGGGGCACGAAACAATAGGTTCAGCTAAGTTAAAAGTTGATTTCTGGGAAAGGCAAAATCGGCAAACCACTAGGAAGTCTTAAAAAAAGAGAAAGGATAAATAATATTAGTAAAAAGGACAAATAACTACAGATACAATAGAGACTAAAATGATAATAAGCAAACCCAATCAGGTAGTTTATGTCAATAAACACTAAAACTTAGACAAAAGGGATAAATTCCTATATAATTTATATAATTTATCAGAATTGATAGACAATGCAATAGAAAGCCTGAGAAGTATTATAACTAGTAATGAAATAAACTAGTAATAAACTAGTAATGAAAGTCACTAACCATCTGCCCACAAACATAACATCAAACCCTGATATATTAACAAATTTTCTCATAAATTCAAGAGCTAGATCATTCTAACTTACACAACTTACAAAGAACCGAAACATAGGGAATACTTCCCATTCATTTTATGAGCTCAGAATTATCTTGACATCAAAGTACAAGACAAACTACAAGAAAATATCACTGACTCATTTCAACCCATTTATTAAATGGTTAAGAAATAAAATTTGTTAATAAATGAATATAGATACAGAAATCTTAAATATGACATTAGCTGACTAAATGTATCATTATTTACAGAAATATCATAGCGATATAGGGTTTATCTCAAGGATGTAAGACTGGTTTAATTTTTAAAATATATAAGTGTCTTTCACTTATGGCATTAAAGGCAAAAACCATAAGATCATCCCAAAAGATGCTTATATAACTTCTGATAAAATTCAACATGACTATGTGATTCTAAAAAAGCCCTTCTTAGTTAAGGAGGCCTAAAGACAACTTCCACAACCTGAGAAAGTAAATCTACCCCCAAACAAAACTAAAAACAAAACAGTTACCACAAACATCATCATCCTGAATGGAGAAACACTGGAAGTATTGCCTTTAAATATCAACAAGACAAGAATGGCTATCATCAGCACTTTAACTCAGCATTGATGGTAGATTCTTTTAGAAGCACATATCCCTTTCATAGAATCTCACATACAAACCCTCCTCTTAAAGGCAACTCTTAAAACAGATGTTCTTCAACCTAAGGCATTGTGTTCTGAAAAGGCGGAACACTCTTCCCACCCTCAAAGCCATTATCCAGTTTCTTTTAAAAAATAATGCTCAGCAGCATAGCACATTTGAGCAGTCAATTTAAAGAAGCAGGGGGAAAAGGAAAAGTATAATTTGACATAGTTAGTTGTAAATCCAGGAGTATTATCCAGGCTAAATATCATCTCACTCTGGGACCAAGGAATTAAACTCATTTTGCTCTTTCTTCTTCAACAAACGAAGAACTTAAAGAGCTGTTTTAGCCCACAATTTCATTCATCTTATGATCCAACTGGTATTACGCTGAATAACATTTGTAATTTGACTGTATTATGCGAGTGAACTTTGCTCTCCCAGGAGAACCAAAGAGACATTTTATGTCACTAAAGTGACAATTTTTTTTTTTTTAAAAAAGATCCATTTTTTTTAACGTTTGAGAAAGGTACCAGAAACATTGGTTCATTTATGTTTTGTTCTGAAAATCCAGCTAAGTTTTGAATGAAGAGAATGATTTATTTCAGGACCAATGTCTTTCACTCATTCAACAAATGTTTGTTAGGTACGTCCTGCATGCCGGGCACTGTTGTAGGCACTGGTGATGTAAGCATGAGCAAAACCACTCTGTCCTCGTGTTGTTTAAATATCCAGAAACATGGTAGTGTTCTACAATAGTGAACATGAGGGTGAACCCAGGAAATCCTAGAATATGGATCCCCTATCCATCCCATGTGCTTTCCTTTTCTCTCCAAAAACTTTCCATTACCATCTTGAAGGTAAAAGAAAAATGTCTGGGTTGATTACCTTCCAGGCATTGGTCAGGGCATCACACCAGAGCTACAGCTCACTGAGCCTTTCTGGGGAAATTCATTTATAATAATAACATAGCCAGCATCAAAAGGGCACCTTTCAAAAAGGCATGTGGCATATGCTGTCTCATTAAAATCCTGCAATTAGGTATTATTGTCATTTGGTGGGTGAGAATCCGAGGCACAGAAAGGCTCAGTGATCCAACATTATAATATTAATTCAAGTTTGACTCCAAAACCTTGTGAACATTTTCTAGTATATCTGGTTGCCTCATTCATTCATCTACCTTCTCAGCAAATACTGAGTTATGTATTAATGAGAATTTTGAATTTCATGTTATTCTTCTGAATATGAGTGTAGTCTTTATCCATAATCCATAAATATCCTATTTTCCCCAGCTGTGTAATACTGTGAAACCCAGACAGACCCTCCTTTCCCCTCCCTCACCACAGAGAATGGTATAGAAAAACTCAATTAGGCCAAATAAGGATAGGACAAGGGGGACCCCTCCTTCCCTCCCTCCCTGCCTCCCTTCTTTTATTCCTTCTCCATTGAGCTTACATTCCACTAAGGGGATGGTAGACAAGATAACTTCTAAGCTCTTTTCCAACATAAAGGCTCTAGCTTGTTAGAAATGGGGAGAATAAGCAGAAATAAAGAGGCAAATATTTTGGTGTTGTGGCTGTTGAGCGAAGGCTGCAGGACAGACTCAGGTTTACAAATCTAGGCTTGTTCATCACCTGAGTTCTGGGCTGGTCCTCTACTCACCTCTCAAACTCACTGGCACACACAGATCACACCTGCTGCCAGCTGGTACCACATTCGTATTATCAATTACCGCCACAGAACTATATGACCTCTGTTCTGCTAACCAGCTGTGGGGAAACACTGGCAGTCACAGGATGTCACTATTGTCTTCTGACCCTCTCTTCATTCCCCGATTTGCTCACTTGCCCCTCGGAGAAATTCTCTTCCCCTTTATGCCCACCCAAACCTGATTCTTTAAGACTCACCTCAAGCCCCCTCTAGGAAGATAGTTTGGCTGCTTCATACCTTTTGCTTAGAACTATGTTGTGATTCAGGCTGGGTGCGGTGGCTCACTCCTGTAATCCCAGCACTTTGGGAGGCTGAGGCGGGTGGATCACGAGGTCAGGAGATTGAGGCCATCCTGGCTAACACAGTGAGACCCCGTCTCTACTAAAAATACAAAAAAATTAGCTGGGCGTGGCGGTGGACACCTGTAGTCCCAGCTACTTGGGAGGCTGAGGCAGGAGAATGGCATGAACCCGGGAGGTGGAGCTTGCAGTGAGCAGAGATCGCACCACTGCACTCCAGCCTGGGCAATAGAGTGACATTCTGTCTCAAAAAAAGAAAAAACTAAATAAAGAACTATGTTGCGATTCAATCTCAGCGGTCACAGACCATTCATTCACCCAGCGTTTCAGTAGGGATTCAGTGATTCAGTAAGCACTTGCCATGTGCCAAGGATTGAGTATGAAACACCGTGATCTCTGGTGTTAAGGGACAAGCAGCAGAGAACAACAGCAATTTGATGGTGGGGGTGAAACCAAGATGTTATGGGATCACAGAGGAGGGGCACACACCCAGATCCAGATCAACAATACAACTAACTGCTGGGAATCGATTCCATAGATATCCACAGAAGACAAGTTAAGTGAATGAAGGTACAGCCACACAATGTAGCTGCAACGAAGAACAAGGGAGATGGTGCACTGACATAGAATGATCTCCAGGGTATTTTAAGTGGGAGAAAGCAAAACAAAACACGATGCAGGATAGTGTACACAGTGTGCTCCCTTTTGTATAAGAGATTTGCATTTCTTTGCTTTGTTCAATGAAAGACTGGAAAGATGAACAACAACAACAAAATCAATAAAAATGGTTGCCTATATGGGGCGAGGGACACAGAGGAGAGAATTCTATGTTCAAAATGACGAAGTCAAATTTTGACAATGATATCTGCGAAAAACTCTGAGAACCTCTCCACATAGCAGAGATTGCTGAAAACTAAAGCATGAAGCCTCACTTCCTAGACACTACAGCATTTGTTCACAGAGTGACTAAACATCCAGCCTGGCAGTACCTGGAAGATAACTCTTCCCAAAGAAGGGAAGGAAGACATTTGCTCAAGATCACCAAGTAAGTTATGGTCCAAGAACACACATGCCTACTCCAATATGGGTATTTGGGTCCTTCCACTCATCTCAAAGATTTCATGGTGCAATGAATGCTGTTGGCATAGCTTCCAGGTCTTCCCCCCAAAATATTGATCCTGTAGCCTTGCCTTCTGAAGAATCCTAATAAAACTCAGGAAGACACCTGGAGATATCTGGGAAAGAAACATGACAGAATAAAAAGGGACGAAGTGACATATGACATCATAAGACAGAAAGGGCCAAACAAAAATAAAATAGCTCTATTTTAAGGTGAAAAAGTTGAGAGCAGAAGAAGAAATATTCTGTATGATGCTTCTAGGGGGCTCATAAATACAGAAGCAAGCTGACTGGGGAAAGTTGGAAACCCACCACTAACCTTCTCTCTGCCTGCACAGGATCGAGAGCCAGCTTGGCCAATGGAAGGGATGCTATCTCCTTTTCTAATTAAATTCCTTAAAAAGTGTGTTGATTTATTCATTTATAATAAAATCCTGTTCTAATTAAAACTGAAACTTCCCCCCACCTGATCCAGCCTCACCATATTTTTGGTTTCCATGTAATTGAATCTGAAAACAATGATGCTGAGTGATAGCTTGGAATATTGCTGCTTATTGTGAAAGCAAATAATAAGAAAGGAGAATGCTGCTAGGCTTGTTTTGGGAAGGCTTAATCAGTTCTTTCTCCCTTAGACTGAATTTTCACCACAGTTGAAGATAATACGATATTTTCCTTAATGAAACTGTATATCCGTGGCTAATTTATGAGGGAAGTTTACCTTTCTAGGGCTTTAGCTTCACATTATTTTAGTCAATAGTTTTTAAGGTCCCTGGGTTCCCCTCCCTCCCTGCCTCTAACATCCTCAACCTTCAATTCCAGAAATTGTTCTTTGTATCAGTCCATATAATACATAATGCTCACATTTATTAGGATTCTTCGGATTGGAAGCTTTGCCACACCTAATGTCATATCTGAAATACCCATGAGAAGGAGGCAAGGTGGGTATTCTGTGGTTGATGCAACTAATGCTCAGAAAGGCTGACATGATTTATCTAGCATCAAAAAGTCAGTTAATGGCTGGGCACAGTGGCTCACGCCTGTAATCCCAGCACTTTGGGAAGTCGAGGCAGGCAGATCACCTGAGGTGGGGAGTTTGAGACCAGCCTGACCAACGTGGAGAAACCCTATCTCTACTAAAAATACAAAATTAGCTGGGCATGGTGGTGCATGCCTCTAATCCCAGCTGGGAGACTGAGGCAGGAGAATCGCTTGAACCCGGGAGGCAGAGGTTGCAGTAAGCCAAGATTATGCCATTACACTCCAGACTAGGAGATAGAGTGAGACTCTGTCTCAAAAAAAAAAAAAAAATAAAAAATAAATAAATAAATAAATAATCAGTTAATGACACAGGCAGCGCTGAAACCCAGGTATGTTAGCTCCCAGTTACGGGCATTTCTAACATATCCAGCCAAAGGGCTCATGGCTTTGGGTTTCTAGGTTCTTGGAGGTGCACAGAGGAGCCCACTGTGTAATTCGCTGAGTAATACTTGACATTTGTCCTGGTTTTTCCCAAGCTCATCTCCTTGGTTGTATATTAAGCGTATATCTCTAGGTTTCTGGTTAGTTAAGGAGGAGCAGTTGGGATGCAAGAAGGTTTGAAATGGTCTGTCTCTTGATCCTTAAAAGTCAGAGAACAAGCAATTAGAATACATCTGTTCTCCTTCCCCTGATACCTGAAAGGACTGCACCTTGCTTTTTCCTCTTGCATATGGTAATAATTGCTTCTACAAAGATTTTTCCTGAATACTGAGCCCTTTCTTCCCCCGCCCCGACCCCACTTCTTCAAGAGAGTTCCTTCTACTGACCCCAGTATTTTCATTCCACAGATGATTGTTAATCTTCCGTGTCTGGTTTAACCACACAGTTGGAAGAGTTCTGGCAAGGGACTCTTTCTAAATGTCTCTATGTGCTTTTAAGCCAAATAGAAAACTCTAAGGTCTCCAAGGAAACCCAAACACCTGTTGACTACATTTTTTTCTCCATTTTTCATCTAATTGCAATTTACCTACTTCACTAGAGCAACATGAGGATTAACTGTCCTCAGGTAACTTTCAAGTCTGTAAAGGATTTCTGCCTCCTCAGGGCACATGTTCTCTAAGAGAGACAGAGCTGAAATACTAATAAGAGACTTAATATGTAGCAGCCTCGAATAATCTGTGCTCTGTGTTACCACTTCAGACAGTCAGCGTCTCCCTAACACAGTCTGACAAAGGCACCGTGGAGGGATAAACAGCCAAGGCTGAAAGTCTCAGACAGGAGCATGGACTTCCCTTGCAAAGCCCTTGGGAGGAAGTGCTTTTAACCACCAAATTAGGTAGCTGGACCGGGGCCTGTGCACCTGCTGGGCAGGCGGGGGTGTCTGCCTGCTGTCATATTTTGGCACATATGTTTGACAGCCTCTCCCTCCCAATGAACATTTCTAATACGCAAAGGTTAATCTTTTCTTGGCTTCTTCTTGTCACTACTGACATTTTGTACCTGTTATCTCCCTGTGGTTGGGGGTTGTCCTGTGCATTGTAAGGTGTTTAGCCTCATCCCTGGACTCTGCACAGCAGATTAGTATCCCCTACCCTCTCTGAGTTGTAACAATTCAAAATGTCTTCAGACATTTGCTGAACGTCACCTGGGGGAGGGAGAGGCACAATTGCACTGGTGAGACGATCCACTGTGAATGCCTGATGTATTACTCAGATTATGAGTAAACCTCTCCAAAAAAGGCATCCTCAAACATGCTCATGGGGCTTCAGAAATGTCAGTGGTCTTGGAAACCACTCTTCTCCCGTACCCTACCGAGTTAGATTGAATTCTGCAACCCCAACATGAAGTGGAGGAGACACACAAATTTTCACAAGTGAAGCAGCATCTGATTTGGTGTTTATTTATTTAGCACCATTGCCTAGTTCCGTTGTCTAGCTTTCTTTCAGCCCTGGCGGTCAAAGCCTGCTAATTTGCACAGCATTAAGTATCCTTTGCTCCCCTCACCTATTCCACTTCAACCAAGGATTTGTCTTTTGCTTTGAAATTCCACTGTGCAAGCTCTTTTTTAAATGTGTCAGGCTGCAACACAACACATTTGAACTTGAGGGGGGTAACACTGGGGGTTCGGTGGTAATGGGAGGGAATGTCCATCAAAGGGTGACAAACTCTGGGGGGCATCTCCTCCCTCAAATGTCTCATTAGGGTCCCCAGGCTTGGTTTCCATCTCTGCTGTAGCCTGCGGTCCAATTTAATTGAGCGACGGCCTCGCTACGGCACACTGCTCTTTCGACAGGAGGGTAAACTCATTCTGTCCATCATGACATTTGCTTTCTTAAGGGCCTCACAATATGCAACTTAAATAATTAAATGCAGGTCACATCACAGCCTCCCTTTTCAAGCCTGTCTGAGGGCACAGTGGGTTCTTTCTGATAGTTAGCTTTTGACCATGTGATTTTTAGAAGCTGGTTGGGTTTTTTGTTTGTTTTGTTATTGTTCATGACACTTCTCCTCACTAAAACCCCCAAAACTCAGTGCAAATCCAATGTGCCTAGCTAAAAGGGCTGTGGATTTTCTGATGTTGGATAAATGGTGACTAAGAAAAATCTGAGACCCCTGGTTCTGGCAAGGGTCTCAGAGCAGCCTGCTTGTCACGGTCAGAACTTTTCATTTGTCATCCAGGAAAGTGTAATGCTGGGAGACAAATCCCTGGTGTCCCATTGCACATGTCCATTCACTTCGAGCTGGGATGGACTTGTCAACAATAAAGTAAACCTTTAAAATGATCTAAAAAGAGAGAAGTTCCAGGAAGGACTAAAGGTAACTCTTACCTATAGTGTCCATTTTAAACAATTGATTTCTCTGGGGGAACTCAGAGTGATTATAACGAGTTTGGATTTCGTTGAACCCAATGCTGATTTTGCATATTACAGAGATTTGTCATCTTTAAGTAATGTGCCAGATGAATGCTTTAAAATAGATGCAACTTTGTGTGAATTTTCTATAATATAGCAAGATCTGATTGCTCTATTAATAGCCAAAGTCCTTGGCCTTGAGAAGGCAGGATGGCAGCGTTTTTAAAATTCATCGTCTCTGCATAATTAGTTGTGAATCTCT
Source organism: Macaca nemestrina (assembly GCF_043159975.1). Taxonomy (NCBI): domain Eukaryota; kingdom Metazoa; phylum Chordata; class Mammalia; order Primates; family Cercopithecidae; genus Macaca; species Macaca nemestrina. The sequence goes on from NC_092135.1 coordinate 17,934,680, forward strand.
AAATATCCAAGCTGAGGAATTAACCAGGAACTAGAGCTGTTATCCCTCAGCGTCCCTTTTAATATTGTTCCATAGTCATCATTTCCTTGTGTTTTTCTAATTACTGCAAAACCAATTGTTTTTAACTCAACTTCCCTGGCTCTTTGGAATTTGTTGAATGTAATCACCTTCAAGTGAAGAAAATGCACTTCTTGTTTGGGAAATCGGGGCTTGATTAGCTGAATATCATCAAGTGGCTGGGGGACCCCAGTGCCAAAGTTTTGCATATTTTACCTGACCATTGCATTTTGAGGGTATGTGGCTGGAGAAGGCATCATGGAAAGTGAGTGCCTTGTTGTGGTGATCTACAGACCCTAGTGGGGTTTTATTTGGAGATGTAATTTTATAAAACCAAAAAGAACTAGGAATTCTGGTTCCTTACTCTGAATGGCTAACAATATGGTGCTAGGGACTAGAAAACAATGGTTTTGGGTACTGGATTACCTTCTCTCTCAGAAGCTGTTTCAGTCTGTATGTCTGATTACAAGCACCTAGAGCAGGGCTGTGCCGTGAACCTTCCCTACTCCTTAGTGTATAGCAGTGGCCTGGACCCAGTAGAAGCTGAACAAACCAAATAAACTAGTGTAGAAGTCAAGTCTCTTTCTTGCTTTCACTCTTTCCCAATCTTCTATCCTCTAGCACTAGGATGTGCTACCCATCTACTAGTCAGTTCTACTTGAAGATCCTCAAAGAACAGATATTGGAAGAGCAAAGGTTTTCAACCTTCTCTCTTTCATAACAGGGGTGTGACGCACACTCATCAATAAGAGTGGTTCTCTGGTGACAATATATATTCCCAATTTGGGTCAGAGATGATGAGAATCAAGCCAGGAGGTGTGGGACTATTTAGACAAAGCAAAACAAAACAAAACAAAAGGATTCTGATATGCCTGCAACAGCCTCCACGAAGTTTCCTCATTGAAGAGTAAACTAAAAGTCTATATCCTTGAGAAAAAATTGGACAAATAGATTCATCATTTTTCTCTAGCACTGTCCTCAAAGAAGAAGAAAGGGCCTTATTGTATTTATCCCTGCAGGTAGCCATGCTGGGTCGGTCTTTCTCTGGACAAGGAAAGGCTCAAATAGATAATAAATGTAGACATAAGGGCTACCCAAGACCGTCATCAGCGCAGTGAGTTGGTTGATTTTTATTTGACACACATTTATTAAATACCTAGGATATGCCATGTCCCCTGCTAAGTTCAGAGCATGAATGGCCATTAATCTTGACACTAACGAGGGAGTTGAATGTACAAAGAAACAGGTATAATATTAAGTGGAAATGAAAGAGATACAGGGTCTTACAGGGGAACAGACAAGGAGTAGTAACTGGGCTTTGGGTGTGGCTGATGAGGGGCATCCTGGAAGGCTTCCCATTGGAGGTGAAGTCTGAACTGAACCTTAAAGATGAAGCAGGGGTTAAGTGAAAGGGTGTTAGTACAAAAGCCATTCCAGGGAGGCCAGATCATATAAGCAAAAGCATGGAAGCCTCCAACAGCATTGTGTGTTCAGGACACGACAGGCATCTTAACAACACATAAAATATAAGCCAGGAAATGAAAAAAAGTGAGGCTTGAGAAGCAAGACCAATGTGGGCTTTGTGAGCCTTGTAAGAGGAGGTGATTGGATTAAAAAAAAATTAAGTAAAACAAAATTTAAAATGTGTCATTTAAAATATTTTAAACTTTATTTTGTGCAAGAAGTATTATTTTAACAGAAATAACTCAGACCCTTATTACAGATATCTCTTAAATCAGCATTAATAAACATGGCTTCTGAGTCAGACATTCATTTATTCGATAGGCAGATTTTTAGTCAGTATCAGATTTTATGCTAGGTCTGACTGCAGAGGAAGCACTTTGTCCTTTTCCTGAAAGGGCACATGAATCCAAATCATCTTAGATTCTATTAAGTACATTGAACTTTGAACCTTAAGCAAGTTACTGTTAGCTGGGTGGTGCTCAGTTTCCTCATCTGTAAAATCAAGACAAAATGTCTATTTAGAAAGTTTTTATGAGGAACACATAAGAGAAACTTAGGAGGAAAAACGTCTGGCCCTTAACAGTAGACCGTAGTAGGAGTAGTTACATTGGATCCAATAGGCTGAAACTGGAATGATTTGGCTGTGCAGTATTAAGAGTACAAATCAGTTCAGTGAAGAATAAGCACAGGATAGATTCCATAGAAACGTGGCAGAGGCAAGAGATGCAACCAAGTGGGCCTCTGAGATGAGTGCATTTCCATGCTAATGCGGGGATTTAACTCTGTATTGCCTTACAGCTCCTGCTAAGAGGCCAGCAAGCCTGAGGTTCCTGGGTTCTGCTCTCAGATCCTCCCAGCATAGCTCCAGGGCAAAAGGACAACTGGGACCTCTCCTCGCTCTTGAAGTTGTTGTTTTCAAAACCACTCTACTGAGGTGTAATTGACAGACAAAAAGCTGTACATATTTAATGCGTACCACTTGGTGATTTTGGAGAGATGTATGTACCTGGGAGAGTGGACTGTGCGGGTGATGGACAACCCTCGAAAAGTTCCCAGCAAAGGAACAGCATGACAGGCTTTTGCATTTCAGGGAGGGCACTTTGGTGGCAGTGAGGATGATGCATTTAAGGGGCATGAGACTGGGAGCAAATTGACAGGGTCTAGGGACAAACGGAGGCAGCAGGCTGCATGAGTCAGAGGGGGGCCAGGGTCAAGGCAGTGCTGGGGTGAGTGGGACAGAGGCAGACCTGAAAAGCCTCTAAGAGGGGAGGCAGCATGCCTTGGGATGCCCAGAGCATGGCCGGTGAGAGGGGAAGAGTCCACGGCGACTCCTTGCTTCATAGTTTGTACTCCTACCAGGATGGCGAGACATTCAGTGAAGACAGAGAACCTGGGTGGCAGAGTAGATTTCTCGAGGAAAAAAGAGAGGTTTCCATTTGGATGTTTCCTCTTGGGGTATCTGGCAGGTCTGGTGATTGGTGACATACAGCCAGGTAGATGAAACAGAAGCTTGGGAGAGCCGGCTTCACTAGGGATTGTTATTTTACTTTTTACCAGCCAGGTCCAGTGGGTCCAGGTGAGACCCCCTTTCTCCCTTCATCCGGAGATTGGGGCCACACTGGGTCTTCCCCCTTCCTACAACTGGCTTGCTCCCTCCTTCACCTTTACACTGTTGTCTCCTGCACATGCCTTCTCTGAGGCCTTGCCTGCTGGAAAAGGGCAGGAATGTCTGTCATGCCCAACTTGGCAAATTAGAGTGGGTAGCTCTGTGAACAAAGCCACAGCATTACTTCTGTCTGCTACTTCACCCGCTGGGCCACCTATCCAGCTCCTAAATCCTGCTCCCCTCACTGACTGCTAACAACTAGACTTTCTAAACATTTTTCAGAATGAAGCCAAAGAAACCAACCTTGAAAGAAAAGTTGTGTATTTATTCAGTGTGTTATGAGCCTAGAGGCAGGATTTTAGAAAGTAGACTTCTTTGGCCACATTCAGTGTGATGCAAACAAAGCAAGTGGGCCCCCAAAACCAGGGAATATGGGGCCACAGCCCACCCTGTTTTGAAGGGTGGGTTCCAAGTCATGCTGTGACCAGCCAGCAGGGTGAGCAGCTAGGGAAGGAGCTGGGGCCAATGGGAGTGGGCGGTGGGAGGGCACAAGGGACAGGCAGCAGCCTCTGTAAACTTCCTGGAAGCTGTGGAGGACCAACTGCCACTATCAAATGTCCTCTCCTGCCTGAGGGAAATTCCAGGGAACTGGCCAAGCACAGTGGCTCACGCCTGTAATTCCAGCACTTTGGGAGGCCGAGGCAGGAGGATCACCCAAGGTCAGGAGTTTGAGATCAGCCTGGCCAACATAAGGAAACTCCATTTCTACCAAAAAAATACAAAAATTAGCTGGGTGTGGTGGGAGGTGCCTGTAATCTCAGCTACTAAGGAGGCTGAAGCAGGAGAATTGCTTGAACCCAGGAGGTGGAAGAGTTGCAGTGAGCCAAGATCATACCACTGCACTCCATCCAGCCTGGGTGACACAGTGACACTCCATCTCCAAAAAAAAAAAAAAAAAAAAAAAAAAAAAGGCTGGGCACAGTGGCTCACGCCTGTATTCCCAGCACTTTGGGAGGCTGAGGCGGGCAGATCACGAGGTCAGGAGTTCAAGACCAGTCTGGCCAATATGGTGAAACCCCGTCTCTACTAAAAATACAAAAATTAGCTGGACGTGGTGGTAGGTGCCTGTAATCCCAGCTACTAGGGAGGCTGAGGCAGGAAGGAGAATCACTTCAACCTGAGAGGCGGAGGTTGCAGTGAGCTGAGATTGTGCCACTGCACTCCAGCCTGGGTGACAGAGCAAGACTCCGTCTTGGAAAAGAAAAGGAAAAAAAGAAAAGAAAAGAAAAGAAAAAATAAATTTCAGGGAACCAAGGAGAAAGGGTGTGTTTGAAAAGGGCAGCTATCTTGGCAAACATCCAGTAAGGCTTCACGATCTACTGGTGAATTCCATCCTGCGGGTTGGGGACCTCTATTAAGAACCTTGTTATTTCAAAAGGGACTCCAGGGGTATGACAGCCAATCTCCCTTTCACAGGCATGTGTGATGAACGCAAGGAAACACTGACTTAGGGGGAATAAAATCTCCACCAGACACTCAAGGCACGTCCTCCTGTTATTGTTTTTCTCCTGTTTCTATTTTCTTTTTATACAAACTTTGCCAACATTTAGGAAGTTAATGGTGCTGCCTCCATCCTTTAATGCCCCTTCCTAGGATTATTGGAGGCCAGCACACACCCACAGCCATGCCAGCTGTCTGCACAGAACATTTTCCCTTCCTGGCAGCACTGCCACAGCTGGGGCTGACCTGTGGCTGTCAGGGTGTGCGAGGACCGATCTCTGGCAACGCATCCTCTTTTAAAGGCAGGTCGCAGGCACCTTGGTGGAGGGAAAGACTGTCTTGCTGTTTGTGCTGCTTCTAGGACCTCACCACCTTCTCCCAAGAAGCTAAAGCAATAGAATAAAATAAAGATGTTCCTTTTCAAAGAGGGGTTTGCTCTGGTTAGAGGAAATAGGATGAGCAAAGTGAGTTGACAGAGAAAAATGTTCAGGCTGGGACTCACTTCATTTCGCAGAAGGATAAAACTTCAAGCAGTAAGTTTACTGTTCATCATTAGGTCATCCAAAGCCACAACCTAATGCGGATTCTTGATTGCCTTGTCACAATTCATGTAGACAGGGCTATGATGCTGAAACACGGGCCCTGAGGTAAGTGCACTCGTATCCAGGTATTCTCTCATTTGGAGTCAGCGAATTTGTCTTAAATCTTGTCTCCTTTTTCAGGACACTTAGACCATCCTTCCCCTCCGTTCCTACTTCTGTCTACACTGGGACCCCACTGGTGGAGGAAGGGGCAGGACAGAACTGAAGATTGCTTGCCTCTTTTTGGTAACAAGCAACAGACAGAATCATGAGTTTCCTCCTTGACATACCTTCCTCACTTGGCTTCTAAGATGCCACACTCCCCCGCCCTCCTCCTCCTTCACTGGGTCTTCCTCTTCTCCATGACTGAGATAAAGTGGGAGGACTTGGTCTTCTCTTGGGCTACACTCCCTCCCTTCCTCATTGCATTTGGATATACAGCTTTAAATGCGACTGACGTGCTGATGACACTCAAATTTACATGAGCCCCAGACTCTCCTAGCCTCCCACCTACTCACCACTTCTACTTGCAGGCTTAATGCGCCCCCAAATCTAGCATGTCCACACAGAACTCCCATTTCACTTGGCAGAAGGCAAGGGCAAATCCAGTCTTTCTAAGAGCCAAAGCTTGGAGTCATCCTTGATCCTACTTTTTTTCCAGTATACCAGTGAATTGTATTTTTGTTGTTGTTGTTGTTGTTGTTGTTTTTGTTTTGAGGTGGGGTCTTGCTGTGTCACCCAGGCTGGAGTGCACTGGTGCAACCGTGGCTCATTGTAGCCTCAATTTCCAGAGCTCGAGCAATCCTCCCACCTTACTCTCCCGAGTAGCTGGAACCACAGGTATGTGCCACCACAGCTACCACACCTGTCTCTTACTATTTTTTTTTAAATTTTGTAAAGACAGGTGCTCACTATGTTGCCCAGGCTGGTCTTCAACTCCTGGCCTCAAGTTATTCTCTTGCCTTACCATCCCGAAGAGCTGGAATTCCAGGCATGAGCCATCATGCCTGGTCTGAGTCAGGTGGTTTTTTTTTTTTTTTTTTTTTTTTGAGACGGAGTCTCGCTCTGCTGCCCAGGCTGGAGTATAGTGGCGTGATCTCGGCTCACTGCAACCTCCGCCTCCCAGGTTCATGCCATTCTCCTGCCTCAGCCTCCCAAGTAGCTGGGACTACAGGTGCCCGCCACCATACCCAGCTAATTTTTTGCATATTTAGTAGAGACGGGGTTTCACCGTGTCAGCCAAGTTGGTCTCAAACTCCTGACCTCGTGATCCGCCCGCCTCGGCCTCCCAAAGTGCTGGGATTACAGGCATGAGCCACACCCAGCCATTGGGTGGTATTTTTAATTAGATTTGGAATCTGACCATTCTCACTCCCTGTGTTGTGCAAGCCACATGTGACTATATTTACATTAATTAAAATTTCAAATAAAAGAGAAAAGAAGGAATGGCCCAAATGAGAACTCTTAGGAAAACTGGAGCACAAATTAAATTTAAAAATTCAGTCTCTTACTTGCACTGGCTGCGCTTCAGGTGCTTAGCAGCCATGTGCATGGACATAGAGCATTTCCATCATTGAGGGAGCTCTCTTAGCCAGCGCTGGTCACGGTGTGGATCGCAACCACCCTGGTCCAAGCTATCAACATCTCTTGCCTGGATGCCTGTATCAGTCTCTTAGTTGATCCTGCTTCTTCAGTTTTCTCAATACAGCAGCCAGAGGCACCCTTTTTAAACTTTGCACCTCATACCACTCCTGGGCTTTAAGTCATCCAAATTCCCTGTCTCTCAGAGTAGAGGTTAGTCCTCAGAAAGGCACACAGGGTTCCAGGGGTTCTGGCCCCTTCTCATTTGGCCTCATCCATCAAGTTGCTCTCTCTGCAGCAACATGCAAGCCTCCTGCTACTCCTGGGCTCCAGAGCATGCTCTGCCTCAAGTCTACCGCACTGGCCATTTCCTCTATTGGGAGTGCCCTTCCTGGCTCACTCACTCTCCTGCTTCAGCTCTCTCTGCTCAAAAGTCGCTTTCTCAGTGAGGCTCCTTCCGACTATTCCACTTCAATTTCAACTTCTCCTCCAACTGCCAGCACTCTCACTCTCCTTTTCTCTGTGTAACTTTGTCTTTTCTGTAGCACTCATCTCCTATGAACGAACTATATACATTTACTTGTGTATGATATCTATTGTTTACTATCTGGCAGGGATCTTTGTCCATTTACTCACTGCTGGAAAACTGGCTCAGAGGAAGCTTTCAACAAATACTTGTTCAATAATGAATAGAGAAAGTTTGAGGGCTGAAAGGGGCCCTGGAAACCATTCTTGGGTGTGTGGCTGAGGGTCGGTGAGGTGAGGCTATTCCCTGAGGACTCACCATGAGCTCAAGGGAAGAACATGGATTAGGAGCCGGCATCATCCTAGGCATCTTCACTGGGCGAGCTCCATGACAATGAACTCCCCTTCCCCTTCCTCTGTCACAGTCAGAGGGACACCAATGAACCACAAAGAGCCAACGGGGACAACAACCAACTAAAATATCAGGGGTATTCACCACTTTCTTCTTGGTAAAGCTTTGCATGATTCAACCATCAATCCTACCTCTCTGATAACTTATAAGAAGAAAGGGACAAAGTGGTGGTTCAGATTAATGATCTCTTCTTCCATGCTACTCTAACCCTGCTTCCCCCAATGCAAATACCAAGATTCTCTGAAAACTGGAAACACACATGGATGCTAGATTGTTTTTTCCTAAACATATCAACCTTGTTTTTTAAAAAAATAAAATGATGCTTTCATTACATAATTTATAAAATAGTATTTGAGAAAAAAGTTGATTAGTAGGAAAAGAATGGCTTTCCGTTGCATCATTAAAATATTTCTGACAATCCAGATGAATTAGAAGAAAAGCAGAGCCCAGATCACATTTTGTGTTAGGGATTTGTCTGTCCTCTTGTATCTGAAAGGAACTACCATCTGAATAGACATAGTTTCAAATGCCTAGGGATAATGATTTTTCTACTGCCAATTCTGGCTCAAAGAAAAAGATAGTGAGGGAGCTTCAACCTCACAAACAGACCTGTTCATAATGGCACAGCTAACAGGTCCAGGGCTACACAGCATGATGTTAGCAGAGAGCCTGGAAAACTCCATCCACAGCTCACTGGATGATTTAACTTGCCAGAGCATATAATTAAGAACAAAGTTATCTTTATAGTCATTCCTTCATTACTGAGATAACTCAATTGGAGGCTGTTTTAGAGATGCTGGATTCAGAAATAAAAACCTTACAGACTGCACTGCAATGTCATGAAGATTACACTAGAAAACAAATGGATGCGCATAGACAATCTTCTGTATGTACCAGAAAATTAGATCTCAGGAGAGACACGAAGAAAAAACATAAAATCAAAGAGGGTGGGGGCCAAGCACAGTGAAAGGTATAATCAGCGGCTTCCCAGAGAGAGGAACCTGCAGGGCCAGCAAGTTCGCTGGTTGTTACCTGGGGCAGCGCTCTTCAGTGCTTTCACTAACTGTCCCCTTCCAGCTCCAAAACCATTATCTCCATAGTCCGGGTCACTGTCACTATTACTGCCACCGCTGGCAGAGTATGTACACATTCTGGGTGCCTTGTCCTAAATGAGTAATATGAGACTGTTAAGATTATTCATACAAATCAAAATGGGGCAGAGCATCCTGTGAGCATGTGACACAGTTCACATTTGGCTGTCAATGTGTGCACAGAACTCCATTCCCACTGCCCAGCCCACCGCCCACCCAAGACCAACTATGGTTTGCTGGTTTTTCGGCCTCCTGAGGAGCTGATGCTGTCTACTCAATTACCAGAGCTACAGAAATAGGCCTGCAATAATGAGGCTGTCAACGGCACTCTGCCATTGTCCCAGGCCCAGGAAGGTCCCCACGGTTACCCGCTCTGCATTTTGTACACTTCTTTATAGGGTCTTATTTTTCTCAAGTGCCTATTATGAGCTGCTGTTCCAAACCTAATGGCTTATTTATTTAACTGATCTCATCATTGCCTTCCAAGTATCAGAAGGTAATAAAACAATCAACCTTGGGAACAAAAGAATAAATGTTTGCCTAATTTATAATTTTCTTTCAGCTCCCAAAAGGACAGTAGCCTTTAGAAAAGTAAGCAACTGCTGACCCTATGTAATCCTCAAATCTGCTGACAGTTCATGGGCTGAGGGACCCAGTTTCCCCTCTTGCTCACATGCACGCATCACCTGGCCCCTCCCCTAAGGATGTCCGTGGTGTGGCAATGATGCTGTATTCAGGAATTGCTAAGGCGGTTGATGCTGTATGAACAGTATTCCCCTTTGTGCACATAAGCAGAATACTAGATCCAGGAGTGCAACTCCTATGTTGTTGAATTGAGGTTATTTGGGGCCTTTTTTCCCCCCATTTGTAGAATGTCCTGTTGGAGCCTATTATTCCCCACCTAAGCCAGATAGTTCCGATCCAGATGCATTAGATGGGTCTCTGAAGTTTGTTTAGAAGAGTGTCATTTGGTTGGGGATTGTAAAAACACATTTTAGGATGTAAACTCGCTTATCTGGGGTTATAAATTCAAGCACTCATTTCCTTTACTCCTTCATTCATTTACTTAGTCACCCATCCATTCAACAGTGTTTACTAAGTACCTACTGTGTGCTAAGCAGTATGCTAGGTTCTAGGGGTAACCTGCTGGAAGGGGTAAACAGGAGGGGGTACCACATAACCCCCAGTAGGGATGAGCAAGGAGTCCCTGAGCCAGACACCCATAGCCACTCATTATGAGTTCTGTGTGTGTCACCTCAGGGCAGATGAAGATCCCACTGCAAAAATGAAACTCAAGGCTCACGGATCCTAGCAAGTCATTTGACCACACCGAGCCTCTGATTAGCCATCCTTAGAAGCAATAGAATTAGACCTGCTTTCCCTGTTTCATAAAAACAAAGTAAAGGTTAAAATAACTACCGAGATAATGAAAAAAATAGAAAAAACATCATTTCAATGGCGCCCGCATGGCTTGGGAGAGTGAATGCATGTCCCACAATATCTAATCAGGGCAGCGCATCCATACCCAAGAATCTGGGTGCATTTCAGAGGCACTTTGATTTCTTCAGAATGAAAGTGTCCCAAGAACCCACAGTATTCCTTAATAAGGCAGGGAAAAGGGCAAACCCTAGATCTTGGTTTATAATTCAGGAAACCAATAGCAAATTTCATTTAAAATGAAATCTATCATACAAGTGTTTTAAAGGTGCACTTTTTACAATCAGGACCAACAGGTAGATGGCGCCCTTCACCTCCCCCGACCCCTCACCTGGGTCCTGGTGGCGGCATCTTCACCCCCCCAGTCTGGAAGCGGCTGGTTTGCCATTGGATCTTCAGCATATCCGAATGATGAGCATGTCTGAGGCCTTGGCTCTGCTTCATTCTGCTTTTGGGGACTGACTTTTCCTAAATGAGAACACGTATGTGGAATCACATATCAGCTTCCATCGACCTTTTCCAAGTTTAGGGAAGGAGGTGGGGGGAGACATTCAGAAATGATAAAAAGGGTCCAAATACAGGGAAAGCTGGGCTTCCTGCCATTCTGTCCCACTGCAGTCTGTGCTGCCCAAAACATCTGCATAATTGTGTATACGCGTCTATAGAAGCCCCTTTTCAAGACCCTGAGGCAAACTGTTCTTAGACTACTTTTCTACAAAACGTTGAAAGACTTGACAGGTTAGAAAGGGTTCGGCAGGCAAACCATTCAGGAAACGCTAAAGTTATTCTTTAAATAATGTTATTCATCCAACAACAATCAAGTTTCTTCTTTGGAGGACTTCTCAGAGGCTTCAGTGTGCCAATGGGCATTAGCATAGTTTCTGAAAAGAGGATTTGAATTTGCAGGCTTCCTCAAACACAGGGAACCCCGATTTTCCTAAAATACTTATCAAGGTCATTTTGCATAGTGTGGTTTGGGAAGCTTTGCTTGGAGCCCTTAAACATCTCTCGGGGCAGTACTTTTGAAGCTTTAATGTACATATGGATCAGCTGAGCTTTTGTTCATGCGCGTGCTGATTCAGTAGGTATGCGGTGGGCTCTGAGTCTGCAGTTCTGACAAGCTCCCAGGTGATGCCAGTGATGCTGGCCCACGGACCACACTGAGTAGCAAGGGTGTAATTAGCAGTGAACAATTAAAGAGCGTTTCCCCATTACCCGTGAAAGTAGATTAACCTGCATAGTGTATGCCTTTGTCATGCCAGAACGGAGAATTGCTGTCATTATCCTCCAACCTCAGTGATTATAAGCAGGACATGCTGTGACAGCCTCTCCACAGGATTTTGTTTGTGAGGGGAAGCTAAGAACTGTGTTTTCATCAGCACTGTGAGTTTTGTATAGTGACTTCCAGTTTTTATATGGGGAGAAGAAAAATAACCAATTCAAATGTACACATTAAACAGGCAGTGACTGCTCAAAAAGGAGGTATAATCTCATTTTCTTTTTGTTCCAACTAGTCCTCATTCCCTAATTTTTAACATGAATAACAGATGGACACAGAAAAGAGAAGCATTGGAAAGCAGGCCCCCTCTGGACCACAGATATCATGTGGGGACAGGAAAGTTCAGGATGGGTGACAAAAATTCCCTGCAGTGTGTTCACCTCACTCTCTACCATATACTATCTTTTTACAACTCTTCCTTACAATTTAATTAAAATAGAGCCCAAAGCCAGGTGCAGTGGCTCATGACTGTAATCCCAGCACTTTGGGAGGCCACGGCAGGTGGATCACCTGAGGTCAGGAGTTCAAGACCAGCCTGGCCAACATGGTGAAACCCAGTATCTACGAAAAATATAAAAAATACAAAAATTAGGTATGGTGGCACATGACTGTAATTCCAGCTAACTGGGAGGCTGAGGCAAGAGAATCACTTGAACCCAGCAGGTGGACGTTGTCGTGAGCCAAGATCACGCCATTGCACTCCAGCCAGGGTGACGGAGTGAGACTCCATCTCAAAACAAAAACAAAAACAACAAAGATAGAACCCTTGCATACCTGGTGCAGTGGATATTAGCAGCAAGATCCAAACAATCTCCTTCTGATCACTTATGAAGCAATTCAAGACTTGTGGTTTCTATTCAATTTGTTATAATGACAGTGTTTAATCATGGAGTCTAAGGCAGCCGCCGCTGAATTGAGGTCACACATGTGACTATTCAGGCATGGAGTACATAATCTATAACTAAGATTTTGCCCCTTACTCTCTGGAGGCTGTGTCATTAATTAACAATGCATTTATTTAAAAAATAATATGCATTACAGGCTTTAGCCTTGACTTGGAATGAGCAGAAGTTTGTGATGCAACATTCGTGGCAACGGGTATTCTTATATAAAGGAAGAACTCAGCCATGGGAATAGCCCAATCACATTTATTCCAAGATTTATAATTAAAAGTCTCCTTTTCTAATTTCTCAGAAGCCTATAGTATAATCTCCACTTGCAGCTCCTTTCTAATCATCAACTCATAAGTGAAAGCGTTCGATTTAAAGTTTTAGTTCCTATGCTTATGCATGTTGTAAAAGCAACATAAGACATACAAGTTAAAAATTATTAAGTGTCATCCTGGGCTGCAATAAATATTTTTAATCGTGAGGGAACAATGAAAAAACGGTGACCCTTAGCCTAGCCCTGTCTTTAATCATGAAAGCTTGTTTCAATTGACTGCCACGAAGGATAGTACTTCTCAATGGGAAGGCTCACTCTATTCTACTGCATTAGTGCATGATCTACTGCTGATTTATCAAACTATGCCTTTTATAGTTCAACATATAAATATATTTTAACCAGATAGGAATACATCAGAACATGTATGTTTTTGGTCAGAAGGAAAACAACATTGTAGTTAAATTTATATCTTGGGCTGAAATTGGTCTATATTCAGAGTTAAATTTTATAGGATAAAACCTCACGAGTGTACGTTGCATGGTTTTTTTCTTAATCAGTTCATATATCCATAGACCAGTACTTACATGTCTGTTTCCTTATATGTGTGTTGCTGCTCAGTGTAATTCTATGAGTAGATATTGACTTATACACATTGTTTTGCTTTTTGGTGAAGGACATGAAGGAATTTTCACGTATCTACATTTTTATCAGGCAGGTCACTGACTTGCTTATCTCCTGGTGAAAGGTTTTCCTTTTTTTTTTTTTTTGTCAGCAAGTGTCTTATTAAGGGTGGGAGACTGGCATTTTACCTGAGGAAGCTGGTTTGGGAAGGCGGCTTTGAAGAGGTCGCAACCCTCTGGCAGTCATGATGGGGTCAGATGTGGAATGAACAATGGTGCTATCTGCAGGGCGCTGGCTGTCTGTGGAGGAAGGCACTTCACGTTCAAGGGTTTGGGCTCTCATGGAAGAAACTGCAGAAAGGGCTGACTGGAGAGGCAGGAGAGGCTCACTGTCCTCTGGGGAGTCTGGCTGGCATAGGTATCGTCCCGTCGAGCGATTTCCCGAGTCTGGGAGTGGGAAGGTTCCGATCCCACTGTCCAATGTTCTCATCTGGCAGCTGGATTCTGAGATAGAGAGGCAGAGAGAAAGGATTAGAGAAGGCTCACATAAAAGGATAAAAGAATCGTGGAAATTGGGGTATGATCTGGAGGAAAGGAGACACCTAGAAGGGTGAATTTAAGAGAAAGAAAAATGATAAGCATTTGGAAACAATATTAGTGATGTAGTAAATTTCCAGTGAGGTGCATGAAACGGACCTTTTTGAACATGAAAGCATCCCCTTCATGTAATATAAGAAGAAGACCAGCCTGTTACGAGCAGCAATAGTCACTTGTGCATATATCCTGGATAGGTCTTTAGAGTTAGAAGAGGAACAGTCATTAGAGACCAAATTGTGGTCATCCTTATTTCAATCTGGGAATCATATGACTTCAACCAATTAGGTGAAACTTATTAACTGAAATAATGAGTAATGAGAACACATAAATTGAAGTGACATCCTAACAACAGTAATTGTGTATCTCTTGCATGAATGATCGCCCATTCAGCAGTTGACTAAATATCTGGCCTCTTAATTTGACTGCGGGGACAAGTAATTCACATGCCAGAAGGGTCATCCCAAAGTGTACCTTTCCCATCATAACATCACTTATCATGTGGGCTTCATTTGGCCCAGTTGAGAAGACTGTGAGCCACTTTCTTTCACTCTCACTTTATTCAGTGACAAAACTCATCAATAATGCTTTGGATTTCTTAGCAGTCCCAGGGATCCCACTATTCTGTAGAACAAATTAAGATGATTTCACCATGTCTGTGACATATTCTGTTAATTGTGTGTCATCATCAAAACATTTTGTATATGGAGAAAAGTACAGTATCTGAAAAAATTACCACATAATTTCTGGAATGGTGGTGTGGTTTATCAAGGCCAATGAGGCAGCTTCCAAGATCTGGATGTCATCTAGAAAGTCTTCTGTTCATATGATAATCCTAGAATGAAACTTCCTAGGTTTCATCTTAGAAGCATCTTGTAAGTCTAGCACTGGGTCAGCGGAACAACTGAGCACTGTATTAGGCATGGTGGGGAATATAATAGATTACGACATAATGTTTGTATCAAAAGCTCAACAGCTACCACTTCTTTGGTGCTTTAAGAACAGAGGCTTGTGGTGTGATCTTTGCCAATGACTAATTTTTTGAACCCCTGTGCAAGAGCCTTAGCCTCTCAAGGTCTCAGGTTCCTTTTAGGACTGCTGTGAGGATTAAAGTATGTTCACCATTTAATCCTTAGAATTTAGAATGACACTAAGCGCACTGTGGGACAGCCCAGTAAATGAATAATGAATGGCAAAATATATAAAATGTTTAGTATATTTATTACATATTAGTAGATACCTGATAGGTGAATAGCTTATCCTTAAGTATCTTTATATACAATCTCACTTCATGCTCAGCACTTACTATCCAAACTTCAGAATTTGCCCATTCCCCTACCTTCCTCCTCAAAACATCTTCGCTGAGTAGCAGAAGTCTGGGAATTTCCTAATACTAAGGCAAAAATAAAGGGATGGGAATGTGTACAGAGTTGGCTTTTCTAGGCTCGAGGGGGTTTGGTGCTTGGTGTTGGAAGTACTAGGAAGATGAAGTCCCTACTCAAGAAGCTTCAATCTTCACAGGGATATTTAGCAGGAAGATATAGATACCGTTTTTTTCCACTATGGTGCCATTTAACCATCTCATATGCCATGGGATGTTTGCCATGGACTCTAGGATATCTGAATCATACAGACACACCATGAGAAGTGCTTTTCCTTCCCGGGATTACAAGAGCTAAGTTTTAGCCCCATTCATTTCAGGGCCTCCAACAGGTCAACTTTATTCTCAACCAGACTTACAGATTATTCATGACCTTCTCTTTTCATTTTCTCCCCAATTAAGGGGATTTAATTGTTATAGAATGGTGTTTTTGAGAAAGGATCAGCTGTTTGCATGGGGAGGCACTGCCAGATGAGTAAAAAAAAAAAGACACTGCTGTTCAGACTTCTGTGTCTTTTCTTAATTTTAGCCTTACACATACAACACTTCAGATTTAGCATGTCCATGTGTTGTAATTGGGGCAATTCTGAAAGTCTGGAGTATTTCAGACTTACGGGAGTAAGTAGATCTTCATCAGGACCGACTCAGTCTTTGAAGATGAGAATCAAAGATTCATGGGATGTAGCAGCTGAGAGGTGTCAGACCCTACGTGCCCCAGGCTACCTGCCCTAATAATTTACCCCAGCATCCTCAGGACTACCTATCCCTGAATCAAGGAGGGCTCGGCAGGGCAGGACATTAGAGGTGCTTTTTCTTTTGAGAAGACGTGTCATCAAAAGTTGGTGCTTATTACAGCTTTCAGGAGTTCTGCTTTCTTTGTATCATCTCTTCCTCTTCACATACCTATAAGGCAAGAACTATCACTGCTGTTCAGAAATGAGGAATCACAGCTAACAGAGGTTAAGCAACTTGTCCAAGGTCATATGCTGTAAATGAAAGCCTGGACTTGAATCTAGGCCTTACTACAAAGACAATGCTCTTAGCCACCAAGCTATACTGATTCCCCCCAGAAGCACAAGTAAACCCCAAAGTGGGCTCTGCTCACTTCATAGCCATTGAGGCAGCCATGTGAACAGAAGGCTTACAGCATGGCCCCATGGCTTCCAGGCAAGGTGCCCAGCTTCTCCTCTGAGATTGGTGCCGGCCCCAGAATTCTAGCTTGGTTCCAGGGCTCCCCATTCTGAGGCTGGAGTCCACTGCTAACATGCCTGGCATCTAGCTGGTTGTCTGGTTCTACGCAGGAAGCCTATGCAACCTTACTATATAGTTCTGAGAATCCCAAGTGCCTAGCAACTCTTCCTTCTGCCCTCTTGGACTGAATCCTTAGACTTCTTGCCAGGGCTTTTTTTAGAGTTTACTTTGCCTCCTGATATGGTTTGGATCTGTGTCCCTACTACATCTCATGTTGAAACGTAATCCCCAGTGTTGGAGCTGGCGGCTGATGGGAGGTGTTTGTATTGGGGGTTATATCCATCACGCATGACTTAGTGCCATCCCCTTAGTGATGCGTTAGTTCACGTGAAATCTGGTTGTTTAAAAGTGTGTGGCACCTTCCACCTTCTCTCTTGCTCCTGCTCTTGCATTTGAGACACCTGCTCCTACTTCACCTTCCACCATGATTGGAAGCTTCCTGAGGCCCTCGCCAGCAGCCGATGCTGGCACCATGCTTCCTATACAGCCTGCAGAACCATGAGCCAGTTACACCTCTTTTCTTATAAGTTACCTAGTCTCAGGTATTTCTTTATAGCAAGGTAAGAATGGCCTAATACACCTCTAGCTTGGTGATAGGCACTCTTCCAAGGGCAATGTTTTTCTGGCTTTTCTCCCTCTTCTATGTATTATAAGTCACATAGAGCACTTAATGCAGTCTCCTCAAATGAAGATTCAAAAAGCAAAGTGAGAATCTTGGCGGCCTTTTTCATGTTGGCAATAGGTGCCATATACAAAGCCCATATATGTTTGTGTAACCTATAACACAAAGCATGGGGCAGCTGCAGGAAATACGGCAGAGGAGGAATTCAGGGATAGAAAAAATGTTGAAGGAGGTCTAAGTCTGGAGGCTTTCTGAAGACTACAACATTTTCTAGCATCAATCCCCTTAAATTTTTTTACTTTCCTTTCAACACCCAATATTGTTATACCAGAGTCTATAAAACAGGACTTTTGGAATTCTTGAGTTCTCTGATTTCCTGAGAATTGCATGCCCTGACATTAAACTCAGAAACCATTTGCTATTAAGGCCATTTTTGTTTCTTTCTTGCAGATGCCAAATGTAGTGGATGTGAAGGATTCATCTGTAAGTCCCTATTAAGTTAGGTGTGGACAGTCAGGGGCTCAGACACATGCCAAGTTTCCCTGCAAGAAAATTTCTTCAGAATACATAAACCTTTGGAAACGGAAGTTTATATTGAAAATGCGGACACCATCTTTATGTAGTTTCTTTAAGGCACAATTAGTTTCTTGCAGTTCATAAAAATATTGTAACCTGAATTACAAATGTTAGATATTGTACTTCTGAAGCCAGTTTTTTTTTTTTCTCAGGGAATTTTAAGAACTCACAAAATAATTAAATGGTTGTAGTAGGAACTAAGTTCAAAGGGGCAAGCCTGCCTCCCATCTTCAATGAGTTGATGCAGTATTGCTCTCAGTAAATGTGAGTTCACGGCCGGGCGTGGTGGCTCATGCCTGTAATTCCAGCACTTGGGGAGGCCGTGGTGGGTCAATCACGAGGTCAAGAGATCGAGACCATCCCGGCCAACATGGTGAAACCCTGTCTCCACTAAAAATACAAAAAAAGTTAGCTGGGCATGGTGGTGCGCACCTGTAGTCCCAGCTACTCAGGAGGCTGAGGCAGGAGAATCGCCTGAACCCGGGAGATGGAGGTTGCAGTGAGCCGAGATTGCCTCACTGCACTCCAGCCTAGCGACAGAGCGAGACTCCATCTGAAAACAAAACAAAACAAAATACAAAAGAAAAACAAACAAAAAAAAACCCCACAAATGTGAGTTCACATTTCTGGCTGTGAGTATAGTTGCCCACAGGGCCTTGCTAATGAGTTCAAGGGTTGGGTTGTTGGATGTACCAATGGGCTTCATCCTTGTAAGGTCACCAGTTACATCTCTGATTCTGGTCAGCTCTCTCACCTGTTCCTATTGTCCCATGTGCCTTCTCTCTGTCTCTCAACGTATTAACAAATTCTCACAGTTACCACCACCATCAGGTCCCAGGAACCTAATGGGACAACTTAAGGCACTACTTCCCAGTCCTATTAAAGTTGTCTCGCACAAAGAAAATATGCAGTTGGTTGAGGAAAACACCAGTCCCCAGGACAACTGGTCAACTGAGGGCTGAACAAGCTCCATCTTGGTGCACCCGGCACCCATTCAGAGCAGTCAGCAGCAGAATGGCAGAGAATCTCATAGAGAATGGAGTCCCCATTCTCTTTTACTGACACCTTGAATACGTTCCCTTGCATATGTTTGGTATGAAAGGAGGAGACCTTTTCGGTCTCCTAGAAGCAAATACAGGACTTTCTATAAGGCTCTCTTTTTCGGGGAAGAATGTTAAGACTGCTTGGGGCAGGAATATCGTCTGGCACCGACTTCAGTGAAGAAGAAATTTACTGTGTCTGAGAGGGACATAAGCAGCCGAGGTGGGTGTGGTTCCCTGTGGGATGGTGGCAGAGAATTTTGAAGAAACATTTCCACTGGGGATTTTCAAGTTGCTACCTTAGAGTGTGTGGCAGAAAATCCCCACTCATCTCACCAATGAGTGTCACCCTGCTGCTCCCCACCCCCAGCTGCCTCCACATCTGGCCTTAGTGTCTCCATTTGCAAATTAGATCCCACTATCTTCATTATAGGGGTGCTTTGAGGACTAGAAACAAAGCATGTGATGAGCTTGGCACAACACTTGCAACAGGCACACTGTTATAATTCAGAAAATGGCAGCAGCTCTCAAAATGTTATTAGACTGTAAGCATCCTGCAGGCATAACTGGATTTGATTCATCTCTTCAATTCTCCCATATAAGTGGCTCCTGCTCCATGATTGCTCTTATTCTACAGAATGGTAATTACACTCCCCAGGCATCTGACTCTATCACCAGTGCTCAGCATCACACCTAACACATAGTCAGCCCTCACTGATGTGGAATGAATGAACAGGTGAATGAAAAACAATAAACCTTTAGAACAGTCTTCCTCGTCGTTAATGGATGTGAACCTCTTCTTGTGAAATCTCAATCTGCTTCTTTTTTGCTCTGATTTTAGCAACCAAAGCAAACAGCTGACTTCCTTTTCTGTAGTTATTTTTCACATGAAGCCAGACTTCATTAACTCAGATGACCACAGAGATAAGATCATTCAGAATTCCTGAATATTTTAATGACGGGTTTCTCAGTACTTAAAGTCCTTGGGACAAGAATGGATGACAAAGGCAAAGGACAGCCAACAATAGGCTGTTCTAACATCCTCCTCAGTCCCTGTGCCCGTGCACAGCATCACTGGGCCTGAAGGTCCCAGGCCTAGGAAGCTGGTGTGGCACAGTAATTCTGGCTCTCATCCTGAGGGATTCTAGTTGCCAAATGGAATGCTGCTGTCCTGTTTAACACCAGCATCCACAGTATTGTGAGAACTAAGTTCTTACTACAGAGTCACATTCCTGGGGCCATTTGTAGTGAGCGAATGAGATTACTCATTATATGAACTTCTTATATGCTTTTAACCAGAACACTGAGTTGCCCTGTTTTAAAGCAAATCATTTTGTTAACTTGGTTCACTATTGCCTTAGTCCACTTTGCATTGCTATAAATGGGTACCTAAGACTGAGTAATTTATAAAGAAAAGAGGTGTATTTCATAATTCTGCACGATGCTGACATCTGCTCAGCTTCTGGCAAGGCCTCGGGTAGCTTTTACTCATAATGGAAGGCAAGGGGAGTTGGCGTGTGTTACATAGTGAGAGAGGGGGTTGAGTGCCAGACTCTTAAACAACAGCTCTCACGTGAACCAATACAGCGAGATCTCACGCATTACTTCAAGGAGGGCACCAAGTCATTCGTAAGGGATCCACTTCCATGATCCAAACACCCCCACCAGGTCCCACTTCCAACAATGGGAGTCACAATTCAACATGAGATTTGGAGGTGACAAATATCCAAACTATAGAAACTATGCTTCTTCCAAACTTGTTTTATACCATATTTGTTCACATAGCAACATCATCTTTATAAATAGCTGCAAAGAAAAAAAGTTGATTTCCAGCACTATTTCAGTTAATATACATTTCCAAGTGAGTGGGATATGAATTAGCAATGATTTGGGGTGTTTGGGAAGTGCCAGTAATTTGTTTCTCAGCCTTTTCTTCTGCAGATTCAAGTGTCTCCATCTCTTCTCATGGATCCAATTTCACATATCTGTAATGGTTTGAATTTGTAACCTCAAAACTTTTGGTATTATTAATGTATCTGTCCAAAGAGATTATTACAGGACAGGTTTAAGAAAATCTGACTTTAGTTCTAAGTTACTCTGAATATTCAGATAAATGGAGTGAGAAGACTATATGCTTCAGAGTTGGAAAGACTAAGCTCAAAGACCAGCTTGGTTACCTGTTTGCTGTGGGACAACAAGGGCTTTTTAGAACTATTCTGACTTAAATAGTCATAGCTCATTTTAAAGAAGCCTGGCAGAGTGCTCATTATAAAGTAGATGCTCAATAAGTTTCTATAACTGGTTGTCAGGGAGAAGTGAGGGCCCCTGTGGGTACATAATACATACACTGTCATAGAATCCAAGGGAAACCAAATTGTCATTTGTGCAGCTAGTGTTATATTGCAGCATCTGGGTACACTTTACTCAACAATTACCCTGGTTATTTCCCAAGGAGTTACCTTTTGGCAACCATTTCCCTGGGGGTTAGTTCATCAAAAACATTAATGAATGATGAATATGCACCAATGTACTTGAGGTAGTTGCAATCCGCCTCATGTAGAGAAAACAGAGAGTCTGTTTTTTTGAGAAATCTACGTTGGAGGCAGTACCTTAAAAGGCTTTTAAAAAAGCCTACACAAATGATGTCTGCTGATGCTCCCTTGTTTACAGACTTATGACATTCTCAAGTAACAGTCCCAGATTACTACACCATGATTTTCAGTAACTTCCAGCACATGGATCCTAAAAGCTTATACTTGCTTCTGTGCAATGATCTACCCACTTACAGATTCAAACAAATTATGCTAGTAATCCACCTTTTTCCCCTCTGCAACCCTCGTTCATAAATCCTATAAAAATAGAAAACTCTGAAACTCAAACTTTTTCACTTTGAAAACTTCCACATAGCTATAAAAGTTTCAGCCAAACACACAATGAGGCCCCAACATAATTCAGTCAGAAAGAGTGACTCATGGGTGTTTAATATTCATACCATCTTATGAATTGGCATGCATTCCTATAATGCAAGTGGTCATGTAAATAAGTCTTTGTAGAAGGTCTCTCCAGGTTCCTAAACATCTTTAAGCTACATGTGGTATTGGCAGCAGAAACTTAAACTACAGATGGGAAAACAGATCTCTTTATTTGCACATCCTTCTCTTTATCTGAACGGCTGAAACAAGCTTAAAAAAAAGCTAAGTCTGTTGCCAAAGCCACATCAATTAAACGTTGGTTATTCATTCTAAGTTTACCCCACAGTTTTCTCCAAGTAGTAAAAAATGATTATACTGGTTATTTGTTCACAACCACTGGGTAACTTTTGGCTGTGGCATGAAGATGACCTTCTGGAAGGGTAAATTTACTCTGACGCCTCTGGAATTCATGAGAATACTCAGCCTCTAAGTTCAAACTGGATTTTAGCTTCCTGAGATTTGAAAAATATGCAGGATAATATAAATTTGGTTTCCAATCTCTTGCGCTGTCTTTGGGATAATGGAAGACCAGACTTTGGGAGTCTGGCATAGGGAATGAGTTGCATAGGGGATGAATATTTTTAAAATGTAGGAAATTAATATGATAAACGATTAAAAATGAAAAAAAAAAGGACCATGAAATTCCTTAGTACAAATGAAGGAGAAGTTATTTAAACCAACATAAAAGAAGTGGCACCTCAGGCTAAGTTGGTATCCAGTGGCTCCAATATTCTTTGCCTGACAGTAGCATCATGTACATTACTGTGGTAGGATGTAGTTTAAGGATATAAATTGGTAATGGTTACAAATGTATTCCAAATGCCCACACAGACCATGTCTTTATAGAAATCTTTCTTGAATTTATTTTCATATACAGCTGTTATAGCCCCTGAAAAAAAATTCCTTCATGTGCTTCTTCTTGTCACTGATACTGAAATGGCCTCTTCTAAAGTTTTGGGAGTGGTTATTGGTCTAGTATTACAGAACACGTTATGCAATTTTCCAAACACTTCTGGATTTTTGCAAATTTTAGTAAGTATCGCTATATTCTTGTCACTCCAGACTGAAAAATCTTGAAGTCTTCACATAACTGCTTCATCTCTTGCTATTCTAAATATGCGTGTCTTGAAAAACAAAGGCTACACTTGCACACAGGACTTACTGTGATACGTAAGAGTGGGCTAATGTGACCACTACAGTTTAATGGCCAGCATTTGTTTGACAAGGTCATCTGACTTATGAACCCACAGTTGGATCCCAGACTCCAAGGTCCTGTTTTATGAGTTATCACTTCCAGTTCAAAGTCCTTGTTTATGAGAGTAGGATACAGAACTCTCCCAACTCCTCACAAAGCCATGATTACCACTTAACCACTTCTCTATCCACACATCAAGTCTTGTCCTCCTTAGTTTGACATTTTTGTAACTGAAAAAAAAAAAAAAAACTTACTTTAATTAGCAAAACCTTCTAGAGTACCAAATAAATGTAGAATCACAATGGCTCCAGCCCTGATCCTTAATTGCCATTTTTCTAATTGAAGAAATGGCAACTTATCTATCCACCTTTTCCCACTGTTATCCTTGCCCATTCTCTAACAAAATTACTCTATGCTCAACCTTTTTCCCCCAATCTAATTACAATTTAGTTATTTGTTTGTACCTCCTGTTAATCCACTTTTGGGCTTCTGCGAATGCAAGGCATTTTAAGTCTAAACAAATGCTCTTTACAGATTCTCCTTTGTTCACGGACTCATTACATTCCCAGATCACATACCCAAATTAGTGAGTCATAATTTTCCCTTACAGAAGGTATAACATATTGATCCTAAAAGATTATCTTTGCTTCTGTACAACAATCTACTTGTTCCCATAGGTTCACTCCATCTCTAGCTGTCATGCCAAAATGAAGTGAAAAGTTAAACAATTATTTGGTGAATCTGGTAGACACAGGTGGCTATTATGGGTGGTTCTGTCTCTCTAAATCTCTTTTACTTCACATCAGGTTTGCTGAATTATATGGACAACCGCCTCTACTCTTAATTTCACCTGCCTGGATAACATCTGCCTTGATAAGACGCATGAAGGAAGAGAGGAAAGAAAATAACTTGGGGTACAATGCTGCAGGAAGAGATTTAAACCAGCTTTATTTGTCAAGAAACATAAAAACAGGGAAGCATGGGGAAATTCAGACCTGTCAATTTAGCAACTGAAGAAAATTTTATTAAAGGTATTTATAAGAGCATTGGAGCCAGATCACCCTATTCATTATTGCTCTAACTTTTTTACATTAAAACTTTGAAGTTAGATACTCTAAGAGTATAAATAATTTTAGCCTGCTTATATTACTGTAATTATAGATATTTAATAAAAGTCTTCAGAAAGATAAGAATTTAAAGTTCAAAAATGTTTTTCTCCATTTGTCTCTGTATTTAATCAGTATTAATTACTTTTTCAATTACATGCAGAAAAGAAGAAAGCTCAAGACTTCACAACCTTAAGCTTTTAAAAAATATTCATTTTAACATGTTTTACTTGCTTGTAAGGATTTTTAATTATTATAAGAGAATCTATTTTAGCTGAATTTCAAGGATCATTTATATTTCTTTTATGTGATTGTAGTTGAAGTGTTGGTGAAGAGAAGACTGAAGTTGAGATGAGTCTCTCTTTCCATTTCAGTGGCCACCCTCCACTCACCAATATCCCATGGCTGTCGCTACAGGAATATAATAAAAGAAGTAATGAAATCCAACAGACCAGGCATATGAATATGGGTAAAAATATATATAGATTTTTGTTTCCATCCATGAAGAATTAAATTGTTACAGAAACACACACACACACACACACACACACACACACAGAGTTGCACTGTTTTCTGACACTGAAAGATAAAAAGCACAGAATTTGATCTCTGAATCAAGGAAAACAAATGAAGTGAGCCCTACAGGTACTCCAGCCAACTGCCTGGAGGTGGTTTCTAGACTGAAACATAGACAGAATACAAACATAGCCTGGAGGCAAATGTAGGTGTTAACGGGGACAGGTATGAGGATCAGGGCAGGTAAAATTTGCAGGGTAGATGTATATTAAAGAATGGAGAACACTAGAAATAGTAGTATATGATCTATATACATTTTGTTTATTGTGAGGTTTCTAACATATATGAAGTAAAATATATAACAACAGCACAAAGGATGGGAGAAGTTATATGAAAATAATCTTTAACATATTATGTAAAATAGATTATGATAAAGTAACAATGTAATAAAATTACATTTAAATATGAAACCACTCACTAAAACAGGAAAGAGGTATAGCCAATAAGTTTCAAGTGGAAATAAAGTGGAATCATTAAAAATATTCAAGTCAAAAAGGTAGAAAAGGAGGAAAATATAAAGATGAGACAATCAGAAAATAAATAATTATATGGTAGATTTAGACCCAACCATTTAGATAATTACATAAAATGAAAATAGTCTAAACACTCCAAAGAATAGGCTGAGATTGTCAGATTGGATAAAATAAAAATTGGTATATGAAATATATCTATTCATATGCTGTAGATAAGACATTCATTTTAAATATAAAAAATAGATATGTGAAAAATAGGACAGAAAAACAGATAGCATGCAAACTCTAATAAAAAGAAAGCTGGAGTCACTATGCTAATATCAGAAAATGTAAACTTCAGAAAGGAAATGTTACCAGGGATCAGGAGAAACATGTTATAGTTATAACAAAGTAAATTTATCAAGACATTATAATCCTAAATATATATAACAATAGAACTCCAAAATTATGAAGCAAAAAACTGACAGAACATAAAAGAGAAAATGTCAAATCTACAATTAAAATTAAAAGTCTTCTCTCAGTAATTAATAGAACAAGTAGAGAGACTATCACAAAGTATAGAAGATCTGAACAATATAATTTAACAACTTTGACCAGTGTGAATTGTGCAGCACACTCTACCCATCAAGGGCAGAATACATATTCCTTTTAGTTATACACTGATTAAGACAGACCATAGCCTTCATCATAAAACAAGCCTTAGAAAATTTGAAATCACTGAAGCCATGGAAAATATGTTCTCTCACCATCAGAGAACGAAACCAGAAATCAACAGAAGAAAGATGTCTGGAAAAATTTCCAAACATTTACAACTTACACAGTACACTCCCAAATTTCCTGTGTATTAAATGGAAAATAAGATACTATTTTGAAACGAATGAAAATACAATGGAATGCAGCTAAAGCAGTGCCTTAATGAAAATGTATAGCACAAATAAGATAGGTTTAAAATAAGTGTTCTAAGACTTCATTTTAAGAAACTAGAAAAATAAGAACATACTAAACATAAAGTAAGCAGAAGACATAAAAATAAGAGCTGAAATTAAGAAAATTTTAAAAAAGAAACACAATGTAAAAATCAATGAAACAAAGAGCTGGTTATCTGCTATGACTAATCCAACTGACAAACCTCCAACTACATTGACTAAACACTGACTAAAGGAGAAAAGACAAAAATTCTCCATATTATGAATGAATAAGGAGGCATCCCTACAGATCTTCCAGGGAATAACAGATAATATGTATGTATGAACAAACTTAAGCCAACCCGTTTTACAATTCAGATAAAATGGAAATATTCTTTAAGAAATCCAACTACCAGAACCCACTCAAGAAAAAAGATAAACCAAATAGTCCTATATTAATTAAGGCAATTGAATTTGGAGTTAAAAATATTTTCATGAAATATTATAGACCTAGATGTCTTCACTATTGAATTCTACAAAATTTATAAGGATGAAAAACATGATCATTTCTTTATAATCCCCTTTGGAAAACAGAAGAGCAAACACTTTCCACATCATTTTATAATGACCATGTTACCTTGATATCAAACTCAAAGACATCATACATAGAGAAAAATATAGATCAATATAACTCATGAAAATGGATGCAAGAATGTTTAATAACCGATTTGCAAATTATTAAGCATTTTTGCATAATTAAGGTAATTACTCACCAAGTGGCATTTACCCAAAGAATGTAAAATTTGTTTAGCATTTAAAAATAAATCAATATTAAAAGAAAAACCATGATTATCTCAAAATACATAGAAAAGATCATTTAACAAATGCAACATCCTTTCATGACAGACAAAAAAAAAAAAAAAAAAAAAAGAGACTATCAGCAAACTAGGAATAGAAGAGAACGTTTTCATTCTGTAAAAGTGTAAAAGGGCATCTACAGAAAACCTACAGATAACAAATATTTGAAAAAATAGACTGAATGTTTCCCCACTGACTGAGAACATGTTAAGAATGTTAGCTCTTACCACTTCTATTTAACATTATAATGCAACTTAATGCCAGTGCAACAAGGCAAGGAAAAGAAATAAAAAGCATAGAGATTAGAAAGAAAAAAGTATAACTGTCTTTATTTGAGGACAATATAATTGTACACATGAATACCCTAAGGAATCTCCCAAAACTTTATGAGAACTAATAAGTGAGTTTAGCAAGGTTACATCGTACAAGGATAATTTAGCAAACTCAATTGTATTAGTATGTATTATAAATAATTGGTAATTAAACAATACTATTTCTAACAGCATCAAAATATGAAAAAACCACATCTTATAAAATGGCGAAACATTGTACACTAAGATGTACAAAACATTGTAGAGATACATTTAAAGAATACTGACATAAATGGAGAGATCTGCCATATTCATGGATCAGAAGACCCAATATTGTTCAGATGTCAGTTCTCTTCAAATTCATCTACAGATTCAATGA
The DNA here is from genome assembly GCF_043159975.1 of Macaca nemestrina. Lineage (NCBI taxonomy): Eukaryota > Metazoa > Chordata > Mammalia > Primates > Cercopithecidae > Macaca > Macaca nemestrina. Next base: position 17,962,176 of record NC_092135.1, read on the forward strand.
CATCTTAATCAAAACACTACTAGGCTTTAAAAAAAATAGACATTGACACATTGATTCTAAAATTATGTGAAAATGGAAACATTTTCATAAAGTAAAACAAGGTCAGAGGTCTGACACTACCTGAATTCTTTATAAGGCTACACTCATTAAGAGAGTGTGGTATTGGGTAAGGATTTGCATATAGGTCAGTGGAACAGAACAGACATTCCAGAAACAGACTCACACACATATTTTCAATTGATTTCTGACAAAGACAACAACGTAATTTAATGGAAGAAAGATAGTGCTTCAACAAAAAGTATTAGAAACACTAAATATTCATCTGAAGAAAAGTAAACCTTACTGCTTTCCTCATACTGTATATAAAAATTAACACATAAACCCAAACACAAGATCTAATACCACAAAACATCTAGAAGAAAATATCAGAGTATCTGTGGCCTTGGATTAGGCAACAATTTCTTAAATAGAGCAAAAAAAATGAACCATAAAATAAAAACATGATAAATTAGATTTAATCAAAATTAAAAATTTTGTCTTCAAAGACATGGTTAAGAAAATTAAAAAGCAAACAACATACACCCATCATGCAACACAGCAATGACACTCTTACTGTTATATGTCCCCGCAAAGACTTATACACAAATGTATATAGCAGCTTTACACATAATAGCCCCAACTGGAAACTATCAAATTGTTTATCAGCCAGTGGATAAACAAATTGTGGCACATTCATACAACAAAATACTGATGAGCAATAAAAACATAAACAAACTAAAAAAACACTGACATAACATGGATGACTCAAAAGCATGATGCTTATTAAGAGAGACTAAACCCTCAATACTATATATTTTATAATTGATTCCATTTACATGAAATTCTAGCAAAGGCAAAACTACACAGATAGAAAGCAGACCAGTGGTTCCCTGGGACCAGTGGTATTAGGAGAGGGTTGGGTGTAAGAGGTATGAAGGACTATTTTGGGTTGATGAAAGTGTTGTAAATCTTGATTGTGATAGTGGTTATACAACTGTATACATTTACAAAAACTTATTGAACTATATACTTCAAAAGGATGAATTTTGTTATATGTAAATTATACCTCCATGAACCTGCTTCTAAAGATTTTATACCCAGACTGCCAATAAAAAAAAAAAAAATACTGAAATCTAACAGTAAAATCTGGTTGAACACAGCTGAGCAGAGGAACTGCGCTTTCCCCAGGGTACACGCTTGAATAATCATAAGAGGCATCTGAAAGTGGTGTTGGCATGAAAGGGTCTTCAAGAGTCACCAGGGAACACGACTGAGGCTATTCCTTAATCCCAGATCTAGGCAGCTCACAAAGGGCTTTGTGAATGCCTTTATCTTTTCTATAATTGTTGGAAATGGCTATTATTATCCTCACTTTACAGGGGAGGAAAGCAGAACTCTGAGAAGTGAAATGGTCACTTGAAGAACTGCCAGCCTGACTCTAAAGCTCAGGACTTCTTATTCATCAACCTCTTTCCAGTAGGGTGGGGATCCCAGGCATCAGAGAGGATGTGAGGGGTCCCGCAGCCCACTACTTCTTTAGCTTGGAAGAAGGCCAAAATCCCTGGTTTCCATAGCTGTGTGCCCCAGACTCTCCTCTGCAAAGGGGGCCTCTAAGGAGCAGAGCCCCTGATTCAGGACCTTACAGGTAGCTTATATGTGCTCTACGCAAATACATTTGACCTCCCTTACACCTCACCTTTCTGCAGAATAACATTTGTTGATTATTTACTACTGGGCAGGTGCTTCACTTGTATTATGTCATTATGCAATGTGTAATGGACACATTTTACCTATGAGGAAACTGAAGTTTAAGGAGGTCAGTAACTTGCCTGTAGGCCTATAGCTATAAGTAGGAAAGCCAAGATTTGGATGAATGCCTGTGCAAACCTCAAAGCTTCAGGCTTGATTGCTATGTGGTTACAGTACCTTCTTCTGTATTCAGTTTACCAAGCATACTGAATCAGTAAGCATGCTCTTGGTGGAAAGTAACATGTTAAATGGTAAAGAATGGTATTAGCTCACAGTGCAGAATTAGAGCCAAGCTTCAGGGCTGCCTTAATCCAGGGCCTCTGCCTCTATTTGCCTGCAGTTCTCTTCACTGTGTCCCTGCTATGTATCAGTTTTATCTTCAAGCTGTTAGCAGGAGGCTTTAGTAGCTTCATACTAGTCAGCCACACACTCCCAAGTCTAAGGGAGAGAGAAGTTGACTCTCTGTGTGACTTTCTCTATACCTCCAACCACCTGTCCCTTGAAAATTAGGCAAATAAGGTTATAAACTCATTCCCAGACCAATTCGTGTCTCTTGGAAAATGCTGTTCGCTGACTGGCCCAGGCCTGAATTTCTGAACCAATCACTGGCAGGGAAGACTGCCAAGACCGCCTTCATCAGGCTTCACTCCTGGAGTAGAAACGTCTGCTACATTCTTTCTTAGTCATTACTTCAGTTGAGTTGACAGCAACACTTTGTCTATAAAGGGAGTAATTTTTCCATTCTTCAGATAAAACACATGCACAGAGAACATATGTCTCTTAGGGACATGAGCACATATGCAGAAGCCAGAATTCAAAGCCAGGTCTTCTAACACCAAGTCCAGAGCTCTCTGCGCTGCTCTGCAACAACTATACCTTTACCCTACTCTCCCTGTTTTGAAGAAATTCCATTATGTTGCTAGGATATATTTATCTTCTAGTTCCCTCCTTTAGTATTTATAATTTTGTTTTGAATTCAATTATGATTCCCTTATGGACTCTAGTGAACCATTTAAAACCAAGTCAGGAGACTTTTTTTTTTTTTTTTTTTTGAGACGGAGTCTCACTCAGTCACCCAGGCTGGAGTGCAGTGGCGTGATCTCAGTTCACTGCACCCTTTGTCTCCTGGGTTCAAGCAATTCTCCTGTCTGTTTCCCAAGTAGCTGGGACTACAGTTGCATGCCACCACACCCAGCTAATTTTTGTATTTTTAGTAGAGATGGGGTTTCACCATATTGGTCAGGCTGGTCTTGAACTCCTGACTTCAGGTGATCCACCCGTACGGCCTCCCAAGTGCTGGGATGACAGGCATGAGCCATCACGCCCAGCCCAAGTCAAGAGACTTTTTGTCAGCACTTCCTTTCTAATGAGGTTTTATAGCTATTATTTAAAATAAATACATAGTCTGATATACCTTAAAACCTATTTGGTGTGATGTAGTTTCTTTTTTTTTTCTTTTTCTTCTTCAATCTCATTTTCTTTCTTATTTTGGAAACAGTGTCTTGCTCCGTTGCCCAGGCTGGAGTGTGGTGGTACTGTATCTCCACTCACTGCAACCTTTGCCTACCAGACTCAAGCCATCCTCCCATGTCAGCCTCCCCAGTAGCTGGGGTTACAGGTGCAAGCCACCATGCCTGGCTAATTTTGGTATTTTTTTGTAGAGACAGGGTTTTGTCATGTTGCCCAGGCTGGTCTTGAACTCCTGGGCTCACGTCATTCACCCGCCTTGGCTTCTCAAAGTGCTGAGATTACAGGTGCTGCACCCAACCGAATCTCACTTCCTAAAATAAAATCTCAAGTTGAAAAAGATTGTTCTTTTAAAATTCTTTTTCCACATTTACCATCAACGTACTACCAAGCCATATCCCCAGGTCCTTTGGCTCTTCCTACCTGTATTTACTCTCTCTAACAGACCTAATGAGAAGAGGTTCTGGTCTTTGAGCTTTTAAAGCAAGAGTGTTAAAAAGATAGCATTTTTTTTTTTGCCTTAAAAGACATATAAGACAAATGACATGTGGGAGAAAACCTTCAAATGTCCGCTTAGCCACACAAGACAGTGTTTCAACTAGAGTTCCAATGGTACAAAAAAGTCCCTTGCACTTTGGGCACGCTTCACGTTTAAACTATGCGGCCATGAGCTTCACCTCCTTTTATCCTCCCAACAATCATGCTCTGAGTGGGGAAGGCAAAAATCAGTATACCCAGTTTACAGATACAGAAACTGAGGCAAAGGTTTGTTTAGTTAATAAGCGGCAAAACTATAACTGAAACTTACGTGTGGTTGTTTCAGGATCATTTTTGTTTAGGTTGTGTTATTTTGATTTCTGAAAAGCTAGGAAAGTTGTATGAAAGATGTCAAGGCTCAGGAGTAAGTTTAGCACCTCTAACCCTGCATTTTAAGTTTGAAACTTGCAAAGTTTTTGTCTTTTTTTGTGTTCAGGAAGCGTAAGCAAGACTTGACAGAAAATTTGATGAGAAGATGCAACAATCATTTTCACATTAAGCCAATATATAAAAATTCAGAAGATACTATCAAGAATATGTTGGTATCATCTAGTGTAACTGTCATAACTTGGCCTTCCAACAGAATGAGATCATTGTATGTCAGATAATATTGAATGTGCTGTTGCTTCTTTAGAAAATGTGTATTTTATGGAGACAAGGAGAAAGAGATGAAAAGGCATCAAAGACGCTTTTCATTTTTCCAAATGTGAAGACTTGGGAGTACCGTCTTGGGGGTGCTCCTAAAATAAAGAGCGGAGTTACAGCATGGGAAAAGATCATAATAGGAGAGTAACCATGGTGAGGAGAAGACACGGGAGCTGAACAGAAGAGTGATGCTGGAGGCCACATTAGAAATATCTAGTGCTAAGCGTGAACATTTTGTTTGTGAGCAGAGTTGCTGGGAAGTAGAAAGGAAAACTACAGTGAGTAGCAGTGCTGCAGGTGGGATTAAGCAGAAAGCCAGGGCAGCTAAGGGAGCTTCAGGATAAAAGGCTGAAAATGTCACTGCAAGCTCAAGCAAGTCACAGAACACTTAGGGAGCCCAAGCACACTTGGAAGGAATTAAGGATAGAGCCAAATGAGGAGAACGAGGCGGAGACTGAGCAGGTCTCCCTGTGGGGTCCTGAGGATGGCGGCAGAGCAGAACATGCTAGGGCTTCAAAGGTTTTTGACAGCTACATCTGCTTAGATGTGCTGGGGAAGGAGAAACTTCACTCTGAAAGACACACCTCAGCCCCTTTATTGTTTCAGAAGAGGGCCTCTTAGCTTCTTGTTATAGTCTCATGTTGAGATTTGATCCCCAGTGAAATCTGGCCCGGTGAGAGGTGTTTGGATCATAGGGGTGGATTCTTCATGAATAGTTGGGTGCCATTCTCACAGGATGGAGTGGGTTCTCACCTTTAGTTCCTGAGAAAGATTTCCCTCTACCCCCAAAAGGTTGGTTGTTAAGAAGAGCCTAGGACTTCTTCCTCTCTTCTTTCCTCTCTTGCCACGTGGTGCCTGCTTCCCTTTGCCTTCCAGCATGAGTGGAGGCTTCCTGAGGTCTCAACAAAAGCAGACGCTGGCACCACGCTTGTACAGCCTGCAGAACCACAAGCCAAATAAACCTGTTTTCTTTGATAAATTACCCAACACAGCCTCAGGTATTCCTTTATAGCGTCACAAATGGACTGAGATACTTGTATTCCATATGCCTGCAGAACTCTCTTCCAGAAGCCCAGTTTGTTATCTATCCTTGTAAATATAAACTCACGGACGGGTATGGTTTATTGTGGAGCAATGTACATGCCTACAGCCTGTTCTCCTATTTCGAGGCCTCCATCATCCTAGGACACTCGATTCAACTTAGCAGGGTTCAGTTGCTGGTCCCAACACCTGTCTGGATTAAAAGATCCCTGTGCAATTACTGAAGAGAAGGCAGGTCCATTCATGTGTCTCTAGGGTGTTGCCTTCTCAGGCAGGGGTTGGTGAAAAGTGGGGATTTCTCACACCATGCATAGTGGATTGTCCTTCTACCTGGAAGTTTCATACCACCATTCAATACAACTTAGATATACAAAGGAAGACCTGGTGCAAATTCAGCACAGCAGCCTGCCCACTGTGGAATCCTGGACACACTGGTTCAAGGGGGAAAAGACCATTTAATCTGGGTTGCCTGGCAGACCAGTCTTCTTGCAGAGCAGGGCAAAGTGTAAAATGCAGTGCACTACTTGTCATCCTCTATTCTGGCCAGTCAGCACAATTATCTACATGAAGAGCAACTCCCACTGATTTCAGCAGGAGCATCTCATGCATGCCTGAAGTCATCATTTTTGCCCATAGAGAAGCTTTGCTCTAAAACACAAATTCTCTCTAATAGGCATCTGCAACTGCATACTGAATAAATATACCATTTGCGGGCATGCAGGTTTTAGGGGCCTTGGGCCCTTTCCCCATGCACAGGCTTCCGGCATCTTTGGTCCCCTTACGGTGAGGGGAATGAACACCACTGCAGAAGCCATACTCCTCTGCGAGGAGGCTCACATCTTACAGACATCAAAATGAGTTTTCAATTCAGACTCAGTCTAAAAAGAAAAAGCATTGAGCTTTGTTCCACATGAACTCAGAGGGCTAAACGGAAAGTCTTTTATCAAAGCCTCTTCACTAGGGCTCCTGCACCACTGCTTTACATAAAGGATGATGATTCAGGCTGGCTGGTGTCTGCATCTTGGCATCTGTAGTCGCTACCCACCCCCTGCCCAGTTTGTAGAATAAGTTTATTGGCTTAGTTTTCCTTGGCCTGGGTGAAGCAAACATGGAAAGATGACAGCAGTTCAACTTCCTCTAGTTGATATTCTAATTATCCTGTTAAAATCTAATTATATGCCGTTGCTTAAGTGAAGGTTCTCCAGAGAAACAGAACCAATAGAGGATGTGTGTGTATAAATAAAGAATTGGCTCACATGATACCAAAGCGGACAATTCCCAAGATCTCCAGGGTAAGCCAGCAAGCTGGAGACCCAGGAGAGCCCATGTGTTATTCTAGTGCAAAGGCCCAGGAAGTTCAAGACCCATGAAGAGCCGATGTTTCCATTCAAGCACAAAGACAGGAAAAAACAAATGTCCCAGTTGAAAGGTAGGCAGGAAAAATAATTCCCTCTTACTTGGGAGACAATTAGCCTTTTTTTCTGCTTGGGCCTTCAACTGATTGGATAAGGCCCACCACATAAGGAGGCACCATCAGCTTGACTCAGTTTACCAATTTAAAAGTTAATCTCATCCAAACACACCTTTATGAAAACACCCAGGATCATGTTTGGCCAAATCTCTGGGCACGCCAGGGCCCAGTCAACACATGAAATTGACCATCACAGGAATTAAGGAGAGGGTGTTTGTGGCACACAGCAATGATTAAAGAGCCAAAATGAGGAGAAAACATTTTCTAATTCAAACACAATTTTTATGCCTCCTTTGAATAAACACCTGATGAAAGGTGGCCTATTTAATACAAACTCAAGAAAGCCACCTTGCTACTAATCTCCACTCCAAGCTTGAAGAGACATTGTTATTACTTAGGAATTAAACTGGTGTTTCAAAACTACTTTCCCAATATGTTTCTGATGTAGACTCCTTAAATCTTGTGGAAATGGTCTGAGAATAATTCTACATCCATTTCCCAGATGAGACAAAGGAGGCTCAGGGTCATAGCTTGTTTAGGGTCATATTTTTGGAAAACAAATGTGCCTGCATTTTTAAGAATTCAGGAGAATGCCTTTACTGTCCTCTCTCCCCACACTTTTAGTATATGGTAGAACTTCCACCTGTAGAAATGATGGACATCCTGGTTGATTCAAGAGTTGACTCAGCAGCAGGGAGAAAGCAAGGGTTTTGAGGGAATGTTTTTCAAGGGGGGACTTCAGCAGGTGCTCCCTCCTTGACGTAGCTCATTTTTAGACACTTGGCCCCGGCTCTGGATCCCAGGAGATTCCTTGGCATTTGGGTGGCACGCAGGGCACTGCGGGTGACCCATCCCCTTCCACAGGGCTTTACTACTTGAGCATGTCCAATTGCTGGGAGCCATATCTCTTTGCCCAAAGGTAACAGCTCCAGAAGCAGCCCAGGAATAATCAGTGATGGGAGTTGGAGATAGAGTTGGGAATGAGCTCCCTCATTCCTCAGGTGAGAAAACTCTTGAGACTCGCATTCTATACTCCAGGGTTTCCCAAAGGCTAAGCTAAAGTAGTAGCCAGGCTGAAGACATGTGCCTGTGGCATGCACAGTTAAACAGGGCCTTGTGACCTGCTGCTGCTGTCTTGAAATTCTAATAGTTTTTAAGCAAGATATTCTGCATTTTATTTTGCAAATTATGTATCTGGTCCTGGTGGTAGCTGGCATGATAACATGTTTTCATTGGCTGGTTTCTCTTCTCTGTCTGAATTCCCCTATCGATCTTTCCTGTACTTGCTGGTAACTTACTTGCCCTTGAATTTCTGTTACAGCAAGTACTTCTGGAAGACCCCAAACTAGACTGTTGTAAATGTCATTATAATCCTGAATAACACTGTAAATAATCAAACAAAGCCATCCTACTATTTTATTCAAGTAAGACAATAATGCACATGGGTTGAACAGTCACCAAAAATAGTCATGTTTCCATCTTCTGTCATTACCATACCTCATTGTAATATCCAAGGGGTTTATTAGGAAGTAATAACCAACTAAGCTTCCCAACTCCTCTGCACTGCAGACCAAGTGCTCAGGTGAATCCAATATGCAAAGCACTCCCTGAAGAAGTAGGGCAATAAACAGCAGCAGAGTTGACATTTCAACAATGGCTCTGCATGCCATCTGTTTTAAAGAAATTATTTGTCTTTGCCAGCATGTCAAGAAGAGTAAGTTCACATAATTTGGGAACTACTAAGGCACGTATATTCTTTATTATTTACAATGACAGGATTATACATAGACATCAAGTCTTTCTGGTAATGTCCAAAGAATGTTTTTTAAAAACAGGCCAGGGAAATATGAACTTTTCATAGAGTTCAATATTGAGGCAGGATATTAGAGTGATTCATTCTTCAATTGAAGTTTCAGGAAATGATGTAAAGAAGAATTCTAGTTCAGAAGCAGATCGGATAAGCTCATCAAATGGAAAGTCCATGTACTCTCCATTTTTATAGCCCTAGGGTTCAGCGCAATGCCTGGAATGAAGTCAACGCCTGATAAATATTTAGTAACTGAAGTGAACTTCGTTTATGGCTGTGCCTTGAGGTTTGAGTACCAGAAAATGAAACTGACTCACCTCTACCTAGGGAGCAGCTAGCATTTTTCCCATTAGCTCCTTCTTACTGGCTGGAACCTACTGAATGGGCGAAGCCCCAGGCCATGAGGACAGTCTGGGAGGAAGAGGATGAAGGCAGTGAATGGGTAGCAAGTTGGGGTGAGATACCGCATGTGCCTGGTGGTTGTGGTTTAGGCACCTGAAGTAAGAGGGGATCCCATGCTTGAGAGTTGGCTGGAGAAACAGAAAGCCATCTTAGGCCTTTCTCATCATGTGTGAGGCTTATGGCCAGGAACTTTTAAGACCAAGTTCATCCATCCTTAAGGCATTCTATTCTTCAGTATGAACCCTGTTACCAACTCATGGTGAATTACGGGCAAGGCACAATGCTTTTTTTATGCCATACCTTCTGCATCATTCAGAAAGATGGTATCTAGCTACCGTTATCTCAGACAATCATTTTTAATAATAACTAAAGGCCAGGCACAGGGGCTAATGCCTGTAATCCTAGCACTTTGGGAGTCTGAGGCGGGCAGATCACGAGGTCAAGAGTTCAAGACCAGCCTGACCAACACGGTAAAACCCCGTCTCAACTAAAAATACAAAAATTAGCCAGGCATGGTGGCATGCGCCTGTAATCCCAGCTACTCAGGAGGCTAAAGCAGGAAAATCGCTTAAACCCGGGAGGTGAAGGTTGCAGTGAGCCGAGATCGTGCCACTGCACTCCAGCCTGGGTAACAGTGAGACTCCATCTCAAAATAATAATAACTATAATAACTATAATAACAATGAAGATTGATGCTAGCACCTTGAATGGTGTCAAACACTCAGATGCAAAAGCACATTTAATGTTCTCCATAATGCTTCAACTATTATTATTATTATCTCCATTTGGCAGATGAAGGAATTGGGGCTCAAAGAGGTTCAGGAGCCTATTCAGTTCCTTGGCAAAGGAAGAACTGCAGAAGGCCTCTGTGACCATAGCACCCAGGCTGTGAGACTTGCAGGAATCAATGAAAGTACACTCAAAAATGCAAAACTCGAGGCAAATACATGCTGGTAACATTACCAAGAAGGTCTAAGTTCTGTCCAGAAATAGCTGGATAAGCTTTGCAAATTTTCTAGTGTACTTAGATCTGATGACTGAAACACTGTCTTTCCACAGAGCCTCAGGAAATTGGAACTTGAAAAGGGCAGACAATTTGAAGTTCAGGTAGTACACCTACCTCCCTCAAAAAGTTGCAGAAATTTGGGCCAGGGGAAAGCATTAGAGTGTATCTAGAACAACCCCTCTCTCTATGGTCGAGGAGAGTTAGACACAGAGACAGAGAGAGACGAAGCATTTTGAACTAAGTGACAGAATCCAAAACTCTGCTTCTGATTCCTTCCTGCTCTGCCACCACCAACATTCATTACCATATTACACTGTCTCTGCATCACTTTTAAATCTCCTTAGAAAAACCTGACTCAATTATAACCCAGAGAATAAGTTCTTTTTAAAAAAATTATAAGTTGTGTACGAAAGGAACTGATTTATCTAAACATGTTTTGAAGCAGAATTATAGATAAATACTTTGAGACCAGGAAAACATTTTGACTGCGTCAATGGTGAGCGGAAATGACATCTTTGGAAATGTGACACATTCGTTTGGAAGCAGGGTGGCCAATGCCCACTCCAAATATGTTCTTGTACACTTAGGATTCCTTCCAAATGGCTCTGAAGGTAGAACTCATGCCTGAGTTTTCAAATGGGCAGAAACTCACTTTAAAGTATATTTCCCCTCTGTTTGGGAGCTGACACAATTGAGTTACAGGCAGAGACTGTTTATCACCAAGGCATGAAAGTCTCTCTTCAAATTCCTCCAGCTTTTATAATCAAACAATAACATCTCCGGAGTATAGGTTTGAGCTACATGAGAAACATATTGGAAATTGATTCAATGCTCCTGGCTTGGCTGTAACCATGTTTCATAACCTGGTAACCTCTCAGCTTGCTCTTCCCCCTTCCTGAAAAGCTTTTAGCTGCAAGAAGGTGGCAAAGTAAAGATAAAGCAAACATCATCCTTTTATCTGATCCTGTGCAAAATGAGTGGAGCAGACACTGTACCAGTGATGATTGCTAAATGACTCTTCTCACATTCTATCAATGGGCTGATGAAAGAAATTAAGACTGACATTGATAAGTTATTTTTCCAGGCACTACCGTTTTCAAAAAATGAGGATTTCTCTTTAGAAGCAATAAGCCCTGGTTGCATGTCTATGACTCATTAAAAAGTACCCAGATCAGTTCCACCTTGTAACAGATTAACTGGAAAGATACATAGTTTTCCTTTCCCTATATCCCTTTTCTTTTTCTCTGGCACATCCTCTTAAAGGAACATCCTCTTTAAGGATTCATTCAAGCCAAGAGCACCCTGTTCTCAAGATCCTTTTCCTACCTACTTTTCTCAGTCACACATTTCATTAAACAACTCAATTTTCATCTCCACAATTTGCCACAGCCCTCACCCGATTTATCATTCTAGCATTTTACATCTCTCTCAAGCTAATGTATTTCTCAAACATGCCAGATTTAATGGACATATCATTGGGAATCCAGGTGAAACTGTGGATTAAAGAAACTGGTGACTAACAGGAATTCTTGATGTTATTTTACAGGATGGCAGATAAGGAAACAGCTTGTTGAAATCCCCTTGGCTTGCTACATGGCAAAACTGGCTGAAACTGGTTGGAACCAATATAGCTAACTAGAATATGCACAGAATAGACTTGCTTGCCAGATAAGTGACCTTTTGACACCGTAGTGAGAGGTGACAACATGCTACCAGCCTTCGCTCTCGGAGCCTCCTCGGCCTGGGCGTCCACTCTAGCAATGTTTGAGAAGCCCTTCAGCCCGCCACTGCACTGTGAGAGCCCCTCTCTGGGCTGGCCGGAGCCAGCTCCCTCTGCTTGCCCGGAGGCGTGGAGGCAGAGGCGCGGGCGGGAACCAGGGCTTCGCGCGGCGCTCGCTGGCCAGCGCGAGTTGCCGGTGGGCATGGGCTCCGCGGCCCCTCAGTCGGAACTGCCCGCCGGCCGGGGCAGTGAGGGGCTTAGGACCCAGGCCAGCAGCTGCAGAGGGCCCGCCCACGCTGCGCTGGAATTCTCGCCTGGCCTCAGCTGCCTCCCCGCGGGACCCAAAGCCCACCATGCCTGATCGCCACCTCCCACCCCTGCACGGCGGGAGCTTCCCGAGGAGCGCCGCCCCCTGCACCGCCTCCCCTGGTCCCATCTACCGCCCAAGGGCTGAGGAATGCGGGCGCAGGCACAGAACTGGCTAGCAGCTCAGCCTGCGGCCCGGTGGGGGATACACTAGGTGAAGTCAGCTGGGCTCCTGGGTCTAGTGGGGACTTGGAGAACCTTTATGTCTAGCAAAGGGTTTGGAAATGCACCAGTCAGCACTGTCTAGCTCAGGGTTTGTAAATACACCAATCAGTACTCTGTATCTAGCTAACCTAGTAGGGATTTGGAAAACTTTTCTGTCTAGCAGGGTGTGTCTAGCTAAAGGATTGTAAACACACCAATCAGCACTCTGTCTAGCTCAGGGTTTGTAAATACACCAATCAGTACTCTGTGTCTAGCTCAAGGCTTGTAAATACACCAATGAGTATTCTGTATCTAGCTAACCTAGAGGGGACTTGAAGAACTTTTCTGTCTAGCAGGCTGTGTCTAGCTAAAGGATTGTAAATGCACCAATCAGCACTCTGTGTCTAGCTCAGGGATTGTAAACGCACCAATCAGCGCTCTGTCAAAATGGACCAATCAGCTCTCTGTAAAATGGACCAATCAGCAGGATGTAGGTGGGGTCAGATAGGGGAATAAAAGCAGGCTGCCTGAGCCAGCAGTGGCAACTACCCCTTGATAAAGTATCTTGTTAATTTCATGTTATTCATTAATTTGCTGTTTGTTCCTTCTTACCATATTGTTTAGTTTTGCTCACTAAACAAATAGAATCATCCTGTAAGTGTTCTGCTACAAGTGGCTTTTTTTTCCAACCAACATTGCTTTTCAGATGAATCTATCATGGTACATGCAGCTGAAGTTCATTAATTTTCACTGCTGTATAGTATTCCACAGTAGAGGTATTTCAAAATTTGTCTATACTTTCTACTGTCAATGAACATTTGGGTTATTTTCTAATTTTTGCTTTGATGACAATGCTACTACAATCACTGTGCTATGTATTTCCTGATATACTTGTTAAGGGTTTTTCTAGGGCCATGCCTTCCAAACTTTTTAGACTACTATCCACAGTAATATATTATTTTTTATATTATAAACAGTACATCTTTGTATGTGTATCTATTTAGAAATGTAACCAAAATGTCACAATATTTTTCCTTATGCTTGTATGACACTCCAATATTTTCATCAGGAAAAAGAAAGAAAAAGAAAACAAAAACAAATGCCAACCTTAACTCACAAAATCGATTTCATGACTCATGGAAGAGTACAGTTCAAAAAGTCTTTGTTTAAAATGTATTTTTTCTGTTATTAATACAGTTATACCACGTTTCTTTTCTTAAATATTGTGTGGTATTTATTTTTCTGTCCTTTTACTTTCAATTTTCCTGTGTTGATATTTACATTTATTATATCTAAACAGCTATAGCTGCTTGATAATCTTTGCCTTTTAGAGATTTTAGTCTATTTACATTTATTATAAATCCTCTATATTCAGACTTCTACCTTTTATTTTATGCTTTGTAGTTGTCCAGCTTTTCTATATTTTTCTTTTTTTTCATGTTTTCTTTTGGTTTGTGTTTCTCCTCCTCACTATTTCATTTTCCCCCTAGTTTTTCCACTACTTGGGAAACTTTATATTTTATTTCTACCCTTAAATTTAACCTAGAACTTTTCACATGCAAATATAACTTACCAAACTAATATATTAATCATTTTCCTTAACAATATAAGGACATTACTTGCTTACTGCCCATTCCCACTCATTTCCAGTTCTATTATTGCTCAGGACTTATTTCTCCTTTGACATATTTAATAATGTACTTTTATTGTTATATATAGAGTATTTACCACTGTCTCTATTTATTAGTTCTTGTGTTTCAGATCTTCCTGAGATAATTCTTCTCCTGTCTGATGTAAACTCTCTAGAAGTTGATTTAGTGAGGATCTACTGGTAGATAATTTATTATTAATTTTTTTCTAGCCTTGGAAAATGTCTTTGTTCTTGAAGTGTAGTTCCACTGAGTATTCACTTCTAGGCCAATAATTAATTATTTTGTCTCAGATACAAATTAGATCTTCAATCACACTGAAGATATAATTCTAACGTCTTCCGGCTTTCATTGTTATCAGAAAGAAGTTCACTGACATTTTAATTGTCAGTCCTTACTAGGTAATCTGTATTTTCCTTTTGTTGTAATATCTTTCCTTTATTTTTGGTGTTCTACATATTCACCAAGATGTGCCTAAGTGTAGATTTCTTTTTATTTATCTTGCTTAGAGCTAATTTGGCTTCCCTTCTGAGGGTTGGTAACTTTCTTTAATTCAGCAAAATTCTTAGTCATTAATTCTTTTAATATTATGTCTGTCCTTTTCATTCTATTCTCTCCTTCTGGAGCTGTAATTAGATGTATGTGGATTTTATCATCTTTTCTTTGATGTGTCTTAACTTCTCCTTCATATTATCCACTTCCTTGTTTCTCTGTGATGCATTTTGCGTAATTTTTTCAACTGTATCTTCTAGTTAAGTAATTCTCTCTTCAGCTGTGATAAACACTATCTACCAACTTTTAATTTTTTGGAAGATTTTTTTGGTTCCTTTCTTAACTTCTATTTCCATTTTTATTTAGATATACTAAATCTTTTTATATTCTATATTGGATAATTCTCAGTTTTGCAGTCTTTGCAGGACTCATTCTATGTATTACTGTTTTTTCTGACTCTCACTAATGAGTCATTCTTTTCCCCCTCATGTTTTCATTGATTTTCTATTGTGAGTTAATTTTACTTGGAACTTCATTTGTAAGTAAAGTTTAGAGTGGGTGCCTTGAGAAAGGATTTGAGATGGGTTCTGCCAGATTCCAAGGAGTACTGTTAATCTGAGTCTGCATTGTTTTTTAACTTTTCATTATGGTAAATGTCAAATGTATTCAAACTGTAATATATCCTCATATACCTATTGCCCAATCTTAGAAAATACTAACCTTCTGCCATTCTCATTACATCAATTCCTTCTTTCAGTTTCTTCTCTGGAGTATTAGAAGCACAACTGGGACCCTTTTGTAATTTGAAGCTGAGGGATTTATGGGACACAAAAATAGTGAATTAGGTCCCTGAGCCACATGAGTGCAAACTAATGATTCACAATCTTCAGAGGAAACATTTTCCTCTTCTTTTTTTCCCCAGCTATTGTCAAGACAGCATTAAGGCTGAGTCAGGAATTTATTCCCAAAGTCTTCCTCTCCAGGGCAGCTTTGAAGTTACTGCTCTTTGGAGTCCAGCTTTATGCCGAGGAGAGGATTGTGAGTCTTTGATCTAACATTTCACCCTACTCAGGCCCTTGGCTTTCACTATGTCAACAGTTTAGCTCCTTAAAACCAGGCTCTGGGTAGGGTGAATGATGGGGATTTGAGGAACGATAACATGTTTTTCAAAGTCTGAAGAGTTTCCCAGGATATGAGACTTTCGGTGTTGAAACCAAGAAAGTCCCAGTACACTGGGACCAGTGGTCACCCTAGCTCCAGGCCACTAGAGACTAGCACATGCCCCATGGGCAAATGCTGGCTATGGTATTCTCTTGCTCCTGTGGATTCCGGCTTTCTTGCTATTCCTAGCCTGTGATGAATTCTATGCCTGCAGCTCAGCCATACATTTAAGAAAATATGTAGAATTTTATAACCTATACTTTTAGCAGATGTGGCATTCTGTGAAAGGATTTTGAAATTCTAATTTGGCATATTGCCAGATAAAAGAAAGTCCCTGATGATTCATTCTTTTGAACGGAGCCCACATTTAAACATATATCATATGTCACATAAGAAATTTAGGAATTTGGCTTCTGGTGAAAAATGGGAAGACTTGCTACATAGGGCTAGCATTCTTCTGTGCTGACAACTGGAGCTGCTTCCCTGAAACAGGTCATATTCTCTATATACCTCAAATCCCCATCACTCATATAATATATGCATGTGCCTGTCAAGCCCAGCCTGTACCACTCATTGACCCAGGAGCTTTTTCTACGTTTGTAACTCCTGGCCAATCTACAAAAGGGACCCTTGGAATCTGGTGCCTGAGAGGTGATCTAGGAAACATCTGGTCATCACTTAGAATTCCTGGTGGTTATTTAACTTTCACAGCTACAGACTGTAGTCCTGGTTTGGATGATGGTTCCACTCCATCCTCGTCACGCTGCTGAGCAAGGCACATAGCTTTGAGAACATCCATTTCCTCATCTGCAAATAGCGACCATCACACTTAACTTGCAGGGCTGATGTGAGGACAAAACAAGGCAGCTTACGTAAAACACCCAGGCCAGTGCCCAGCATATAGAAAGCTCTTAATAAGGAGTAGATAGGCCGGGCGCGGTGGCTCAAGCCTGTAATCCCAGCACTTTGGGAGGCCAAGACGGGCGGATCACGAGGTCAGGAGATCGAGACCATCCTGGCTAACACGGTGAAACCCCATCTCTACTAAAAAATACAAAAAACTAGCCGGGCGAGGTGGCGGGCGCCTGTAGTCCCAGCTACTCGGGAGGCTGAGGCAGAAGAATGGTCTAAACCCAGGAGGCGGAGCTTGCAGTGAGCTGAGATCCGGCCACTGCACCCCAGCCTGGGCGACAGAGCAAGACTCTGTCTCAAAAAAAAAAAAAAAAAAAAAAAAAAGGAGTAGATAGTAACGTAATATATATCATTGTCCTACCTTATTCATAATTTTCTGTCCCATTGGACAGCTTTCAGGTGTTTGGGCTGAGGCACACTGCTATCTGACTTTGTTTTGACCTTCACCTATTCCTTTCTATGCCATAAGTTACAAACACAGGCTTATACTTACTTTAAGTGACTTAACTGCCTTTTGGGAAGTTGAAGGGACTACACAAAGTCAGGTCTCTGTACAGCCAGTTCGTTTTCCCCAACTTTGTACTTTAGAGCAATAGGCCTTGGAAATGGGTGGGGAAAGGGAAAAACTTACTTAATATGTCTCATTGTGGCCTGTTCAGTGGAGCCTTTCCCTTTCAGGTACCTGGGTTAATTCACACCACCTTGTAGGGCTGCATGTCTGCCTCTGGCCCTGGCAGCTCAGCTTCCTGATCTGTGGCCCATCATTCTTCTCTTTCTTAAATGTCAAAGCCTTCCTTCTTGCACTTCTCAGTTTCATGGCAGGAAAAGCTACCAGCCCCATGGCTCATTCTTTTAGAGTCTGGGGGTGCTAATCTGAGAACCACACTGTGCTATCAGCCAGCAATGCTCACTGTGTGCCTTTCCAGAGATTACCTGTATCGTAACAAGCCACTGGGGACTTTCACTCAAAGGAATCGCCAGTGGGTGGGAAATTCAGACATACTCTGCTAGGCTGGCATGAGAGCTCTTTTTTGGGTAGGGAGCCCTTTGGCAATCCTTAAATATTCTTGGTTGTCTATCTTTTCATATGAATACATGATTCCATTTATCACAGCACATCACTGATCAGGGAAGAGTGTTTCATGAGGAGGAAGCTGACTGGTGCATTTGGTTGGCTCAAAGATAAGTGAGAGAAAATGAAGAAGTATTTTATCGTAAAAGTCTAAATATGAGCATTGTAGTGATCAAACGTGACATCTTAACACATAGGTCTTCTTTTGAAAATATCCATAGTCTCTGTATTGTCTGTAGGGGCTAAGTTCAAATATCTAAGCTCAGCTTTCAAGGTCTCCACCACGTGGTCCCATCCTACAAATCCAACTGTATCTGCACCTCATCCTGTGCTCTAGCTAAACTGGTCTCTTGTGGACTCCCCTACCCTCCAGTGTGCCATGCACCTTCCTATCTCCAGACCTTTGCTCACGCAGTTTCTCTGGACTTCAAGGACATCTTTCCTTTTCTGATGAAATCCTATCCCTTAGGACACTCTGCTGCAGATCAGAATCACCTGCGGATCTTTGAGAACTACAGACGCCGGGCTCCCATCCCCAGACACTGGGATTTAATTAATATGGGGTGTGATTTTGGTATCAGTATTTTCAGAGGCTTCCCAGGTGATTCTGATGTGTAGCAAAGTTCGGGAAAAATTGGACTAAATGGCAAATGCTCTTAAACTTCACTGTATTACTCACTCGCTCTTGCCTTTTTCTGACAGACAAAAACCAGCGCTCCCAGTTCCACTAAAGCGGGGCTCTGCACCCTGCTCTGTGCCATCAGATGTATGTAGAGCACACCATTCTCTTATCAGTGATCACACTGCATTGGAATTATCTATGTGCTTCTCTGCCTCCTTGCTAGACTGGAGTTCACAGAGGGCAGATACTATGTCTTATTCCTCTTTGTATGCCCTGAAGCTGATACAGGGTGTGGTTTGCAGCCAATGCTCAATATAGGCTTGTTGGACTAAATAGAACTTAGCTCCCTGGTGCAATCCATAGGAGTAAATATTTTACAGGAGTGAAAAAGCCATACTTTTAACACTGTAAGTCCATAATTCTCTCTCTAGTGAAAAAACAGAGGAAAGGACTCACAGACTAGGATTCAGTATGCTCACAAATACAGAAACTTCCGGTGACTGTCTCTGCTATTGAGAAGAAGGCACTCACCAGGAGCAAGCTGACAGTAAAACCAGACAACCAGTCAGGAGGGAATGAAAACCATGGAGGGTGACATATAATGTTATATAAGTACAGGGCTTGGGGTGTAGTAGGTAGTCAACGAATAAATATGAATATTATTATTTTCAGTCCTTGGTCAGAAGATATCACATGGTCTTGTTTCCATGGACCTCACTTCATGACAAGCAGGGTTTACATTTCAGGCTGCCTTTGCTGGCTGCAAAGCTCTCCCTTTTGAGTCTATCACTTGTAGTTAGTTATAAGTGGGTGAACTCAGTGCAGCCACAGTGGACATTTCCTTGACCAAGCTACTAGTCTACAGTACCTCTTAAATGTTATTTTGTATGTCTGAAAATGCAGAAGTAAAATTATCTTGGCAAATATTACTACAGGATCTGAACCATATAAAATCACAACATCCTATTCCCCATCTCTCCATAGGCATGATTATCTAAGTAGTTTCGTGCCAGTCTGATAGTAGTCAACAGAATAGGATCTATCAAAGTTATTGAGAACATTTGCACTTCCCACTCACATTTTGTTCTGATTATCAATAGCTCTTCCTGCCTACAATTAAGCCTAAATGTGTTAGCACACTATTAAAAATGTGACACTCGACTTAAGCAGCCTTCTGCTCAAAAAGCTGTAACAATATGGTCAACTTTCTAAGATATACTTTTATTTTAAATATGAATGCCATTTCCTCTATGTTAAATTTCTAAACTTTCTTCAAATCTTCTTGGGGAGGAAATTGTAAAAGTTTAAATATGAGCATCGTAGTGATCAAAAGTGACATCTTAAAGTGACTTCTTCAAATGAGACAGATAATTATCAAGGACTTTGATTGCCAGCTAGACTACTAGAAGTCCTAATGTCCTATTCAATTTTAGGGAAAAGATAATTCTAGATGCATTGTATTCCACAAAATATTTATTTGAACATCTACATACTTTGTTGGTGAACAAGTATATATTTATTCATACATATGGTGGTGGCAAATTAATCCAAGTCCAACATGTTTTCTCAAAAAGTTACTCAAGGTTAACTGCACAGAAAGCAGTGATCGTTCAAATTATGCAAAATAGGAACTATGCATAAATCATTGAAATCCATCACATCTTTTCTAACAACTCTCCAAATTTGTTTTTCTATGGAATTTTTTTTTCTTTTTCTTTTTTTTTTTTTTTTTTTGAGACAGAGTATCGCTCTGTCCCTAGGCTGGAGTGCAGTGGCACGATCTCAGCTTACTGCAATCTCTGCCTCCCGGGTTGAAGTGATTCTCCGGTCTCAGCCTCCCGAGTAGCTGTGACTACAGGTACATGGCACCATGCCCAGCTAATTTTTGTATTTTTGGTAGAGACAGGGTTTCATCATGTTGGTCAGGATCGTCTCAATCTCTTGACCTCGTGACCTGCCCGCCTCGGCCACCCAAAGTGCTGGGATTACAGGCGTGTAAAAAAAAAAAAGAAAAGAAAATCATAAGGAATGTAAACTGTATGAGGCAGAAGGACAAGATAGGAGAGTCTGGCACTGCTCTATTAGCTTGACCACCTCCCTCTGGGCTTTCATATGTGACAGCAAGAAATTTCTATTCTTATTTAAACCATGGCACTTTAGAGTTTCTTCTGCTCCCATCCGAACCTAATTCTACTGGTACTAATGGTTAGAAAAATCCAGTCGTGGATTTAAAAATCAATGTGGTTTGGAGAACTCAGATGATTGGATCCACATATGGATAACTACTGTTAGACATGTTCTATTAGGGCTTTGATACAATGAAGTAGGTCCCAGAGTTCCTTTCATTCTGATAAGCATCTAGGTCTTGGGTTTTGTTCTCTATATATAGTGAAGCACTTGCTTCAAGCGCCTGTGAGATCTTCCCCCCTTTCCTGACCAAAGAAACAACCACAGCCATCAACATTCTGGCATTGGACCAGGCATTCTCTCCTCTGCTGGGTGAAGAAGCTGCTCTATTTGCTGACCTTCAGTTGAATGTGGTGTAGAGGTTCCTTGATAATAACAACTGTACATCATATGACTCTTTTATTCTTTTTGTCTCTACCTAACTGCAGATGGGCACATTACTACTGTGGATTAGATGCTTTATGGTTGGATGATAAAAGCTTATAAGAACAATGTCTGTGTTACCAGAATGGCCATTATACATGATGCTCCAAATCTCCTCTATTTAGCTTAACATAGCTTTGTCTCAATTCTTAGCCTTAATGCAGGCTACTTTTCAAAAGCAGGGTTCTACCACAAAAAAACTCTTTTTTCTCCTGGCAATGATTCCTGTGTAGTTCACTGAAGTAGGCCTCATCCTGTCTTTTCTTTTGCAACCCAAATTTGCTCAAACCAGTACTGAGTGCCCCAAACTTATAGATCCAAAGATCTGTAAGTTTTCTTTTTTCCTTTTTTTTTTTTTTTTTTTTCTGAGACGGAGTTTTGCTCTTGTTGCCCAGGCTAGAGTGCAGTGGCATGATTTTGGCTCACTGCAAGCTCTGCCTTCTGGGTTCACGCCATTCTTCTGCCTCAGCCTCCCAAGTACCTGGGATTACAGGCAGGTGCCACCACACCTAGCTAATTTTGTATTTTTAGTAGAGACAGGGTTTCTCCCTGTTGGTCAGGCTGGTCTCAAACTCCTGACCTCAGGTGATCTGCCCGCCTTGACCTCCCAAAGTGTTGGGATTACAGGCGTGAGCCACCTCGCCTGGCCTGAGTTCTTCTTAACTACGAATGAAACTTTTCCTGAGTTCTTGTTATAATACAAACATGTGGCCGAAAAAGGTACCTGTATAATCCGTTACTACACAGATGTGAGTTAGTTTACCACATTAGCTAGCTAAAGTCTAGGAGAGGATAAGGAACAAAGAAATGAAACACCCTGAAAAAATGGAAATATACTGATTTATGGTGTTAAGTTACTCAAAGGTATTTACTGAGCACCTATTGTCCCTCTGCATGATACATTAGCTGCAGACAGGAGAGCCCCTCTGGGGAAGAATGGAGGAAGGACAATAGATTGGGGTGGCAGGATGCTTCGGAGGCAATATCAGTTTCTGGAGTAGGGAAAAGAGCACCTCACAGGCAACTTCACAGAGCTATCCAAGGAAAGTCAGAGCATCAGGGTAAGACCATGTCCTCTGTCATGCTACACTCTGGTAGTAGGAACCCTTCTGGCTCCTGCAAAAGAGGCTAGGAGTACACCCAGACAATGGGGGAGGGTAAATAGACCTCATTCAACCAGGGGGCACTGTGGCCTATGCCCTTTAGACTACTGGGAAGATTATTCTTTTCAACTCTTTTAAGTTGGTGGTAAATAACATGTATCTTTCACTTCATGAACACCTACCATACAATCCCAATAGGATTCAATTTTTTTGTGTGAATCCTATGGGTTCTGCTTCAATAATATTCTCCCCCAAATTCCTCAAAGGACATTTTCTCCTCTTTATAAGATTTTACAAATCCCCTGTTTCCTCCTAGGGAATTACTTTTTATTATAATTGGCTGATGTTTTCAATACAAGACAAGGAATGGTATTTGAATTCCTACTAATTGTTAACTGTAGTAGACAATTAGTATAATACATAGGGTAAAGGCATTATAGTTAGATAGCAGGAAAGATTAATTAGAAATACAGCATTTGTGATCATTGTTGTTAATATTTCTATTAGGCTAGGCTAGCCATTTGCTGTGTTTAGTCTGACACTTATGAGGGCAATTTTAAAGAAAAAAATGTAGTTGCTTTATTTTACTTAAGCATGAATCTTGAATTTCAATATCGAGCAGGTTTAGTTAATATCTTTTTTTTTTCTTTTTTTTTGAGGCAGGGTCTTGCTTTGTCACCTGGGCTGGAGTGCAGTGGCGTGATAATGGCTTACTGCACCCTTGACCTCTGAGGCTCAACAATTCTCCTGCCTCAGCCTCCAGAGTAGCTGGGACTATAGACACATGCCCCGATGCCTGACTAATTTTAAAAAAAATTTTAGTATAGATGGGATCTCACTATGTTGCTCAAGCTGGTCTTGAACTCCTGAGTTCAAGCAATTCTGCTGCCTCAACCTCCCAAAGTGCTGGCATTACAGAGATCAGTTACTGCATCTGGCCACGTTAACATGTCTTCTCTTGTAATCAACTCAAAACATTTGGATTAAACTAATGTGATTACCCTTAACCACAGAAATGCAAACATTCAGATTCACAACTTTCCTGATTGTTCTCTGTCAAAGACATTAGTTAGTATTGGTTAGAAGAATAACACATTTAGATTTGCACAGTTGCTGCTATTGGAAACATATTATGGTTACAAAATATTGCAAGAATATGTGACAACACTTAGGTTAGACAACATGAAGAACAATGGTATTATCAGGGTACAAAATATATATATTCTTGGCCATTCTTGTGGAATTAAGATAAACAACCACTTGACTTTGTTGAGTCTCATTCAGTCTTGAAATGGAGGGACTTTTTAGAAGGTCTGTGGAGAGCCTATTGACTGGCTAGCCTAGGAGACATGCTCAGCCCTCTTTTCCCTGCTATTTCATGCAATGGAGGCTGGAAAGCAACATGCTAACTTTCCCAGCATCCTTTGCAGCTAGGATTGGCTGCATGATTCATTTCTCATCAGTGATCCATAAGATGGAGTCTATGGGGGAACTGTAGTGAAGTTTTGGTCTTCCTTATACTTTTGTCTTAAAGGTAAATGACTAGAGTGGTGGGAGTCAATTTGCAACCAGAGGCCACAAGCATGAGGACAAAAAACTAGCAGGGTAATCATGGCCAAGTAAATAGATACGATGAGCCAATATTGGCTCCTCTATTTGGCTTAACATAGGTTTGTCTCAATTCTTGGCCTTTATGCAGGCTACTTTTCAAAAGCAGGGTTCTACCACAAAACAACTCTTTTTTCCCCGGTGATGATTCTTGTGCAGTTCACTGAAGTAGGCTTGATCCTGTCCTTTCTTCTCCAATTCAAATTTGCTCAAACCAGTATCGAGTGCCCCAAACTTATAGATCCCAAGAGTTCTTCTTAACTATGGACAAAACTTTGCCTGAGTTCTTGTTACAATACAAATACGTGGTCGAAAAAGGTACCTGTATATAAAGGGCTTTCGATGACATTGTTGAGCTGCTACACACCTCTTTCATGTTTGCCTTCCTCCAGTCTTTTAATTCTATAAGATGATTAACTTTATTATTTATGTAATGACTTGTCAGGCTTTTTTGCTGTTGTTTACTTGTGGCCAACAGTAGCTTATTCATATGGTTCTCTACCACTTTGAAGAGATACATCTGCAATGATCTGCACATCAAGTCAATTATCTATCAAAAACATCGTTCAAATGTACTTCCATTAGATTACTCTAACGCAGCACTATCCAACAGAACACTGATGAAGGAAACATTCATATAGAACACATATGTTTGTGTGATGAAGGAACATATGTGATCTATTTATGATATAGAACATAGTCATGTACCACAAAATGATGTGTTGCCCAATGATGAACTGCATACATGATGGTGATCCCTTAAGATTATAATGAAGCTGAAAAATTCCTATTGCCTAGTGACGTCATAGTTAAACTATTGTAATATCATAGTGTAACCCATTACTCACATGTTTGTGGTGATGCTGGTGTATAAAAACTTATGTGCTGCCAGTCATTGAAAAATCTAGCACATACAATGATGTATAGTACAGAATATTTGATAATGATAATAAGCGACTATTACTGGTTTATGTATTTACTACTATAGTACACTTTTTACTGTTATTTTAGACTGTACTCCTTCCATTTATTAAAAAAAGTTAACAGACTCTGGCTATTCCTTCAGGAGGTATCCAGAAGAAGACATTGTTAACACAGTAAATGACTGTCCTATGTGTGTTATTGCTTCTGAAGATCTTCCAGTGGGAGAAGATGTGGAGGTGGAAGACAGTGATATTGATGATTCTGACCCTGTGGAGGCCTAGATAATATGTGTGTTTGTGTTTTCGTTTTTAACAAAAAATTTTAAATGTGAAAAAAAATTTTAATAGAAAAAAACTTATAGAATAAGGATAAAAAGAAATATTATATTTTGTGTAGCTGTACAATGTGTTTGTTTTAAGCTAAGTATTATCACAGAGTCAAAACGTTAAAAATAATTTAAAAGTTTATAAAGTAAAAAAGTGATGGGAAGCTAAAGTTAATTTATTATTGAAGAATTTTTTTTTCAATAAATTTAGTGTAGCCTAAGTGTACAGTGTTTAGGAAGTCTACAGTAGTGTAAGGTGATGTCCTGGGCCCTCCATTCGCTCACCACTCACTAACTGACCCACCCAGAGCAACTTCCATTTCTATAAGTGCCCTATACAGGTATACTGTTGTTTATCTTTGATGCGAATTTTTTTATTTTTTATTGTTTTAGACGGAGTCTCACTCTGTTGCCCAGGCTAGAGTGCAGTGGCACGATTTTGGCTCACTGCAAGCTCTGCCTTCTGGGTTCATGCCATTCTCCTGCCTCAGCCTCCCAAATAACTGGGACTACAGGCACCCACTACCACACCCAGCTAATTTTTTAATTTTATTTTATTTTATTTTTTTATTTTTAGTAGATACGGGGTTTCACCATGTTGGCCAGGATGGTCTCAATCTCCTGACCTCGTGATCCACCTGCCTTGGCCTCCCAGAATGCTGGAATTACAGGCATGAGCCACTGCGTCCGGCCAATACTAGCATTTTTTTAACCTTACCTTTTCTATATTTAGCTGTGGGTAGATAGACAAATACTTACCATTGTGTTATAATTGCCTGCAATATTCAGTACAGTAACATGCTGTACAGGCTTGTAGCCTAGGACCAACAGGCTATACCATATAGCCTAGGTGTGTAGTAGGCTATACCATGTAGGTTTGTGTAAGTACACTCTGATATTCACACAACGTTGAAATTGCCAAATGACACATTTCTCAAGACATATTCTTGTCACCAAGCAACAAGTGACTGTACAGAATACAGGGCTGCTGAACATTCAAAATGTGGCTAGTATTTTTGATGAAGTAAATTTTTAATTTTATCTTGCTTCATTGATTTAAATTGAAACAGCCAACATGTGGCTAGTGGCTATCGCATCAAGCAGCGCAGATATAAAGAATTGCTACCTATTAAAAAATATTTTAAGAGATTCCTGTAGTTCTCTTAGAAAATATTCAGCTTGTGACTTTATATATATTATTTCATAGGCCCAAGAACACCTCGTTATGGAAAAATGATGACTCAGCAGGGCTTTGCACAATGTCATGTTTGAAGGCTGTTAAACAATATTTAACTCGAATATTAGCTAACTAGGCAGAACTGATACCAATTTAAGCATTTTACATTGACAACTATAATAAAGGATGTCCTTTTGGAATAATAATCTTATTCAGACTACTCTTTCGGTTGTTTGTGAAGACTTTTGTGTTTCCAATTATGAATGAAAAGAATAATAATGGCATGCCAGTCTCATTAAGCCATGGGGGTACAACAACTCTCTCAGACAATCTATAAATTATCGTTTGCACAAGACCGCTGAGTATGCTAGAAAAACAGCCACAAAGTGCGCCAACATGGCGCCGAGTAGTGGGAGACTGAGAGTGGGCAGCTAAAGATGCTCCAGGTGAAAGGAGAGGAGAAATGCATGCTGATTATACTAGACACTGGGGATCTGCGGGGCCATCACATCCTGGGACACGGTATTCAGTACTATCTCCTACACCCAAATGTGACTTGCAGAAATGATTCCATGATGCCTCCGTGTCTTGTGTCAAGCTAAATAATCAGCACGCTCACATTCATGGCTATATTTAGAGCCTGAGGAACAACCAGTCCTTCAAGTGTCCAGGGTGGCCTGGAGCAGCTAAAGGTGTCACTTCTTCTATCTCTTGACAAGGATGGTAGTCACAGGCAACTCCTCTATTACTGGTTACCTCCCAGCTGCTGAAAAGAGGTCAGCAAAGTTCCTGTGTGCTGGGAACTTGAGTTCCTTCAAGGTTATGCACAATTTTAAGACGTGGCTGACAAGCTGAACTTATTTCAGAGACAGGACTATCTATGTTCTGAGTTTTCACAGAAATGATGTAAAAAGTGAGTTGAGAGTTTTGGCAAACCGTATTTTCTTATTCTATATTTGCTACTATGTGTAAAACATTCAATTTATCAAATATTCCATTTAGGAAAACCACCACCCACACTTCTAACCACTAGGTGTTCTTGAGACAATTATAGAAACTGGATTACTCAGTATCACTTTGATTTCATATTGACAAATACTTCCCATCAGTTTGCATTCTTTTACACATATCCATGTTTTCCTCATAGGTGCTGCTTTGACCCATTTATTTTATGGTAATGTCCAAGGTCTAAGGAGATAACGGCAACCACGTGTGAATAGTTAAGACTCAGACTTGATAGAGGGACATGGTCTCTAGGAATGTACCATATCTGAACGAAGGACACATTTAGAATAAGTCTCAGTAAAAGACATATAAATATGTGAATTTTTACCTATGATGTGGCTCTGAAATACAGAATCTGCAACTGCATCATCTTCATCCTCTTGCAAGTTTTCGTTTGCCTGTTTTACCTGTAAGAAGAAGAAAATGATGCAAGTTCTTATTTGTTTTATTAAAAAGATCGTTTTGCAATCCTCAGAGTAATGATACATTCTATAACAAATATTTGGGCATAGGTGTGAGTGTTTGCATGTATATACATGTGTGAGTATGTACGTATACATATAACATATATTTTTTTATTCCACTTTTCCACACTCCATCATTTGCCTTTATTGCAAGTTTTAATTATAAGAGCTTATTTTCAGACATATAACTTCATCTCTGAAGGAGAGAATTTACAGGGTATCTAATTCTACACACAATTTTAGAGATAACAGCTTTGCTTTTTAATAATTAATAAAATCAGTAACACACGACTGTTAGGAAAAATTAAAGTCTAAGGAGGTATAATTCCTCTAGAGTAAGTGACTTCCACTACCAGTTATTTCAATAGGAATGAAAATATATACTTTAAATATACTTAGATCTCCTGGCCCTTTCCTGGAATGTAACTAAGAAGACAATTTTTTTTTTCATTCTTTCCATAATGAAAGGAGATGACAGTGATGTATATATGATCAGTGAACTAGAGCAGTGAGTCATTTATCTAGATTTTTTTTTTCAGCCAAAACCATTCCCTCTTATATTTCAGTTGGAAGGCCCAGGCGCTTGATTGGGCAGCATCAGATGGAACTCTACACAGAATTTAATGAAGTCCCAGTATTTTACAGATGAGAATTCTGAGGTCTCTTTAAAGTTGGCACGGATGAAGTAAGTGGCAACACTGGCATGAAAGCCCAGGCCCCCTGCTTCCCAATCCAATAGCGGAAGTAAGAGCATTATCAGCAATACCAACCACAAACAACAGTGAACACTTACATACTGGGCAGGCGCTGTTTGCATGTAAGATCTCAAAATCCTTACAACAGTGCTATGAAGCAGGTGCTATGGTTAGCTTTATTTTAAAAGATGAAGACCCATCCCAAAGCAACAGAGAAGGTGACTGTCAAAGTGGTGGCACTGGGATTTAAACACAGCAAATCTGACTCCAGGTTTGTGTTTACTAGGGGGACCTTTGGTATTCTGAAATTTCCACTTGAATATGCCTATGCAGACTTGGACTCAGTATCAAGACAACTTAGGGTTCTGGAGGGAATGGCCCTACATAGCTCTTTTGAAATACATTCCAGGCAGCCAATGAAAACAATGTGCAATAAAATGGGTGTTCTGCTGAGGCACTTACATCAGAGGTTGTCAGTGGATTTGCTACAGGGCTTGAGTTGAATGCCAAGAAATTATTATTTTATACTCTCAATGTAAAAGTCATATGGCTGAATACTGACTTTGAGCTGGATTTAGCTTTCTACTTTTTGCCTCCTATTTTTCATACTTAATGGAATAAGACCAATTATTTACATTTTATGACTGCAGTTTCAATATTAGAATGTAATTGGTGCTTAATCTGTACCATGCTGATAGCCAGAGATGGCAAACTCAAGAGAGTATGTAGACGGCTAACTCAACCCTGGCAAGGAGAGATCGCTAAGGGTTCGGTATCAAGAGGCCATGCTTCATCACTTTCTTTCCCCTTCAGCTGTCTAATCTGTGGGCATTTCCCTGTTGGTTAGCAACTCCACAGGAAGAAAGTCAGAGAATGAAAGAAGGCAGGAAAAAAGGGCTTCATTAACTGACCATGTTCTAGCAGTATATATTTACAGATGGCAGAGAGGAAACGTACTACGAGTATGAGAAAGACCAAAGCACTACTTATTTGCCTTCCAAGGTTCTCTGCTCAGGGATCTGTTCATGACAAGGTGACCCAAAGGCCCCCAAACACCTTAGTTTCCATTAATAATCCACTGGGAGCCTTTTATCCTACTTTATAGAAACAACAAGGAAATCATATTTTCAGTTTCATATCAGCTCTTAAGGCAGTATGTCCCATATTTCCCCCACCTGTCAATGTAAAATAGTATTTCCTTCGGGTTTTTCTAAATTTATACATTTTAAACTTGCAGGGGTGCCCTCAAAACCTGTTGGACTGTGAGTAAATCATCATCTCTGCCAGCCTGTGAAATTCTAAATGAAAGAATCAAATAATCAGAACAAAGTTTTCATCTTACAGATACAGAAAAAGGAGGTTCAGAGAGGGTTAATAATCTATTCAAAGTCATACAGAATTTCAGTTATAGAACAAGCACTCCTGATTCCTATTCATTGCTATAATTCAATTTTTCAGAGTGCCCTGTCCAGTTACAGCTGTCCTTTCCAGACCTTCCAAAGAACTACTCTTTGTTAATGTCTACCAGTTAGGTATGAAGGCAATATTCCAAGTATCCATAAACTATATTTTAAGAGTAGTAAACATTTTTCGTGTATGTGTGTGTGTGTGTGTGTGTGTAATTCTCCGCTTCCCTTCCCTACTATTCCCTACCCCTTCTGTGTGCCTTCTCCACCTCCTTTCTCTAATTATCATATTTAAGAAAGAAAACAAAAGCTACTGCACAGTCCTACCTGTCAGCTCCTTGCCAGAGCCTTTCCAGGGCTTTATGTGCTTAACGGCAAACGCTAAATGTGGCCTCTGGGGACTTATGAGAGGAACTGAGATGGTGAATGAGTCCCCTGGCTCTCTCAGCTCTCCTGGGCTGGATGACCCATGAGGGGCAGATGACTCAGGGGGGGAAACTGTGAACTTGAAGGGAATGGATGAAGAAGCAGCAAGAAAATGGAAAGTGGGGGAGTGCTTTAGAGTGACATACTTGTCAGTTCTAATTATCCATACAAATAGATTTCAATGCAAAGTGGTGAGTAATTAAAAAAAATCCATTTGCCTACGGAAATGAGGGGCATAATTTATTTTGGCAGCAGATTCCCCTTGCTAATTATATTTTTCATAGGATGAAATTTAAATTAATTTTCATTCTTGATCCCATAGGAGCTGGATGTTGGTGGGAAGTTGTGGGAGCTTTCCTGGGAGTAAGAAGGCTGCCAGGTCAAGAATTTGCCAAAAATAGGTACAAGTGGGACAGTCTCCATGCGGGAAAGCACTGCAAAGAATGGGAGAGTGGACCCAAAACCAAGAAGTCTGGCAAGCGTTTGGGTCAGAAAAGACTGGTGGTTAGAAATGCAGAAATGTCCCAGTCATTGCTGCCATCCCAGGAACAGAAACAAGTCCATGTCAGTTATGTCCCATTTGGTAAAAAGTAGAAGGTGACTCACAAGCAACAACTATGGGTTGTTTTTGGTTTAAGTTAGTTGTCAGTGCTTTGGGTGTCTTCTAATGATTCATCTCTAACTCTTGTCCATCTTTTGGGGCTCTGCAGTTCTAGTCTCAGGAACTACTACTCCAAACACCAGTCTATAACAGGCAACAATTAAATATCACTGCACTTCTATTTTATTGAGCTTCCTGTTCCTAGGAAGTTAAATTGAGCTTCCTGTTCCTAGGAAGGGCGGGAAGAAATGTGCTTGTAAGAGACACAAGTGGAAAAGGGGAGAAAATAATTCACCATTGATATAATTTCATAATTAAACCCAGTTTTGAGAACATCCTTCATTTGGAGTTCTATACATCTTTCTTCCCTGAATCACCCTAACACTAACGGCTTCCCAAGAAACCAACATTTCGATGCCAAAGCTCATTTGAAAAGGAAAAGAACATAATGAATCTAAGTGAGACAGGAAATAATCCTGGGAGGGAAAACTCCTGGAAGGCATAACCTTTGGAAAAGCTACTCATTTAGAAAACTTTGCAGGCGGAGGGCAAAATATGCATGCTTCTTATTAGCATCAAAATACCATTTAGAACAGAATTGTTCAATTAAGGATGTTAAAATTATAACATTTCACAGAACTTAATAAGATGATAACAATTTGTGTAATTATTGTACTATTTTCTGCCATTTTATCACCATGGTACCATTTTAATGGGATAGTATTTGATGCTTTTTTATTAGCAGATTTTTTTTTTTTAAGACTATGTGACACTGGGTGAAGAGAGTACCAATAATTTAAATTAAAATACCCATACTAAAATGGTCATATTAAAATGGTTCATGATGAAGGTATATGATCTCATTATTTTTATTTTATTTTTGCCCAGTGATAGTTAACTGGGAGCCTAGAGCTGTCTTTCTTTGAGACTTTTCATTTCAGAAAATTATCTAAATCCACAGGAAGGAAGAACTTAAAACATGTAGCAAGCATAGTGTACCTCTTTTTGACTTATTAACTTAATACCAAAGCAGCCTTTCTAGGAGATGCCTTTTCCTTATTTTGTAATGATTTTGTATAATTTAAATAAAAGTACCAAGTAGCACAGCCCTTGTCTAAATTACACAAAAATTAGAGCTAAGTGGTCTATAAATGATGGCAGAAATGGGGATATAAGCTTCTAATTAAGGCTGTGAAATAAGAAAAAAATTTAATTCAGCCAAACATTAATAGGACTTTTAAACGTATTTTAGAATGTTTCCAGCAATACTAAAAATGAATATGCAGTTACTAGTGAACTAAGTGGAGGTTTGCTACCCATGTGGATTTGTTATATGTATGAAAATAATCTTTCTATTACATATTAGAATACTAAAAATGCCTTAGGACTCTCATAACTATATATAATCTTAGTTTGTAAAGAACAAAGATGGTGGTATAGTATATCATAAGGTTTTAAACAGTGGTTTTATGTAGGAAAAAAAGTGTGATACGTAATGCAATCCATATAGACATTGTTTTCATCCAAAATAACTGCTATGAAAAAGTTCTTTGCAACACACTTTAAAATAAGCAGAGAGTGAATTTACCTTGAGCCCTAGTGGGGGGAAATTCCCTTCAACTCTGAATTTTAAAAGGTTCATGGGTATTCACACGAATACCTGTGTGAATGGGCTGTGGTGTTAAAATACATCTCATTTTGCATCTAATCTCCTTCCTATATAGGCTTATAACATGTAATAAATGAGTTTTCACTCCTATTCCTGTACTAATCCCAAAGGAGTCTATAGCAATGTCCTTTCTGAAATTAGTAATTTCAGTCCAATCCATGCTGATGATTACGGAGATGAAACAAAAAAGCACTGCATTTTACATTTTAAAAAATGACTAGCTAGTCAACTATCCAGGTTAATGACATTTCTCTGTATGGAAAAGCTTCTCAGCATGACTAATCTGTCTTTCAACTAACTAGAAAAATTATCGTATCCCTATTGATTATGTATATGTGGGGTCGTTAGGGAATCTTTGTACTTCACACAAAATAATAAGAGTGTTTCTTGCAGGTATTCTGAAAAGACCAGAGCACCCTGTGAAAGACTGCAGATGAGACAGGAAAAGCATGGCAAATAACTTTAGCATTAGGAAGCAATAAGAAAATAAAAATGAAATCGTGAAAGCCAAACACAAAGTCTTTTTGTTTTTTTGGTACTTCTATACAGTGAAGATATACCCTAAGCTGTCAGGACCATACTAAATGGAGCATAGTTAAATCGAGCGCCTCTGATAAGGGGCTCTGCCAGGCTATCAAAGTTTTCCATCAGCTGGATTGAATTTCCAGCATATTGCACATTTTCACACGTTCATTCTCTCCCCTTCCTTTCAGTGACACTACAAGGGCAGCCTCAGATATGCTTATAATTTGTGGTTTTATAATGCAGGGGACATCTATGTTTTCAAAGAAGGGATGATACCATGGAAACCAAGAGCAGAAATGGGATGGGGGAAAGAAAAAAAAAAAAAAAAAAAAACAACTTCTGCAACGAACATAATCTGCATACAATTTTGGAGAGTTTGTCAAAAAGACCTTATGGTTCTGTAGAGTCAAGAGCTATTTGAGTAAAAAAATTTAAACATCCACTTCTCTCAAATTAAAGTATGTGAAACTTGAAGGAAATCTAAACATCGATAAATACTTATAGCTAATAATTAATAGCTAATAATGTCAGCCGTGGTCACTTTAAAATCTCCTCTACTCTTGAATGACTCCAGAAAATAATGCAGGGAAATACTGAAAGCTCTCCTTCAGAAAATGGTAGTATATACTATATTTTGATAACCTCTTTATTAGAGTACAAAAAGATATGGATATAGTAATGCCGTAAAGAGAATTTTTTTATGTGTTTAAGTGCTCTGGAACTTACCAAAAGGAACAATGAATACTATCAAATTATTTACACAAGTACATAAAGAATGTAAGGAGAGTAAGTGCAATTTAAGGTAATTAAAAAAAAAATTAACTGAAACTAGTACACCCCAGGAAAATATAAAAATGCTCCATTTATTTTTTAATTTTTAAAAAGAAGTCTATTCCCTGCATTCTGGACCCCATAATAGGCTAAGTGATAGGGAGCCAAGTTCCAAAAAAACTTTCTTAGTCTTCACAGCTT
The DNA here is from genome assembly GCF_043159975.1 of Macaca nemestrina. Classification (NCBI taxonomy): domain Eukaryota; kingdom Metazoa; phylum Chordata; class Mammalia; order Primates; family Cercopithecidae; genus Macaca; species Macaca nemestrina. The sequence goes on from NC_092135.1 coordinate 17,995,988, forward strand.
CTGTCTAAGTTGCATGAATTGGTTCATACAACTTTCATAAAACATAAACAACGCTTAAATCATCAAAATAGGCAATAGTCTCTTAAATTGTTTAGCACTTTTATTTTTAAAATCATGTTCGTTCCTTTTTGGTTGCTGGTGATGTTAGAAATAATCATCAAAACAAATTTCCAGCCCAATGGTGTAATTTGAAGATGATACCGGTAGCATCATTTGCCTGGACTCACCGCGATTATACTCATCATTTTGAAAACAGCTGGGGAAAGCAGCAGCATTTCCTGAGGGCCAGGCCCACTCGAGGTCCAGCTGCCAGCTCTCTGCTGCAGTTGTCCCCAGTATTTCTCTCTCTTTTTACAAATCCTTTTTCACTGACCTTTTCTTTCCCCCAACTGCAATCTCTTACCCACACACTTTGATTAGCAAACGGTAGAAAGACCCCAGCCAGAACATCTCAGACTGTAGCACTTGATACCAGGATGGAGGAGCACTTACCAGGGAGCCTTTCGGTACTTCCATATCGGCTTTGCTTTTCATGTTTTTCTTGTGGTTTCCTTGAGTGCTGAGAGAGCTGCCGGTGAGACAGGAGACCTGAGAACCGCCCTTTAACACATTCCTGCAGGAAGCATTAGTTGATCCACTTTCTGTCTGTGGAGCTGCTTTCTTATCAACTCTGCAGGTAGAAAGTGATTCCTCTCATGAGTTACCTTGCTCCTTCTTCAATCACTCTCCTTTTCCCAATCCTTTTAATATTTAAAGTAATCTCTTTCTAGCTCTTTGTCTTGAAACCTTTGAGGGATAAGTGTTCCTCACAGGCCTTGATCAAATCTTCAAATATTCTAGTAGCGTGTCAATTTAGATGTGACAATATCATAATGTATTTTTTATTTTTATGATTACTGTGGAGAGGGGCAAAATAAAAACCACTGAAGAGTGATTCCTAAATACCTTTTTAGCTTAAGAGTGGCAAGAAACATCATTATTTCTGGAAAGTTTCCAAGTATATGTTTGCTAGGTATAATCAATGAAATCGGCATGCTTTAAAACGTACGTGTAATTTTCTTCCATTTCATGCCATCTGGGTACATTCATAGTTCCTAGTGTAGGTGGAATTTCTATCAACACTGATAAAACTTACCATTCTTTAATTTCAAAGACCATTGGTTTGGTTAACAAAGTAACATGGACTAAATTATCATTTTATTGCTAACTTTTATTTCATTGTTTAAATTCTGGCTAATGTATAAAAGACTGCTACTATTCATTTCTGCTTGTATGGAAAACATGCTTGACTGGCCTTCAATGCACAGAAAGCAAACAACTCTTTTTAAGGTGGTGGAGGGACCCCTCTACATTGCTACCTGCTTTTCTAGTGAGTTACCTGTTCAAGAGTTCCGTCATGAAGGTGTCTTTTGTTGAACATGTAACAGGGCTGTGTCTATTCCTTGGTTCAAACTTCAGTTGGTTGTAAATGTCTTGTGGTGTTTTCCGATTATTTTTGCTTTGTAAACCGCCATCTGGATTATCTGCTGACTTGGTGTCCTTGACAAGCTCATTTTCTGTCTCGCACTGTAGTTCAGGCTTCTTTTTCTCTTTTTTTCTTTCCGATTTTAGTTGTCTGTTTCCAAACCCCAAGACTTTTGCATCTTTCTTTTCTACTTTGGTTTTGGAGACGTCCATTTTCCTGCTACTCAGAGCTGGAAGTCGACTCTTCCGAAAACCAAACCAGCTGGCAAAAGAAGGCCCAGGCTTCTGCCTTGCTTCTACAGAGGTGGGCTTTGTTTGCACTTGGCCCTTTTCCACATTTTCCTGAATGCACAACATGACCTTTTCTTCGATTGTGGGTGAGAGGGGGGCTTCTGAACTCACAGCATCAGTCGCAGTTGCAGAGGCATCTGGATGCCTTCCAGAAGTTTCTAGCTTGGATGTACTGCTTGTTTCAAAAGTGCTTGGATGCTGAGTCCTCCCTGGGCTCTGCAGGGCTTCAGGGCAGTCTGTTGGGGTGGGTGGGCACCGGTGGCGGTCACTGCCTGGTTCCGCAAGTATAGCCACACTGGGGCACTCTCCCTGGGTGAAGACCTGCTGGTTTTCCTTCCCAGGTGGGATGAGGAGTCCCTCAGACTTTGGAGGGACCCTCAGAGGCAACTTGCTTGGGCTCCCATGCTGACTGCTGGAGCTGCCTGAGCTCCCCAGGGAGCCCTGCCTGGAGGAGGGGTGCCCCAAGGGCCTCCCAGCACTAGGGAGACTCTCCAACATGGGAACAGAAGGGGCCTTGTTGGGAGAGCTTTCCATGGAAGAATTCTGCCGGGTAAGAGAATTGCCTCTCTCAGCAGTATTGGTAATGATCTGAGTTCGGACTTTGCCTGGCCCTTCCATGGCGGGTGTGGAAGGCTTGTCTCCTGAGTGCGCACTGAAGCTCTGGCTGCGGGCTTTGGCGCCATTCATGCCCAGAGCTGGTTTTAGGTGTGGTTTGCTGGAGGAAAGCGATCTTTTCATGGACCTGTTATCTACCCCATCCCTTCCATCACTCCCAGGGATGCTACTTTCCAATGACTCTTGTAGTGCTGTTTCCAGGGGAAGCCCCTCAGCTAAACTGTCCTGTGCCTGTGAATCCGGCGTGGTCACATTTCTCTCACCTGCTGTGATCTCCAGGCTTGCTGGATTCTTGGAGTCCTCTGGCTTAGACTTGTTCACAGCCACGGAACTTTTGGAGGCTTCATTTAAACTGTCTTTTTCATGTTTCCCTGGCACGGTGGAACTTTTCCTGAGCGGCCGGGGAGACTTCACGAGCACCTTGAGTCCCACCGGAAGGCGAGTTTTCAGTCCTTTCTCATGAGCACTTTGACAACCATGAGGGCTGTGATGGCTTTTGGAGGGTGATGAGGACAAAGAGGGACTACTGACCTGAGATGATGGTGACTCGTTTGCCCCTAAGAAGGAAGGCTTGGGGGGTGTGGAGGCGCTATCATGCAACTGTCCTTTTCTCCCTGGAGATACACTTTTGGAGGATGTCATTTCCAGTGGCTCATGGGTTGAAGGAGAAATCCTGGGAGTCTGTAATCCTGTGTCCATTTGTGGGGTCCCAAGTGTTTGGCGAGGAGAGGTTTTTGGGGCACCTCTCTTCGGAGAGACCTTTGGAGGCCCCAGAGCCATTACGGTGAAGGAGCTGGAGGGGGCATGAGCAGGGCATCGGGTTTGAATGACTGCTTCTGGGGAGGGTGTAGGGCAAGTGAAGACAGGCTTTTTGAAGGCCACAGAAGGTTTCTTCCTCTGCACTTCTGTCGTGGCCTGATTAGACGAAATAACCGGAGCAGAGATTCCTTTCAGCAGAGGGGATTTGAACGGGGTCCTTGCTGTTTCACTGAGGACCCTGGTTTCAGACTTGCTGGATGAAGGTGCTGGTGCATAGTCATAGCTGGGCCTGGCCAGCAGGGAGACGGACCTGCCTGGAGGGGGCGGAGGGGAAGGGCATTTCACCCCTGCCTCCGGCCCAGAGCCACAGTGTTCATCCCTCGTGGGGGGCTCTCCGCTGTCGCTAGACTCAATGGCAGGCCTTGACCGTGACCCTGGAGTCTGACTCTTGGGGCAGTGGACCCAGTCCCTCCTGCTGGGCAATCTGTGCGGAAGTTGGGTGGGATGTTTTGGAATATGTGGATCTGGTCGTAATTCAAAGAGGGGTCCTGAACTCTCAGTCTTCACGAATCGTGAGAGTTTCCCAGGAACTGAGGCCAGTGATTTTTCAAGAGTCACCAGGCCAGATGAAGGGAGTAGTGTGGAGGCTTCCGGCTCCATTAGTTTTGATTTCTGAGGTGAAGACTTGCCCCTGGCAGGTATTTTGGTGAGATTTTGCTTGTGATAGATGCCCATGGGCGCTGAAGACCTGGAATTACTCTGGCATGATAGTGTGTGTGTGGGCTTGACCGGCTTTTGCTGCTGAGGATTTTGTGTCACTGTCCTGGAGCTGAAAGATTCAGTGGACACCCTGGGAACATTATCTACATTATCTTTTGGAATGTTTTTCTCAGTGTCCTCTTCAGACCTTTTAAAGAAAGTATAGTCTCTTGCAGCAGCTCCTGGCTGTAAACGAGTAATTCCCTGAGGTAAAAGTTCAGCATGTTCTGCCTTGGGTCCAGTAGGAGCTGAATTGATGGAAATTTCATTTCTGGTAACAGTGACAACTCCAGTCTGGTGAGAGCTGAATTCAATGGGCTCACCATCTTCCGCATCAAATATCACGGTAACACATTCTTCTGAAGAAGTCCTTTTTACGACTCTTTGCTGCTTAATGAAACTAAACGTCTTTGGCCTAGTCTCTGAAGGGATGGGCACTTGTTTTTCCTCCTCATCAGGAGACCCACATAGAGATTTTCCAAACCCCACAAGAACATCCAGGTTCTCCACGGGCTTCTCGGTGTCGGCAGCCAGTGACATGTCTGAAGGACTTTTCTCATCGCTGCTGTCTATGTGAAGCTCATCGAGTGTTTCATTGTCATCAGTGTCTGAAAGCTGGAGGTTGACAGCCACGCAGCCATGGCCTTGGCCGTGTGGGCCCCTCTCCCTCTGTACCTGAGGCGTCTGCACACTTGGGCACAGCCTCCTCTCCAAGGGACAGCTGCTGGCGCAACTTGTCAGCTTTTCAGGCCTTTCCCTGGGATAAACTGAGGATGTGCCTTCCAGAATGTGTTTTCTATTTGTTTCCCAGCCAAACAGACTGTCAGAAACACTGTGGGTTAGTTTACTGCCATGCGGCCTGTAGCTCTGGTTTGGAACTGCTTGGAGCAATGCGAAGGTGGAGGAGTCATCGTCTGCATCATCGTGGGAATCTAGATCATAAACAAATGTCTTGTGGGGCTCCTTGCAGGGGCTCCCCAGGTCAGCTGTTTTGCAGGGGGGATACTCCTTGAGGCTGCTACTTTTAATTCCTGGAGAATATATTCCTTCATTCGAGTTCATGCAATCTTTATAACCCCATTTGGTTATCACTGATGGGGGTTCAAGTAACACTTTTCGCTTCTGTAGCTTTCTTAGCCCTTCCAAAATGTGGCTTTCCTTGATACGAGTTGGAGGTAGTTCATTTGTAGGACTAGCAAAGCCACTTGGGAGCGAAGAATCAATACTTAGCCTTTTATCCCAGTTTTGTGATGATTGCTAGGAAAGAAAAGTAGACATCAGAAATGATTAAACCACATAGAACACGCATATATAAAAGGAAAAGTCCATCATGGGACTTAATTTGCACTAGTGGTTGATTAGTATTCACATATAAATGCCTACATTAATTAGCTAATTAATGTATTCACAAACTATGCAGCAAATATTGATTTTGCCAGGTCCTGTGCTAAGCAGCGCAGTGATCTAAAGAAACAGAAGGTAAAGGCCCTGTCTTCATGGAGCAGAAATCCCAGCAGGGGAGAGGAGAATTGGCCACAGCTCACTGTATGTAAGGGAGAAAATGAGAAGTGCAAATGTTGTGGGTACTCTGGAGATTCAGAGGAGGGAGGCCACAGACAGGTCTATTCGGAGAAAGGCATAAAGGAAAGGTACATATTTTTTTCTTTTAAACTTACCTAGCTCTTGAAAGACAGGTTTGCCTTAGGTTAAAAGTGGGGGAAATAACTTCCAGATGGAAGAAATGGGATGGGCAAAGACCTAAGTCAGAAAGTACATTCAAGGTACATTGGGGGAATGACTAGAAAATGACATGACCTTATTGTAGAGTGTCTATGATAGGTGCAGCGGGTAAAGCTGGAAAAGTAAGTTGGTTCATATCTTTACGCTCACATTCGATAGTTCTGTGACTTCATGACTTTATTTGGTAGGCAACAGATATCTGTGAAAACTTTCTTAAGTTACCACACACATACACCCACACACACAGCAGCTGGGCATTCGCGCTTAGAACCTGATAGTAATTATTCACCTACCAAATTTAGAAAGGTCAATTCCTTGACCATCACCCTTCCCAAATGCCAGCCTCAGCATTGGAAAAATGTATGGGAAATGACAGAGAGAAAAGACTGTGCTCTACATATTCATTTTTTTTTTTCATAGTTTTGCTAATAAGAAATGGAAGGGCGGGAAAAAAAGAAAGCTAACATTTACTGAGCCTCGGCTGTATACCAGCCATTTACAGAGTGCTTTCACTCCATCTTCAGAACAGGCAGCTGAGACTCATTGTTGGGTCTGTTGGAGATCACACAGAAAGAGCTGGAGCAAAGGTGTGAACTCTGGATTCTCAGGCTCTTTCTACAGCATTGTCGATTTCGACTCAGTTCAAAAGTGGCCATGAGGGGACGTGAACCCAGGCAGTCTGGCCCCAGAGCCTGCAGTCCTAATTGATGCTATACTACTAAAGTCAAGCTTGGCCCCTCTTCTCCCCTTTACCTTAGTCAGTGTCACAATAGAGATCACAGGTTACTCTACACTATTTCTTAAATGGTACTTGCAGAGTTTAGGGGGCTGACCTAGCGACTTCTTAAGAAGGCTGTTTGGGCTGGGCACAGTGGCTCATGCCTGTAATCCCAGCACTTTGGGAGACTGAGGCAGGTGGATCACGAGGTCAGGAGTTCGAGACCAGCCTGACCAACATGGTGAAACCCCACTCTACTAAAAATACAAGAATTAGCTGGGCGTGTTGGCAGATGCCTGTAATCACAGCTACTCGGGAGGCTGAGGCAGGAGAATCGCTTGAACCTGGGAGGTGGAGGTTGCAGTGAGCTGAGATTGCACCATTGCACTCCTTCCCAGGCGACAGGGTGAGACTCCATTTAAAAAAAAAAAAAAGGCTATATGATTAATGGTAAAGAGCTTCAAGAGAAGGCTCTGGGTTTCAGAAATGCACTCTATACCAGTTTGGCTACATCAGTCTCCTCCCTGCCCCACACACTTACGTGCAGAGGTTGAAAAAAAGGTCAGAAACTTCCATTTGAATCTGGGCTTCTTAGTACACTGTAAACATTTGCTTACATCTAAGGCATTTTCATGAAAATTACTCTTGCTATCAACAATGCACACATTTATTTGTTTTTAAATCAAATTATAATTTTTCTTTAGGAAATTCTCCACCGTCAGAAGTTGCTGGCAGTAGATGCTATTTGGTGATGCTGCCCCACTTCCTCTTCCCTGTACCATTACAAACTCCTTTAGAAATCAGAAGAAGTCCCATTAGTGAATCTGGATATTATAGATCCACCAGAAAGCAGTTGCCACAGTGTGAGTTTCTAAGAATTTCCATGATCCTGATAGTCATGTTGACAATAAATAAGAGAAGCCAGGCCAAAGTACCCCACAAGAGCTTGAAAAATGTGGATGTGTTTGCCCCCCAAGAAGACATGCTCAGCCTCTGCCTTGCCTCCTTTCCGCCATTCGGGAGCCTGCCCAGTGCTGCACTGCGACTTGCCCCAGAACCAGTGGCTGCAAACCTCCCAGGGCCCAGGCTGTCTGCCCGGTGAGATCAGCCACATTCCTCCTTCAGTCCTCCACAGGAGGTTATAGTATTTAATAGCTGGAGAAAAGCCTAGGCCAATCTTGAAGCTTGGGGGTGAGAGACACATGAATGCCCTGTGGGAGTGATGGTGGGGAGGAGCTGGCACTTCCCATAGGCAGATCCATCCTTTGCTGCGAAAGTTGGAAGAGAGTTGCTCTTGGGAAGCAATGTGGCCGACTAAAAGATGCTGTTGCTGAGGTTGGGGCCTGTGTTTAATGTCCACAGTCCTCTTCCATTTCTTGACTGGACAAGAATCTTACACATTTTTTTTTCTAAAGGGCTTCTTGGTCTCAATGGGAGCAAACCAATCTCAATCACTGAAGCAACCTCACCACGTTTCAGGCTGATTCAACAAGGCCAGTATAAAAGAACAATTAAGAATGTGGGTTCTGGAACCTTCTGGAGCCTGCCTCTGCCATGTACTGCCTGTGGCATCTTGGGCCAGTTACTTAACTTCTTTGCACCTCAGTGTTGTCTTCTGCGAAATGGGGAGAATAGGAGAGCCTACTTAGTAGGCGACTGGGAGCATTACATGATCTAATGCTTCTGAAGTCCTTAAAAAGCTGTGCTACATATGGTAATTTCTTATCAACTAGAGCCAAATTCCTCTGTAGGGCAGGCTAGTGCATTTCATGCAGGCTTCCTTTCTGTTTCTACACAAGTATTTGAAAAAACATACTTGTGAACTCAAAAAGCGCAATCAATCATATGTTAATCGTTACATAAGTTACTACACAAATTCATATTAATATGATACATGTTTATTATGTAAGTTAATACTACATGAGCATCCAGCACAAAGTAAGAAACTGCAGAACTTTCTTAAGTAATACACATTTCAAATGTCTTTATGAATCTGGGTCTGGCTTGTTAGGTCCCTGAGAAACAAGACTGTTCACTGTGAGATGTGACAGGTGTCCTGGTACTCCATGACCATGGCAGAGCCCTATTAAGGATCCAGAAAAGAGCCACCTGACTGTCCATGAAGTGCCTTAAAAACCTTCTTTTTCCTCATTCAGGGGAGAGATTGCCTTAGAACATCAAAAGCTACTGTAATTGGAAGAATTCCAGCCAAAAAAATAAAAGAAAGTGAAAAGCCTTTGAGAGGCAGAGAGAAAAAGAGGTGTGAAAGTGAAAAGAACAGAGCTAGGGGCTCTGGGAGCCAGCGATATTCACAAAGCGAGGAAACATCCCTGACCATCTTTCCAGTCTGTTCTGAACCAGGCTCTGAGCAGTCATTATTCAGAGCACCTAACAACTCCTTAGAGGGGGCAATTTTGATAATGCAGCAGGCTCCGTACTTTGCATTGGAAGTCTGAGTACAAGGGAAGAAGCCCTAAATGCAAACGTGAAATCTTCTGAGTTCTTGTTCAGAGGATGACAAAGCTACTCCCTCATCAATATCTCCTGGGAGTTCTGGATTTTCTTGGTTTCTACACTGCTAAAACCATGAACTGAATGTATACAAATGGTAGAAAAATGACCTCCAAATACACTGATCCAGGGTTTCCATTCTCGTGTGCTCTTTCCTTTTCTCCAACATTAGGGAATGGATAAAACAGCTATTGCAAATATTTCCCTTACATCAGTGTACAAAGAAGTCTATTCAGAGCACGAAGGAATCTCCAGCTCTGCAAGCCCGCTGTGTAGATGGGAGTCATTCTAGTAGTAGTCATTATTAAAAATCCTGGTAAAGGAACTCTTGGCATGTATATAAGTAGAAATACGCCTACCTACACTGAAGTTGTGGCCTCTGTCATCTCACCATGCTGCCTCCAATTTATAGTCAAATAGTGTTTTACGAGGCTATGGCACTGATGAAAGGAGGTCAATATAATACATGAGCAGGTGCTCCGCAAATGGTGGCTTCCTTCTTACCTCTCCCACCTGCCCTTCACCTCCATGACCAAATCCCACCAGAAGAGGATTAGAGTCTTCTGGTTCAGTCTGATGCCACAGTGCTTAAAAGGAGGCCTTACCCTTTTCCTGAGGTTCTTCCCATCGTGCCATGTGTAGGAGGAGCCACTGGAGTACTCGCTGCAGGTGCTTGAAAGAGACAGTTCACTGCTGCTGCTGTAGCTGTTTCGAGGACAGAGATGACCAGGGATGACAGCCCCCAAGCCAGGGCATTTCAAGGCTGATTTTGTATTTAGCTGGTGTTCCTGAAAAAGCAGGACAGCTCTGAGCAAGGGCTTTGCTCAGAGGAGAGTAAATATCAACACAACCTTATGGTGATGTAGGTGGGAATACAGATGCTCCTCAACTCATGGCAGGAGTACATCCCGATAAACTCATGGTAAGTGGAAAATCAGCTGAGAATGTACTCAATACACCTAACCCACAGAATATCATAGCTCAGCCCTGCCTACACTTACATTAGCCTACCATTGGGCAAAGTCATCTAACACAAAGCATATTTTATAATAAACTGTTAAATATCTCATGTAATTTATTGAATACTGTGCTGAAAATGAACATCAGAATGGTTGTATGGGTGCTCCCAGTACAGTGTCTACTGAATTTGGCTCCATCACAAAGTTAAAAAATCCCGTTGAACTACCCTAAACTACAGATTGTCTGTATAGTATGTTATGATAGTTAGGGGCAGACTTTGCAGTCAAATTATAGGCTCAGATCCTGGCTCTGCCTCTCACTGTGTGGCTATGGGGAAACTATTTATTCTCTTTCTTTCTTAAAAGAAAATCGTGATGTTAGGGTGTCAATTTCAGATCTTTTCTGCTTTCTCTTGTGGGTATTTAGTGCTATCAATTTCCTTCTACACACTGCTTTAAATGTGTCCCAGAGATTCTGGTATGGAGGGGGGAGGGATAGCATTAGGAGATATACCTAATGTAAATGACGAGTTAATGGGTGCAGCACACCAACATGGCACATGTATACATATGTAACAAACCTGCACATTGTACTCATGTACCCTAGAACATAAAGTATAATAAAAAAATAGAAAGCTTAAAAGTAAAGAAAGAAAAAAGAAAATCATGATACTACTGCTTATCTTATAGGGTTATTGCATGGACTAAATGAGGGTCTAGTTGTGAAGCACATCACAGCATCTGGCCTATAGTAGGTGCTCAATTATTACAAGCTGCCATCATTATTAGGCAAAAGTACCACAAGGGTGTTCTTATTTTATCTAGCCATACTGGTGAGAATATCAAATCAGTATCAAAACACGATTCGAATGCTACAAAAGGACGAAGATAGAGTCACATCTTTGACTACGGGGTTCAAGAGCATGCAAACTGGCTGTGAGTCTAGTGGTCTGGATCCTGGGCTAGCCACTGGCACTAAGCATGCACTCTTGAGCAAGGAAGACTTCTAACTTCCATGGTCTTCAATATTCTCTTTATAGAGGGTGCTGCTCTTTGAGATTTCTGCTATGGTTTCCTCTGGTTCTGATGGCATCATTCTAAGTCAACAACCAGATGCCCATTGCCTATCTGTGCTACCTCACAGGAAGCCATCCACAGCAAACACCAAACTCAGGTATCATGAGCCTCCACTGTAAATATAATAGTGCTTTCTATATCCAATCCTGGTTACCATTTGGCCATCCACATGGCAATAACCCTAACATCAAATAGATCTGGGTTCTTGGTGGAAGGTTCAGGCTGTTAGAATTCTAGTGGTTCTGCATAAGGCAAGAGTGACAAAGTTGTAAACCTCCGAGCACATCTTGACAGCCACATTATAGGCCCCTCGTGTAACAGATGAAGCTCTACAAACTGGACAGGCTAAATTAATTTACATCCCAACCACTGAGAACAGAATCTCTCTATTACCGTCTAATTCCAGTCTCCTATTTATATAACGCTTTGTCTCAGAAACTCTTTGATGGGAAGCCATCTGTCTTTGCGTCACTTGCAGAGTGGCAAAGCCTCTTACTTACACAATTTATTGACACTTTGTGGGTGCCTTTCAGTACCTGAGTACTTATCACTGTTCTCCAAATGCAATTCCAACTGACGGTGACTAAACGCCAGCTTGTGGAAGGAAGGTAATGATGATCCTACGGTACTTGCGGTAAATATTAAACTCCTACATCAGTATATAGGGCATGTTTAATTTACTCTCTAATCAATATCTATAATGCTTAATAACATTAGATTTTCAGTATTAGGCATCTGCCTTACTATCAATACTTCATTTTTGCTGCAAAACAATCTCTTTAAGTGATCTAAAAATGCCAAGACATTTTACTATCCTACTTCTTCCCCCTGAAATTTGGCTCTAAACATCACTGAAAGGAGAAACTTGTCTTAAAACCAGGCTTTCAGCAATATCTATTGATTTATGACCTTGCTTATTGCCGGATGTAACTTAGTTAAGGGGAGTTCATATCTGTATCTCCACAGATGCCCACAACCAGCGGTTGTGCCGCAGGGCAGCAACTGCCATTTCAGCCTCAGCCACGGTCGGCACCTGGAATGTGCACTGAGCAAACTTTCAGAAAGAGCTCATCAGGCTCCACTTCTACTGTATGCTTTCCGTTTTCTCCATTCTGTCCTCTCATATTTTGTTGTTTAAGTAAGCAGCGTGGTGGCTGCTATTTAGGACTGCCTCTGCTCTGACAGACGTGTCTACTCTCCAGAGAGAGAGAGAGAGACTGTGTCTGCTGTCCCACCAGGCTGTCCAGATCCAAACTCCAATTGCCTTTCTGCACTCTGCCTGGCTTTTGGTTACAGTTTACATTCTGCCTTCTCCCAATGTATTGAGGGAGGCTTGCATGCAATTCTCTCTTATCTTCCCGCCTGTTCTTCCTACTACATGTATTAAAATTATATCTATTTTTACAACTCAATTTCCAGGTCTCTTTTAATGAATAAGCAGCCTTGCCCACTCGTGCCCATGTGTATACCTCCTGTATAGACGTTGCGTAAGATGACAGGAAACTAGGACTCAGAAGATGGGCTGGGGTGAGAAGGAATTGTTGCTTCTTCCTTGGCCTTGAACTTGAGATGCCCTGATTTTTTTCTTTTTCTTAGATGGAGTTTAGCTCTTGTTGTCCAGGCTGGAGTGCAATGGCATGATCTCAGCTCACCGCAACCTCTGCCTTGCCTCCCAGGTTCAAGTGATTCTCCTGCCTCAGCCTCCCAAGTAGCTGGCATTACAGGCATGAGCCACCATGCCTGGCTAATTTTGTATTTTTAGTAGAGACAGGGTTTCTCCATGTTGGTCAGGCTAGTCTCAAACCCCCAAATAAGGTGGATGATCCACTCAAAGTGCTGGGATTACAGGTGTGAGCCACTGCGCCCAGCTGAGATGCCCTGATGTGATGGCAGATACTTGAGGGAGGTGGAGAAGGCCTGTGAATGTCACGTGGGAGCAGGCAGGGGCAAGGATGCTTAAGCAGAGAGGTGTCCTCTAAGACAGGCTTTTCACACTTTAATGTGAACTAAATCACCAAGGGATCTTGTTAAAATGCAGATTCTGAATCAGTAATTCTGAGGTAGGACCTGAGATGTATGTAGTATTTTTAACAAGTTCCCAGGTGCTTCAATGCTGCTATTCTGTGACCAGGGCTTTGTGTAGCAAGCCTCTAGGAGAAGCTATTAAAGAAGTATGCCTCTTGTGTGGATTCCCCAGCAGCATGTTGGGGTACCTCACAGTCTGACATGGGCTGTGCTAAGCCAGACAAAAGGAATGGTTGAGTCTGCCTGCTGGCAGGCACGTGAGTTAGGGAGAGTGTCTGTGTACGTGTATGTGTAGTGGTGGTTACAGGGTAATTCCTTGCAAAGAAGAGGCGGCGGCCACTCCTTTCTACTGGGAAATTCTCACACCTTCCTACACTTTGGAAGATCAATGTTTGAATTTAAATAAGGGATGCAGAATCCCTGACATCCTGGCTGCAAAGTGAGCTCTTTTTTTCCTCCAGTTTCCTTCATCAGCATGTGATTGTCACATAGGATTATCTACTCCAGTGAATAACTGCTCTGTGGTTGAGCACTGGAACTCCAAGGCCATTTATGAGGTTTAAATTCTAGCTTTCACTTGCTAGCTCTTTGAGCTTGGGAAAATTACTGAACCCCTCTGTGACTCAGTTTCTTTCTTTGTAAATGGAGATAATGAAAGTAGCTACTATATGGGATCATTGTGACGACCGAACAGCCCCTGACAAATGCTAATGCTTAGGGACTTTTACATGGGTTTTGCTGCTATTATTAAAAATGTTTATATATATATGTATTTATACATATACATGCATATATACGCACACATACATATATAAAAACATTTATATATATATTATATATATTTTTATATTGTATATTTATATATACACATACATACACAATATATAATATATATTTAAATATTGTATATTATAAATATATATAAAACATGAAATATATATGTATATATACATACATACATATATACATATGGAGAGAGAGAGAGAAAGAGAGAGAGAGAGACAGAGGCTGGGTGCAGTGGCTTACACCTGTAATCCCAGCACTTTGGGAGGCTGAGGTGGGTGGATTGCCTGAGGTCAGGAGTTTGAAACCAGTCTGGCCAACATGGTGAAACCCCGTCTCTACTAAAAAATACAAAAAAATTAGCCAGGCGTGGTAGCGTGCACCTGTAATCCCAGCTACCTGGGAGGCTGAGGCAGGGGAATTGCTCGAACCAGGGAGGTGGGGGTTGCAGTGAGCTGAGATCACACCACCGTACTCCAGCCTGGGCAACAGAGTGAGATTTCATCTCAACAACAACTATATATATACACACACACACACACACACACAAACACACACATGTGTCTTGGCTCTTCAACTAAGCCATCAGTGAGTTCATGGTCTCCCTACGGGACCCTGTTTTACACTTCCTGATATCCTATCATTTCCTGATGCCTGGTGCCTAAGTAGTAACTACATTAGGCAATAGCCAAAAGTGGATGGACTTTGTTACCAGAGATCACCGATGTGAGCTTCTGGATCCTGGAGAGACATATTAGTAGAGCCCTTTCTCAGTGATCATTTCTACCTTTGCTGTGGTTTGCTGTGGGTGTGGCATGGTACCACATATTAAGAGAACTGAAGAGGGCCAAAGGGACAGAGATCTTATGATTGTTGCAATATTGTTAGCAGGCACTGTGTACACACATTTCCTGTGTTGTCTCATTTAATCCTCGCCACAACTCTCTGAAATAGAAATATCATTATCCTCATTTTCTAAAAGGGAAGACTGAGGCATTGAGGTTTTCATACCTTGCCCAAGTTGCCCTGTCAATATACCATTCTGATGCCCTGCCCAAGTCCAAGCCATCATGCCATGATGCCAAGTGAGCCCTCTGGCAATGAGCAGAGCTCCCAGAGATACACAGAACCCCATGAATCCCAGCGAGTTATCATCAGTAATAGTGATTCTTCTTAAAATTCTTCATAAAAAATGTGTATTAGCTTCTCTTGCAACATTATCTTAATTATGTTGATTTAACAGGCAAAAATACAACCGGTCTTCTGCACTATCCAAAGTGTATTTTCCTCATTGTTTATTTTTAGATTACTACCCTGAATGATTCATATACTTTAAACATTCTTACTGTGAGAAATGCTGTAGAAAATCTACAATTTTAGTTAAAAAATAGAGATAAAGAATGAAGCTGGCCGGGTGCAGTGGCTCATGCATGTAATCCCAACACTTTGGGAGGCCGAGGCAGGCAGATCACAAGGTCAGGAGTTCAAGACCAGCCTGACCAACATGGTGAAACCCCGTTTCTACTAAAAATACAAAAATTAGCTGGGTGTGGTGGTGGGCACCTGTAATCCCAGCTACTCAGGAGGCTGAGGCAGAAGAATCGTTTGAACCCAGGAGGCGGAGGTTGCAGTGAGCTGAGATCGTGCCATTGCACTCCAGCCAAGGCAATAGAGTGAGACCCCATCTCAAAAAAAAAAAAAAAAAAAAAAAAAAAATTAAGCCCAGGGTTTCATTCTTCCCATTTTTAAATAAAAACTCCACACTTAAAAAACAAAACAAAACAAAACAAAACAACAACAACAAAAAAAACTCTTGACCTTAAGGCTATATTATAGATTGGATGCCATTAGGTCTTTATAAATGTTTAAAGTGACAACATTCCACTGAAATTCAATTCAAATCTAACTTGAGAATATTTTCATTTAATGGTCTATCTACACTGATAGAATTATTCAGTAAAATAAAAAAAACAGTGATCCACAAATGTTCATGTCATTGTTTTAAGCCTTACACTTTTCATTATATATTTATTTGGCAATTGTGTTTTTTCAAGTTACTCCTTTTATGTCAATGAGAGTTAAAAAGCCATGCTGGTTAAAGTTTTGCCAAATAAGCACAAAGCTAACCCCAGCTAGAGGAAAAAAATGCAGAGCCCATGAATTTTTAAAAGTTCATACATAATATATCATAAAAGTAGGATGAATAATATGGGATGTGGGTTTTAATAAAAAGCTCCTTGACCATTTCTCAGAGACTCTGAGATATAATCAATATCCAAAAAAGGTGTCTTGGGGACAAAACCAAGATTTATGATATTTCTGTGGAGAGTGACACTTTCTGCTTACTATATCAGCTGGGGGACATGATATTGAATTTCAGAGAACACAAGAAAGGAAGGTATTTTTATCTGCCTGACAATGCTTCAAGGATGTGCTTTATGGTTCGCTTGTGACATCATAGTTGATGGAAGGAAAATAACAACCGAAACAAGTGTTCTGAAGGCAACTGGGAAACTCACGTGCAGCTCAGCATCAGTTCGTGACTGTGTCAGACTTCGGCTTCTTTCCACCTCTGAAAGCAAATCTCCGGATGAAAGATCCAAGAGGCGTGAGTGAAGTTTCTAGGTAAAATCAAGCAGAAACATTAAATAGCGATAATTTAATTACTTGTTTCAAAATCCTGCCTTGGACAGTTAAATCTCAAAAGAGTTGGCATTTCCAAATTAGATAATACATGTCCTAATTTTAAAAAGTTTATTCTAGTTTATCAGTGTTCCATACACGTATATGTATGTGCATATGCAAATTACATTTTGTAAACAATAATCATGCTTTTACAGTCTGTCAGTCTGCCTTGGAAGATACGTAGTAGAAAAATATGAGTAGTAGTTAAAAAATAAGCAGTAGGAAAACTATGAATACTCTGATGTATTTATTGGGTAGTATGAAAATTAACATTTGATATTCACATTAAGAAAACCAATCACCAAGTTCACCTTATTATGTTGAGCAGTGGTTAAAATCTGAGCAGATAATTATAAAAGTGACCTTATTTCTAAACAGCATTGATCTTGTGAAATCTTCCCTTGGACACATTTTAGCTCAAAGTCATTAATGTCATCTGTTAGGAACAATTAATGTGAATAGAAAATAATTGCATAGGGGACCTGGGGACTCTGAGGATTTTGTACATTAATATTCACGTGCTATTCAATTATATACTGAATTCTTTATTTCAGTTTTGTTTGGGAGGCCTGCTAAGCCAGAGACATTTCACTGTATTAATCCTGATACTAATTACTAAGGCTTTTCTGTGGACATTAAATTTGATCTGTTTAATTGCAAATACAATAAAACTCGTGATTTATGCCTAATGTTTCAGCTAGGCGATGACATTTTGAAAATGGCACTTATAGCCTGGCTTGTCTTGGTTACAACTTTTGCGGCTCCAGATGCTAAAAAAATCTAATTGAGTAAGTAAATAATGCGGCTAAGCGTGCCTCTCTCACTTCTGAAAAGTTTTTTCTACTTTTTCCCCCTGGAGAGGCCCTGCTGCACACTGATGCTGATCTAAGAAATGCCTTTGCTTCTTTGCCACTAAGCAATGTTAGAATCATCTTAGAGGGCAGGGCTGTCCCACAGGTCACTCTGTCCCAGCATATCTACCATGTAGTCAGCAGGGACTACAAACTCCACTAAAATGAGCCACATTCTCTCTGTTCCCCATTCGACTCTCTTTAGGCTGAACTTCCGTGAGAGCCCTGAGTACTTGGTTACTTGATTATTCAACAAACATGTATGCAGCTCCTCCTGAAGGATGGCATTGTGACAGGGCTGCATTCTATCCTCCTGCAAGTGTAAAGGTATTTTTTTGCTGTTGTGGGTTGGCCAGTTCTCCTTCTCAGTGGACCTTCCATTTGTGTGTCTGTGGAGGTCCTTTCACAAAAAAAGAAAATAATTTCTACACTGATTGCCTGTTGCTTTGAAAATCCAAATTTCTTCAGCAGAGCTAAGACCTCCATAGGTAACCAAAACCATGACATTGTTTCTGGACAGTTTTTAGAATCCTAATCCTATAATCTTCAAGCTCTAGAATCTGACTTTCCTGGGGGCAAAGATAGAATTTATCTCATCTTGTAATCTCTGGGACCTGACAAAATGCATCATACTTAGTAAGCAGCCCATTAGTGCTTGTTGTAGTCTATAAACAAAAAGACGTCTTTATATTTGACTCACCCATATATAAGTTTTAAAGATTGAGAGAGTGCCAAAAGAATTTCAATGTTGTGAGACCTAAGAGTACATTTATCAATATGCAAACAGGACAAGAAGTTATGGGAAATGACATTCAACAAAAGAAATGATTTTGAGTGGTATATCATGTGATTTGAGAGAAGAGGCCTCAATGGATTAGCTATCTGACTTATTCAGTTCATGAATGCACTTCATTATTACTTCTCAGATACATGATGTCACGCTTTCACCTACTGCATGCATATATGCATCTAAAGCCCTGCCCTCCTCAAGGCTGTTTCAGTGGCTTTTATCCAAATGAGTCCCTTCCCTTCACTAAAATAGGGAAGGTCTGCATGGGAGAAAGGAGAGGTCCTGGGGCAAGGGCCAGGAGACCTGAGTTCTAGCCCTGTTGAAGGTATACATTCTACAGGATCTCAGGAATGTAACTGAACCTCTTAGTCTCAGATCCCTCATCTGCGAAAGAAAGATAGAAAAACTTAAACCAGAGCTACCATTTGATTCTTCGGTCCATTACTAGGTACATACCCAAGGGAAAATCAATCATTCTACCAAAAAGATACAAGCACATACATGTTCATTGCCACGCTATTTACAGTAGCAAAGACATGGAATCAACCTAGGTGCTAATAAGTAGTGGATTGGATAAAGAAATACGGTACATATATACCACAGAATACAGCCATAAAGAAGAATGAAATCATGTCCTCTGCAGCAACATGAATCCAGCTAGAGGAGGCCACAATCCCATGTGAATTAATTCAGAAACAGAAAACCAAATACTGCATGTTCTCACTTACAAGTGGAAGCTAGACACTGAGCACACATGGACATAAACATGGGAACAACAGACCCTGCAGACTAATAGATGGGGGGAAAGAAAGGGGGGAATGGGTTAAAAAACTACTTAGTAGATACTGTGCTCACTACCTGAGTGAAGGGACCTGTATCCAAAACGCAGCATCATGCTATACACCCATGGAACAAACCTGCACATGTGCCCCCTGAATCTAAAATAAAAGGTGAAGTTAAATAAAATTCCTAACAAAGTCACAACATCCAATGACAGAATTATAGGCATCAATAAGTGCATATTTTCAGAAAAAAGAAAGACAGAAGTGGCTATTTAATCCACTACCACAGGTAGAGAGAGGCACGGTCATAGTAAGAAGGGAAAACAAATAGGATAATATGCTGAAATTCACACAGGTTAGTTTATTGTTATACCTGACAGTTGATGGTAGGTAATTTCTTAGATAATAAGGCACAAATGAATCATTCATTGTTATAGTTTTCATACATATAAGGCAAATAAAAATTGACTTAGAAAATAAAATCTGTTTACATTTTTTAAAAAACCATTTACATTTTTAATTATTATTTTATGTTTAAAAATTTTTAATTATTATGGGTACAAAATAGTTGTTTATATTTATAGAGGTGCATGTGATGTTTTAATACAGGTATACAATGTATAATGATCCAATCAGGGTAACTGGATTACCTATCATCTCAAGCATAATAAAATCTACTTTTGTGTTAAGGCTATAGGCAAAGAAATGATAGGTAAATATCACACAACTTCACACAACTTCCCTTAAATAACTATGAAAGCACACAATGCCATAGAGACTACATTTCTTATGATAAGAATTTTTAAAATAGGCTTATATTTTCATCATATACATATAATACACAGGCGTGTGTGTGTATAGCATCACTTTGTATATTGATGTTATATTACTGGTGCTTCAGTGAAAAATAGGTAGAATGTATACATGAGAAATTTAATTAAATCACTGTCAAAAAGAGCATAACTGACATACGAAGGCCATGACCTCTTAAGAGGAGCTCCCCAGCTTAGAGGGCAAATTCTCCATCACATACCCATGTATAGTTCATATTTACTGTTAGTGTTCATCTGAATAAAATCTCATCGGAAATACTTTAAACTTCCTATCTTTAATCTGCATCTCCCAGTGAATTCTGGAGTTAGACATGCTTGGTTTGTTTTAGGCATGAAAAGTAGCAGGACTACTCAGCATGGGTTTGAAATAGGCCTTGCGTCACCTGTCACACTGTGTCAGTAACTGAGATTCAACTGGGTTTCGGAGATAGAGACTCCGAATTTCACACACTTTCAAACCAAAGGTAAGCGAGGGATATTTTTACTCAGATGCTTCCTTTGACGGTGGTGGTCTAACCCTCCCTGTCAGACTGGCTTCAGTCTCTGGAATGTGCCCCTCCCCCATCTGAGTTGATCTCTGGTCCATTTTTCCATGGCACACCCTCCTCCTCCTGCCCCTAGATCCTGTCCAGTATTCAGGACGACACTGAAACCCTCCCTGTAAAGTCATCTATCCTCTCTAACCCACAGTGGATTCCCTGCCTTGAGGGATTGGACCGCCTCTCATTTCGGTCCTTTATCCAAAGTACACTCTTACTGAGTTGTTCTCTGTGTAGGTTCTATCTTCCTAACAGGATGATCAGCACCGGGAAAATGCAGGCCAATCCCTTAATTTCTACATTGTCCCAGTGGCAGGGACGAGCTGGGTGTCACAAAACCTCGGAAACCTTGGCCCTCTTCTTTCTGGGTTCATGGCTGGCCTGCATTTCCCAGCCTCCTTGACAGTCAGGTGTGCCCACATGACATATTTAGTTCTAGGTCATGGAGCCTGAGCAAAAGTGACATCTGTCCTTTCTTGCCGGGCCCAGGAATACCTCCCTCAAATAGTCTTCCATGCTCTTTATCCTCCCACTGGCTTGATGCAGCCAACTCAGCACAGCAACCTTGGAAGCCACTTGTTGAAGATGAAGCCAACCAGGTATAAGGAGTTTGGCTTCTTAAAGTCTCAACTGGAAGAAAGCTACTCTGGGAAAAGAAACAGTCTTTTTGGACTTGACACGAGGAAGATATCAACTTATACTGAATTTGGGCCATGATTCATTTGGAGTTTGTTGTTATTGCTGACATTGACCTGGCTGACACAGCTCTCTCTGTAGCCTACAGGATAGCCACTCAAGAAATATGCATGTTTCTATGTATATATTTCATATGTGTACATATGTGCACACAAATGTACCGATATACAGGTATTTACACATGGATATGTAGTGCCCACGTCAACAGCCCAAGGTGACACCCCCACCGAAGATTCTAGCTTCACAGGAAAGAGATTTGCTTTCTGTCACTATATGCAAGGGCAGGGGTCAGGAGATCGTGTGAAGAGCTACGATGTGTCACAATTTATAACAGAACGCATGGCTCATACAGGTGCAAAATACCAAGCTAAGCTTTGGGGACCTGACAATGCCAGCGCAGTCAGTGCCTGAACCACACATTGGGTGGGTAATATTTGGTGGGTTCACTTGCCTTCAGTCAGTCAGGTTTATGTTCTCTGTGCAGTTCTGTATCTGTAATTCAAGGCAGAGACATATCCCCCTCAACAGACTGTGCCAAGGACTGGCTGTCCTTTATCTGGCAGGATGAAGGTGGAGTAGACCCTTCAGGGTGGTAGTGACTGATACTGCAGCTCTCTAGTTAATGACGGCAGCAGAGACTGGAGACTGAGGTGCATTTGAGCCTTTCAGAGCTGGGCTGGAGAGCCAGGGTTTTCCATTTCATTTTCCTCAGTTCCTCGGATGCTCCGTGAAGGCTTGTTGCACTTGGTAGAATTCTGCCTCTAGATTTTTACTCAGCACCATGGTGATGTCTTAATTTTAAGGCAGTGACTCCTAAGGCCAGGAAGACACTGAGTCCTTATTTATTGATGCAAGTTGAGGTTAAAAAAATAGCTCATCTAAGAAATTTGGGCAACACAAGAAACCATGCTGGACAAATCAAGTAAAATAGATCGGTGAGCAGCTTTTGCATTTACTGATGTACTTCCTGAAGGTTGAAGAGGAATGTATGAAATTTTTCATGTCAGGATTTTAGAAGTTATTAACTCAGCTTTAGAAGTAGAGAGGAAAGTACAAAAGGGATCATTTCACCATGGTTCTCTTCTCTTCATTCAGATTTGGTGAGAGAATTAATCTACCACCATAATCATGCATATAATTAGTCTCCCTTCTTTTTTTTTTTTTTTTTTTTTGAGACAGAGTCTCGCTCTGTTACCCAGGCTGGAGTGCAATGGTGTGATCTTGGCTCACTGCAACCTCTGTCTCCTGGGTTCAAGTGATTCTCCTGCCTCAGCCTCCTGAGAGGCTGGGATTACAAGCATGCACCACCACACCTGGCTGTTTAGTAAAGACAGGGTTTCACCATATTGGCCAGGCTGGTCTCGAACTCCTGACCTCAGGTGATCCACCTGCCTCAGACTCCCAAAGTGCTGGGATTACAGGCATGAACCACTGAACCCAGCCCCTCCAACTATTAAAAGCCAAATATCTGCACAAAAGAGAAGTTTTAACTGTTCAGCACCTGATCCGAGAGAAGGGACGCCAACAGCTGCCCTGGCCTCTCCCCGTCTCGGTGAGTCCTCACCTGCTCTAGCCCACTGTCTCTCTGGGTTCTGCTGTGCCTTGTCAACTTGGCTGGCTGCTTATTTGGATCTGGCCATGTGTAGGGATCACCCTCCCTCAAATCTAGTGGCCCGGATGTTGGGTTGATTTCTCGGATGAAGAACTTACTGCTTTTTCAGCTTTAGTTTTGTTTTCAAATCCACTTTGGAGAGCTGTTCTCACCTCACAGCTTCTAGAAAGCTTCCTAGAGCCCCATTTCTGCTTCCTCAACTCTGTCCTAGGTGGGCTCTGGGCCCAGGGTTTGATGCCCTTTAAGCCCAACACAAGGGAAGCAAACCTGGAGTGAGTTATTATGAAATCTCCTGAGTATCTTTTGATATTGCTAACTTCCTCTGATTTCCTGTTAAGTTCAGCTTTCTAGAGGATTTGGTGCATGTTTAAGAGAAGCATTTTAAATACGACCCTGAATAGGTATACTCAGGTAAACAAGCTTTGTTCCTTCTGTTGGGTAATAAGACAATTTCACAGGTATGCATAAAGATCTCCAAAAGGAAGTTCCAGGAAGTTTTCTAAAACAGCTTGGAGCCTGATGAAAATAATTTTTCTGTGGAAGCCAAATGATCTTCCATAAAAACCCCAAAGTTTTGCCTTATTCACACACTAGACTTACATTTTTGCCACACTCAGAAGTGTGATTTTTCATCAGTCCCTCCAGAATCCCATCAAGAGAGATTGTGGCAGATCCCTAGGTTCACATTTCACAAGTTTCATTCTATTCCATTAAGAATTTATTATAAAACTGAGCATTACATAACTGCATATTATATAACTGAGTATTATATGGTCATTTCTTAGATTCACAAAAATTTGAGACCAGGACAAAATCATTTTGGATAAAAGCTGATGTTTAATTAATTATGCCATTATTTCCATTTTGGGCTACAAAGATAAAACATAATATCTGCGTTCAGCCTTCCTGCTGACTTGACAGTGTGCCTTCCGAATGTTCTTCTAGAGACCCTTTAAAAAAATGTCCATCATAATTTGATCTCACTTCAGTGTGTGAAAGTTTTACAGCTAATTTTTTTTAGCCATCTGCAACAGTCCTTGTTGCAATTATTATTTTCCCTGACAACTTTTGGACTTGCCTTGCATATCAATGTTTAGCTGCCCTGAGTGCATTCTGTTTTGCTCTGGATGGTGCTTTGGCAAACGATATGGCTCTATCTCTTTTCTACTTCTCCAGGACCCAAGGTTATAAAATATTTTTGAAACAATTATTCCACAGCTATATTCAAAACCTTCTTCAAGGGTCCCCACTTCCATGACAGCCTGATTATCCAGTGGCTACCTAAGGGAGCAGCATTTGGTTTGGTGATTAGAAAGTTTATTCATGGTCTCTGCAGCTTAGACTGATGACCACAGCATCTCATACCAATCCTTATCTGCTGCAATTCCATTAACAGTGCCCCGAGGCCCACAGGGTGAGCACCAGTGGGAGGATGGATGAGGATGAAAACAGCAGACCTTGCCCTCAAGAGCCTCCACTCTAATTAGTCCAACACTAATTTATGCTTTATGCTTTATGAAGCATCTACTATGTGCAGAGTCATGACTATGAGCTATGAGAGACTCAAGGAAGCTCATTAACAGAGCTGACAATATCCCTGAGCAGACCAAGCACACAAAGGAGAAAAAAATCCAAGAATTCTTAAGGCAGAACATGCAAACAAGATCACAGTAGAGTCAGGGCGCCATGCAGCTAGAGGTGGTGGAGGCCAGTGTATTCACCACACAGTTAAGTATACGTAAGAGAATATTCTGTGCAACAGGAACTTAGCTCTTCCTGCAGAGCTCCCAAATCTCTTTGTTTGAAGTCTTTACAAAAAAAAAAAAAAAAAAAAAAAACAAAAAAAAAAATCAGAAATATTTCAGAACTAACAGCAAAGTGACAGAATGTTGAGAAAAAGGACAGAAGGTTCAGGCTCCCATGGCAGGCCAGTCAGACCTGTGGACAGGAGGACAGCCGAAGAGTGACTCGCATTTGCTTGCCAAGCCTGAGTCTCTGAAGCTTCCCTTTTGTCTTCTTCTGTGAATATGATCTAAAGGAGGAAGTGATTCAGCACAGCCTGAGCCTATTCTGGGATCTAAGAGACACAGAAGTGCCCTGAAATTTCCATTTTCATCACTAATTACTTTAACAGGTACTTTAATAAGTGCTTTCCAATTGCCCCCGCTGTTTTGTAAAATTATCCACACTGCATTTTACATTCTTAATCAAGCTTTATTTTTGAAAAGTTCTGACTTTCTGAAGATTTTGCCTTTTACATGTGGGGGAACACATTTTTTCCCTCTGATTTCACCAAACTAAAAGGATTAATTAGTGGGGGGAAAACCCCCCAAAACTTGATCTATTTTTACCAGACCTATCGGAAGCTCCACTTACGGTCACTAGAGTTCAATGTATCACTTATTAGAAAGAAATGAATTACCGCTTCCTCTGTGTGGGAAGAGACACTCTGTGAAGTCCTTCCCCTATTCTAATCTCATGAATCTTCATACTACTGTGTGGAAGAAGCTATCATCTTAGTTTTTAGAGATGAAGAACCCAAGATGACAGAAGCGAAGAAAGGCATCTGAAGTCACGATGCTACATATATTTCAGGAAGCAGGAGAGCCAGGATTCTGTCCCAGACCTGCTTCCTTCTAAGTCCAAGCTCTTCCTATCACTGTCTGCTTGCTTTTTCTATGAGGGGAGGGACGTGATACCATCATTGCTATCTTTTACAAGGCAAATCCTATGGAAGTAGCTTATTTCTGCCTAAATGTTAAGCCCACAATTTGAGCAACTCCCATCGAATGAATTATGTTGCCTTGGTGATTTTCCTTCCCAGGTTCTGCTTTAGAGGCAGATAATTGGGAAGGAAATAATAATAATAACAGCGACAATAATAGCTGTGAACACTTATTGAGCTCTTTTTAGCACTAAATATGTGTTTCACATATGTTATCCTTTTAAATCCTCATTACAATCTACAGTAAGAACTACCATACCTGTCTTACAGGTGAAAAAACTGACATATAGAGCTAAAAAAATCTTGCCTAATGTCACATAAATAGTATCTGAACCCTGGACAGTCTGACTGCAGAGTTCATGCTCTTAATTCTACCCAGTTAAATCTGGTTAATGATGGTTTGCTATAGACAATTTATTAAACTAACAATAAAAATTAATCAGACAGTAAAATGAACTGCATTAATTAAAAAATAATTACCTCTAAATACAATGTGATATCTTTGTTTGCTAGACTCAAACATCATTCATTCATTTACTCAAAATCACGCTTTCCTTATTATTATTCCATTGTTACCACTATTGGTATTTGATTGGTATTGTCAATTTCATTTGCTTTTTAGATCTCTACATTCTTTCCACGGAAGCATAATTCCATATGTAAATTTGGACCTAACTGAAAAAATAAAACTATGCAAAAAAAATTGGACATTTATAGAGTGCTCACTTGCAGGCTAGGTCTTGTGCTAAGTGTTTACATTATTACTATTTTTAAAAAATTTAATTCAATATTTTGTTTTATTTTTTATTTTTATTTTTATTTTTATTTTTTTTGAGACGGAGTCTGGCTCTGTCACCCAGGCTGGAGTGCAGTGGCGCGATCTCGGCTCACTGCAAGCTCCGCCTCCCGGGTTCACGCCATTCTCCTGCCTCAGCCTCCCGAGTAGCTGGGACTACAGGTGCCCGCCACCTCGCCCGGCTAGTTTTTTGTATTTTTTAGTAGAGACGGGGTTTCACTGTGTTAGCCAGGATGGTCTCCATCTCCTGACCTCGTGATCCGCCCGTCTTGGCCTCCCAAAGTGCTGGGATTACAGGCTTGAGCCACCGCGCCCAGCCAATATTTTGTTTTATTTTTAATTTTCCATATTGAGGTACAGGTGGTATTTGGTTACATGAGTAAGTTCTTTAGTGGTGATTTCTGAGAATTTGGTGCACTCATCACCCGAGCAGTATACACTGCACCATATTTGTCATCTTTTACCCCTTGCTCCCTTCCCACTCTTCCTGCCAAGTCTTCAAACTCTATTCTATCATTCTTATGTTTTGCGTCCTCATAGCTTAGCTCCCACATATCAGTGAGAACACAGGGTGTTTGGTTTTCCATTCGTGAGTTACTTCACTTATAATATTAGTCTCCAATCTCATCCAGGTCACTGCAGATGCTGTTAATTCATTCCTTTTCATGGCTGTGTAGTATTCCATTGTGTATATATACCACAGTTTCTTTCTCCACTCATTGACTAATGGGCATTTGGGTTGGTTCCATGATTTTCCAGTTGTGAACTGTGCTATAAATGTGTGTACAAGTATCTTTTTTGAATAATGATTTGTTTTCCTCTGGGTAGATACCCAGTAGTGGCACTGCTGGATCAAATGGTAGTTCTACTTTTAGTTCTTTCTTTCTTTTTTTTTCTTTTTTTTTTTTTTTTTGCGATGGAGTCTCACTGTCTCCCAGGCTGGAGTGCAGTGGCGTGATCTTGGCTCACTGCAAGCTCCGCCTCCCGGGTTCACGCCATTCTCCTGCCTCAGCCTCCTGAGCAGCTGGGACTACAGGCACCCGCCACCATGCCCAGCTAAATTTTTTGTATTTTTAGTGGAGATGGGGTTCAGTGTGTTAGCCAGGATGGTCTCTATCTCCTGATCTTGTGATCCACCTGCCTCGGCCTCCCAAAGTGCTGGGATTACAGGTGTGAGCCACCACGCCTGGCCCTACTTTTAGTTCTTTAAAGAATCTCCACACTGTTTTCCATAGTGGTTGTACTAGTTTACATTCCCATCAGCAGTGTAGAAGTGTTCCCTCTTCATCACATCCACTCTGACATCTACTGTTTTTTGCATTATGGCCATTCTTGAAGGAGTAAGGTGGTAGGTGGTATTGCATTGTGGTTTTGATTTACATTTCCCTGATCATTAGTGATATTGAGCATTTTTTCACATGTTTTTTGGCCATTTGTATATCTTCTTTTGAGAATTTTCTATTCATGTCCTTAGCCCACTTTTTGATGGGATTGTTTTATTCTTACTGATTTATTTGAGTTCATTGTAGATTCCGGATATTAGTCCTCTGTCAGATGTATAGATTATAAAGATTTTCTCCCAGTCTGTGGGTTGTCTGTTTACTCTGTTGTTTCTTTTGCTGTGCAAAAGCTCTTTAATTAGGTCCCAGCTATTTATCTTTGTTGTTATTGCATTTGCTTTTGGGTTCTGGGTCATGAAATCCTTGCCTAAGCCAATGTCTAGAAGGGGTTTTCCAATGTTATCTTCTAGAATTTTTATAGTTTCAGGTCCTTAATTCATCTGGAGTTGATTTTTGTATGAGGTGAGAGATAAGGATCCAGTTTTATTCTCCTACATGCGGCTAGCCAATTATCCCAGCACCATTTGTTGAAAAGGGTGTCTTTTCCTCACTTTATGTTTTTGTTTGCTTTGTCTAAGATCACTTGACTGTAAGTATTTGGGTTTATTTCTGGGTTCTCTAACCTGTTCCTTTGGTCTATGTGCCTATTTTTATACCAGTGCCATGCTGTTTTAGTGACTATGGTCTTATAGTATAGTTTGAAATTGGGTAGTGTGATGCCTCCAGATTTGTTCTTTTTGTTTAGTCTTGCTTTGGCTATGCAGGCTCTTTTTTGGGTTCCATATGAATTTTAGAATTTTTTTTTCTAATTCTGTGAAGAGTGATGGTGGTATTTTGATGGGGATTGCACTGAATTTGTAGATTGCTTTTGGTAGTATGGTCATTTTCACAATATTGATTCTACTCATCCATGAGCATGGGATGTGTTTCTATTTGTTTGAGTCATCCATGATTTCTTTCAACAGTGTTTTGTAGTTTCCCTTGTAGAGGCCTTTTGACTCCTTGGATAGGTATATTCCTAAGTATTTAATTTTTTTGCAGCTATTGTAAAAGGGGTTGAGCTCTTGATCTGATTCTCCACTTGGTTGCTGTTGGTGTATAAAAGAGCTACTAATTTGTGTACATTAATCTTGTATCTGGAAACTTTGCTGAATTCTTTTATCAGTTCTAGGAGCTTTCTGGAGGAGTCCTTAGGGTTTTCAAGGTAAATGATCATATCGGCAGCAAACAGTGACAGTCTGACTTCCTTTTTACTAATTTGGATGTCCTTTATTTCTTTCTCTTGTCTGATTGCTCTGGCTAGGATTTCCAGTACTATGTTGAAGAGGAGTGGTGAGAGTGGGCATCCTTGTCTTTTGCTGGTTCTTAGAGGGAATGATTTCAACTTTTCCCCATTCAGTATTATGTTGGCTGTGGGATGGTCACAGATGGCTTTTATTACATAAAGGTATGTCCTTTATATGCTGATTTTGCTAAGAGTTTTAATCATAAAGGGATGCTAGATTTTGCTGAATGCTTTTTCTGCATCTATTGAGATGATCATGTGATTTTTGTTTTTAATTCTGTTTATGTGGTGTATCACATTTATTGGCTTGTGTACGTTAAACCATCCCTGCATTCCTGGTATGAAACCCACTTGAACATGATTAATCGTTTTTTTGTTCTGTTGTTGGATTTGGTTAGCTAGTATTTTGTTAAAAATTTTAGCATATCTATGTTCATCAAGGATATTGGTCTGTAGTTTTCTTTTTTGGTTATATCCTTTCCTGGTTTTGGTATTAGGGTGATGCTGGCTTCATATAACGAATTAGGAAAGGTTCCTTCTGTTTCTTGCGGAATAGTGTCAAAAGGATTGGCACCAATTCTTTGAATGTCAGTTAGAATTCTGCTGTGAATCCACCTGGTCCTGAACTATTTTTGTTGTTGGTAATTTTTAAATTACCACTTCAATCTCACTGCTTGTTAATGGTCTGTTCAGGGTATCTAATTCTTTCTGGTTTAAGCTAAGAGAGATGTATTTTTCCAAGAATTTATCCATCTCTTTTAGGTTTTCTAGTTTATGTGCATAAAGGTGTTCATAGTAGCCTTCATTGATCTTTTGTATTTCAGTAGTGTCAGTTGTAACGTCTCCTGTTTTGTTTCTTAGTGAGGTTATCTGGATTTTCTCTCTTCTTTTCTTGGTAATCTTGCTAATGGTCTATCAATTTTATTTATCTTTTCAAAGAACCAGTTTTTTGTTTCATTTATCTTTTTATCTTTTGTATTTTTCTGTTTCAATTTCATTTAGTTCTGCTCTGATCTTGGTTATTTCCTTTTTACTGCTGAGTTTGAGTTTGATTTGTTCTTGTTTCTCTAGTTCCTTGAGGTGTGACCTTAGAGTATCAGTTTGTGTTCTTTCAGTCTTTTTGATGTAGGCATTTAGGGCTATGAAATTTCCTCTTAGCACTGCCTTTGCTGTATCCCCAAGGTTTTGATAGATTTTGTCATTATTGTCATTCAGTTCAAAGAATTTTTTATTTCCATCTTGATTTCGTTTTTGACCCAATGCTCATTCAGGAGCAGGCTATACCATTTCTGTGTATTTGCATGGTTTTGTAGGTTCCTTTTGGAGTTGATTTCCAGTTTTATTCCACTGTGGTCTGAGAGAGTGCCTGATATAATTTCAATTTTCTTAAATTTATTGAGACTCGTTTTATGGCCTATCATGTGGTCTATCTTGGAGAAAGTTTCACGCACTATTGAATAGAACGTGTATTCTGTGGTTGTTGAATGAAATGTTCTGTATAAATCTGTTAAGTCCATTTATTCCAAGATATAGTTTATATCCATTGTTCCTTTGTTGACTTTCTGTCTTGATGACCTGTCTAGTGCTGTCAGTGGAGTATTGAAGTCCCCCACTATTATTGGGTTGCTGTCTATCTCATTTCTTAGGTCTATTAGTAATTGTTTTATGAATTTGGGAGCTCCAGTGTTACGTGCATATATGTTTAGGATTGTGATATTTTCCTGTTGGACAAGGTCTTTACCATTATATAATGTCTCTGTCTCTTTTAACTGCTGTTGCTTTAAAGCAGTTGTTTTGCCTGATCTAATAATAGCTACTCCTGCTCACTTTTGGTGTCCATTTGGATGAAATGCCCTTTTCCATCCCTTTAAGTTTATGTGAGTTCTTATGCGTTAGGTGAGTCTCCTGAAGGCAGCAGATGGTTGGTTGGTGAGTTCTTATCCATTCTGTGGTTCTCTATCTTTTAAGTGGAGCATTTAGGCCATTTACATTCAATGTTAGTATTGAAATGTGAGGTACCATTGCATTCACTGGGCTCGTTGTTGCCTGTGTACTTGTTTTTTTTTTGTTTGTTGTTTTTGCTTTTTAACTTGTATTTTGTTTTATAAGTCCTGTGTGATTTATGCTTTAAAGAGGTTCTGTTTTGATGCGTTTCCAGGATTTGTTTCAAGATTTAGAGCTCTTTTTAGCAGCTCTTATAGTGGTGGCTTGGTGATGGCAAATTATCTCAGCATTTGTTTGTCTGAAAAATATTATATCTTTCCTTCATCCATGATGCTTAGTTTCACTGTATACAAAATTCTTGGCTGAAAATTTTGTTTGAAGAGGCTGAAGGTAGGGCCCCAATCCCTTCTAGCTTGTAGGGTTTCTGCTGAGAAATCTGCTGTTAATCTCATAGGTTTCCCTATATAGGTTACCTGGTGCCTCTGTCTCAGAGTTCTTAAGATTCTTTTCTTCATCTTAACTTTGCACAGCCTGATGACAATGTGCCTAGGCAAAGATCACTGTGTGATGAATTTCACAGGTGTTCTTTGTGCTTCTTGTATTTGGATGTCTAGGTCTCTAGTGAGGCCGGGGAAGTTTTCCTGGATTATTCCCCCAAATACGTTTCCAACCTCTTAGAATTCTCTTCTTCCTCAGGAACACCGATTATTCTTATGTTTGGTTGTTTAATGTAATCCCAGACTTCTTGGAAGCTTTGTTCATATTTTCTTATTCTTTTTTTTTCATTGTTTTTGTTGGATTCAGTTAATTTGAAGACCTTGTCCTCAAGCTCTGAATTTTTTTCTAATTTTTCAATTCTATTGCTAAGACTTTCCGAGCATTTTGTATTTCTAAAAGTGTTTCCAAAGCTTCCTGAATTTTTGATTGTTTTTTAAGCTATCTATTTCCTTGAATATTTCTCCCTTCGCTTCTTGTATTCATTTTTGGATTTCCTTGCATTAGGCTTTGCCTTCTCTGGTCCCTCCCTGATTAGCTTAATAACTAACCTCCTAAATTCTTTTTCAGGTAAATCAGGGATTTCTTCTTGGTTTGGATCCATTGCTGGTATACTAATGCGATTTTTTTTTGGGGGGGGTGCTGTTAAAGAGCCTTGTTTTGTCATATTAGCAGGGCTGGTTTTCTGGTTCCTTCTCATTTGGGTAGGCTCTGTCAGAGGGAAGGTCTAGGGCTGAAGGCTGTTGTTCAGATTCTTTTGTCTCATGGGTATTCCCTTGATGTAGTACTCTCCCACTTTTCCTATGGATGTGGCTTCCTGTAAGCCAAACTGCAGTGAACTGCAGTGATTATTGTCTCTCTTCCAGGTCTAGCCACCCAGTGAGTCTATCTGGCTCCAGCGGGGTACTGGGGGTTGTCTGCACAGAGTCCTGTAAGTGAAATGTCTATGGGTCTCTCAGCCGTGGATACCAGCACCTGTTCTGGTGGAGGCAGCAGGAGAGTGCAGTGGACTTCATGAGGGTCCTTAGCTTTGGTGGTTTAATGCTCGATTTTTATGTTGGTTGGCCTCCTGCTAGGAGGTGGCACTTTCCAGAAAGCATCAGCTGTATTAGTGTGGAAAGGGACCAACAGTGGGCGGGGACCTAGAACTCCCAAGATTATGTGCCCTTTGTCTTCTGCTACCAGGGTGGATAGGGAAGGACCATCAGGTGGGAGTGGGGCTAGGCACATCTGAGCTCAGACTCTCCTTGGGTGCATCTTGCTGCCGCTGCTGTAGGGGATGGGGGAGAGATTCCCAGGTCACTGGAGTTGTGTGCCTAGGAGGATTATGGCTGCCCCTGCTGAGTCATACAAGTTGTCAGGGAAGTGGGGGAAAGCTGGCAGTCATAGGTCTCACCCAGCTCCCATGCAAACCAAAGGGCCAGTCTCACTCTTACCATGCTCCCTCCCACCCTGCCCCCCTCCCCTTCAACAGCCCTGAGTCTGTTTCCAGGTGGAAGGTGAGACAGGCTTGAAAACTTGCCCCAGGCTACCCACCTCCCAGCTGAGAAAGAAAAAAGGCTTGGTTCTTCCCCTGCACACCAGATTTGCGCCCTCCTCTGAGTTCTGGCCAGGAGGTGTCTGGCCCTGTTTAAATTGTTACAAAGTTCAGCTACAGATTTCCTTCTTCCTGTGGAGTTTCACCCCCAGCTCCTCTGGCCACCCTCCTGATGGATCCCTGTGGTGCCATGCAGAAATGGGCTGTTAGGGGACAGAGCAAGCTCCCAGAGCCTTTCTGCTGCTTCTTCTACTCCTGTATTTCACTCAGCTCTCTAAACTGACTCAGCTCCAGCTAAGGTCAGAAACTTCTCCCACAAACAGACCTTCGGCTTCTCCAGTGGGGTGTGTGTTTGGGAGAGGAGGGTCTCCCTTTCCCACTTCCGCAGTTGGGACACTCACAGTATTTGGGGCATCTCCCGGGTCCTGCAGGAGCAGTGGCTTCCTTTGCAGGGTCTGTGAGTCCTCTCAGGATTGCTAGTTTGTTCTTGCAGTCGATCTAGAGCTAAAATTCATAATATGAGCCTCCACATGCTGCTCTGTCTGGAGCTGCAATCTAGTCCTGCCTCCCGTCCACCGTGATGAAGGTGATATGCATTATTTTTCCTTATTTAATCCTTATAGTCACTTTATGAGGTAGAAACTCTTATCAACTCCATTTTTCAAATGAGAAAACTGAGGGACAAGAGGAGCTAAGTAACTATTAAGTCAAGGATTTCAACCTGGACATGAACTGAAGGGCTGCCCCTATGGCACCTCATTCTCTGCCACTATATTGTCTTATCCACGTTTGAATGTTGGGGTACAATGACGAACAAGCACACTCCCTGCATCAAGGTGTTCATGGGACAGGCTGAGCAGGCACCTGCAACATAGTGTGCTGTGGGAACCCTCAGCAGAGGGGTTCTGGGGGTTCTCCTAGGGAAGCTGTAGCTAAGTCTTAGCACAGCTAAGAGATGTTACGGAGAAATAATTACTCAGGAGAGGGGGCTGTCTTAGTCTTTTCAATTGGTAAAACAAAATACCACAAAATGGGTGACTCATAAACAATAGAAATATATTTCTTGCAGTTTTGGAGGCTGTGAAGTCCAAGATCAAGGTGCCAGCAGATCCAGTGTCTGGGGAGGGCCTATTTTCTGGTTCATAGATGGTGCATTCTCACTGTATCCTCATGCAGTAGAAAGGACAAGGCAGCTTTCTGAGGACTCTTTTATAAGGGCACTGTCCCATTCATAAGAGCTCTCATGCTCATGATCTAATAGCTTCCCAAAGTCCCTGCCTCCTAATGCCATCACCTTGGGGGTTAAGATTTCAACATATGAATTTGGGGGAAGATACAAACATTCAGGCCAAAGCATGGGTCAAAAAAGACAGAAAGGTCTTTCTGAGAAGAGCATATGAAAAGGTCCAGAGAAGAGAGAGAATGTGATATTTTCTGCAAAAAGTTCAGCAAGACCACAGAGGCAAGTTCAAGAAGGGAATGGTGAGAGACATGTCTCAGCAATCAGGAACCTGGGTCAAGTCACACAGTGAGCAAGTAAGTAGCTGAGTTAGGATCTGATTCCATCACTTTCTCCAAAATACATGCTTTCCTCTACTCCTTTGTCTACCCCATACTTTTCCCAATGCTGGCCTTGGCTGTGGGCCTCCATTACTCTTATCTATGCACAGAAAGGAAAGGTCTAGAGGAAGAGACTGCAGATGGGTCTCTGGGAAGAAATGTAGACACAGTGGACATTCACACAGCTTTGATGCCTTCTCGGTATGCTTCTTCCTAAAAGGGGTGGCTGGGGAGGTAGGGGGTCAGTCCAGGGCCCTCAATTATGCTGCATGCTAGAAAAGAGCCACTAGCACTCCAGAGATCCATAATTGGCAATCCTGAAGACAGGCAGTGACTCCTCCTGCGAAAACCAAATGGTTCCATATGTTATCCAGATGGTCAGCAAGAAACTGTACGTGGGCCCTGCTCTTGCAACTACAATGAGGAGACATTAAAATCGAACGATTATCACTCCACTTTGGAAGATAACCTCCAAAGAAGGGAAAATGCCGTGTCAGTGTTTTGGAAAACCAAAAAAAAAAAATTATGTAGAATTATTTATAAGATGGGTGCTTACTTACATTATTAAAGGAAAGATTAGAACAAATGAAATTCAGAGTTTGAGAGATTACATAATCACTGGGACCTTCACAGCCTGCAATATTGACTCTCACAGTATTCCGCTGCATGGGGGCTGGGAGAATAAAGAGATGAGAGTGGTGATGAAAAAGTGACTTTCGTGATGTGCACTCATCTGCATTTTACAGCTCAACGTCCTGGTTTTAATAGGACATGTTGCTGGAGTCCCATTCATTTTAAAACATTTGTGAAGATATATTACATAAATGCAATCTCTGGCTGAATGTTCAATGAAAGCCCATCGTCTCACTTCCCTTGATAGTTAATACTAAGTTGTGCATTATCAGGGTTTCCAACTTATTACTTCAGTTTGCCTTATAGGCTTTGTTGCTACAGATCTGCATCATGGTTTCCCTGTAGCTTTATCCCTAAAGTAGTTTTTTAAATCCACTGTTACTTTACCCCATGGTAAGAAACGCCTTGTGGTATTATAAACGAGCAGTTGAAAATTGTTATTTATGTGGCTTCCTAATAGCAATTTGAAATATAGGGCATAAAATTACTAGCTTACAACATTGTTCAATATTAACAGTGGGAAGGGTAATATGTAAAACAGACATTAAAGGATTAGCTGCAAAATACATTTCACTAAGCTAAATCATTTCTTGGCAAATGGCAGTTTCCAGCTAATACGCAGGATTCATCAAGTCAAGTGGATTTATTTTTATTTTTCTATTAGTTTGTTAAATATATCCTATATTTAAACTTCAATTTTGCAGATTTGTTTTTCAGGCATATTAGGGGAAGCTTCTGAAAACAGAATCTGAGATAGAAGTGATCCACTCAACTCAAAACTACTCATCGATTTCCCCAGCAAATCCTCTGAGTTGACTAAAGATGGGATTGTAACATCTCAGAGAAAAGTGCATGGCTATGACATTGCAAACATTTGTATGACAGATTAGGAAGTTACAACTGCATCAGAAATTTCACTAAAAACGCATATCTTCCCCAAGACATAAAACAATGTTTCCATTGTTTTTGCTTCAGACTCTACAGACAGGCAACACTCTGTTCTAATCAAGCATGTCTGAAGTTGGGTAAACAATGTGAATCTGTGAAGCAGGCACCCAGAAAGAAGGCGAAGAGAAATTCCTAATCTCCTAGGGTGGAAATTGTGAAGTATTAAGCAGATATTCGATGCATAAATATAAATAACATAATCTCTCTATTTTCTTCTGAGACAGTCCGTAGTTACCATAATCCTAAAATTATTCTGTCTTCTTAAATCCCTAAAGATTTTTTAATTTTCATAAACAACTTTGATGGAAACTTTTTTCAAGATGCAAAGTTATCTTTCTCTGAGCTTTCCTTTCATATTATATACCATGTGCGGTATTTGCAAC
Organism: Macaca nemestrina; assembly: GCF_043159975.1. Classification (NCBI taxonomy): domain Eukaryota; kingdom Metazoa; phylum Chordata; class Mammalia; order Primates; family Cercopithecidae; genus Macaca; species Macaca nemestrina. Next base: position 18,032,123 of record NC_092135.1, read on the forward strand.
CTCAGAGAATACCAAAAATGAGTTCTTATTTTTCAGAGAAATTGGTTATGGATCTATAAATAACTATTACAAAGAAATGAGCATTATAGAGAGAAGAAGCTGCTCTTAGACTCATTTGAGAAACTATGGGGAAGTTCAGATTCCCAAGAGTAATTATTATGGTAAAATTAAGGGTTTGCTTTGAACACTTGTTAGTATTCAGCCGATTTTAAAGACAACAATTTTTTTCTTAGACTGTGGGTTGGAGACTACAAATATTTCTCCTTAAATGCCCCATGTTAATAATTCCAGGGGTTTAAAAACATTTATTACATATAAATCTATACTGTTTTATTTAGCTATTTCGTGTGGGATGGTAAATTGATTTCATAAACCCTTTCCTATTGGTAGAAAACTAAGGAAATCAGATGCCCTTAAACTTGAATGCACAAAAATTTAGTCATTGTGTAACATGTGAATCAGTTATTCAAAAAGCCAATGGTTGAGTCACAGAAGACGTCACCAAGCCCAGTGCATCATCAAGCTCTACACTGGAGCAAAGCCCAGGTCCACACACTGTGGCTAATGTTAACTGCCTTATCAAAATACCTCAATTGACTGGAATCCAAAAAACCAAAATTCTCCATTAGAGCCGACATATTTAAAACAAAGAGGATAATAACTATACAACTAGCTTTTCAACATGCAGGAGAAAACCTGAGTTCAGCCTCATGAATGAGCTTCCCTCTCCATGGCTATAAAGCAGGTGACCACAGGTGTCATCATAATCTTGGGTTTAAATCCTGGCTTTGTGTGACTAGGGCAAGCCACTTCATCTTTTGAGCCTTCATTTCCTTTAGGGACAAAATACCAATACTAGCTCACAGGGGCTTACCGGTGATTTCAAATTCAAGAGATGGAGCTCTTGGATTCACAAGGTTGTGGTGAGGGTTTAATTAAATGCTTGAAGACTGTTAGCTGTTTTTAGGGCCTGGGGCACAATTTGTGGGGCTCAGAGAATCACCTCCACTGAAGAATCACCTTTTTGGCAGCAAGCTAAAGAAAAAGTGCAAAGTCAACAGCAGAGTGTTCAGCTGAGGTAGAACAAACACAAGTAGCAAGGGGAAGAGGGGATAGGTAAAGACTCCAGGAGGTTCATTTTGCCAATGCTGAGTCACAGTTGTTTTACAGTCAGAATGTCGGAAGCAGCTTGCTGGAAGCCCCTGCTTGTTTCAATGGATTTCCTTTCCTGTCTCCGCAGGAGGGCTGTCCATGCCCTGAAAGGCACTGCTCCCTTGACGGAAGTACGGGAGGACTTCCCTGCTGAGGTGGAACACTGGCTCCCTTACAAGATGGCCTCCTGTGATGGTGAGCAGAGCTAGTGTCTTCATATTCTTCCCTCTCTTCACCCACCTGACATTTCTGCCCTGCCTCACTTGCCTGAACACTCCTCAGTTTTCCTGATCTTGAAGCTAACTTGGATGACACTTGTCCTGTTACTACCCATGGTCCCTCATATGACACAGAGCTATGGACCAGCTCTTAGTAAAATGTCTGGGCAGACAATCAATGAAGGTGTATAAAATGGCAAATGAAGACTTGAGAATTCTACTCCATATAATCCTTCCTGATCAATCTCCAGGAACTGACAGTTTCCTTTGCCACAGCACTATCTAGACATGACCTCTCAAAGATACAAATAAAGAAGAGCGTTACATTTCTTCTATTCCCTTCCTTGAACTGCAAATGTCTATAATTACTAAGTATAATTACAACTGTTATTATACTGTCACCGCGTGGTACTGGCAACATATATCTTACAATATGAAAATCCTTAAACAACTTCTTTCTTACTCGTTTTACCCAGGACCAAGATAGACTATGCCACATGGCACCAAAGTACCATGTAGCCTGCTGTTGGTCCATGGAGTGACTGTGGGAGTTTTAAATTCCTTTTCACATTTACTTCTTGAATCTGTCACTAGACTCCAGAATCATCTGAAGGAATCAGGCAGTTCTCAATATGATCTCATTATTGACATTTATGTTGATCGATGTTGGCTCTTACAAAATTGGAATCTACAGATCAATTTCCTTATTAGATTCTTTCTCACTGCTGCCATAATCATTTTATCACACAGGCTGCTGCTATCAGATGCTGGTTTATCACTATGTAATGGGACAAGCTAAATTAATTTCTCTAGTATGTTATAAGAAATAATAATAAAAAAAATTCCTGGTTTTAAATCTCACTTTTCTCAAATCTTAAGAAATTCCCTGATGTTTTTGTGTGTAAAGAGGTTAATTTGAACTTATTGTCCCTTAACACTGTGCTCCATGAGAGACCAATGGTGAATTCTAAGAGCAACTCACAATTCTCCTGGAAACTGTTTTTCCTTTCCTTTCAGAGAGCTTCAGATGTCAGATTAACCTTGGCCAACTGGATAAGCAGGGGATAATGTCAGTGCCTCTGGGAGGGTCCCCAGCACCTGGCCACGTAGCTCTACATAAAGGAGGAGTAACAGAGCCTCCAATGCTGCTTCACCCACAACTGACCGTATGATGGCCAAGAAAATATCAGCGTGGTTTGTGTCCACAGAACCCACCCCTGCTCTTAGGAAGACAACTCAGAGTGTATGCTTCACTAAGAAATGCTTGGGAATGACATCAAATATAAAGCACATTTATCCAAATATTTTCTAAAGGTTAATGTTAAATTCTTTTTCTTTTTCTTTTTTTTAAGACAGTGTCTCACCCCGTTGCCCAGACTGGAGTGCAGTGGCACGATCATGGCTCACTGTGGCCTCCACTTCTCTAGCTCAAACAATCCCCATGCCTCATCCTTCTGAGTAGTTGGGACTACAGGCACATGCCACCATGTCTGGTTAATTTTTGTATTTTTTGTAAAGGTGGGGTTTGCCATGTTGCCCAGGCTGGTTTCCAACTACTGGGCTCAAGTGATCCACCTGCCTCGGCAGTGTGGATACCTTGAATCCCAAAGTGTTAGGATTACCAGCATGACACCATACCCAGACCTAATGTTACATTCTGTTTAGGAAGAATAATCTAAGCAATTGCCCTGTCTCTACAGACTTACAATTTCTAGGACATGAATAAAGAAGATTCTCAGGAGTTTCCGACATGAGACCTCAGGAATCCATGAATAGGGCCGGGCGCAGTGGCTCGTGCCTATAATTCCAGCACTTTGGAAGGCCAAGGCAGGCAGATTAACTGAGGTCAGGGGTTTGAGACCAGCCTGGCCAACATGGTGAAATCCCATTTCCACCATAAAAACAAAAACAAAACACAAAAACTAGCTGGGCTTGGTGGTGTGCACCTGTAGTCCCAGCTACTGGGGAGGCCGAGGTGGGAGGATCACTTAAACCCAGGAGGTGGTGGTTGCAGGCAGCCGAGATTGTGCCATACACTCCAGCCTGGGCGACAGAGTATGACCTAGAATTCAATACATTAATTTTTTTTTTCTTTTGAGATGGAGTCTTGCTCTGTTGCCCAGGCTGGAGTGTAGTGGCACAATCTTGGCTCACTGCAAACTCTGCCTCCCAGGTTCAGGCCATTCTCCTGCCTCAGCCTCCCAAGCAGCTGGGACTACAAGCGCCCACCACCACGCCCAGCTAATTTTTTGTATTTTTAGTAGAGATGGGGTTTCACCATGTTAGCCAGGATGTTCTCGATCTGCTGACTTTGTGATCCGCCTGCCTCAGCCTCCCAAAGTGCTGGGATTACAGGTGTGAGCCACTGCGTCCGCCCAAATTCAAGACATTTATAAACTTGGAGGGGAAAAAAATGCATCTTTAGTTTCATTAAACTTGAACCAAAATTCAGTATTTCCTTCAGTTATGAATGGAGGCATCAAACTACAGTGCTATAAACTTGTGACTTTGTCTCCAACAGAAATTACAGACATTTTATCATATTATAGTTGTTGAAAATATCCCTAAATGTTGTGTATGTGCATCACTATTTAAAAATCATGTGAAACTTGCATCTTGTGCTTGTTATTTCATGCTTTAGAAAGGAAGCACATGTATTACCATGTCATATATGTTTTTCCAATATTTTGGCAACTGTACTTCAATGCAATTGGCTTTCTTTATAATCTTGTCTTTTATGCATTAAAAGCATTATTCTGAGAAGGGGACCATAGGCTTCCTTGATCTGAAAAAAATGGTCTATGGTTAAAACTTGGTTATAAACCTCACTGCTCCCCAATCCTCTGTCTCACGTTGCATGTGGCATGGAGCCTTCCTGTTGTGGCTCGGACTTCCCACATGTGTGAACAGGAATGGGTGAATTTCAGGGATCCTGAGTTCTGCCATTTACCTCTAGAACCTGGAGTCACTGGCCCTGGTTGGCTAAAGAACTTACGTTAATTCAGATCTCCACTAAAATAAATTAGCTTCCTTTTCATTGCCAAGCAGAGCACTACAGCTATGATTGTTATGTATTGTTGCAATCTAGACCTTAATGGCATTTTAGCCCTGTGGTGAGCTCAAGAGAAACTATTTTCAAACTTCAAAAGGCCATTAAAACATGTGCAGATGTCTGGAAAATTAATACTATTATCTAACTCTCACCCTTTGCCTGTAGGAGGCAAAGAAGAAACAAGGCTCAAGAAAGATATTAGAGATCAATACACGGTCATAAAGCAAAGAGCTGCCCTTCTAGGGAGCGCAGATGGGGATGAGTGAGAAATCCCACAGTGTTTCTGAAGAGACTTTTTCATTAGATTTTTTTTTTTTTTGGTTGAAGTCATTCACTTAATCCGTTAAAAAATTAAAGAGGGAATGAGGATGGGACGGAAAGTGGAAGGAGAGAGAAAAAGACAAAGATAATTTTCTGCCACCCTACTTCAATTTGGATGTTCAAGGTCCAGAATTCTCAAGAGTGGAAGCATTAATTCATTCACATGACAGAACCTGAATTTGTCAAGGTTGATGCTGAACAAGCTCCCGTCTGTTTTAAAGCGTTTTGCATCTTGAAAGATTTGAGCTGCTTCTGAAAAACTCTCAGTGTAGGGAGGTATTCTCATAGATGGTTTCAAGGCTTTCATAAAGTTTTCAGAACCACAGGATATTCTCTCCCCTTCCTTCATTTTATTCTCAACAAATGGTTATGCTATAGGTGTCCCAGGTATTCCCCAAAAACCCGAAAACCAGACTTAATTTTTTAAAATCAGAGGATGAAGGCTTTATATTTTATCAAAACATGGGGAAAAGTTTTTCAATTTTGAAAGAGAACAGAGAAATGGGATAGCAGGTATTTTTAGTCAGTGTTTTTATTTGTTTGTTTGTTTGTTTTAAATATAGGTAAAGCTGATCATTGGAAATACATTGAGAATCCTTTAGAGAATATTACACAGATTTTCCTCTCTGCATAGCCCTTTGTAAGAAAACCTGAAAACATTCATGGATTGTGGGTAACACATTCTTTTAAATAGGAAGTTTTCTTTTTAAATTCAAGAATAAGCAAGACGGGCTGCTGTCAATCAGGATTACACCTAGCTTTTGGGGACAGAAGAAAATACTTTGGTGGCATAAACATACAAGGGTTTATTTTCCTTAAGCTAGAAGTCCAGAGATAGGTGGTCATAAAGATTTTGGGGGTTGTTACTGCATCATAACTTGGGCTTATCCTGAGTGATAAAGTGAGGCAACATAAAATGTCAGCCAGCAGGACCAAGTGACAAATACAGTCTGAAACAGGGTCATGTATCAAAAATCTCTGGACCACATTTTAATTGTATTGGGGTGAGTGAGATGGTGGAGAGGAGGCAGGGTGAATGTGGAGCTCCAAAATAGATGAACAGAACAGTGTGTGGACTCACACCATGATCTTTTGCTCCAAGAACCACCATGAAACATACCAGGAAAACCAAAAGAATTCACAGATCCTTTGAAAGAAGCAGCACTCCACTGCAAATTCCATGAAACAGATGAAAAACTGAGTTCCCAAAGTGTGAGGGGGGAAACACTACCTCTGAACACACATCCCCAATGGGAAATCTGAAAACTCCAGATCACTCACGGGAGAAGGATTTAACCTTACCTAGGGATGAAACGAGTTTAGGGAGTTGCGAGAAATATAGAAGTACAAGTAGCAGTGGGAAGTGCCTTGAACGTACTCCCAGCTTCTGGCTTGAGCCCCAGGAAGCCATCCCTGATTATACCTCACAGGGGCCCTCCAGGAAGACAACCAGAGGAATTGGGGAGGGGTTGCCGGGCAAAGGAAACTCTCAACTGAAATTGGTAACGGTTTCAATTGGGCACAAATTCTCTTGAGCAGAGTTCATGAGACCAGCAGGAGCTGTTGTGGATATGAGTGAGCCAGCAAAGGAGCTACTGTGGACAGAGTGGGCAGACAGGGAGGGGAGAGGTCTGAAAGCCATGCTTGCTTTCTCAGATGGGTAGCTCATAGTCTAGGGCAAAGTCTGAGTGGGGAACTGGAGGAGTGAGACCCACCTCACCAACTGCCTGGGAGCTGGGTGAGACTTTCCCCCACTTCCCTGGTGAACTATATAACAGAGCAGAGGCAGCCAGCATCCCCTCTGGAACATAACCCTGCTGACCTGAGACTCACTCCCCCATCCCCCACAGTGGCCATGGCAAGCTCCACCCAAGAAGAGTCTGAGCCCACATGTGCCTAACCCTGCCCTGACCGGATAGTATTTCCTTACCTGCCCTGGTAGCTGAACACAAAACATAGAGACTCTTGGGAGCTTTATGGCCCCACCCATTACCTGAAAAAGCAAAATACTTACTCTGGGCATCTTAGGGCAAGCTTTGAGCCCCCTACTACTATCTCGGCTGCTGTTCTCTTGAAAGTGCCACCTCCTGGCTGGAGACCAATCAACTCAGGCTGTTACAGCAACTCAGGACAGAATAACCTTGATCCCAGGAAGGAAAAGACAACACTTGATTCCACTGCATGCAACATCTTGGCTAACCAGAGGTCCTGAGGGTGTCTATGTGACAACTTCACAGCTAGTGTAAGCAGCATCCGAGAAAGACAGCACATTAAACATATGTATAACCAACGACACTTACAGAGTCCACTTCACTCCCCTGCCACCTCTACCAGGGCAGGTCCTGGTTTCCAAGGCTGGGAGACCTGAAGATGGACCGCATCACAGGACTTTTTGGAGACATTCCATAGCACCAGCCTGGAGCCTGATAGCCCCACTGTGTGGATAGGCCCAGAAGAGCAATAACAACCACTGCAGTCCTGCTCTCAGGAAGCCCCATTCCCAGGGGCAAGGGGAGAGCACATCAAGGGAGCACCCTGTGGGACAAGAGAATCTGAACAGGCTTGGCCAGCAGGTTTGACCTCTCTATTGAATTAGTCTACCCAAATAAGAAAGAACCAGAAAAGTAATTCTAGTAATATGACAAAACAGGGTTCCATAACATGCCCAAAAGATCACACCAGTTCCCCAGCAATGGATCCACACTAAGAAGAAATCTCTGAATTGCCAGATAAAGAATTCAGAAGATTGATTACTAAGCTACTCAAAGAGATAAAACATAAAGGTGAAAATCAACTTAAAGAAATAAAAAAATATGGGATATGGATAAAAAAGTATCCAGAGAAACAGATATCATAAAGGAAAAACAATCACAACTTCTGGAAATCAAAGACATGCTTAGAGAAATGCAAAATGCAGTAGAAAGTTTCAACAATAGACTAGGATAAGTAGAAGAAAGAGCTTCAGAACTTGAAGTCAAGGCTTTTGAATTAACCCAATCAGACAAAGGCAAAGAAAAAATAATTTAAAAAAATGAATAAAGCCTCCAAGAAATTTGTGATTTTGTTAAACGACCAAACCTAAGAATAATTGATGTTCCTGAGGAAGAGAAATCTAAAAGCTTGGAAAACTTATTTGTGGGAATAATTGAGGAAGACTTCCCTGGCCTTGCTAGAGATCTAGACATCCAAACAGAAGAAGCTCAAATAACACCTGGGGAATTCATTGCAAAAAGATCATCACCGAGGCACATAGTCATCAGGTTATCTAAAGTCAAAACAAAGGAAAGTATTTTAAGAGCTGTTGAGACAAAACCATAAGATAACCTACACATGAAAGCCTATCAGATTAACAGCAGACTTCTCAGCAGAAATCTTATAAGCCAGAAGGGATTGGGGTCCAATCTTCAGCCTCCTGAAGCAAAATAATTGTCAGCCAAGGAATGTGTATTCAGTGAAACTAAGCTTCCTAAAGGAAGGAGAGATAAAGTATTTTTCAGATAAACAAATACTGAGAGAATTCACCACAACTCAGTTAGCACTACATAAAATGCTAAAAGGAGTTTAAAATCTTGAAACAAAACCTCAGAAAATGCCACAATAGAACTCCCTTAAAGCATAAATCTCACAGGGCCTATAAAACAATAACACAATGGAAAAAAAAAAAACACCCCAAGGTATTAAGGCAACAACTAACATGGTGAATAGAACAGTACTTCACATCTCAATACTAATATTGAATGTAAATAGCCTAAATGCTCCACTTAAAAGATACAGAATGGCAGAATGGATAAAAATCCATCAACCATATATCTGCTGTCTTTGAGAGACTCACCTAACACATAAGGACTCACATAAACCTAAGGGATAGGGGTGGAAAAAGATATTCTATGCAAATGGAAACCAAAAGCAAGCAGGAGTAGCTATTCTTATATCAGACAAAACATAATTTAAAGCAACAACAGTAAAAAAGACAAAGAGGGACATTATACAATGATAAAAGGAATAATCCAACAGGAAAATATCAGAATCCTAAACATACATGCACCTAACACTGGAGCTCCCAAATGTAATGGGGTGACTGTGGGTAATACATCTTTTTGGATGGGAATGTTTTCCTCTTGAAGTTCAGAATAAATAAGGAATATCTCAGGATTTCATTCAGCTGCAAAGAAACAGAAAGCCTCACTCAACAGTCACTTCAGCTTATAGGGATTTATATTTCTTACATAGCCAAATGTCCAGAGGTAGGTGTTCCAGGGCTTGTGTAAGAGTTCATTGATGTTGTCAAGGAATTAACTCTTCCCACCTTTCTGCTCTGCTCTGCCATCTTTTACTGGGGGCTCATGCCAAGATGGCTGCTGCACATCCTGGCATTGCTTCCACCCTCCAGATAGAGAGAAGGGTTAAGAGGGGATGAAGAACATCTAGAGCCATATCTGTCCCTCCTTTATCAGGTAACATAAGCTTTGTCATAAATCTCTATGGCAGATTTCCTTTTAGGTCTCATAGGCCAGAACTAGGAGAAAAGGAGGCTGAGAAATAGCATATTTGGCTCTCTAATCTCTAAAGTAGAAGAAAGAAGGGAGAAGAATATTGATTGAGTATGGTGGTCACAAGTGCTGCCTAGCACATAAATCTAGCTCTTTTTCCTTCTGGGAGTATGTCCAGTTGTGCTTCCTGACCCCTTTGTGGTTGGGTGGGGCCCTGTGACTAGTTCTGGCTAATGAATTGTGGATGGAATGCTTCAAACAAGAGCATTTTAAATACTGATGTGAGAACCCCTCAGAGCTTTCACCTTGCTGGCCTAGTGACTGGCAATGTTTGAGATGGTGGCTGGTCCATCAGCAAGGTCTCCTGAGTGTTTAACATGTGGACAGCAAGCCTGATGATTCATAAAAGACATGTGGCATGAGAAAGAAATAGACTTTTGTATTTGAAGCCATGGAAATTGTATGGCTGTTACCATAGCATGACCTATATTATCCTAATTGATTCAAGGAGTCAACTTGAAATGTCAGCAGCCATAAGAACAAGTTTGAGAGGCAAAACTAGTTTCAGTTTCAGACAGTATTAGAGATCCCTGAAAACCAACATTGATCTCAGTGGGACAATATCCTGAAGCCAACTTTCTCTACTTCAAGAGCAGTTAAGTGGACTTTAATTCATAATGTTACACAGCTGCCCTTGTACTGCTCACAGGACACAGACAAATGATCTCCCTCTCCTGTGTCTCTACATAGGTGAGTGGCTAATGAAACATAGCGTGTTCAAGGTAAGCCACCAAATTTAATATGAACTTCCAGGATGACCATCCACAAAAATTTAATGCATGATAATGGGGGATGGCATAGTTTATGACCAGCCTTGTTAATGATATAGTTCACGTCTCCACTCCTCAGAGGAAGACAAAAATCTGGAGGGGGAAGGGAGGTGACTAAGAGTTACAACGTTAATGGCCTCTTCGGTTACAGTGAGTGTCTGATTTTTATCTCTAAATACAGTATTTCACATCCTCAGCAAAATCAATAGGACGGGACTTTTCCATAAGGACTGAAAGCTACCAATATCAAACCATTTTAACAGAGGGCAAGTCATATGATGGGAGAGGAAAGAGAACATTAGTAGAATTCACTGCAAAGGAGGCGATTGCTTGACTAGTGATTTCATGTTTCACTGTTGCTCACATTCCATTTTAACTACTATCCCTGGTCTTACCCTGAGATGGGAGGAGCTAGCCATATGGATTTATTGCTGGCACAACTGTTGTTTCCACAGCAGATGGTAGCAAAATATCTTACACAACATACTTATGTGCTAAAAATCACTTAACGTAATTGTAGTTAGGTTAATCTGGCTTGAAATGCATAGTGTAGTGTATGCAGCGAAGAGAACACTAAGTGGTGACAAGTGTAATTACTGATGCAGTCCCTTCCAGGCAGTCATGCTACGGTGTTCACTTGCAAAGGGCAAAGGCTAGTTTGGAAACAGCAAGGAAAGAACAGAAAGACATTGTTGTACGATGCTGTGCTTCTGTGGAGTTTTCAATTGCTCATTTAAAAGGAGGTAAGAGATAACTAATCCTTTGCTTTTGTAAAATCTATGTATGAACTGCTTTACTCTCCATGAATGTGTACACACCTTGTTCCCGTGGTTGTCATCTTTGGAGTGTAAACGTTTAAAGCCAAAATAAACATTACATATTTAAGGACATTAATAATTATTATATTAAATAGTTACGGTTCCTTTTAAAGATTTCCGTGGATTCCCACTCTCTCACAAAAGCATAAACCCTTTAAATCTTTGAATCATTTAATTTTATGTATTCTTTTGGTATTTGGGAGTTATGGGGTGTGAAATATGCATCATGATGAGAAAACAATTAACCAGCACACCTGTTGTTTATGTTTATTGTACTTAGGAAGGGCCTGCTGGAACCATTATTTAATTCCCCAGCATGGTGTCAACCAAGGGGCTATCAGAGGTGACCTGACGATGCCAAATTATACTTTTATTTGTATTACATGATTTGTGCTTTGCCCTCCTGTTAGAATGATATTGACTTCTCAAGTCAAAATCATGTTTGTGACCCATAATAGCAATCAGTGAGATTTTTCAGGTTTAACAGAAAAATATTAGCTTAGATTTGCTACAGAAGGAGTAAGCAGTGATAGAATTATAAGAGCAGCAGAGGCAGTCACCATTTAATGAGTGCCTCCCATGCCCAGGTAAATCAAGCAGTTTATAGATTAAGGAGAAAAATAGGACATCCTGGGATTCTTCGCAATACAGGAGAAGAAATGTTCTTTTTGCTACCTTTTCATTAACAGACCATTGATAGCAGAAGTTCCATGTAAGTTTAACAAACCCTCCGCAAGCATCTGCAGTGTGGTGGGTGCTGGGCAAGGCATGAAAGACAAGGTGAGAGCAGAGGCGGGGGAAGAGAAAGCACGGGTACTTAGAGGCAGACTGACACTCTAGGTATCGACAGAGGCACTGATATGTGAAAAGGGAAGAAAAGAGACTGCTTTTCATGTGGAGCAGAAGACTGCACGGTTGTAAATGTCATGAGTGTCCGTCATTCAGATGGAGATGGAGTGTATAGATAGAGTCATGGAAATAATTACATCTGCAACAGTTAAAATGACTGAGCATTCACTGTATGACAGGCCCGGCCCCACTCCTTAGAGGTGATATATATATTTTTAATTTAACAAAGGGTGTTATTTTTCTTGTGACAAAATATATCTACAACACAAAATTTACCATTTCCATCACTTTTAAATGGATAATTCATTGGCATTGAGCATCTTTTTATGTGTTTGTTGGCCATTTGTAGATCCTTTTTAGAGAAATGTCTATTCAACTCTTTGCCTGTTTTTAATTTTCATTTTTAGTTAAGAAATAATAATTGTACATATTCATGGGGTACACAGTGATGCTGTTACACATATAACGTACGGTGATCATATCAGGGTAATTAGCATATCCATCATCTCAAACATTTATCTTTCCTTATGTGATACTTTAATTCTCACAACTTCCCTATGGGGTAGACAGTATTATTAGTCACATTTTACAGATGAGGAAATGGTGGTAGAGGGATAAAATACCTTGCTCAAGTTAAAAACCTAGACAGTCTGGCTCCAGAGTGTGTGTGCTTTTCACCTATGTGCTATAAAAAAATTACTCAACAAGACATTGTTGTGATCACACTAAAAAGTTCATAGGATTCTCGGTCTGTGTTTTCTCATGGCCTTGATTTCCTTTATACAGATTCTACCTTTGAATAAAGACCTCTAAGATGGACAGGTTTAAACGTATTTCAGCTGAGTTGCTGAGATTTAATGGAGCTGCCACTTGGGTTTTTCAAAGCCCTTCCAAGGCCAGTGGTTGACCCTATACCTGCTGGTAGTCCTTAGGGGAAGCAGTATGATAGAATAGGTAAAATACTGGCTTTGAAGTCAGATTCAAGCTCAAACCCAAGCTGAGGTCACACCAGAGGTGTGATCTTGTTTGTTCATCTGTAAAAGAGAGATATTATTTCCTCATTGTATTTTCATGAAAAATGGAGACACTTCAGGTGAGATACTGCAGTAAGAGTAGTCCTTACCAGATTGAATATTCTAGTGCCTTGATCTTGGACTGTCCAGCCTCTAGAACTGTGAGAAAATGCAGTTCTATTGTTCATAAATGTTCCAATCTGTGCTATTTTGTTATAGCAACAGGAACAGACTAAGGCACTGATATGGTTTGGATTTGTGTCCCTGCCCAAATCTCATGCTGAAGTATAATCCCCAGTGTTGGAGGAGGGGCCTGGTGGGAGGTGATTGGATCAAAGGGGGTGGATTTTCCCCTTGCTGTTCTCATGAGAGTGAGTAGTTCCAGTGAGATCTGGTTGTTTAAAAGTATGTAGCACCTCCTGCTTCTCCCTCTTCCTCCTGCTCCAGCATGTAGGAAATGCCTGCTTCCCCTTTACCTTCTGCCATGATTGGAAGCTTCCTGAGGCCTCCCCAGAAGCAGATGCCGCTATGCTTCCTGTTCAGCCTGTGGAACTGTGAGCCAATTAAACCTGTTTTCTTTACCAATTACCCAGTCTCAGGTATTTCTTTATAGCAGTGCAAGAACAGACTAATACAGGTACTTAATGTGATGTGTGGACCACAAGGTGTGTGCAACAAATAGTCTTTATTATCATGAGTCACTTCACAGTGCATGTGCTTGTTCTAATCCGGGAAGGCAATTATCTCTCTCAACCTTCCACAGGTAGCTCAACACACAACACTGAGAAGCAGGTGTTTCCTGCTGGCATTTTCCTATCCAACCTTCCTCAGGAGTCCTGCCCTAGATGCCCAGTACACCCATTGCCTTCCTAGAGCCGAAGCCTGAGGCCTGTGGAGGCTTGCTCTGGTCATTACTATCCTCTCACCTTGGTTTGCAGCAATATGGTGATGTCAGCTCAACTGTCCGCTAGGAGACTCAGCATCTTACAAAGAAAATGGGGATGGGAGACTGACATAACCAGTAATGTGAGAAAAGTGCTCTTGAATATTCTTTTACAATAATAAAAACAATGACAATGTCAGCTCATCAGATGAAGAAAATGTCAGTCGTGTTGCATTTATTGAATATTAGTAATAATGAGTATAATACAATTAGTTTAAACATTTACTTAAGCATCAAAGTAAACAGCATGGCTTTTACAGTAAAATAAGGGTTGATTTCTAGGCTTATTAAGTGTATGCTTTGTGGACAGTTTGAAGTTCATTTCATTATCTATAAGATGGGAGCAGCAACGCCTACCTTATGGAATGTTGGGGGAAATGAATGGGATGATTCGTAAAAAGCCCCACAGGAGATACTCAGTAAGTGGCAGCTGTTGTTATTATCTAGAACAGGGATTTGCACACCACAACCTGTGGACTAAATCCCTGCTTTTGTAAATACAATTTCACTGAAACACAGTCACACTCATTCATTTACATATTATCTACATGTGCTTTTGCCTACCACGGCAGAGTGAGCATGCCTGACAAGAGGCCTATACAGCCAGCTTTTTGCTAAAATATTTACTATCCCGCCCTTTACAGAAATAAATGCTTCCCGACCCCCGATCTGGAATACGGGTTCTCAAGCTGTAGAATCCAGCAGGATCACCTGGAGGGCTTGATAAAAGTCAGATTGCTGGAGACCTCCACCCAGATGTTCTGAATCAGGAGGTCTAGGGTGGGCCTGAGAACTTGCATTTCTAAAAGGTTCCCAGGTGATGCGGCTGCTGCTGCTGGTGGTGCAGGGACCTCAGCTGAGAACCACTGATTGTGAGAGACTTTTCAAATTTCTCTTTTCTTTGACTTCAATGGAATACACACACATCATTGGGTTTGTTTGTGGCTGTTGAAATACACGTTAAGAGGCATTTCCTTACTCTGTCTGGTGCTTTGGTAAAGTTTCAGGGCCTTTCCAGATTTCATGTCTAGTGATGTTCTTTCCCCCTCTTAGATCCTGCCACAGTCTAAAACACAACTGATAAAACAAAAGCTTTCTGCTCCTCTTACACAAACTTATTCTGGGTCCCTTCTACCAACCCAAGCAGAAGCACATTTCTAAAGTCTGGGCTTTACTTTCCTTCTACTTCCTTTCTTCATCCTCCAAGGCCTTACTGAAAACAAATCATTCTCATGCTAGTCTTTCCAGCTCCTTTCCAATTTTCAAAAAATTATTTTCAACAGGATACAGAGCAGTAAAAGCTATCCAAAAAAGACTAGGACTCCCAATTATTTTATTTTTTAATGTGGAGGGGGATGGGAGGGGTTTGGAGTACTAAATTGGCTCACTGGTGTTTCTGGTGATTATGCTGAGTCTACGGACAGACTGTTGCTTGCAATTTCCCCGCCTGCAGGGCTGAAAGGAAGTCAGGAGGGTAGACGGTATCTCACTCCGGAAGAACAAAGGGCCAAGGTGGAATGGGAGCTCCGTGACCACCAGCAGAAGAGGTATTTTGGGGATATGAGGCACTTCCCCAATCACACCACAGAGATAAGAACACAGATGAGCCTGTTCTTCCCATCTATTGCATACTTGCATATCCTGAATATTGCTTCCAGCAGAAGGGAAAAGAATGCATAGCTGCTTTCTCTCACTGGGACTGACAAGGGTTCCTATCCACCATCCATCTGACCCATTGCTTCCTGAAGTTGTTAAGTGTTAGAAGAACAAAAGGCAGTAATTTTCAAAAGAATATGACAACCATCAGTAGCATTTCATGGTCTTTTAATTTTTAAAAACTATACAATATGTGAAAGTAGTCTTATAATAAAATGTCAGATAATGTAGAAGTGTATATAGTAAAAGTGAAAGTCTTTTTTTACAATGTCCTCCTCCCCATCTCACCCCCCTTCAGTCCTGTTTTCTCCTGCCAGAAATACCCACTATTTATTTTTGGTGTGGATCCTTCCAGAACATTTCCAATGCGTGCAAATTTGCTAACATGTATGAACATACCTTTTTTAAAAACATAAATAAATGGCACAGTATGACGCACGTTGTTCTGCAGCTTCTTTTATATAACAGAGTATTTTGGAATTCTTTCTGTCAATACATGGAGATCAATTTTACTCACTTTTCCTACTGAATGCTGCTCCATAACATGGAAGAATCATTCTTTGCTTAACCTTTTCCCCACTAAACTTTATTTTGGTTATTCCTGATTCTTTGTTGTTATGAACAATGCTGCAATAACCATTCTAAAACTTACATATGTACTTGTGTACAAGCATTTCTGCAGAAGAGATATCAAGAACTGGTATTTCTGGGGCTGATATGCATACTTACATTTTTGTTATAAAGAGCCAAATTACCTTTCAACAAAAGTGCAGCACTCACTTATTACACTGTAAATATTGGATATCAATTTTTAAAATATTTGTCAACCAACAATATTATTTGATTGCTGTTTTATTTTTATTTCTCTGATCATTTCAACTGTACTTGAATGTTTATTGAATATCTGCTGTTTTTCCTGTGAATTGCTTCTACATAGTTTTTGATCATTTTTCTTTCAGTTTGTTTGTCTTTATTGACTGGTAGGGGTTCTTTATATATTAATAGTATGGATATTAATATTGGAATTTTTCCCTCTCTGTTGCTTGTCTTTTAACTTTATTTACGATGCCTTTTGCAATAGGGTTTTTGTTTATTTGGTTGATTGGCTTGGTTTTGTACTTAAATATATCATTTTTTTTTTCCTTTGTGGCTTCTGGATTTTGTATCTTGCTTAGGAATACCTTACCTACCAAAAAACTATAAACATATTCTGATTTTTTTAATTTAATATATTATTCCATTGGGGAATTTACTTGTGCTTATCTTGTTAGAGCTATAATGAATTTTTTAGAAATACATTGATGAATCCCTATTGTTTCATCTATTGATTTAAAATAATACCTCTATCATAAACAAAACTCCCATTTTTAAACACTGTGAAGATATTTTCTTTCATTTATTTTTCTACTATTAAGCCATATCATACTGTGTTGGTTGTAGCTTTATAATTGGTTTTGAAATTTGGTAGGCAAGTCTCCCTTCATGCTTTCTTTTGCAAAAATTTTCTTCCAGTTCTTGTCACAATCTGTAAAATAGTATAATGGAATTTTGATTTACATTTTTTAAATTTTGGAAATATTATCTTTAAATTATTTAATCTTTCCATCCATGGACATTGTATCATTCCATAGTGAGCTCTCAAGTAGGTTTGTTAATAGGCATTTCAAAGAGTGGTTGTTAGTATTAATGTCTTTCACTAATTACATTTTCTAATTAATCATTGCTGGTATGTAGAAATGCTGTGGTTTGATTTGGTTTTACATATGTTTTGCATGTATTTATGGGGTACGAGTGCAACTTTGTTACATGGATACATTGTATAATGGTCCCATTAGGGCTTTAAGGTATTCATCATCCAAATAATGTACACTGTATCCATTAATTAATTTATCATCATCCACCCCCACCCACACCCCATCCAAGTCTCCACTGTCTATCATTCCATTCTCTACAACCATGTGTACATATATTTTAACACCCACTTATGAGTGACAATGTGTGATTTGATTTTCTGTGCCTGGCTTGTTTCACTTAAGAAAATGACCTCCAGGGCCGGGCGCGGTGGCTCAAGCCTGTAATCCCAGCACTTTGGGAGGCCGAGGCGGGCGGATCACGAGGTCAGGAGATCGAGACCATCCTGGCTAACACAATGAAACCCCGTCTCCACTAAAAATACAAAAAAATTAGCCGGGCGTGGTGGCGGCGCCTGTAGTCCCAGCTACTCGGGAGGCTGAGGCAGGAGAATGGCGGGAACCCGGGAGGCGGAGCTTGCAGTGAGCCGAGATCGCGCCACTGCACTCCAGCCTGGGCGACAGAGCGAGACTCTGCCTCAAAAAAAAAAAAAGAAAGAAAATGACCTCCAGTTCCATTCCTGTTGCTGGAGAAGACATGATTTCATTCTTTTTTATGGCTGAATAGTGTTACATGGCATATATATAGCACGTTTCTTTATCCAGTCATCTGTTGACGGACACTTAGGTTGATTACTTATCTTTACTATTGTGAACAGTGCTGTGATAAACATATGAGTGCAGGTTTCTTTTTTGTATATGGATTTCTTTTCCTTTGGGTAGTAGCCAGTAGTGGGATTGCTGGATCAAATGGAAGTTTTATGGTAGTTTTATTATTAGTTTTTTTGAGTAATCTCCATTCTATTTTCCATAAAGTTTGCACTAATTTACATTCTCACCAACAGCATATAAGCATTCCTTTTTCTCTGCATCCTTGACAACATCCACTATTTTTTGTCTTATTAATAATAGTTATTCTAACTAGGGGAAGATGATATCTCATTGCAGTTTTAATTTGCATTTCTCTGATGATCTGTGATATTTAGCTTTTTTGTATATACCTGTTGGCCATTTGTATGTCCTCTTTTGAAAAACGTCTATTCATGTCTTTTACACCATTTTTAAAGGGATTATTTCATTGTTGTTGCTGATTTGAGTTTCTTGTATATTCGGGATGTTAGTCCCTTGTCAGATGAATAATCTGCAAATGTGTTCTCCCATTCTGCAGGTTCTGTTCACTCTGTTGATTATTTCATTTGCTGTGCAGAAGCTTTTTAGCTTTATATGGTTTCATTTGCCTATTTTTTGTTGTTACCTGTACTTTTGAAGTCTTATCCATAAAAATCTTTGCCCAGACCAGTGTCCTGAAATGTTTCCCCTGTGTTTTCTTCTGGTAGTTTTGGGTCTTACGTTTAAGACTTCAATCCATCCTGAGTTGATTTTTGTACATGGTGAGAGCTGTGGCTTCAGCTTAATTCTTCTGCAAATGGCAATCCAATTTTCCCAGAATCATTTATTCAAAAGAGTGTTCTTTATCCAATGCATGATCTTGTCAGCTATGTTAAAGATCTGTTGGCTGTAAATAATGTGAGTTTATTTCTGAGTTCTCTATTCTGTTCCATTGAACAGAATATTTTTATACCAATACCATGCCATTTTAATTACTATGGCCTTGTAGTATAATTCGAAGTCAAGTAATGTGATGCTTCCAGCTTTGTTCTTTTTGTTTAGGATTGCTTTGACTATTTGGGGTCTTTTTTGGTTCTATATGAATGTTAGAAATGTTTCTCTAATTCTGTGAAAAAGTGACATTGGCATTTTGATAGGGATTGCATTGAATTTGTAGATTAGGGTAGTATGGTTATTTTAATGATATTAATTCTTCTTATCTCTGAGAATGAGATGATTTTCTATTTGTGTCATTTACAATTTATTTCATCAATGTTTTGTAGTTTTCCTTTTAGAGATCTTTCCACTCCTTGGTTAATGTTATTACTAGGTGATTTTTCTTTTTTTGGCAGCTATTGTAAATGAGACTGCCTTCTTAATTTTGTTCTCAGCTAGACTGTTTATAGTATACAGAAATGCTACTGATTTTGTACATTGCTTTTATATCCTGAAACTTTACTGAATTTATTTATCAAATCTAAGAGATTTTTGTAGAGTCTTTTTGTTTTTCTAGGTATAGACCATATCATCAACAAACAGAGAGAATTTGACTTTCTTTTTTTCCAATTTTGATGCCCTTTATTTCATTTCTTAGAGACAGTGTCTGACTTCTGTCACCAAAACTCAAGTGCAGTGGTGTAATCATAGCTCACTGTAGCCTTGAACTGTTGGGCTCAAGCAATCCTCCTACCTCAGCCTCCTGAGTAATATTTTATAATTTTAAATTTTTGTAGAGACAAGGTCTTGCTATGTTACCCAGGCTAGTCTTGAACTGCTGGCCTTAAGTGACCCTCCTGCTTCAGCCTCCCAAAGGCTGGGATTGCTAGAGTTCTGAACTACCACACCCAGCCTGAATGCCTTTTATTTCCTTCTTGTGTCTAATTGCTCCGGTTAGGACTTCCAGTATTATGTTGAATAGGAGTCATGAAAGTGGGTATCTTTGTCTCATTCCAGTTCTTAGAGAAAGCGCTTTTAACTTTCCCCTGTTCAGTAGGATGTTGGCTGTGTGTTTGTTGTACATGGCCTTTATTATTTTGAGGTATATTCCTTCTATGCCTACTTTGTTGAGGGTTTTTATCATAAAGAGAGGCTGAATTTTATCATTTTTTTCCTGCATCTATTGAGATGACCATATGTTTCTTATCCTTAATTCTGGGTACATGATACATCACCTTTATTGGTATGTATATGTTGAACCATCCTTGCATCCCTGATATAAAACCTAGTTAATTGTGGTATATTATCTCTTTGATGTGCTGTTGGATTCTGTTTGCTAGAATTTTGTTGAGGATTTTTGCATCTATATTTATCAGGAATATTGGTCTATCGTTCTCTTTTTTTGTTGTTGTCTTCTTGTCTGGTTTTGGTATCAGGATGATACAGGCCTTATAGAATGAATTAGAATTCAGCTGCTTTGTTTAGGGGTTGATCTTTGCCCTCTCAACGTCTTCTCTGGTCACTGGTTGGCTAAGGTTTCCTGCCTTCTCCTGAGATGGTTTTTGTCTTTTATCTTCCTTAGAACACTAAGCATTCAATTTCATTAGTACAAAGCTTTCCCCATCCATAGTTTACACCATTTTGTAATTTCTAATGTCATTTATCTGAATTTTTACTTTTTTTTTTCCCTCTAGATCAGGCTTGTTCAAGTTTCTTTCTCTGTTGGGGAGGTGTGTTGATTTTTTTCACTTTCCTACCTTTAATGAACTAACTTTTCTTTTTCCAATTTTCATTCAAATTTTACCCATCAGAGCATTATTCTCAGTTTTCCTCCTAATATTTTACTGCCAGTTAATTTTATGTCAATTTTATTTTATCCAAGTAAAATATATAAAAGTTTAAAAGTTAGATATGACTAAGTAGCTAGAAACAAAACATAGAAGTGTCTCACCCCATCCTTCTCTACCTTGGGGGCCTACTTCCTACCCCCAGGCTTCTCCCTGATACTTGGCTCCAACTTTTGAAATGATAATCATAGCTAAGGCTTGTAAAGTGATTAGTGCATATTAGGTACTTTTCTAAAAATATATTTGTATTATTTCATTCTTGTTATCCTGTTTTACTGATGAGACAACTGAGGTATAGAAACATTGAGAAATTTCCTCAAGGTCATACAGCAACTGAGTAGCAAAACCAGGATTTAAATCTAGGTAGTTGTACTCTTGACCATTATCACAACATGCTGCTGCTCAAAAATGCTCATGTAACATGTTTCACTGTTATTTCTTGATTTATCAACTGCAGACATCTTCCACTGACTTCCCAACATGGTAAATACAGACTAAGCTCTCCCACCACATGCCTTTACTTCTTGTCTCCCCTTCCTAACTTTAACACAGTAATTTGTAATTCATTGATGTTTAAACTCAGCAACTACAGCATTATCATGACCACTGATTGCACGGCTGACTAAATGGTACACTCCATGACCTCTTTCATGAACAATCTCTTATTTTCCTAGGAATATTTTTTTGTTTGTTACTGTTGCTGGGTGGGTTTTTTTTTTTTTTCCCAGAAAATGTGATTTTTTTTTTTCCCTGAAAACCTGTATGTTTCCCTCAACTCTCCAACTGCTCATCAGTAACATGTCCCATATTCTCAGATACAAAGTTTCCTTATTATTTTATTTTCCATAAATTATTGGCATACAGGTGGTATTTGGTTACATGAGTAAGTTCTTTAGTGGTGACTTGTGAGATCCTAGTGCACCCATCACCCAAGCAGTATACACTGCACCATATATATTGTCTTTATCCCTCACCCCTCTACTACTCTTCCCCCCAAGTCCCCAAAGTCCATTGTATCATTCTTATGCCATACTTTTCCACCCCCTAGAGCCTTGCCTGGGCTATTGCTCTTAAGGCCTGCTGTACTGCTGTTTATTTTGTTCATGGGACTGCCCTCATCATCATTCTGAGTCTTATTTTGCTGCTTTCTTGTATCAAATCCTGTATTAGGCCAAATATGTCTCCCCACTCCATTTCCTAAAGCACACTCTGTGGTAGCTTCCTAAGAAAAGGGACATGGGTGGTTCTTTTGTTGGTTATGAGTGCTTGTAAGCTGGAAAATATCTTTAGTCTATCCCCATGCTTAATTAACATTTGGTTGGTCGTAGTAGGTTGAGCATTTCATTCCACTGTTAGCACAACAGTGATGCTGTTGAGAAATCAGACATCGTTCAGTTTGTAGTTCCTGTTTCATGACCTGTAATTGTCCCTGGCTGTCCCGTAGCTGCCCCCACCTGTGGGGAGCTTCTCCTTCTCCAGTGTGTTCTAAAGCTTCATAATACACCTGCTGTGGATGTGTCCTCAGGGACTCACAGGCTTTTTCAACCCGAATGCTTTCTTGCTTGGAAATTATCTTATTTCACAATTATTTTCCCTCTATTTTTTTCCTGTGGTTTCTTTCTGGTATTACTATTCTTCTTTTCTTTTATTTACTATAATTTAAGTTGTAGGGTACCTGTGCACAACGTGCAAGTTTGTTACATATGTATACATGTGTCATGTTGGTGTGTGTCACCCATTAACTCATCATTTACATTAGGTATATCTCCTAATGCTATCCCTCCACCTTCCCCCTACCCCACGACAGGCCCCGGTGTGTGATATTCCCCTTCCTGTGTCCAAGTGTTCTCATTGTTCAATTCCCACCTATAAATGAGAACACGTGGTGTTTGGTTTTCTCTCCTTGCGATAGTTTGCTGAGAATGATGGTTTCCAGCTGCATCCATATCCCTACAAAGTACATGAACTCATCCTTTTTTATGGCTGCATAGTATTCCATGGTGTATACCTGCCACATTTTCTTAATCCAGTCTATCATTGATGGACATTTGGGTTGGTTCCGAGTCTTTGCTATTGTGAATAGTGCCACAATAAACACACACATGTGTGTGTCTTTATAGCAGCATGATTTATAATCCTTTGGGTATATACCCAGCAATGGGATGGCTGGGTCAAATGGTATTTCTACTTCTAGATCCTTGAGGAATCGCCACAGTCTTCCACAATGGTTGAACTAGTTTACAGTCCCACCAACACTGTAAAAGTGTTCCTATTTCTCCACATCCTCTCCAGCACCTGCTGTTTCCTGACTTTTTAATGATCGCCATTCTAACTGGTGTGAGATGGTATCTCATTGTGGTTTTGATTTACATTTCTCTGATGGCGAGTGATGATGAGCATTTTTCATGTGTCTGTTGGCTGTATGAATGTCTCTTTTGAGAAGTGTCTGTTCATATCCTTTGCCCACTTTTTGATGGGGTTGTTTTTTTCTTGTAAATTTGATTGAGTTCTTTGTAGGTTCTGGATATTAGCCCTTTGTCAGATGAGTGGATTGCAAAAATTTTCTCCCATTCTGTAGGTTGCCTGTTCACTCTGATGGTAGTTTCTTTTGCTGTGCAGAAGCTCTTTAGTTTAACTAGATCCCATTTGTCAGTTTTGGCTTCTGTTGCCATTGCTTTTGGTGTTTTAGACATGAAGTCCTTGCCCATGCCTATGTCCTGAAAGCTATTAACTAGGTTTTCTTCTAGGGTTTTTATGGTTTTAGGTCTAACATTTAAGTCTCTAATCCATCTTGAATTAATTTTTGTATAAGGAGTAAGGAAAGGATCCAGTTTCAGCTTTCTACTTATGGCTAGCCAATTTTCCCAGCACCATTTATTAAATAGATTAAATAGGGAATCCTTTTCCCATTCCTTGTTTTTGTCAGGTTTGTCAAAGATCAGATGGCTGTAGATGTGTGGTACTATTTCTGAGGGCTCTGTTCTGTTCCATTGGTCTATATCTCTGTTTTGGTACCAGTACCATGCTGTTTTGGTTACTGTAGCCTTGTACTATAGTTTGAAGTCAGGTAGCGTGATGCCTCCAGATTTGTTCTTTTGGCTTAGGATTGTCTTGGCAATGCGGGGTCTTTTTTGGTTCCATATGAACTTTAAAGCAGTTTTTTCCAATTCTGTTAAGAAAGTCATTGGTAGCTTGATAGGGATGGCATTGAATCTATAAATTACCTTGGGCAGTATGGCCATTTTCACGATATTGATTCTTCCTATCCATGAGCATGGAATGTTCTTCCATTTGTTTGTGTTCTCTTTTATTTCGTTGAGCAGTGGTTTGTAGTTCTCCTTGAAGAGGCCCTTAACATCCCTTGTAAGTTGGATTCCTAGGTATTTTATTCTCTTTGAAGCAATTGTGAATGGGAGTTCGCTCGTGATTTGGCTCTCTGTTTGTCTGTTATTGGTGTATAAGAATGCTTGTGATTTTTGCACATTGATTTTGTATGCTGAGACTTTGCTGAAGTTGCTTATCAGCTTAAGGAGATTTTGGGCTGAGATGATGGGGTTTTCTAAATATACAATTAAGTCATCTGTAAACAGGGACAATTTGACTTCCTCTTTTCCTAATTGAATGCCCTTTATTTCTTTCTCCTGCCTGACTGCCCTGGCCAGAACTTCCAACACTATGTTGAATAGGAGTGGTAAGAGAGGGCATCCCTGTCTTGTGCCAGTTTTCAAAGGGCATGCTTCCAGTTTTTGCCCATTCAATAAGATATTGACTGTGGGTTTGTCATAAATAGCTCTTATTATTTTGAGATACGTCCCATCAATACCTAGTTTATTGAGAGTTTTTAGCAAGAGGGGTTGCTGAACTTTGTCAAAGGCCTTTTCTGCATCTATTGAGATAATCATATGGTTTTTGTCTTTGGTTCTGTTTATATGCTGAAGTGCGTTTATTGATTTGCGTATGTTGAACCAGCCTTGCATCCCAGGGATGAAGCTTGATCATGGTAGATAAGCTTTTTGATGTGCTGCTGGATTTTGTTTGCCAGTATTTTATTGAGGATTTTTGCGTCGATGCTCGTCAGGGTTATTGGTCTAAAATTCTCTTTTTTTGTTGTGTCTCTGCCAGGCTTTGGTATCAGGATGATGTTGGCCTAATAAAATGAGTTAGGGAGGATTACCTCTTCTTCTATTGATTGACATATTTTCAGAAGGAATGGTACCAGCTCCTCCTTCTATGTCTGGTAGAATTCAGCTGTGAATCTG
The DNA here is from genome assembly GCF_043159975.1 of Macaca nemestrina. Lineage (NCBI taxonomy): Eukaryota > Metazoa > Chordata > Mammalia > Primates > Cercopithecidae > Macaca > Macaca nemestrina. The sequence continues at coordinate 18,056,966 of NC_092135.1, forward strand.
TCTGGTCCTGGACTTTTTTTGGCTGGTAGGCTGTTAATTATTGCCTCAATTTCAGAGCCTGTTATTGGTCTATTCAGGGATTCAACTTCTTCCTGGTTTAGTCTTGGGAGGGTGTATGTGTCCAGGAATTTATCCATTTCTTCTAGATTTTCTAGTTTATTTGTGTAGGGTGTTTATAGTATTCTCTGAGGGTAGTTTGTACTTCTGTGTGATCGGTGGTGATATCCCCTTTATCATTTTTTATTGCATCTATTTGATTCTTCTTTCTTTTCTTCTTTATTAGTCTTGCTAGCAGTCTATCAATTTTGTTGATCTTTTCAAAAAACCAGCTGCTGGATTCATGGAGTTTTTGAAGGGTTTTTGTGTCTCTATCTCCTTCCGTTCTGCTCTGATCTTAGTTATTTCTTGCCTTCTGCTAGCTTTTGAATGTGTTTGCTCTTGCTTCTCTAGTTCTTTTAATTGTGATGTTAGAGTGTCAATTTTAGATCTTTCTTGCTTTATCTTGTGGGCATTTAGTGCTATAAATTTCCCTCTACACACTGCTTTAACTGTGTCCCAGAGATTCTGGTATGTTGTGTCTTTGTTCTCATTGGTTTCAAAGAACATCTTTATTTCTGCCTTCATTTCGTTATGTACCCAGTAGTTATTCAGGAGCAGGTTGTTCAGTTTCCATGTAGTTGAGGGATTTTCATTGAGTTTCTTAGTCCTGAGATCCAGTTTGATTGCACTGTGGTCTGAAAAACAGTTTGTTATAATTTCTGTTCTTTTACATTTGCTGTGGAGTACTTTACTCCCAACTATGTGGTCAATTTTGGAATAAGTGCAATATGGTGCTGAGAAGAATGCATATTCTGTTGATTTGGAGTGGAGAGTTCTGTAGATGTCTATTAGGTCTTCTTAGTGTAGAACTGAGTTCAATTCCTGGATATCCTTGTTAACTTTCTGTCTTGTTGATTTGTCTGATGTTGACGGTGTGGTGTTAAAGTGTCCCATTATTATTGTGTGGGAGTCTAAGTCTCTTTGTAGGTCTCTAAGGACTTGCTTTATGAATCTGGGTGCTCCTGTATTGTAGGACAGTTAGCTTTTCTTGTTGAATTGATACCTTTATCATTATGTAATGGCCTTCTTTGTCTCTTTTGATCTTTGTTGGTTAAAAGTCTATACAGATATATTTATACATTATTCATTGTTTTGCTTTTCTGTGTGAGTGCGTATTTACTATAAATTATATCACGTTACCTGTATTGCTTTGCAACTTTACTTTTTCACTTAATATATTTTAAATACATGTTTCTAGGTCATTAAATATGGCTTAACTTGATCCTTTTAAACTTCTAACTTGATAACACTGGATAGCATGGATATAGCATAGTTTTTTTTGATGGACATGTACGTTGTTTCTATTAATTTGTTACTTGAAAACAGTGCACAGTGTCTGACATATCGCCCTCTGCACGTGAATGACGGTTTCTGTAAATATGGATATGTGGAATTGCTAAGTCAAAGGATAGATGTTGTTACTCCTAAACTGCCACCCAGGAATCGCAGTACTTATTTATAACCTTGCCAGAAATGCATGCCGTTTGCATTTTCAACATTTGTGTATGAGATTGTTCTTCTCCACCTTTGAGTAGAGGGTACTTCAAAATGTATTGCAAAGTTTTATATATTATCATTACACTTTTGTTTATGCCAGTCTGTGTGGTGAAAAAAGGTTATCTTGTGCTTTACTATGCTAACTGGATGGTAGTGAGGTGAGTATCTTTCCTAAGTTCATCAGCTATTTGTGTTTCCTCTCCTGTTAACTGTCTATGTCTACTCTCGGGTTACTTCATTTTAATTCATAGCAAATTCTAATTCATAGCAATTATTTGCTTCCCATTTTAGTCTTTTATTTGTATGTCAAAAAGCTTTTCGCCTAGTCTATTGCCGATTTTGCCTAGGTATATGGAATATTTGATCAACCGAAATTTTAAAATTTTGATTTAGCCAAACAGTCCTTTCCTGGATGACTTATTGGTTTCATGCCTTGCTTTAGAAAATATCCAATACGCTAAAATTAAAAAAAGTCTTCTGTGTTTTCTTCGGTATTTACACAATTTCTTGTACATTTAGGGTATTAACCCATGTAAAATTTATATTTCCTTATGTGAGATAGGGCTCCAATTATTATTATTATTATTTTCAAATGAATTATCAAATGCACCACAACCATTTATGCATATTTCATCATTCCTTACCACTACTATTATTATAAAATAAATTCTCATATAAAAATGGGCCTTTGAGACTTTTCCTCCCTCAATCTATTTATTTCTTCTTGGTCCAAACCCATACTGTTCTAATAGCTACAACTTTATAGAATATTTTGAAGTGCCACAGGGTAATTTTTCCACGCCATACTTCTGGGTAGTTCTTTATTTTCAATGCTTACTTGGCTACTTGAGAACATTTCTAACTTCCCAGGTGTATTTTATAATCAGCTTGATAAGTCCCATAAAAAATTGTGTTTGATTTTGATTGAAAATGCATTTAATTTTAGATTGGCTTTGGGGAATTAACATTTTTATAACATTGACTTTTCTCATCTCGTAGATATATATTTCCACTTATTCATTTCTTCCTTTCTTATTACGTTTTCCTGTTTCATTCATTTAGATCTTACATATTTCTTATTAGGTTTATTGCTAGGTAGTTCATATTTTTTATTTATATTATGAATGAAATCTTTTCTCAATTACGTTTTCCAATTGGTTGTTACTGACACATAAGAAATGTATTGGCTTTTGTGTGTTTTTCTAATATCAGCATACCTTCGTGAACTTATTAGCTTTCAAATTTTCAGAAATTCTTTGCAGTTTCTTTCCTGCTGATGAAAACCTTCTTATATATCAGTAATAAGAGATTAATTTGATATAATTAATTTAGAGGTACAATTTTAGAATTGGGATATAAATCTAGGTGAACAGTATAACTTCGTTTCTTCATATTATTTCAACGTGACTTTTTTTTTTTTTTTTGAGGTGCAGTCTCACTCTGTCACCCTGGCATGATTTTGGCTCACTGCAGCCTCTGCCTCCTGGGTTCAAATGATTCTTGTGCCTCAGCCTCCTGAGTAGCTGGGATTACAGACATAACCCACCATGCCCGGCTAATTTTTGTATTTTTAGTAGAGACGGGGTCTTGCCATGCTGGCCAGGTTGGTCTCAAACTCCTGACCTCAGTTGATCTACCTGCCTCGGCCTCCCAAAGTGCTGGCATTACAGGCGTGAGCCACTATGCCCGGTCCTTCATGGTGACTCAACATTCAATGACTTCTTCCTCCATCCCTCCATCCATTATCCTATTTCCTCAGCACAAATCAAGTTATAGTGGAAAAAAGGATCCCTGGTTCTTGACAAATCCTTCATTTTACCTACTGAGACCTAAAGAATTTAAATGACTTGTCTAAAGTCACACACTTTAGCACTAGAAAGTGGCAGAATTGGATTAGCTTCAGGAATGGCTATTAGAGTCTCTAACATGTAAGCAGAAATAACAGTGGCTTAACTAAGGCTCTTTTATAAATTGTATATGCTTGTATACACTACACATTTTATTATTCTGGAGAATGATTTGTGCATTTCATGAATTAAGTAAATTCAATTATAAATTAAATATTCAGGTATTGTATGAATGTGAGTGAAACAGGCAAATTTTCATGCCATGCAAATAGTGTATGTTTTCAATTGTATACTTTCAAAAAGTAAGAAATGGGCTATATTTATATTATAAAAATCTATAAGTATATACAAAGTGGCTAAAGGAAATTATCAAAATACTTCAGACTATAGGGCAATGAAAAGCAATTAAACCCCAAAAGTGCATTCAGTATTGGGAGAGATTAAAGAGATGTGGGAAATGTGGGGTAAAATAATGATAAAGGAAGAATATAATTAAATAGTTATTATTGGTAGTGCAATACATCGTACTAAGTACCTTACATATGCTAACTCACTTAACTCTAAAATATATGCACACAACAACCAAGAAGTTAGTATTGTTTTTCTCCTTTCAAAGAGGACTGAAATTTACAGAAATGAAATGACTTGGCAAGGTCATGATATTAATGAGTAGCAAAGACTGAATTTGATCCCAGGTGTATTTCACTCCAAAGCCCTTGTTCTGCCTTTTCTATATATATTGTTTTCCTTAGAATCCAACTAGACAGATATACACATATCATCCCTTTTGGCAACGCTGCATTAGTACACCAAGTCCCAGGATAACATTTTTAAGTATTAACTGAGCCACAAATGAATCTACTGCCAAAAAGCTGGTCATGTAACCTACTGAACATTTTCTGTGAACACCTTCAAGGACACATCTCATCACAAATCAAAAAATCAAAAGTCATTGTGGAAGAACTCCTGATACAAGCAGCTACATGGCTGAATATCAAACACATGTGAAGCAAAATGAGCTAGATACAAAAGGGTATATCTTACATTATTTTGTTTACATTCTTGAAAAGACAAAGCTAATCCACGGTGACAGAAAGCAGAGCCGTGGTTGCCTGGGGCTGAGGACTGAGAAGGATTGATTGGAAAGAGAAATTAGAGAATCCTTTTGGGGTGGATAAAGGAGGATGTAAATATTCTTCAGAAACAGGTCACAACTATATGTAGAATGTGTTTAATGCCTCCTCTTAACCAGCGTAAAGACTCAGATTCGTTAGGAAATTGCTTTGGAGAAGTTAATTTAATAATATGTTATGTGGATCTTCAGTGTTTCAGCAGTCTGGTCAGAGACCAGAAGCAAAATTTAGCTACTGAAATGAACAGTCTTACAGCTCAGTGAACAATCAATTGTGGTAATCCACCCAGATGCACAAAGGGCACCCAGGAACATCTCACATGTCCTATCCTGATATAGAATTAAGTCAGCGAGTTACTTTTTTTTCCTTTTAGAAATGGACATAACATTGTAGTGAGAAGACAATTTTCCATCCGAGGCATCAGCCTGCAGATTACCTCTCTCATTTCAGCTTTTCTCGTTTTTATGGCGAATTCTGCTGCAACATTAATGATAACGGCTTTTTGCACTCATATCATTATGAGATCTTTACGTTAATTCAAGGATTTCAATGCCTGTCTTGAACAATGTCAAATGTAACAATGAAATATGAGCAAGGCTTATTGGAACACATCTGTATGCATCTCATGTCCAAAAGTGTATGATGTGTTCTATTTTGAAATTCTGATTTCTTCACAACATAAATATATCTGTTATACAATATGATTTCGAAGACATGATTCTTATCCTTTTCCATTCACTTGTTAGCTATTTGGGAGGGAAAAGCAATCATCAAAAGGAAAAGCCTGCTGTGCGTGGTGTGCATGTCTGCAGTCCCAGCTACTCAGGAGGCTGAGGCAGAAGGGTCACTTGAGCCTGGGAGTTTGAGTCTGTGGTGTGGTATCATTACACTTTTGAATAGTCACTGCACTCCAGCCCGGGCAACATAGTGAGACCTTGTCCCCAGAAGATACAATAAAATAAAACTTAAAAAGTGAACAGAAAAAGCTAAAAACAACTGTTTTTTTAAAGGAGATTTGTACTTTGAATTTACAAAGATGGGTATTCAGGATCTGTCATACTTGGTAAAGATTTAAAAACAGGCCTGAAGCAAAGAAACAATATGAAATAGAAAGTGTCCAATGCAATGTGAATGAATAAAGGGTAAAAGGGCAGTTATGATGCAGATGATCATCGTGGATTAAATTTTAATTCAGAATTAATTTGGTAATTGAGGGATTAATTTCTTAACTAATAGACAGGCTTCCCAGGGGCCCTGAATATCTTGAAGTTACAAGCTAATTTCTCTCTGTATATAGGGAGAAAACCTACTGTCTTGCTCAGATACTCAAAGGATTCTGTGATCCAGCCATGGCTCCCCCTCTTTTTGAAAGTTAACCACAAGATTACATAGATAGCTTAATCCAGGGCATTTCCAACTCCTGCCTATCTCAGACACTATTCTTGCTGAAACATTCACTCCGAGTCACTGGGCTAAAAGCCCATAAGGTTCTACTTAGGGCTAAATATCCCTAGAGAATCCCAAGAAATACAAATTCCCAGGAAAATCCAACAACAAGTCAATAATAGAAAAGAGAAACTGATTTCATACAGTATATTTTCGGGCCAATATCTCATTCGCTCAGACCACAGTTTCTCAGAAATCAGTGCTGAGCAAATAGATCATTTGTTGCACCTCCCCAATCCCCTGCCACACAGATGCAGGTCACAAATCTCACAAGATGAGAAAGCAAAGAACTTCTGCATTTGTTAGCTTCTAACATTAAGGTCCTAGACATTTCAAGAGTGGCCCAAGGTCACCTAGCCGACGTGTGCTGGAGAGGGTATGTGAATCTCAGCCTGCTTGGATCTTAGTAGCTTTTAATTTCTCTCCTGCCTCTCTGGTCCACCCAACATGCCTCCTTGCAGCTCGATGATTTAGTCAGTCCACTCCATCTGAATCATTTCCCAAAGCTGCTCGTTAGACTGAAGGCACATCTCTCATGCCAAGCTCTTTCTATTCCTTAATTCAGGTAAATTTCAAATTTGTTACCCCCACAGCATAGTAGAAGGGGTACAATGCTGAGAATCAGGACTCCTGGAATCGAGTCACTATTCTCCTCTAAACAGACTGTGCGACCTTGCAAAAGGCAAGTATCAATCTGAGTGTCCAATAACCAGGGAGGGGGGTAGATTATATGATCTTGAAAGTTGAGATATAATAATATATGATTATATTACTCATTGGCATAAACATGTTTCTAGGGCAAGCGATTTGATCATGTTACTAGGTTATTAGATCCATGTCCTTATTCAGGGAAATATCTATTATGCCCACAACAGTGTTATCTATAACTCAGATTATGTGGACACCACCCAAATGTATTGAATTTGATTTTTCCAAAGTGTAGCACATTGCCAAGTCCAAACAGACCATTAAATGTCTTTTAATTGGCCGATTCGCTGAATGTCACTGCAATATACTTTCCTTATGCAGGCCTAGGAAAAGTCATGACGTGACATTTGGAAATGAGGGCCTAAGTGGGCAGTGGGTAAATTTAAAGCAGGAAGCTTTGGACTGGAGAAGAACCCTGGCTAAGAAGAAGCCGCAGCCTCTAGGGGTTCATCTCCCTATTTGTAAAACAGCACTAATACCCTGGGCCTATTGTAAAGATGCAGTGAGATGCCCTCTGCTTGCTAAAAATGTATGGAACAATCACAAAGCTTTATCAATGTAACTACAAGGTATCTGTTTGGGAAACTCCAGATTTGACCACACCGGCCTTCAGCCAACCCAGTTTCACAGAAACACTTTGCTACCTTAGTACAGCACGTGTTAAGCTGATAGAACTGCGGGGACTACCTCTCCTAATGAGACACTCTTGCAAAGAATCTCATGCTCCTTTTAATCATGTTATTTTACAGGGACTCTGCTGATCCTTCTGCTTTCCCACTTGTGAGGTACTTGTGAGACTGATCAACCACAGAGTATGGTTGGAGGCAGTGACGACATATTTGTGTGGCTGTTCTCAGGTCACCAGTGAGTCACAGTGGCATCGGCTTCCTATCGGGGTCTGTGACATACAGGGCAATGCCCCTCATTCCAGTGAGCCTCCTTGCAGATGAACGGCCTTTCAAATTTTTCAGAAAAGTCAAGCATTTTTTTTTCACTTCTTGATTTTGAGACATTAGGCTGACAGTGATTGACAGAAACTGACCCAGGTAAGACATACAAACTGCTTTAAAGGCAGAAAAGTTTGCTAGAAAGCAATTGCATGAAGATGGCTTTATGAACAGGAGACTTGGCAACATTTCCTGGGTCTCCCAGTTTCACAAAGGTGCACTATCATCTCACCTGTCTGGAGATTTCTATTAGGATTTTTGAAAACTTGACCTGGGCTTGTGTGTGCCTGTATATGACGTAGTAGATGGAAGTGGGGCATGTCTTTTGGCCTTTGAATCTGGCTCAACTGTTCTAGTGTAGCCAGTTTTAAGTTATAAACCAGTGGCATTAGGATATGAGACTATCTTGCCCTGAGAATCTTTATCTTCATCCCCCGATCACACTGGGGGCTACTGTGAGCCCAGTCTCAGTGTATTTCTGAGCAGCTGCAGCAGGCCAGGCACAAATGAACGTTAACCCCACTTGCCTCTAGGGTCTGGCCATCCCAGGCAGCACGGGGCTTCAGTGGCCTTCCTGCAGTTCTCTTCCCAAGAAGGCTCAGCCTGTTCTGGCTTTGCTAAGAGATCCCGTATGCATCTGTTTGCTTCCTTGGTATCTACCCTCTCCTCCCTTCCCCTCCCTTCCTTGACCCATGCAGCCAAGATTCAGGACTTCAAAGATATTCTTCCTGCCTGCAGCTGACAGGTTAAAGACTTGTTCCCCAGTCTCCCGAAGAGCTGCGGCAGATTGCAAATCACTGGCCAACTCTGGAAAGCTGTTCCTGAGTGTTTCAGGGCTGCTCTTAGACCAGTGCACCCTCGTGGTAAGACAGGTGACAGAACAAAGCCAAAATTGCTTTTCATTTCTGGAAACACTGGTCTTTCATGTCAGAGTTTAGGTTACTTAATCTTTTCGTGCCGGGAATAAGATGTCCCTAGTGTGACATCTGCTGATAGCAATGGACAGTCCACGATTTCCAGTGCCAAGAAATGAATGCTGTAATCTGCATAATGAAATCCCCAGGTAAACATCACCATTCCCTTCTCAGTACTTCCTATCGCTTGCATTTCAAAATCCTTCTATTTATCCAAAACTCAGAACGAAAATGTAGTGCTTAATAACAATTTTTACTAGGGGAGTTTTTAGGTTACCATGATAAACATTTACTGCATGAAATTTACTAAATTCAGGATAATCAGGTTTTCTGTGTTTGAAATATGATAAAAATATACATCGCCTGAATGTTTCATGCTACAAGGTGCATTTCCTGAATTTACACTTCAATCACTTAGTCTGTTGCAATATAATGTTGATTTATATTCAGGGTTTGAACCTCTATTCAATGTTGAAATCCTTAAAACAAACTTTAGACACTGAGGGCTCTTCACTTTTCCATTAGGCTTCTCAATTCAGTTTAACTAGATTCTTCTTCAGTTAAAAAGCTAGAAAGAAGTGTTGTTGAAGGTCACAGTGACAGAAATTTCAACCACTCCTGGAGGTTCTTGTTTTCCTGCAGAGCTGGGTGAGTTAATCTGATATTGTTGCAAGAGGTTGGGAAGGCCAAACAAGGCTGAATCAGGGTAAGACAATTTTATAATCTTACAGCTATCATTAAATCCAGGACCTGGGTTCAATATAAATACAAATCCCAGTATTAGTCCTGAACTTAGTTCACAAATTGCTTTTTGGAAACTGTTACCCTAACAAACTCCTATTTATTCCTCAAAGTCAAGGTTAGCTGTGACCATACCCTAGAAGGCTTCCTGACACCCAGAATAGTGTTTGTCACTTTTTCCTCTGAGAACCTTGGATGGTAAATGTTTCTGTTGCATTTACTACTCTACTGTAAAACTGTTTGTTTACATTATCTGTCTCTTTATTAAATGATGATCTTTTTAAGTCTGAAACCGTGTCTAAACTATCTCTGTGTCCTCAGGAGCCAGTACACTACTGAGGACATAGTGCTCAATGAATTTTTGTTGAAATAATGAATAAAGCAATATATTCTGGCTGTCCCATGAATATGATTGTGCAGCATAGTGCCCAGGTATTCTGAGTACATGCACCACATTTTAAATTAAAAAGCCATCATTTTCAGGGCAGAGAAAGAAAAGCAGGTTGCAGGCCAATCCTGGTGCACAGTTGCCTTATTGGGTTTCGTCAGTGTCATGAAATAGTTGAACTAGGTGTTAGCCAACATTTAAAAATTGAGAGACTACATGCAAAAGTCTGCATTTCTAGCTTCTTAAAATTTTCAAAGCTATGGCGACACCTAACTAGCATTTCCATGGGGCCAAACTGGCTGGGGCTGGCCGCAGTGCACACAACTTCCTTTCCTGCTTCCTTCACCTGGTTTAGCCCCTTAAGGCATCTGATCTCAGAGCATGAGAGTTTTCATTGTTTTGGTGAGAGGATGGTTTATGTAGAGCCAACCACATAGTAATATAGATTGACACTTATGATGAGAAGTCAGCCATGCGCTCTTGAAAGCAATTAATACATATTAATACAATTAATACATATATCTAATTTTAGGAGGATATGAAGACTAGAAAGTTAGGTGCCTTCCATTAAGTTACTTAACATTTAAGAGGGAGTGGAATGGAGAGATAAAAACCCATGAAACAATATGGAAACATCGGTCCCTCTGACCAAAGGCACATTCATGTAATACAATCTCCACAGCTTCTGGAGCCAACAATTCCAAGATAGAACCCATGTCTGCAGTCTCACCGGTCACAGGAAGAGAGAAAACATAACAAACAACAATAAAACACCTGAAACTCATTTAAAAGGAGAGATAATTTCCCCTAATTGTCTTGACCCATCTAAACATAATGTTTCAAAGCCTGCCTTTATCACCTTAAATACCCAGCACCCTAAGAACTGCTCTCGTTCCCTTCTCCTCTTCCCTCCCTTGGAGCTATTTCATTTGTGAAACCACCTCCCTGTACCTCTTTTACAAGCATTTCCATTTGCCTGGTTTCACATAATCCTTAGTTCACTCAGCATTTATTGAGGCTCACGTCTATTCAAGTTGTGTGCTGGGAGGACTCAAAGGTCAAAACAAGGTTTTTGTCCCTAAGAAAATAAAGGCCAAATCAAGCAAGAAAAGAGTAGGAATCATACCTTGATTTCCTTATAACAGACCACACGCACCTTCCATGATAATGCTGAATGTAAGCTAACGGGAACACAGCATTTAGTCATGACACACGGACTAGTAAGCTCTCGGTCTTGTGAACAACAACAAAAAAATACGCCCCTCAATTGCTTTGGGAATGAAGAGCAAAGGTATGCAAAAAGAATTGTAGCATACTTACAAAGTAATATATCAACACCACCAGGACTTAGTGAGCAAGGTGTGAGTAGGAGACTGAGTGGGGCGGGGAGCTGTGATCTTATTCCAGGAGTACCTCCAAAGCATATGAATTTAGAAACCAGATTGTGAGGAAGAGAATTTCTCATGCCTTTGCACAGCGTGTTCTTTCCGGATGGCATTTATACTTTCTCTTGTCCACCGAGAGTCACATGGAGGCATGGCTTCCTCTGCTGGGCCTTCCCCAGGGCCCTCTGCAAGCAGAGCTAGGATTCCACTTGCCCCACGCCTGTCTCTGCCCGGCTGCTATAGCTTCCCACATGCCTTTCAGCACATCATTTCACTTTCAGGCTTACTTGTAGACCACAGGCTCTTGAGCAAATGCATTTCGCATGGACTCCTCAGCACTGACATTACTTTGGGTGCTCCCAATTTGGTAATCGAATGAAGAGGAGTGGCAGGGGTGGGGTGGGCAGGGGTAGAGTAGCATTTTGAACAGAAAAATGACATACAAAGTGGAACAGTTGAAGGAAAACCTATGTCACGCTCTGTGGAGTGAAAGTATTTCTGCTTGGCTGAAGTAAAGAATTTGTGTCAGGAAAAAAAGAAAAATGAGGCTGTTGAAGTGTGAAGCAAGTCTATAGAGGGTCTTGGGCATATTATGAAGAGGGAAAAATCACATCTTGCCATAACCCTGATGATTCTTTCTCATCTTTTGTATAGCTCTTTACTTGATCCCAAACCAACCTCACGTGTTACATCTCATCATCAAAAGCCCTGCCCTGCAGGAACTGTGTGATTTTTCAAAGCATCCCTTACCTCTCAAAGGGGCCACTTTCTGCAGGTCTGACAGGTTAATATCCTTTCCAGTGCTTAGTGCATGAGACAGAATCCCTGCTGCACATTCTCCATATGTTTTCATGTCTGGCCGGTGCCCATAATGAAACCACCAATGTCCTGTAACCATGCAGGATGACAGGCTCACCACCAGTGGATACTCTGCCATCTGAGCCCTGGCGTTACTCAGCATCCCTGAAGCATCACTGGCTGCTCCTCCTGTCACCCTGTGGGTCTTTCTAAATTAGATATCGGGTTTGTAGGGCAGGGCTGGAGGCGCCTCCATGGCTGGTCCACACAAACAGCCAAGGGGCAGAGTTCATCCATTCCAGAAACTCCTAAGATGAACAGCGTGGGAAGCCAGGTAGATGCTTCAAACTTGTGTGGATGTTCTTGCCTCTTCTCCCAGCTCCTTCTTAGTTTGTGTCTCAAGAGAGGCCACAATTGATCAGAATGAAAAGCTTGCATCACAAAAAGCACGCCAAAGGCAGATGTTTTGAAAAAGCAAAATATATACATCTAAAAGTGTATAAAAGACGGGGAAAATGGCTCATGACTGTTACCCTAGCACTTTGGGAGGCCGAGACTGGCAGATCAAAAGGTCAGGAGATCGAGACGATCCTGGCTAACATGGTGAAACTCCGTCTCTACTAAAAATATGAAAAATTAGCCGGGTGTGGTGGCGGACACCTGTAATCCTAGCTACTCAGGAGGCTGAGGCAGGAGAATGGTGTGAACCCGGGAGGCAGAGCTTGCAGTGAACAGAGATTGCACCACTTCACTGAAGGCTGGGTGACAGAGTGAGACTCTGTCAAAAAAATTAAAAAAAAAAAAAAGTGTATAATGTGGCTAACATTTTCTAAGTTCTCCAAATGACCAAATATCCTAGAGAAGATACTTCTGTGTTGGTTGTTTATGTGATTGTTCAGTTCCAGGTAGTGCTGTATAGCTGTGTTCATTACACAATGACAAGTCCTAAGGTGGCAAAGAGTGAAAATGTCTACAAATCTCTGATTCTCACAAAAAAAAAATTGGAAAAATATAAATCGGGCACCTAGGGCTTTGATACAAAAATATACACAAGTGGACAGAAGGCGGCATGGTCTTCCCGCCATGAAGATTAGAATCTTATCAGAGTTGGAATCTCCTCCCCAACACACTGAGTTTTAGAAAAAAATGTATGCAATTAAGTGCAAAGCCATCAACAAGTATGCACTGAATACGTATTATAAACAGGGATAGTATACGTAATGCACTGAATATGTATTATAAACAGGGATAGTATATGTAATGCACTGAATACGTATTATAAACAGGGATAGTATATGTAATGCACTGAATACGTATTATAAAGAGGGATAGTATATGTAATGCACTGAATACGTATTATAAAGAGGGATAGTATATGTAAAGGGGTAAAAAGTAAAAGCTCTTATCCTCAAAGAGATTGCTGCTGACTTAAAATTAAAAGTTATCAAGAAATCTCTAATTACGTGGGTTGCACTGGATGACCCCCACTTATGGAGGCTAGGATTCTACAATTCCACACAAGACCCTTAACTGTGGCATAGACCACCGATACTACATGAACTCCAGTATGGGGAAAGTTCACTGAGGACTGCCAAGGCCCTGGCTGGCACCTTGCTGGGGTGGCCCTTGGCTGGATTTCCCAGTGGGATGCTTGGCTTGTGGACAGGTGGAGAGCAAAGTGTGCAGTGTCTTGCCAGATCAGACTCATGGATAGATTTACACTGAAAATTAAGAGAGAGAAAAAGAAAAGAGGAACAAGTAGAATGTAAAAGCCCTCTCATCTTATTGGAAATAATAGTATAAAACGCTAGCAAAAGCAAAAAGTTCGCATTCTAAGAAGTAACAGCAAATTTTTGCACCTTGGTTCTAAGCTGTCAGATCCTCCACTGTTGACGTGAATAATCTACCCTATACAATTCTTTTCTTCCTAACTTGGCCTAAGGATATCAGTAGTAGGACTTTTTGAAATATCAGATGAAAAAGAAAAGAAAACATTGTCTTAGGCTAAAACTACGAGAATAATGTCCTGTCAGAATAATGATTACACAGGCATCCAAAACAAGTAAAAGAACACATAGGGAGGGGAAAATCTTAGATGCCACATTTCAGAAATGTGTAAAGATGTCAGGCTCCTTATTGGGATTGTACTCCCGAAGCCCTCTGATCTGACTCAATCCCAGGTGGACCAGTTAATTCAAATGTCACCTACAGCAGGGAATCAGAAAATTTGTCCTCTTACTCATTCATGTTCCACGCAGAGGGAGCACCAATTGGAGGTGAAAGGGGGCACTTAATTTCACCGGATTTTCAGGTTTAAATCCTTGGTCTGTCAAATACCTGCTACAGGACTTAGCCTGTCTATGCCAAAGTATTCCCATTTGTAAAACAGGTGCAATGATAGGTCCTACCCACGGGACTGTGATACAGATGAAATTGGTGAGTGCTGTAAAGGTTGTAGAATAGAGTCTGACACATGGTAAGCACTACTATACATTTGGTATATGACGTTTTCGGTATGGCCAAGGCTGCTTCTTTGCTTAGAGATCTTTTTGTTGAAATCTTCCATTATCTTTTTTAAAAAATTTGGCAACACACACTTTATACATTGCCTATGATTCCTAACTTTTGTTTTCCTAAACAATGGTACATGAACTTAAAACCACTGGAGCAGTTTGCAGCAGAACTGTTCCACATTTAACACAATTTCTGGTCTCCCACAATTTATTTTTATAGACACCTATATTTAATTTGATCACAAATACTACTTTAGTAGACCTACTGAGTAACAAAAATAACTCATTCTTGGCAAGCATTCAGCTCCACTGGTAAGAGAAATAAGTGCACATGGTAGAGAGCTCTTTACCAGTTGCCAACATTCATTAAGTTGAGGGTATTGTTCAGTGTGATTTAAAAGGGAGAATGGTGAGCATCAGTGAATCTGGACAAGCAGCTTCAAATGAGCTTAGTTAAGAGATTCCAGTCTCTGTAAGAACATTACTTTTGGATTTTGTTTGCTATCCTGCCATCTCAATTCCTTGAAATTTACTTCCAATGTTGATTTTACTATGGAGGGGGGGTCTTCTTAATCTGATTTATTGCCACTCATAGTCCCAGAGATATCATTCTAGAAACCAAAATCAAAGAGAAGTTTGTTGTCATTCTTAAGATTTTAATTTCAGCTTAGGCCTTTCTTATTTCCCTCAGGGACCTGGCTCCCTTGGTAAGTTTACCAGAATCTGTCAACTAATCCCCAGAGCGCTTCCTTTCCGTTTCTCCCACATAAGAATTTGCTAAATGATATCCATGTAACCTCTTATTCTGTATTTTTAAGGGACAAAGAATTGTCTGTTTCTTATATGTTATTTTCCTTTATACTATTTATAATTTGTCTACCTAAATCACAATGAGTTCCTAACTCTTCTTTCTGTATTTCTCTTCAGGTAGCAACTTTGGAATGTAGAGAATCATTAGGCTGTATTCAACAAATAATAACTAATGCAGCCTTCTAAGAAGTGCTAAAAACTACTTAGAAATCTGCTATAATGAATCCACAGACCATGGGCAGCAGCTATAGGGTCTATAATATTTGGGACCAGGGGCACACTGGTGGATTTGCTGCCCCCACCCACCACATCCTCAGACATACTGGGCTGAAACACATGACTGCATAGTGCCTTGACATTCATGTAAGACAGGAAAGCTTCAAAAGAAGAGGTGGGAGCATAGACCTCTCTTAGGTTTATGTGAAATAACTCTCCAGAACAACGAATTATTATTGTTCATTATTCCACTCAACACATAATGACTGAGTATCCATAGGTGTAAAGCAAGTTTGGAATGATTGTATTTTAGCTCCATTGTATATATTTTGTTTATCAATTGAACCATAAAGTACTAACAGAAAATGAAAAGCCATGAGTGAAATAATTAACACACCATCTGAAAAGCCAGTCATGTCCTCTGTCTTGGATTATGAGCTCCAAGATGTTAAGAGGGCAGGTATCACACTTTATATCATTATTCTTCACAGAATTATTAACAGTCCATCTTTTATAAATATTTAAATTAGAATGGCTCCTGGAAGGCAGTACTATTTGGGAGAAATATGAAGTGTGTTGGCTGAAAACACCAAATGAATAAACACTCATTTTTATTGTTAGCATATATATCATCCCCTGATCTTTGGGTATGAATTTAAGAAATTTGTGACAGCCAATGAAAATGCTTATATATCCATAGCACGTGTGTTTACCGTGCAAATAAATGATCACAATTCATAAACAGGGACGGCAGAGTCTTAAACACTACTTCAGAAAAGCCTCAAGTTACAACATGCAGAACAGAAAAAAATCAGGAACATGCAACAGTTTTTAAAAGTAATTCTAGAGGGCCGGGTGCAGTGACTCATGCATGTAATCCCAGCACTTTGGGAGGCTGAGATGGGTGAATCACAAGGTCAGGTGATGGACACTATCCTGGCTAACATGGTGAAACCCCTTCTCTACTAAAAATACAAAAAAAAAAAAAAAATCAGCCGGGCATGGTGGCAGGTGCCTGTAGTCCCAGCTACTCAGGAGGCTAAGGCAGGAGAATGGCGTGAACCCAGGAGCGGAGTTTGCAGTGAGCCAAGATCGCGCCACCGCACTCCCCCCAGCCTGGGAGACAGAGCAAGACTCCATCTCAAAAAAAAAAAAAAAAAAGTAGTTCTAATATTGAATCTTGATGATGAGATTATGAAAGAAACACAGCTTTTTATAAATGCAAGATCCCCTATGACAAATATTTATGGTGGTCAGGAACAGAAAACAGAATAGAGATAGATGACTTCCCTCCCGCCCCACACAATTTTTGAGTCATAAATTATGAATTATGTTCAAACATGTAAGGCAGAGAGGAAATTAATTTAGGAGATGAGATTTATTTTATAATTCAGAGAGCTGTTTTACTTTAATTTGGGGGGCAAATTACATTTTGATGTTCAGCTTACCAAACATCTTTCTTTCTCTGAAATGAATTACAATTTCCCATTATTTCTCTGAGGAGTCCTAAGGTTTTTATGCCAAAATTCAGAGTAAATTAGCAACACAATCTGGATCATTTGGAAAAATACCGTCCAGCAGAGCTTTCCACAATGAGGGAAATGTTCTCCACGTGCGCGGTTCGCTAAGGTAGTCCCCTGGCCACATGTGGCTTTTGATGACTAGAAGTGTGGCTCGTTGGACACAGGAACTTAATTTTAATTTAATTTAAATTTTTAAAATTAAAATTTAAATAGCCCTACATGGCTAGTGGTTATAATGCTGGACAGTATTGTCCAGATGACCAGAGGCTGGAGAATGACCTTCCTCTCAGCCAATTAGACCATGCAGTGGTGGGCTGCCCTTTGTATGTTGCACACTGCCCCTGTGAAACCTCGATGCAGCCTTTGACAGCTTGGCCTCAGACGGGCTTGGGGCAAAGCTCATGGGAGCTTGTTTGAGCAAATATACACATTAATAGGATCACAAACATCGGAAACAGCAAAGGCCAGCCCTGCAGACCCCTCTCCCCATTCATGTGTTTTCCCTGCAGGGGCACATATTCTCTAGTGCTTTGTCAGGACCAGCTTCAAATCGATTCAAATGGCTTGACTTTCCACAGCTTTCCATGTTATGAAGGCAAGTAAAAAAAAATAGTTCAGTGAGAGCACTTAGAAAAAGACAACCTGTAAAAATACTGAGATAGAAACAGGAGGCGTTCTGTTATAAGAAGGAACTCCGCGTAGAGAGATATGAAAGAAAAACAACCCCCACATGTATTTCTGATTATAAAGAGTTTGAAATTTAAAAAAATGTGCTTTGGCATTACATAAAATTCTTCCTTGCTTATCACATATGCAAGATTACTAATGCTGGTTCCTAAAACAATCAATTATTTCCTAACTTCTTTCTATGGTTCCATTTAGTTTACTACAGGACATTTTCTGATTGTCTCTTTTGCCTGTTTATTATTTGTTAGTGCATTTCCTTATCTGCCTGTAGCTTTAGAAAGTCAAGAACTTAAGACACATTCAAATTTAATGACATATCTTGAGAGAGGAAAGAACGGGGATGCAATATGCCTTGCTCATGAAGATGTTGCTAACTTCCCAACTTAAGTAACTTCCTTTCAATAGCATTTCAGTAGCAAAGATTGTTTTCCAGATAAACACATACCTGGAGGAGCAGATCAGAAGTGGGTCTGACTCGCTGGTGGAATAGGATGCTTAGTGTTCGATTCTGCTGTTCCAAATCAAACACTCTTGTTTTCAACTTCACACATTCCTCTCTTAGATCCTACAACAAACACATCGAAGGAGAAAAAGTCCATAACTGAAAGATGTCTTTGCATATTATAACCATGTTTTATATATCTCAGATCATTAGTAAAAAACAGTATTTTCATTCTTCAAAGCCCCCAGAAGTAAATCACATACAACGTTTTCTTCCACAGACCATTGGTCTGATAGAATTATTATGTGCAAAGACCAGTTTTCTTTAAAACAAAGCACCTTGAAATCAGAAATGCATTAATCTAGCATGCTATTTTTGAAGACAGTAAATCTTAGCGATATAAAGTCAATTTAAGTTTCCACCTATATATTTTGCCTTTTCATTGTCTTTACAAAAGCAATCATAGATCACAAGCCACAAGGACAACGACGTTTCTGCAGTGAATAGAGATTTGATGAGCTAAAGAAACTATCATTTCTGATGGAGTTTTTTGTTGTCATTTGTGAAAACAAGTTGAAATTCTCGGCACTGGGGCTAATAGAGTCAGTGATGCATTTAGCGGAAGAGAAATAACACGGAAGAGAAGGCTTTTAAAAGGCCACTTGCAACTTGCCCATCCTCTGAACTCGTGGATTTCCATATCTTCTGGGGCTTTCTGGTCTCAGTGCTGGGGGAGACGCACACTACTTAGCCCATTCTGGCATGTGTTTGGAGCAGCTCTTTTGAATAGTTCAAAGACCACAGAGACCTTTTCCCCAGCTCATGGAGGAAGGTGATGTACAAGAAGTGCCTTCCAAACTGACTGCAATAAAGGAACTTGTGGTACTTAAATATCTATGCCCTTTTTGATGGAATTCAAGGCAGACCCAGTAGAATAAAACCCAAATTCAATGCTCTTCAAAAGCTGACCCTTTTCTGCATTTCAAGCTATCTTTCACTACTTCCTGATGTTAAAAAAAAAAAAAAAAAGTCTTCTGTTCTCACCAAGCAGAGAACAAAGGTCTGGCATGTGGTTCTCTAAAGCTCTACGCATTCCTTCTACCTTCTTCTCTTTTCCTTCCACTACCACTTTTCCTTCTTATCCACCTTCTTCTTTCGGTTCACATTTGGCTCTTTGACTGAAGTCCAGTTCAAACTTTGTCACCTTTCTGACCTTTTACCTGGCATCCCTCAATACCTGCTCCATTTTCTGAACTCCCATCAGACCTCAATGCCTCCTTTGTGACGGTTATCATATATTACTCAGTATTCATTTTATCGTTTGTGCTCTAGACTTGTCAATTACACGACGCGTTTTTCACCAGGCGAGCACAAGAAGATACTGAAATAACCACACCAGCATATTGCTCTTACATTGTTTTCATTCCATCACCTAGCACGATGCCACATATAGTAGGAGCTTAATAAGTGCTCGCAATTATCTTGCCAAACGGGATGATGATTGCAAATTCTATTCTCTAGTGATCGGTGTGATACAGAGCATTTCTCAACACTTCTATTTCAAAGACTTATGTATTCTGATGTGGGCAGGTAGCTATTGGACTTAAGGCTCTGTAAGCAAGGGAGAGCCCAGGTCACAGTTCTGATGTCTAGGGCCTAAATAGGAGTCACAGAGGTACCTGGGCCTGCCATAAGCTTATATTAATCTAATGGTGAAGTTAGAGCTCGCTAGTAAAGCCGCCTCTGAGGCTTCATGAGCATGCATCATCTTATACAGTAGTATTTATCCTATTTAAAGGTGTCAAAGAAACAGGCCAAGGTATAGCCCACTGCAGTTTCAACTCTCCTGGCCTTTTTTAGTTAAATGGGTAAAGCTTATGTATAGGGTGTTTTCAACTGATCAGTGCCCACAAATGGAGAGCAGAGAAAAGAAATGACATGTTCAGAATGACATGCAAGAGTGCAAGATCCAGCAGGGCAGGATCAAGAGTGCACATTTCATACTCCCGAGCACACACGCCATTTGGCAGAGGCCATTGTGGGGACCCACTCACTAATCAAATTAAAAGGTGAAACTTTAGCCTGGCCAGCATGGCAAAACTCCATCTTCACTAAAAATATAAAAATTAGCCAAGTGTGCACGCCTGTAGTCCCAGCTACTCGGGAGGCTGATGCACAAGAATCACTTGAACCCGGGAGGGAAAGATTGCAGTGAGCCGAGATCGCCCAGCTGAATGCTTGGGCAACAAAGTCTCAAAAAAACCCAGTCTCAAAAAAAAAAAAAAAAAAAGATGAAACTTACTTTATTTTTATTTATTTTATTTTGAGACAGAGTTTCACTCTTGTTGTACAGGCTGGAGGGCAGTGCCGCAATCTTAGCCCACTGCAACCCCTGCTTCCCTGGTTTGGGCGATTCTTCTGCCTCAGCCTCCTGAGTAGGAGGGACTACAGGCATGTGCTACTACACCCAGCTAATTTTTGTATTTTTAGTAGAGACAGGGTTTCACCACATTGGCCAGGCTGGTCTTGAACTCCTGACCTCGTGATCTGCCCACCTTGGCCTCCCAAAGTGCTGGGATTATAGGCATGAGCCACTACGACTGGTGAAACTTGCTTTCTTTATTTAGAATTCAACCTCTGTGTCTCACAATTTTTGTTCTTAACATGTATGTAACACTCTCTGCTCCCAAACACTAATTGTTTTTAGTACCACTAATTAAGTAATTAATAAAACTTGACTTTGAGGCAGATAAATAGTAATAGTACCTATTGGATGGGAAAACACAATCACCCTCATTTGCAATGTAGAGATATGGAAACGGAAGCGTACAGTGTGGATATGCAAGTAAAAGGGGACCTGAAGAAAACAGTAACCACGATTTTTAGCAGCAAAACTGAGAAGACCTTGAAAGAGTTCTTCAGATGGGTAAAAATGAAATAAAAAGAAAGAATGAAAGAAAAAAAATCAATGTACTTTATAGAGAGTCATTATACAACTGCCCAAATTTCAAAGGCCATTACTATCACTTAAGGTATAGCAAAGTTCATTAGTGGGAACACAATTTATCGACCCTGGGAACTCTCTGTTCATCACTGTTGGCACATCCAGCTCAGCACACAGCAGCGGGGAAGACAGAGGCTTTAGGGATGTGACACTGACCTGATGGCCATCGACAAACAGAAATGAGCTGGTCTGAAAATCTGGAGATAGAAAAGAATCGCTTGCATTGTTTTTAATACTCTTATTTTCTTCAGACAAGCTGTGGATCACCAGTAACTGATGCCAGACAGTTGCCTTCCCAATAAACTGTAAACAAATACACTCGTGTGCCCATGTACACACGCATAAACACAACCAGAATGGTTATACATAGAGAAACAACTGTTTCGCTGACCACTATTATAGTACCTGGGTGGAGGGGGCAGCTGGCTGTCTTAGCTTCCTCTGTGCTCCCAGCAGGAACACCGTGACAGAAAGGAATGCATGACTGCATGATACATTTAGGCTGGATGCAAGAGCCGCGACTCTGACCCTGTCAGTTCAGAGGCAAGACCTAGAACAGCCTCCCCAAGGAAGGCTTTAGAAACGAAAGAACTCTCCTCTGGGTAAGTGCCAGGGTCTGGGATCGCGGCTCAAGGGAGAGGCTGTACCATGTACCCTCTCTCACAACCCTTCTTTTTTTTCTATGACTTCCTGGCAGGTATCAGGTCTCAAGAAAAGAAAGAACCTCACTGAAAATATAAGGTTGTATCTTCAGATAAGAAAATGGGGACACAACATAAATATTTATCATGGAGGAATAATGCCAAAGATTTGACTATATTTCACATCACGAAAAAAAAAAAAGTACAGTGGTGTTTGGGTTCAAGAAAATACTCAGACCCATTTTCCTTGCACTATTCATGTCACTATCAATTGGAAATAGAGACTTAAAAGGTTACAGCTGAGCAATGTGATACACTGGTCTAACGGGCATCTCTGCATCTTAATGATCCCAAACCATAATTTCCCTGGAGGATCCACACCCTGTAATCCTGATAAATTCCCCCTGTGCTTGGGCTAAAGATGATTCTGGACTCACTGCTATACAGTACCTATAGGAGTACAGTTACTTCACGTACTGAAAAGTAAAATCCTGACCAGCTCTAGGCCAAAGTACATTTTTAAAAATGCTGATTGCTTAGAAGCAGGACATATACTAACATGATCACTGGAGTGTCATTGAAAATGATTTAAATCTGATTTTATCATGTAAAAATGACATGACAGTGGTATACCTATTTCAGAGGCAGTGTCTATCTTGGGAATACACGGAATTGGGGCTTAGTGGACCTGGGCTCTAGTCCTCATTGTCCACAGGACCTTGAAGAAGTGATTGCTTCTGAGCAGGTCTCAGTTTCCTCATCTGTAATCCAAGGCACTGCACAAAACTGGGCTTTTGTTCAAAAGACTGTATCTCTCATTAGCTTCATGGGATGGCTTTTCGAGTGCCACTTTGTTCCCTCCCTGAAGCCTAATGGCTACTAAAACCACCAGCCTCTTTTGTCACACCCCTTCTTGGTGGCTTTCAATGATATATCCCTCTCTGCCCCAAATGCTAAGGCTTTTGTAAAATGAAAACCCACTTCTGGAAAAGGCTGGTCACATCTCAGACAGACTCAGGGCTTCAACATCGAATGCCTAAAAGGCAAGACAGGTGACATAAAAGTCTGACTGAACTGGGATACAGCACAGGAAGTAGTGAGTCCTGTGACAAAATACATACTGCAAATCTCTACCCTAAAAGCCTTCAGATTAAAGCACTTTTAATAAGGGCAATGGCTAAACAGTTCATATAACAATAGCCAGTAGAGCCCATTACCAAAGCTCATTGACGATCTCAGGATTAAATACTCACCAAGGCTCCTAGAAATTGGGGAATTGGGGAGTTAAAAATAAGATTGATTTTGAGAAAGCCTGACCCCAAATATACAGAGTCGGTTTCACTCCACAGATACCAAACTCTAAATGCTCTTCCTGCTACAGAAGATCAGCAATACTTCCAGAAGTTTTAAAAAGTCCTGCGGCTACCCTGCCTTTTATTTTATTCCCTGTGATCATAACTGACGGTTGGATTTCAACCCATCTGTTGATTTTCATGGCATCTCTCTCTGTCCTACTGAACTACGGTGGAGAAAAACAAGTGACTGAATGGGATTGTGGAGGAAGAATGAAGGAGTGGGTCAGAGCGTGGGGTTTACAGTGCAACAGCCATAATTAAAGCAGGGGCTTTGCCACTGCCCAGCAGTTGAAACTATGAGCAAACTATTTTTTTTAGTCCTACCTCACTGGGCTGCCTTGAGATCAAAATGACTTGGTGCATTTAAAGTGCTACACGTTTTTGGTTTTCTGTCCTTGTGATAGTTTGCTGAGAATGATGGTTTCCAGCTGCATCCATGTCCCTACAAAGGACACGAAGTCATCCTTTTTCATGGCTGCATAGTATTCCATGGTGTGTATGTGCCACATTTTCTTAATCCAGTCTGTCACTGATGGACATTTGGGTTGGTTCCAAGTCTTTGCTATTGTGAATAGTGCCGCAATAAATATATGTGTGCATGTGTCTTTATAGCAGCATGACTTATAATCCTTTGGGTATATCCCCAGTAGTGGGATTGCTGGGTCAAATGGTATTTCTAGTTCTAGATCCTTGAGGAATCGCTACACTGTTTTCCACAATGGTTGAACTAGGGGGAGGGATAGCATTAGGAGATATACCTAATGTAAATGACGAGTTAATAGGAGCAGCACACCATCATGGCACATGTATACATACGTAACAAACATGCACGTTGTGCACATGTACCCTAGAACTTAAAGTATATATAAAAAAAAGTGCTGCACGTGGAGTCTGAAGGCTTGTAAATGCCTGCTAAATATCAGCAGCCGCCTGATACCACACAGACCACTGCTGGAGAAGTGGACACAGATGGTTCAATTGCACCTTTACAAGGGAAATAGGCAGGAATTTGGAGTTTTCTCAGCTACAAGCTATAAAATTGTTTTCTGGGTCTGCCTGAATGGCTGGATTCTACCATACCCAGCTTTATTCCATGTCAGTGAAGAAAACACACCATCGAAATATGTGGTTCCTCCAAAGAACATGCAGATAAGCCTGAGACTGTTGATATGAATGGAAATAATTGCAGAGAAAATGCCTTTCTTCTGTGTTTTGCTTAGTGGCAAAAACAAAAACAAACAAACAAAAAACAAACTCCAAACACTGAAGAACCTAGGCGAGTTACATTTTCTCCAAGTGTAATTGACTTAATGAAGATAAAAAACATTTCAGATAACAATATGAGTTTAACCTGAAGTATTAATTTCACTCACACTTCTGGACTTGGACCCATGATTTGGACGCATCAAAGGAAGAAAGTTCGGTTTAATATGATCACTTTTGCATTATTGTTCTAAAGGGATACAGTCCATTCGCTTAAGGGAATCTACAGGTTTTTGAGATAAACTGAATTACTTGACTAGGTACACTGAACAGAAACTGATAAGTTAATGGAAATAATTTTTTTTTCTATCAGTATCAATAGACTCTGTTACTTCAGGATGCTTGTCTGGGCCAATTCATGATATGCCATGAAAAATGTATTTCTGGCTGCCCAGTGAAGAGCTGAAGCCACAGCAGATTTGCCTTTGTGTCATAACTAATAACATATTCTAAAACTGCACAGTAATGCCTATTATTTCACCTCAAGGATCTTCTGGTGACTTGGATAAATCACTCAAGATTTTTTTCTGTTTCATCTTTGCGACCTACATTCCTTTTTGGAATTAGTTTTCTCATCTGCATTTGGAGTGCATTGTATATTTTATATTGCGCTCTTAATTAAAAAGAAATTTTAGTCTTTTTGCAGCAATTTTACAGTTCCCATAAAATCTGGAGGCACACATTTCTGCAGAACATGATTCTTTTGGAATCTCCAAAGCCCCCAGCATCTCTTTCTGCCTCATAGTGTCCCTGAGGTATGCTACCTCACAGTAGCACGTCTTTCTGTGTCACACTGCTTAACTGCAGCAAGGTAGATTTATCTGTTTACTAGTTATTACTTGGATTTGTGTAGGTATTTTTTTTTTTTTTTGTAGCTGACCTGAAGGGCCCCTTTTTCTTTTTATCGTACCAGACGGCTTCCTTGTCTCTTTCCTGAGGCGCCATTAACGAAAGCAGGCATGAGAAGTCTTTCAACAGTTGTACACAGGGCTGCAATAGTACTCCCCCATTCCTTAGGTTTGTAACTAAGTCATCATAGAGTTTCAAGCAGGAGACAAACAATGGAGAAATTAAAGCCTTAGAAAAAGAAAAAGCATTCGAAAATGTTGCGGCAGCAATTACAATTTGTCCTCCAATATCTATTTCTCACCTTCTTCCAAAGTAATTTCAGCCGGGCACACACCCAGAACAAAGAGTTCTTTGCCGGGTTTGTTAGGTGTGGCTGTGTGAGTAAGGTCTGTTCAAGGAGATGTATGTAAGTAACGTATGAAAGCTTTTGGAAGTGTCCTTTAAAAGACAGCTGCTGTATGCCCTTTATCTTCTTCATATTCCTCAGCTTTTTTTTTCCCTTCCTGATGGCTAGAATGTGTGGATGTGATGACCGGAGCTAGCATAGTCCTTTTGGACCATGAAGTGACCTTGAAAATGGGGCCACATTCCATGAAATACAGAGATGGAAGCTAGGGACCCCGTGGACTTTATGGAGCAGAGCTACCATCCCAGTTCTGTCTACCTGTCGGTTTGTACGTGAGAAAGAACTAACATTTTAGCTTAGTTAAGCCACCTCATTATGGATCTCTGTTGCTCACAATGGAGCCTAATTTTAACTCTACGTAAGTGGTACTCAAATCTCTTTATTTAGGCATGTTAGTGTAAAACTGGAAGCAGTTAAAATTATTTTTAGAAGGAACCATGACATTTTGACAGAAATAGTAGGCAAGAAAGTCTAGCAAAAGTTTCACAATGCCTGTTTCATATAAATTTTAAAGAATACTTAAATATCTCCATGAGAAGCAGTCAACCCCTAATACAATTATTTTCAATTAAAAAAACAAAATGGCATAAATTATTTTGCTGCCATTTGTCACATCATCCTGAATATACGCTGTAGGATCTAAAAGTTTCTTTGGGAGAAGTCTCTATTTCACAGACAGAAATCAAAGTAAACAAAATCTGAGGGAACTAAAATTTAGCTTCTCAGAAGCATCATGGCCAGAGATGGAAAACATTCTATAAAATTCACTGAAACAGCCAAATTTGGGCAAAATTGACCTGCATTTACTGTCTGTGCCTAGATAATGTGATCTGATATTGTCTGAAGGAAGAATGGCAAGGCAGCAAACACATAGGTATGGAAATTTCAGGTACAGTGGTTACCATTATTTTATATGTACCACAAACTACTGCAGTAACTGTTCCACCTGCTTCTTTTGGTAGGGTCGCCACAGCAGTCCCAGGAGGTGGGAACTGTTATTCCCACATTATAGAAGAGGAACTAGGGCTCAGGGAAATTAAATGACTTCCCTAACTTCAAAGATCTCTTGCTGAATTTTAGACTTGCGTTAATGCTGTCCAAAAGAAGATACTCATTTTATAGGAATTGGGAGAATACACCAACTTACTGAAAGTTTGTATTTACTAAATAAAAATGATGGGTTTGCTACTCATCTGGGTACATGAAAATCATCTTCAAAAGGCTTTCTATTATTTTACCGAGAGTTTGGATTTTTTATACAAATTCTACTGGTCACTGATGATACTTCGTAAGCTATCTAAAACACACAAGATTTTCACTAAGCGAATAAATACACAAGTATTGCATCTATCAATCACAATTTCCTAGCTTAACAACATGAGTTCCAATATAGTCACATAAGTGCCTTGAAAAGAACAAAGCCAGAAAGTGACCTACCTTTTGAGTAAGCAGAGCTTGAACAACTTGGTTGGCTACCTTTAAAAAATAAAGAAAAAGTTGTCATTTATAATAATGAGACTTTATAGGTACTGACTCTAATTTACCATTACGTTTCTCGCAGCTTATTGGAGCTAATTAGCTCCTTATTTGCCTCTTTCCTCTACATCCAGAGATCTGATTCTTTTCATAATAAGCCTATCCTTCTAGGTAATATTTTGCTTTCTCCAAAGATGACCTTGTTGCTAATTAAGATGGTTACACTTAAAAGATCATTCATACCTTGACTTTCACATTTCCATATCTGGAAAAATGATATCCTTTCATATACTCCAAGAAGGCTAAAAAATGATATAGTGCCAAACACAGTCCTAATTATCTGCACACAGTTTCTACACTTCACTGATTTACAATGTCCCTTGCCTCTCCTTCCTAATCCTTTGCTGTCTATTTCACTGCTTCATATTACTTGCAATAGAGATAGGTTGAATGGTCAACAATAGGGACAACTCGTTGTTTCCTCTATGTCCTGCTTTCATCTTCAATGTTTTCGCTTATGTCACCCTCTTCTTGTTGCTACCTGTAATAAAATCTAGTAGTTGTTTACTGCAACATCCATTTTTTTCCTTTTTCCTGAGTAACAAACCCAATCCTCTGGGGCTGGGCACATTCAACTGCATTTCCCAGCTACTCCTGTAGTGAAATGTTACCATGTGACAAAATTCTGGCCAATAAGACGTAAGCAGACTATTTTCTTGGGCTTACAGGAAGTCTCAAAGAAGAAGGGGGCTCACCCTTCATCATCTTCCTGACTAGGAATGGAAGTACAGCAATGGCTGGAACTTCAGCAGTTACCCTGACAAAAACAGTCACATATTAAGGATATTTGGACAGAGAAAAGGACAAGCTTGGTCCTGAGGATGCTATGGAGCTGTACTGTCTATTGAACATTGATGTGAGGGAAATAAGGTAGTCACTGTTATTTTGAGTTTCTTCCAGTAAACAACCAAACATAATTCTTAGTAATATTTTCGGGGACCTCATTTTCTTCAAGTATCAGGCAGCTTTGGACAGCAGAAGAACCTAAATCCCTCCTCAGCCCAAGGCAGTGAATCTTGATTAATCGAAGCCAATATTAGCAATTCCAGTGACTGGTTTAGGAGCGGGCATATAACACAATTCCAGCTAAGGACCACAGGTAAAACCAGTAACATGTTCCTGGTGTTTCAAGTATCTGGCATTTTCTCCAGGTAACCATTCATTATTACTGTATGTATTTGTGCTAAGATTTCTTTTTCATCTGCATATTTCAAAATACTTTGCATAGAATCACCTACTAAACTTCGCTATTACCTTGAAGCTATGTAGCTACATGGTTACCGTTGATAAAATTAAGGTGGACAGGTGAAGTGGGTGGTACGTTTCAGCTAATACATAAACTGTAAACATTTGATGTGATAACTGAAATTGACAGCATGAAAGACTAAATCCAAATACTTAAATATCCTAGATATAAGGCACTCTGTTTCATTCGTTTCTTCCTTCACTTATCCAATATAAATTTTCTGAGTATCTACTTGCAAAGCTAGCTGATTGGGCCATGATCCTTGACTTCAAAGACTCACACCTGGCAGCAAGTTGGCAAAAATACAATTATAACACAGTGTGACAAACATCTAATCATCATGGTAATTCTTACATTCAACTGGAGACTGAGGGACACTTTCGTGTTATTTCTCTCTTGGTAACACATTTATTTTTGGTGATGCTCAACTATTTGTGCTTCTTTCTCTATCTAGTGTAGGGGAACAGATTATGGTAAGAATGTTTTCATGGAGCTTAATTGTTTTTTGGCTCAATATTGACAAATAGTACATCCTTCATGACAGCTGGCTACCAGTAAGTCTCATCGAAAATTAAAACACAGGCTGTCGTCAACTTTTGGTTAGAAAGCAATCACACCACTAGCAGGAAATGACTAAAATCAGATTATCTGTAATTGATTCGTTAAATTATATGCACAAGAAGGATTTTTTTTCCCATCAGAAAAAGTCTTTTCAAAGTTACATTGCAGACATTAAGTAAAAAGAAAGGCTGTTCATTGAAACGATGATTTTAAAGAAAACGTATTCTTAGGTATTTTTGATTTTTTTTCAGTGAAGCACAACTTACGGAACTACCATAGACCAAAGTAAACTATACTTTCATTAACTGAGATCCCATGTTCCTTTATCACTTTATTTGTTTGTGACCACAACAGTGATAAATGTTATCCAACCCAAGCAAATTGACCAATAGCATAATAGTGAACGTCAGTTTTCCAGCATTCATTCCAATTCATAAGTAACTAAGAATTCAAAGTCAAACTACATATCATCTATTTTATTGCTGGCAAATAAAACAAAGCAAAACAAAACAAAACAGAAGAATTGAACTATTCATGCAAGTTGAATCAGGAACAAGGTACCAAAGTTAAATCATGCCATAAATAATTTACTTCTTTTGGATCTCAAACTTTGGATTTGATTTACATTCTCATAAAACTGCCCAATATCAATATTTTCTTTTCTTTCTCCCAACCGGTCTCTCGCTGAAACCATTCTGGTAACAGTGGTCACATAAAATAGCTCTATCCAGGATTTATCAGGAGACACAGACTAATATCCTAACTCTAACAGCCCACAGGAGGAAATACGTTATATCTCGCAATCCAAGCAGTTGCCCTATAGGCTTAGAGACTCTATATCTAACACAGTTCCTTCTGGCATGTACTTGGGAAAATTGTTTGCTCCACTTGAAAACTGAACAAAGATACATGAATGCCTTATTTCTTTACCTACTGACACGAGGTTATGTTACCCAGAAGGACTCGCCGGTTCTTCGAAAAAGAGCAGGCAGATGATACAGATGCTTTCCTCCATACTGTCTATAATGACAGTGTCCGAGGTTTTGTTATCGCTTTTAACAGCTAACTTCCCCGATGCATCAATAGGACAGTTGCTTGGAGCTTGTGCCTGCAACCTCTACTAGGTTGAAAAGATAATGCCTGGAATGCGCCCCTGCTCTCAACCTAGCATTATGCCCTAAGCATTTGGGTTGCAAATAATCACACACCTATAGGCCCAGCTAGTGAGAACAAATCACTTCCAATGTCATCTGCCAGCTTTCCTCTCCAGAGAAAGGGCAGCAGCTGGGCTAGGCTGCAAGGGACTTGAAGCACACTGGAAAAGCAAAGCTGGCAGTCCTTAAGCCACTAGCTTGTGAAAAGCAAAGCTGGCAGTCCTTAAGCCACTAGCTTGTAGTACAGCCTCCCTTAGGCTGTCCGTGGAGGCCGCTCCCCTTTGCTCCTAGGAGATGGAGCAGGGCTGCAGGTGAGACAGGAATGACAAGGAGAGCGCCTGAGTACATCTCGTATTTCCTTCTCAGTAAGAATTCTCTCAGACAATCTGGCTCCTCTAACACATGGCTGATCTTCTACTCACACAAAACTTTGCTCTTCTTCCCTGAAAAACTTCCAGGGCTCGTGATTCCTCCATGCACTCTCCTGGAAGTGGGCGCGCAGAGGGAGGAAAAGCTGGGGCTGTGAAGTTGTCTATTATTTTATTGCAAAACAGTCCTTGAAGCTGAATAAGAAGCCACACCAAGAAGTTTATTCACAGAGAGAATTCTCAGCCAAGGGCTGGGGTGGAGGGTGGAGAAGCTACGGGTTTGTGGGTGTGGGGAGTGAGGATCTCCAATGGCTCTATGCTTTGACAGTCCTCTCCTGGCTAGTGGGCTTGCTTTCATACTTTCATGAGCTATTTCACCATGCAAAGCCACTGTCGTGTCAACAAAGTAACTGAAAAATCTAATCAGGAAAAGCATGTGTTTTTGAAAATGTGCTTTGGAGAGGTGTTCTATGCTTCTGAGCTTGGTTGATTGTACTGAGGCAGCTAGGAGAAAGCATGGAGAACATGGACTTGGGTTAAAACAGTGCCTATGTTAACTTCACACACTGACATGCACAGGGGATGGGAGAGAAACCTGACTTTTCTCATCCATAAAATAGGGGAGCTGCCTACCTCTAAAGTTGTGAAAAAGGCATGAGATGATAGACATAATCAGTGAAACCATCTAGGGCAGGACTTGATATAAAGCAGTCACCCCTAAATGTGAATCAGGCCAGTCGAACTTTGGAAAATATAATCCATGTTCAGGTAAGCAGTTAAGAAAAAATGCTTTAAGAATAAGGGATTTTATTTGTAAGGGCATGAGGGGTATGTATATGTGTGTGTGTTTGTGTGTGTGTCCACATAATATACATGTATAAATGTAAGTCAATAAGCATCTGTATTATTCATTTACTTTGTAAAACAATCCTGTAAGATACAAACAAGAAAGAAGCTCGAAGAGGTAAATACACAGCCCCGTACAACATTGGAAAAGGGGGAACAGTGAACCCTAGTCTTCCTAATCCAAAGCCCATGAAGTTCTCTTCTTCTAATTCAAATCAGAGTATTTGAAGTGGGTCTACTATTTTTTTCAGCTGATTAATCCTTGGATTATCATTTGGGTTAGTGCATAATAAATGAGTGCTCATCTCTGAAGAGATAACTGAAGAAATTAGTCTACATATGTATGTGAGATTTAGGGAAACACTAATTTGGAAATTAATTTCCTGCTGATACTCTCCATTCATTCATTTAGTCATTCAACAAATATGCATTAGGCACCTAGTGTGGGGCAGGAATCTGCTGGGTCCTGCAGAAATAATGTGAGAAGAAATGCAGGGACTGCCTCCAAGGTGATAGAATCTGGGGCAAACAAGGAGTAGATCATCTGTAATTTCCAAGAAATGAGTATTTTGAACATATGAAGGTGACAAGTAGGATCGTCTTCCATTTCTGTCTATCAAGACCTTGCTTTTTTTTTTTTTTTTTTTTTGAGACAGAGTCTTGCTCTGTCACCCAGGCTGGAGGGCAGTGGCACAATCTCAGCTTATTGCAACCTTTACCTCCTGAGTTCAAGCGATTCTCCTGCTTCAGTCTCCTAAGTAGCTGGGTCTACAGGCTCCTGCCACCATGCCTAGCTAATGTTTTGTGTTTTCAGGGACACAAGGTTTCACTATGCTGGCTAGGCTAGTCTTGCACTCCTGACCTTGCGATCCACCCGCCTTGGCCTCCCAAAGTGCTGGGATTACAAGCGTGAGCCACCATGCCCAGCCAAAACCTTGATTTTAAAGATGACGTAGGGCCCAGCAGTGGGATATGCCTGAGAATGTCCTGGGAATGATTCTAAAATCCAGGCTAGGAATGTAGCATGTAGTTCAGGGAGACAGGTGAGAAATAGTCTCAGCAACCTACTTCTACCCTTACTTAAAATTCTTTTTTTGGTCTATTTCTGAACTACATCCAAAGGTCTAGTTTTCAACGTCCTTGCGCTCTGAAGTGTAGAGGTTGGAAAATAACTCAACTCTACCATCGTCACTGACTGTAAGGGGCCAGTTCTGATTGGAGAGGAAATAGCAGTTTCTCCAACTTTTCCTGCAGAAGCCTCCTGGAATGTTTGTGAAAATTGCCAATTTCCTGTCCCTGCATACCGACTGGGAAGGTCTGAATGAGGTCTAAGGATATGCAATTTTAGCAACCACCACACATCTTTCTGATGCAAAGGGCTCCCAGGAACACACCTTGAGAAACACTGGGATATGGTTTATTTTATTTTATTTTATTGCTTGTAGCTTTATATTATCTCAGACTTTGTTGTGGAATCAGAAGTAATTTAAAACTTCCACATAGGTCTGTGCTCTTCTATTACTGTATCTAAACTTGGCGGCGGGAGCTTTCATCCTTCTACTGCAAATTTCTGAAAATGCTCTCTAAAGCACAGCATTCAGATAATCTAATTGTAGTGGTTCTCAACCCCGGATGAACGTTATAATCTCCTGTGGTGCTTTAAAAAACCAGAAAGCCCAGGCTCCGCCCAAAAGCAGAGTCAGATGGGAATCTCTGAGGTGTGACACAGCCAGCAGTATTTTTAAAGGTCCTCAGGTAAGTCCACCAAGCAGCTACGGAGGAGAAGCACTTGCTGTTCTGGATCTGAGACCTCACCTGCTGCAGCTCCTTCTGCTGAAAGACACCCTTTCCAATTCTGCCCTCTCCTCTGCTCACCTACCTGCTGCTCCTCCTGCCCTCTGGTGACTGCATTCTGTGTTTCCAAAGTCCACAGTGCAGCTCATTTGCTCTGTGACTTTCTCGTACCTCCCTACTCTGCGACTGTCCATCCCTTGCACTTCTCCTTCCAGCCTGCGAGTGCCGTGAGCTCTCAGGACCTGGGTGAGGCTGACAGCCAGTAAAGGTTTTCAGGATACAACCGAATCCATCGAAGTGCAACGCAGTGGTTTTAGATGTTATTTTACTTCTTTGCAAGGGAATAGTAGGTATGAAAGAAACTGTGGCCAAGGCAATACTGTGAATAAATAGCAAGTCATTGCCTGCCAGTAAGTGTCTGTCAAACAGCTAGACTAAGAAGCTTGATTGTAACATGCAAACCTCCGAACTCTAAGATTAATCCCTTGGTTTTCGTTTGTACTGCAAGGCAGGGAGATGAGATAGGGAGCAGTAGCGGTGATGATGAAGTGTATGCATGCACACCTGTTTGTATACAGGTGTGTGCACATGCATTTGTGGGTGTGTGCACTTGTGAATGTGCATGCCTAGCAAGCCAGGGTCTATGTGTGTGTATCTAGGAATGTGAGTCTGTTACCTTCTGAATAAATGTGCTCTTTTATTGGAACACAGATTCTCAAGTGTCTTCCCCAAATCCTCAATATGTTCCTCATTTCCCAGAAAATAACAATCAGTGCAAAAAGGATTGAAGAACATTTTATTTATTTATTTGAGATGGGGTTTTACTCTGTCACCCAGGCTGGAATGCAGTGGCAGAATTATGGCTCACTGCAGCCTGGACCTCCTGGGCCCAGGCGATCCTACTACCTCAGCCTCCCAAGTAGCTGTGTCTACAGGCACATGCCACTACACTCGCCTAGGTTTTATGATTTTATTTTTTTTTATTTTGTAGAAACAGAGTCTCCCTGTGTTGCCCAGACTGGTCTTAAACTTCTGGGCTCAAGTAATCCTCCTGCCTCAGCCTCCCAAAGTCGTAGAATTATAGGTATAAGCCACTGTGCCTGTCTGAAAAACATCTTAAGTTTACATTTTATCCACCTGTGTATGTCTGATGACACCCACTAGCAAGGAAAACACTTACATGAGGCCTTACCTTGTTAGTTTGTTTAATTAGTATAAAAAGCCTTGAAAAGAATTTCCAGTTGGCATTATTACTACATTCAACTACCCCGTTGAGAGTGTTCTCTTACAATGTGTGGAAATGAATTATCTACCCTCATGCAATTAGTCATAAAACAACCTGCACGTATAATCAGGGGTCAGTATTCATGAATACAAAACATGTGTATTGCTTAGAGGCAGTTCTTTGCTGCAAATCACCTCTTTGGCAACAGTTAATTTTTGCAACTAAGAACAGAGCAACACTCCCTCTAAAAAGTCTGTCTTCAGTGGAAACTTTATATGAAATGATTTTGTGGATAACTTATATTTTTGTCCCACACATTCTGATGAAACCTACAGAATGCAGGCTTGGGAAACACACAGAAAATAGAGCATGAGTTTCCATAAAGAAATGTGAGTGCTTTGATTGAGGGGGAGGGTTGACCTGTGGGAGAACTGGGACAAAGTTTCCGTGGTGTGAGTCACATAAATCTGACTTCTAAATGCAGATAAAATCTCGGCAGAAATTTCTGTGCAGGAGGTTAAAGTGAAACTTTGCTAATCAATATATATGACCCAAAGGTACTGTATGTTCCTTTTAATATCCTTGGATCTCTTTGGTCTTTCTTGCCCTAAACTTTGACTGGACCACGAGCCTGGGGAGCAGTGAGGGCTGCTGAACTGGCCTCACTAGACTCTGAGCCATGTCAGAGTCAACTAACTTTAGTGTTTCTTTTAACTTTGGACATTGTCAAGATTATTCTGGTCTTTTAAGGTCCTGACAGGACAGAGACTTGCAAATACCATTTTGCTTGAGTAACTTAACGTATGTGGTTGGGAATATTAAACAATATATCTAATATTAAACAGTTTTCTGGGAACATTTTGAGAGTTCTTCAACTACGTGTAAGTAACTGATACAAAGTGATACGATGATGACAGTGTCTCAAGCTGTCAAGTGCGTCAGCATCATGGGGAGAGCTTGTTGACACATAGATCGCTGAGCCCCGCCCCAGAGTCTCTGATTCTGTAGGTGTGTCGTGGGTCCTGAGAATCTGCATTCCTAACGAGGCCCCAGGGGAGGCTGATGCTGCTGGTCCAGGGATCACATTTTAAAAACCACTGGTGCAGGGAGACGCCAAGGACTACTGGACCTCAAGAGGAGACAGACTGCTTCCAGTTTGAAGGGAACAAGAGTTATATATGGCGTCACTACTGGGAATTGAGCATGTGTTCCTTACAGATCCCCCCATTGACTTATGGGACAGTACATGGGAGGAGAGGGGGATGGAGAGGGTAAGAAATATCAAGAGGAGTTAGAAGAGATTTCCCTCATGGATAGTAGGGAGAAAAAGACTGATGAGAGACTGGCAGTTCCCACTGGAAAGGTACTGGAACCAGACGGAATGCAGTTTTTCTTTTCTTTCTAAAATCTGCATCAGGTACATTGTCACAAATCTCAAACTGAATCACCCAGAACACAATAAAGTTCTAAGGTGCTGGACAGATGACTAATGAAGTGATCTCATTTAAATAACAACTCCAATCACTGACAGGTCCTAGCTGAGAACTTGTCAGGGCGCGAATGGCCAATCATGGCAGGGAGAGACATGATGCATCGGTGATGGGTGTGGGCCCTGATGGTGTGAGGCGACAGCGGGGGAGGACGTGGGCTCTGAGCACCTGCCCATTTTCCCCTCGCCTCCCAGAAACTCTCAAATGCCCACCATCTTTGCCATCATCTCTTCATTATCATCACATAATATTTATCCAGTTTACTCATGCGTATAGCCCCGTCTTCTTCCATTCTGCTCCAATTTTCTTCCTCACTTCTCTTTCTCTTCTTGGCTTGTTCTGAATCTACTGATTTTTTTCCCTCTGGCTGCCAACTGTGAACATCATCCCCACCCACTCTATCAAGGATTTGCTTTTTCAGAAATGGTGGTATCCAACTGGAGATGCAGCATGCCCCGACGTGGTTTTTCTCATTCATTGGAAGGGATCACACTTACTGGACAGAAAGAATTTATCATACAGTGAACTGTGGCCCAAGAATACGAAACAATAACCAAAAGGAATATACAGATGCCTGTATAAGGAATTAGGGAGGGAGGGAGGCAGACACACACAGACACACACACACACACACCCCCCCTCATACACACACCCTTCCTTTTCAAAGGCTACATGTTTACTACATTTCTTTGGAGGAGAAAATGGTGATGTTTTGTGGAGACTGGTAGCACACACATGTATTGAGATCAGATTAAGGGAACCCTAACTAGTCCAGCCTTGGATCAGGAGTCTCTCCATCCCCCTTACCTCATCAAGACATCGCTCATATTGTTCCCTTTGATTTTCATTCTCCAAAGCCAATGCTGAATTCTCTGCCTGTAGTAAGATACAAAAATAACACAAATAAATCAATGCAGTGTTGTATTATGTGACAACTTATTCCATACAGTTACTAAATATATCTCCTCGGGATCCAAAACAATCTTTTAGAAGTACCTTTGACAAGTTCACGCCATACTATTATAAAGATTGCAGGGATGACTTCTGTCTTACCGACTTGCTCACTAAAATACATGACAACTTCAAGAAATGCAGAACTTGATATTCTGAACAGGTAGAAAATCAAATCACGGCTTGATGTGACACTGTTCCCTAAAAGGACTACAATGTTTATTTCATTCTATGAAAATGTAAATGGGAGAAATGCCTTAATCCACTTCATTAAGGCCTGTCATAGACTCACAGCCTAATATTTGTTTAGGCCACAGAAAGGAATCTGACATAAAGTCATGAAAGCATAATTCCAAATGCAAACTAAATATGTTATTTTCATTGTTAGTCAATGACTTATGAACATAAGATAATGAGAAATGTAAGACTTGAACTATACTTAAGCCTCCCCTTCCCTACAATCTTGTAATAGTGCTGCTTTCTCCCTCCTTAGAGCCACGTGGGTACGCGTTTGAATACGGTTATGAGGGTGACATGTGGAATAGTAAGGGGGGAGAAAAGCAATCAGTGGAAGCTTATTAGGTTTTAGAAGGAGCATGAAATGATGGTATAAAGCTGCTCTCCACCTCAGGTGACCTGGTTCCACTGCAGCCACGGCAGGTTCCTGTCTCAATCTTCAACTGTGCCAGTGAACCCTTCCTAGGTCTGTGACAATGACCACCGGCTCTGAGCCCCCACGCAATCTTGGCTCTACCTGCCCCTTCTCTAAAATCCTCCTTGACATTTGGAAGTAGGGGTATAGTGATCTAAATCAGTATTTTCAAAATTATGGTATGATTTTTAGGTGGTACACAGATCAACATTTTAACTTCATAGTTTTTTCCCATCCATTTTTCTAAGCTTTTCATTTGGAAATAATTTCAAACTTATACCAATGGATGAATGGATTATGGTATGTATACACAATGAAACACTATTTGGCCATAAAAAAGAATGAAATAATGTAATTTGCAGCAACGTGGACAGAACTAGAAGTCATGTTAAGTGAAATAACCCATGCACACAAAGACAAATATTGCATGTTCTCACTCATATGTGGGGGCTAAAAATGTGGATGTCATAATGATGGAGAATAAAATGATAGATACCAGAGGCTGGGGTGGGGGGTAGGTGGGAGAGGGGATGAAGAGAGGTTGGTCAATGGGTACAGATATACAGTTAGACAAAATATATAGTTAAATAAAAGGTATAAGTTCTATTTTTTTAACAGCAGGGTAGGGTGACTATAGTTAACAACAATGTATTGAATATTTCAAAGTAGCTAGAAGAGAGAACATGAACTGTTACTAACACATAGAAATGATAGGCTGGGCGTGGTGGCTCACTTCTGTAATCCCAGCACTTTGGGAAGCAGAGGGTGGTGGATCACTAGAGGTCAGGGGTTCGAGACCAGCCTGGCCAACAGGGTGAAACCCCGTCTCTACTAAAAATACAAAAATTAGCTGGGCATGGTGGTGCACACCTGTAATCCCAGCTACCTGGGAGGCTGAGGTGGGAGAATCACTTGAATCTGGAAGGTGGAGGATGCAGTGAGTGGAGATTATGCCACTACACTCCAGCCTGGAAGTCAGAGTGAGTGAGACTCCATCTCAGAGAAAAAAAAAAAAAGAGAGAGAGAGAAAAAAAAGAAATGATAAATACTCAAGCTGATGGATGCCTCAAATACCTTGACACAATCACTATACATTCTATACTTATAACAAAATATCACATGTCCCATAAATACATAAAATATTATGTATCAAAAAACAAAAGGATAGTATAAAGAATTCCACAAACCCTTTCCTAAGATTCACAAATTGTTAACATTTTGCCACATCTGCTATATTGATTCCTTCCCATTTCTTTTCTGCACCTAGAAAGTACCTTGTAGACATGATGCCTTTTATCCTTAAATATTTCCATGTGTACTTCCTCATAACAAAGTCATTGTCTTGTACAATCACAATATAGTTGTTAATTTCAGGAAATATAGGAAATAGAAATTTATACAGTACCATAATCTGATCTACAGTTCTTCCAATTTCACCAATTGTCCCAATAACGTCCTTGATAGCAATTTTTTCCAATACACAATCCTATCTGAATAGTTTGTCTTTTTTTTTTGGATGGAGTATTGCTGTTGTTGCCCAGCTGGAGTGCAATAGCATGATCTTGGCTTACTGTGACCTCCACCTCTTGGGCTCAAGTGATTCTCCTGTCTCAGCCTCCCAAGTAGCTGGGATTACAGGCGACCACCACCACACCTGACTAATTTTTGTACTTTTAGTAGAGATGGGGTTTCACCATGTTGGCCAGGCTGGTCTTGAACTCCTGACCTCAGGTGATCCACCTGCCTCGGCCCCCCAAAGTGCTGGGATTACAGGCGTGAGCCACTGCACCCGGCCTGGAATAGTTTTTCTTCTTATGTTTTTTTATTTCCTTCTTCCCTTGTTTTTCCCCTTATTTCCTCTTCTTCCTTGCCTTTTTTTTTTCTTTTCTCCTTTCTGAGTAGAGGCCAGTTATTTTTTTGAATATCCCTTAATTTGGGCTTCTCTGGAGTTTCCTCATACATATTTGGTGGAAACAGTGCACAGGTGATGCTGGGCCCTTCTCAGTGCATCATAACAGCCACGTGATGTCCATGGGACCTGCTGCTGGACATGTTAACCTTCATCACTTGGTTAAGGTAGCATCTGTCAAATTTCCCCACTATAAAGTTACTGATTTTCCTTTTGCAATTAATAAGTAATTTGTGGGGAGATATTTTAAGGCTCTGAAAATATCCTATTGCTCATCAAACTTTCACCTACCTATTTTAGCAACCATCAATGATTTTAAACCAAATCATTGATTACCTTGGTTGCATATGGTGACTTCTAACTCCATTTTCACCTACCTATTTTAGCAACCATCAATGATTTTAAACCAAATCATTGATTACCTTGGTTGCATATGGTGACTTCTAACTCCATTTTTCCATCTACATTTATGAGTTGACATTCTTCCACAAGTAAGTGATTTTCCATTTATTAGTATGCAAACATCGATTCTGATAATTTTGATGTTCAAATCACTCCAGCTTTGGGAGGCAAGCCCCTTTAAGTTGGTGTCTGTATCCTTTTGACATGTACCCATCATTTCTTAAATACTTTCTTTTTTCAGCAAAAACAGATGTTCCAGGACCATCTTGCTTTTTCCTTGCCTCATCCCTGAAATCAGGCATTTCTCTAAGGAATTCTCCTTCCTCTTACTTGGGGAATGATATTTGGGAACTAAGATCTGGGTCAGTAGCTACTAAGGAGTCATTGCTTCTGGTCCCTTTCAGTGGAAGGATTTCTCCACACTCCTACATGCACAGGCTCAACACCCCCACCACACCCCAAGCCCCACAGGATTCTTTAGTGTCTTCTCCTTTTCATATTAGAATCTTCCTTTTTGTACGGTTAGAACTCAGGCTCTCAGCATTATTTTAACTCCTTTGTTCAATCTTACCATGCGTACAAAATTGGTACACTATCCAAACCAGTGCTAGGAAAGGTTCAGATTTGTGTTTTTCTTTAGGACAAAAGTATAAAGTAAAAACACTGTGTTCCAAGTTATTAAGTTGGGTTTTCCCCTCCCTCCCTTTTAATGTGGTTATATTATTCATTTGAAATTCAGTTCAGTTCATTTGTTTCTGATGGTATTCAAATTTAATTTCCTCTCTTCTTAATTACATTTTGTTTTTTAGAATACATAAAACATTAACAAGAATCCAAAAGTTAAAACTATATTAAAGGGTATATATTGAGTGGGTGTCCCTCCCTCTCCTGCCTCATTCCTGTCTACTTCTTGAAGATTCTTTAATAGTGTCATTATCCTTTTTTTGTCTTCTTTTGTTACTGTTAAAATCATGTCCTTTGGCCGGGTGTGGTGATTACAGGCTCACACCTATAATCTCAGCACTTTGGGAGGACAAGGTGGGAGGATCCCCTGAGCCCAGGAGTTTGAGACCAGACTGGGCAACATAGTGAGATATCTGTCTCTACTAAAACTAAAATAAAATAAAAATTAGCCAGGTGTGGTGGTGCATGCATGGAGTCCCAGCTACTCAGGAGGCTGAGTTGGGATGATTGCTTGAGCCCTGGGAGGTCAAGACTGCAGTGAGCTATGATTGTGCCACTGTACTACAGCCTGGGCAACAAAACCAGACCCTGACTCAAATACACACACACATATACACACACCCACACAGAGACACTCACCATGTCCTTTGACTCCCTCCTATTACATATCCAACAATCACCTTTCTTTCTTTCTCTCCTTTTTTCCTGCTATTTTATTAGTTACACTCTTTCTACTTTGCCAGGGTGTGTCATTTTCACACAGGCTTCTTCCACCTTTGCCCCTACCCTTGGTTTGGCCTCCTTAATGGATAATGGCTGGTTGGTCTTAGGTTCTTTTGCTTCTGTAGCAAAAGAAATTGCTTTGAAATTCCCTCTTTTCCCTTTCCCCTTCACAACCACATCTCCATACGGCACCTCCTCTTTCCCCTTTATCTCCTTCTCCCCTGGCAGGCTGCCTCTCTGAGACAGCCACCTGGGTCTGCTCACTTTCCAGCCGTGTCCAGCAGCCCACTGGATCTGCCACATGTCCACCTGTGTGCCGTGCTGGCCTTGGGCTTTCTCATTTCCTTGGCGCCCTCTGCTTTCCATCTCCCTGGGCACACACACTGGCAGCAGGAGTTACATGGGTATCTGGTATTTATTTTTCTACTTAACAGTAATCTGAAATTCAACTGTTCTCTGTTATGGGTAATGCAGAAGGCATGGGTTATATGTGGTTTCATTTGTGTTTCCTGGTGATATGAATGTTTTCGTTGGCAGGCGCTTGACAAGTTTCAAATGTAGGTTAGTTGTTACTTTAATCAACGACAAAATAGGAGAAATGATCGAACCAGACTAGGGCACAAAAATTGAGGAAAACCCCCAGGAAAAGTCTGTTTGAGAGTGACTTGCCATTTTGATCAAGGTCAGATCATTTCAACTTAGTCACAGTTCAAATTCCAGAACTCCTCAAACACTGTTTCTTCTTCAGGTTACAGTTTTGATCCTTGGCTTTGCCCTTGTTCCTTTGGGGCTGAATCCCTGTTTTAACAAACCTGTGAACACCCCAGTCCCTCAGGTGGGATCCTGCCGCATTCTTTCAGGTCTCATAATGGACAGACATCTGCCACACAGCACAATCCTTCTGTGCTCAGGCTGATGGTCTGTTTGCCCTTTTTAAGTGCAGTTATTGGTTATTCCCAGACTGTTTCTTCTCTTCATTCTTCACCAAACTAAACTGACTCTGCTGTTTCCTTCAGGGATTGCTTTTGGCCAGTCCCATGGAAGCTTTTCCATCTCTGCAGCTGATATGGAACCCCTCAGTTCCTCTTCCGGCCCAAAAGGAAGGGCAGGCTCAGGTTCCAGTTCCATTCTGTTGCAGTCTTACTAGGCAAGGCCATGTTGAGTAACTCTTAGCAAGTCACTTATCATTGCTGGGTTTGCAATTTCTTAGTTAATAAACAAAGAGATCCAACTTGCCAATCTACAAAGAAACTACCAGTTCAAATATTTGTATACCGTGAATCACGGAGGAAAATGCTAGAATTCCAATTCTACAAAGTCATGATTTCTTTGGAGAAATTTACCTTTTGTGGGGTCTGCTGATTTTAGTAAGCCAACAGCACAAAGGATAATGGGAAGAGATAAAGGAGAGAACTGCAAATGCCACTTCACACTGTTTTCACTTTAAATGTCTTGGAAAAAATGTGTACAGAAATAAAGCTGAAAATGGGAATTTATATGGGATGTCTATATCTCGCTCCTACCCACAATATCACGTTGCAATAACACTGCAATCGATCCATTCAGATAATTACCGTCATTATGCCGTTTACATTACTTGCCTCACGTTTACTGCTCTGACAATCTATTACTGCCAAGTAAATTAAATACCTAAAGGGTGCTGGTGAAAGCACAATAGTCACATTTATCGTTACTGTGTTCAGTTAAAGAGACCAATTTAATTGATGTAATCCTACACATCCCATGGGACCAAAAAGACATTAACAATTATGCTGGTGAAGTTAAAATAATCTTGAACTGATGATTTTCTTTAATCCATTTGCATTTATTAGAGATTCAGGATTAACCTGCTACCAACTTAAGACAACAGAGAAAAAAAACCCCTCTTAACTAAATGTGATTTAAGAAACAGTGAATATTTATATAGCAGGAATGGGAAAGGATAAGCAAAGAGGGAAAGGAAAGAGAATATGCAAGTGTCACTACCAAGAATTACAGATATTACAATACAGGTCT
Organism: Macaca nemestrina; assembly: GCF_043159975.1. Classification (NCBI taxonomy): domain Eukaryota; kingdom Metazoa; phylum Chordata; class Mammalia; order Primates; family Cercopithecidae; genus Macaca; species Macaca nemestrina. The sequence continues at coordinate 18,100,135 of NC_092135.1, forward strand.
TTTTCTACTTTAAATAAGCAGGTTATTAAAGTCAATATGCCCAGAGGATGCAATGAGAGCGTTCAAGTAAATGTAACAGTGGATCTTTGCATTCAGCTTTGTCTTCCACAACAATCAAAAACTTTTGCTAGACTTACCCGGTGACTTAGAAGATTTCCTGCTCAGCGTGGTTTCCCCAAGGCTCCAAATTATAGTGGTCTAAATATGTTCATGGTTTCATTTCTAAAAATCCTTAAATGTCCTTATAAAATCAAAGAGCATCACAGAGCAAATCCATATTGGTTTGGTTTACTGTGGAAAAGGGGTTTGATTTGATAGGTAAAAGGAACTGTGTTTCTCAGAGGTCCTGCTCAGTGAATAGATGGGCTGGCTGGTGCTTACGAATGATTGAACAATCTGATGCTTCTAAAGCTACTGTTCTACATTAATCCTGTAAGTATGTGTTATGTTTAAAATCTTTGTATACTATAAATTTGTTTAATAGATCCTTTTCCACAGACCAAAGGTAGACTAATTCTACACAAAAATCTGTCCTCTGCATAACATAACAGCTCTGCTGCAGGCTTTTCACCTCTTATACTTTGTCTCCACTCATTTCTACGACCTTATATATCTGCTTCTCCACAGCACACACCATATCAAGAGTCAGGCTCAGCTCCTAAAGCTCCCGTGCTCCTTCCTAGGCTGTGCCTTTGGTTTTGCTGCTCTAGTATGGAATACGCTTTATTCTCCCATTGGCCTCTCTAAATCCCACTCAGTTTTGGTGGTCTGGCTCAGGTCTGGACTTAAAATACTTAAATGAGGACACATTTAAATTTTAAAAAATGGATGTATAAAAATGTACCAAAATATTGCAAAGAATTCCCCCACACCATTCCACACACTCCTCAAAGGTTAATGTTTTACCACTTTTGCTTATCATATAATAAGTATCTATATCTGGAGACAAATTTTTTAAAACATTTGAGAGTAAGATGCAGACACAATGCAATGTCCTTTTACCTCTGAATACTTCAGCATGTACTTTCTAAAAATACATTTGCTATATAACCACTGTGTAGTTATCACATTCAGGAAATTAATTTATGTAATAGTCTAATCTACTTTACAGGCCTTATTCAAATTTTTCCAGTTGTTCCTCAAGTGTCTCTATCTAGTCCAGGATCCAATCCAGGTTCCCAGAGCTGCATTTAGTTATCATTTCTCTTTAGCCTCCTCTCATATGGAACAGTTCCTGAGGTGTTGTCTTTTATGATCTTGATACTTTTCAAAAGTACAGGCCAGTTATTTTGTAGAATGTCCTTCAATTTGAATTTGCTTGATGATTCTTCATAGATTTTAATATTTATGGCAAGAATATCATGGCAATGATATTGTGTCCTTCCTAGTGCATCGTATCAGGAGGCACATGATACTAATTTATTCCAATACTAAAGGCAGAGTATCTCTAATCTGAAAATCTGAAATGCTCCAAAATCTAAAATTTTTTGAGACCCAACATGAATAAAGAAATGTGCATTGGAGCCTTTCAGATTTTGGATTTTCAGGTTAGGAATGCTGAACTGGGTAAATATATAATGCAAAAATTTCAAAATCTGAAAACATCAGAAAGTTGAAACACTTCTGATCCTAAGCATTTTGGATAAAGGATACTCAATTTGTGTGTTAAATCTGATCACCTGGTAAAGGTGGTATCTGTAACACTTCTCCACTATAAAATTGTTTATTTCCCTTTATCAGCAGTATGCATCTTGTGGCAAGGTACTTCAAGATACGTAAATCTCAAGAGTCTTTGAGATTGCAAACATGCAAATATCTATACTTTGTTTCACTCCTCTTAGAATCTATTCATTTTTTTGACTAAAACAATTATGACTGTGGTGGTTGCCAAATAGCGACTTTTATTTTTATGTTATCTAGCCATCCATCCATCCATCCATCCATCCATCCATCCATCCATCCATCCATCCATCTATCCATCCATGTTGGTGCAAACGTAATTGTGGTTTTTGCCATTAAAAGTAATGGCAAAAGCAATTACGTTTGCACCAATCTAATATCTCTTTTTACCTTTTATACTTTGTCTCCACTCAATTCCATGATCTTACATATCTGCTGCTCCATAGTGCACACCATCTCAAGAGTTAGGCTCAGCTCTTAAAGCTCCCATGTTCCTTCCTGGGCTGTGCCTTTGGTTTTGCTGCTCTAGCACAGAATACGCTTTACGGTCCCATTGGCCAAATAGCGACTATTGGCTCTGTCACCCAGACTGGAGTGTAGTGGTGTGATCATAGCTCACTGCATACTCAAACTCCTGGGCTCAAGTGATCCTCCCACCTCAGCCTCTTGAGTAGCTGAGACTGCAGGCATGTGCCAACACAATCCACTAGTTTTTAAAAACATTTTTATAGAGATAAGGTATTGATATGTTGTCCAGGCTGGTCTTGAGCTCCTGACCTCAGGTGATCCTCCCACCTCAGACTCCCAAAGCATAAATAGTGATTTAAATTCTACTAGTCTTCCTACATTTACTAGTTTGAACCTTATCATAAGTAGGGGCCACACATTTTAGCACTGTATTATAATGCCTTCAATTGAGATTAGTAGTTTCATAAGTATTATTAGTCTTCTCTAGTTAGACTCTAAGCCTTTTGAGACAGGGATCATGCTTTACATGCCTCTTTTCAAAGGAGTGAGATGTAAATTAGTGTGTTTTTAACTATAGTTACGGGTGGAAATGAAAACTCAGTTTGATATTTAGATTCACTTAGTATCAGTGATTTTGCTGGCATGGAATATATACTTTTACCTATGTCATCTCAATGGTGGTCATACACATATGTGGATATATACTGATGTATCTTTTGAAAATATTATAGACAAATGAGAAATTAAACCAGTGATAACCAACTTTTACCCTTTGCAAACATCAATATAAATCTGATTTATTATTAGGGTGTATATAGTTTTTCTTCTCTTTTTTTGAGACAGGGTCTCTGCCACTCATGTATGATCTTAGCTCCCTGCAACCTCCGCCTACTGGGTTCAAGTGATTTCTCCCACCTCAGTCTCCCAAGTAGCTGGGACTACAGGTACGTGCCAACATGCCCGGCTGATTTTTGTATTTTTTAGTAGAGATGGGATTTTTCCATGTTGGTCAGGCTGGTCTCGAACTCCTGACCTCAAGTGATCCACCCACCTTGGCCTCCCAAAGTGCTGGGATTACAGGCGTGAGCCACTGCACCCAGCCCAGTGTGTATATTTTCAAAACGAAAGATGAATATACACCATCTGATCCATTTTGACAACTGACAAAATATTTAAAGCTTGTACTTTGTTATATGGGATAGTAGGGGAGACTGAGGTTTTGCCCCTCACTTATAAATGTTAACTGCATTTATTACTAGCATTGTTGTAGTAGTAGATTAAAGATGGTTGCCAATGCTTTGGGACTTATCTTCTCGACTCTAGACTGGCCTTACTTGATTGACCAGTGGAAGGTGGCTGAAGTTCCATCTTTGGGTCTTCTGAGGCTACACCATGAGCTTTTAAGCTTCTACCTGGCCTCTTAGAACACGTCTTATATGAGCTAACATGTAGGCAGTCTGAATGTTCTGAGGTGGTATAAAGCCCCAGCTATGCAGACAGGCCCTGGAGGATGAGATGCCTCGCAGAGAGAGACAGGCCAGGGACATTGAGAAGCCAGACACAGGAGTAAAGGAGCCATCTTGGAAACGGATCCTTTTACCTCCCGACACCACATAGATTGGAGATGAACTATCCAGCTGTGTCCTCCCCCAATTTCTGACCCACAAAATTGTGACAAAAATTAAATTGTTATTTTAAGCCTCAAAGTTTTGAGACAGTTGGTTACATAGCAATAAACAGTGCCACAGTCATATTTAGGAAACGAGGTGGCACATCAATTCTTTTATGTGTACATTCAATTACTGGTCTTTGGCTGTACCTGCAGGAGCTATGCTGGGGGTAAACAAAGATGGATAAAATATAGAGGGGCTACCATAAAGAAAAAAATAGTCTAATAGAAGAAACAAGTTAATTTCTCACATTGAAAACTACAAGGCAATAGGATCAGAACAACAACAACAAAAAATGAACAAACTTTGGATAAGGTAGGAAAGAGGTGACCCTTGAATCAGCCTACTCAACAGGCAATTGAAACAATAACAAAAGTGCACATTGGACTAGATAAAAATAACACAGCTTTGAACAAAATACCAAGAAAATGACATCTGACTCGTATTCAAAAAGTTATTCAACCAGGCTAGAATCCTGGATGTAAATATTGTCAAATTATTATGAAAGCAAATAACGTCAGACACTATCCAATACCCACTGCAGAGAAAACCTTGGGTTCAACAATGGCAAAAAAAAAAAAAAACAAAAAAACAAACAAAAAAACAACCAACTGATCATATGCAAATAAAACAGGTAGAAATTAGAAATGAACAGGGTTGAGTGGTGTGGAGGAAAGAAGGTGGGAAGAAGATGTCCTCTAAAGGCAAAAAGAGAGAGAAACTGCCGTTCCCACAGCAAAAGCTGGTTTTTTCCAGAGTGACATCTTTCAAGCTTGCTGAAACCCCTTCAATTCAGCAAGGGCAGACAGGTCAGAATAAGATCAGAAAAGGTATTTCTCTAAAATACCAATTCAATTCATGGTTTTCCCCCATAGGTAAGAAAAGGTGCTTCTGTGCTTTTTATTTTTCTCTTTGGAATTTTTTCCAGCCAAAAATGTGCTTCTTTATGATGGCCAGCCTGTGTCAGAGTCCTGTGCCACTCTCCTTAAATAACACACTTCACGACTCTAGGCCATCTCAACAATTGCAGTCAGGGGGCCAAAGGTCTGTACCTGCAGGAGCTATGCTAGGGGGTATACAAAGATGGATAAAATATAGAGAGGCCACCATAAAGAAAAAAACAGTCTAATAGAAGAAACAAGTTAATTTCTCACATTGAAAACCATAGACTTCCATGCAAAATACACAGTTCCCCAAAATGTTCCTAATTCCCCTGTAGTCTGCTCTGCTTTGAAAGCTTTTTAAAAACATCCCGAGTTAAAAGTCCCATGGGAGTGGCTAAGTGTGCCAGCCAGGCGAGTGCATTTTCATCTGCTAGAGTGATATAAAGCCTGAGTACAAGGAACACCAAGAACTGGAGCCGGGTATTGAATCTCCTTCCCGCTATGATTCTAATTCAGACTTACAGGGTTTCTGAATCACTCATCACACCTGGCTGCCATAGTAGCCATGTGTGGGGCGTAGCTGGCTAAAGGGTGTTCCCCACTGACTGTATTTGAGAGCTTGTACAGTATCCAGATCCAGGCAACGTCTAGGGCTGCTGGGCATCTTGGAGGCAAATGGTATCATCCTAGAAAGTGTCAATAAAGACATTAAGCTCTGACCACCCACACAGGAACAAACATGTGTGCCCATACACACATGAACGCATCCTCACAATGTCCTTATTCTTGCACTCAACCCATTAGGTTTAGGACCAGTGCGAGATGCTAGGGATATAAACTACATTAAAACGAAGTCTTTGTTTAAAAAAGTTGAAGAGCTATGCCATGTGAACATGTGATGTACAACCTGTCCACAGGTTCATTTTGGAAGAGTTGAATAGAAAACACTTCATAATGAAAGCTCTGTATACTTCCAGAATTTGAATGTTTGGAAGGGGCTTTAGGCCACCGGTTGAAAACTTGAGTGTGCATTGGAATCACTTGGGAGGCTGTGGGATCACAGACTGGGCGGGTCGGGGGAGCACTCTCATGTTTGGATTCAGGGCACCTACAGTAGGGTCCAATAATTGATATCTCTAACAAGTTCCCAGGTGCTGCTGCTGCTGCTGGCCTGGGAACAGCACTTTGAGAACCAGTGTTCAAGATGGATCAACTTCAGGGTGAAGGTGGGTGTAACCTCCCTCCTCCCCCCTGCTGCCATTGCCTTGGACGTGTTCAGAAGTTTCTTTCTGCTTCTCTGGAACTGGGGGTGGTCACCACACAGTTTTATACTTTTCCTTCTCTTGTTTTGTTTATGAGTCTGCCTCTCTCTCCTACATCAGTGACTCTCATTGGGAGAAAACAGCCTAAGGGCATAGATCAGTGTGTCTGTGTGTGTGCATATGCATGTGTGTGAGTAGAACAGAAAAAAAAAAAAATGTGTGTGATTTGGAAAACCATTATTTGATGCTGCCTTACATCCGGGAAATAATAAACGGTAATGCTTTCGTGATACAAACTGAGAAGTCAGCTCGATAATTTCCTTGCCCGGGGGATATACAGAAAAGAAATCCATGCCTGGAGTGGGAAGGCCGGAGGGGTGGTAAAGCAGATCTGTCTTCCTAGGAGGAGGGTAAGATAATCTGATGAGAAGTGACGGCATGCTTTTTACATTCCCTTTTATTTGAAATGGATGTGAAAATAAATGTCTGTCACTGTTTTGGGTTGAATGAGATGATGAAGGCAGAATGTCACGGACATGGAGCCTGGCCCTCTGTATGGTTCGGTGAATGGTAGTTTCCTTCACTCTTCTGTAAAACAGCTCCCATTTGAAACCTCAGCCGCTCACAGGTTTTAATGCAGGGGGTCGTGGTGTCAGCCAGGGCAGAAACTGTCCCTGTTGAGGGACAGATTTTGGCCAAGAGAAATGTACCGTGGGTCCTCTGGACTGGACATTTTAAACAGGCTCACATATAGATTAGCTTCAGCCCCTGATTTCTTTAATCCACAGTCTTCCTCTCTCACCCTTTCTCTTCTCTTTCTCACCACCTTACTTCAGCTTCCAGGTGCCCATTTATCAACTCATTATTACCTTTATCAACTCAATATTACATATTTGAGCTCGAGATATAATACGTATTTTCCAATGATGAGAGAAGCTGAAAATTCAGGGACTCTAAAATTTCTTTGTAAAAACAACCTTTAAACCTTAAAATGTATTCCATCCCCCACCACCAGATGTGCTTTCAGAGGTGCAAATCTATGAATTTCAAGCTAGGGTGGACTAGTGTGAATGTTTTGGTTTTAGAAGCCTCACAGAGAAATTCCATAGAGCTAAAAAATGTAAAACAATCTGATCACTCTGTTGAGTAGAGAATATTTACGGCATTAACCTCCAGGTATTTTAGAAGTTGAACTATATAAAACTCATTGATTGATTTGCAGAAAAGAATATCAATTAATATATGGACTTCATTACCTCATTTAATTGAAGGCCCCCAAACTCTATGAGGTAGATAGGATTAGCTCCATTTTACAGATGAAGAAAATGAGAGACTGTCAATATAAATCCTTTGTGTTGCAGAGATAATTTATTCATATACACAGTCCTATTCCTTACTAAGGACTTAATACAGCACTTTGAAGAAAAAATATAAATGACAATAGCCTGATAAATGCCTAATATACCAACATGTTTGAACCCTCTCTACCAAGACGTAGGTAATTCAGGTCAGGAAAAAGACTGAGAATTTCTCCAGAAATAGGAATTTTTGACCTCTGATCTATACAAAAACTGAAAAAACAAAAACAACAAAAACAAAAAACAGAAAGAAAAAAAGCACAGACGTAGTCATTCTAGGAATCATTTCATCCAAAAGAGGAAGTCACTTATAAAGCAAGTTTAAGCAACAACAATATCATTACACACCCATCCAACTGGTGCAAATGAAAAAATCTTACATGGCAAGTGTTAGTAAGAGTGTGGAAGAACAGGCACCCTCATGTGCCACTGGTGGGTGTGTAAATTACTACACCTATTTTAGGATACTTTGGCTCAACTTGTTGATAGAGAAGATGCTCCTAGCTTCTGACTCAGCAATGCCATTGCTAGGTATAACCCCTGTAGGTACCCACAGACACATATACCAGGATGGGTGTGCACGTGGGTTCATAACAGCTTTGTTTTCCAGCCCTCAGACAGAAATCATCTAAACTAAGATTGACAGTACAATGAATAATGTTTATTAATACATGTATATAATGGGATACTATATAGAAACAAAAACCAGTGAATGAGAACTACATGATGAATGAATCTGGCAATGATAACATTGAATGAAAGAGGCACAACATATATTTAAATACACACACACACACACACATAAAATCTTCCAACATGATTCTACATACAAAGTTCAAAAATTCAAAAAATTAAATTATATTGTTTAGGGATACACACCCATGAGGTAAATCACATTTTTTTCAAAAGGCAAGGAAATTATTATTACAGAAGTCAGATTCATCATTACCACTAGTGGGGAGAAAGGAAACTGTGATAAGACAGGAACCCATGGGGGCACCAGGCTACTAGCAATGTTTCATTTGTGGACGTGGTGGCAGGTACTCAATTTTTTGCTTTATTATTTCTTAATTGTAAACATACATTTTTGTGCATACAAATATGAAGTCCTCTGCAGACATATTTCATACACACACACACACACACACACACACACACACACACACACGTACACACTCTAATAAGTAACAGAGCTTTAGGAGAGGGCCTGAAGGAAAATTGTGGAAGGGCCCTGTTGTACCTGGGCATCCCACTGCCACTGTAATGGGGCCAGCAGGTGGAGAGCCCATGAGATGAGAGAGGGAAGACAGTGAGGTGGATGGAGCCAGGTGCCGAGGCAAAGGGACGGGACCAAATGTGTGTTTTAAGGAAGGAATCCTGGCACCAGCAACAAAGAGCGATGGAAGGAGAAGATGGGGAGATCGAAAACATGCTATTGTAACATTCCTTTCAAGGACGACCTACCCCTGAAACAAAGCAGCAGCACTGAGGTGAGGAAGACCTACATTTGAGAAAGAATTCAGAACAGACTCATCAGCTCCTAACCAGTACCTAGATGAGGAGAGCCAAAGACGACACTGAGTTTGATATTCCGGGTCTCCACCAGGGCGATAAGGTCTTTCATAGAAATGGGTAACAAAGTGAGATAAAGTGCCATGGGAGATTTTTAGAAAAAAGTCTCTTGCCTTACCATGTAATGATTTTTTTTTTCTTTCCCTGTGGGGAAGAAAAAATTGCAGTGAATGTATGACTCTAGTTCTTAAGTAAGGTATGCCAGCAGTCACTGCGACCTCTCTCCCCTTTCTTTCCATTGTTTGCATGTTTGTATGAAATTCTTTTGTTCAGGGATGCTGACTACTCACTCTAACTCTCCCGTTCTCTCAGGGATGAATATTGTCCCTTTGCCTCAGAAACCACAGGATTAAGCTTTAGGGAAATTATATTAATCATTTAATTTGATTATCAGGCATGATCCTGGCCTTCCCACTCAGGACCCCTGGCCTGGCAGCTAGTGGTGCACATGGACAGTAGTAGGGCGACAGAGAGCTGCCCTCCACCCTGCTCCCCACTTTTGTCTGCCTCTAGCATGGGTGAGTGAGCAGCAGTGGCTCAGGAGCACCGGGAGGCTCGCAGCCGCCTGGCGTTCTGCGAGGACAGGAGGACAGAGTGCAGTAGGGCTGAAGCAGTGTCTAAGTGGAATTTAGCTTGGGCATTGCCACTAGCTGAGAGGGAACATAAGGACTTGGGAAACCCTTTGACTTGTTTTTGTCATCTGCAGAGTCCTTACTTCGCTTAAAAAATTGAAATAAGGGCTGGGCGTGGTGGCTCACGCCTGTAATCCCAGCACTTTGGGAGGCTGAGGTGGGCGGATCACAAGGTCAGGAGATCTAGACCATACTGGCTAACATGGTGAAAACTCATCTCTACTAAAAATACAAAAAATTAGCCGGGCGTGCTGGCAGGCGGCTGTAGTCCCAGCTACTTGGGAGGCTGAGGCAGGAGAATGGCGTGAACCCGGAAGGTGGAGCTTGCAGTGAGACGAGATCACGCCACTGAACTGTACTCCAGCCTGGGCGAGAGAGCAAGACTCCATCCAAAAAAAAAAAAAATCTAAATAAGATCTGGCCATGAGAGAGAAGTTACCCTTGATTTGTGGCAGTTCTCAAAATCATTCTTTGCAGAAACAATTATTAGTTCAGTTTTGTATATATGCAGCATGGAAGTAACATCTGGAAGACATCTAGCCAGGAGCTGGAAATGCAGGTCTAGTTTAATAAACCAGGGCCGAAGTTATCGCTGTGGCTGTGACAGAGAAGAATATGGAAGCTACAGAAAATGATGATGATCATGACAATGACAGTCAGCAGGTGCTGATGATTACTACGTGCTACACTCTGTGCTCAGCCCTCAATAGACTTTATCACAAGTCGTTCTTTCAGCAACACTACAAAAAAGACATCTGTTGCTCTCCCCATTTTACAGATGTGCAATCTGAGGCTCAGAGGGGTTGAGTGGCTTTCTTCAGGACACACGGACCTAACTGAGTCAGAAGCACTCTAAAAAAACACAGTAGGCCAGGCGCGGTGGCTCATGCCTGTAATCCCAGCACTTTGGGAAGCCAAGGTGGGTGGATCACCTGAGGTCAGGAGTTCGAGACGAGTCTGGCAAACATGGCAAAACCCCAAAGCACAAAAATTAGCCGGGTGTGGTGGCAAGCACCTGTAATCCCAGCTACTCAGGAGGCTGAGGCAGGAGTATCGCTTGAACCCAGGAGGTGGAGGTTGCAGTGAGCCGAGATCGCGCCACTGCCCTCCAGCCTGGGTGACAAGAGCGAGACTCCATCTCAAAAACAAACAAACAAACAAACAAAAAACTAAACAAAAAAACACAGTAAACTTCTCAGCATTCTGAACTTTCAATTGTTTTGTCATAATGAAATTACGTGAAAATGAATCCTGTTCTAGAAACCACATTCCCTGTTTGCAAGTTCAAGAACTAGAAGCAGGTGGATGATGTCTGGTTTCTCTGTAGAGAACTGGCAAGCAGCAAGGTTTGCTTTGAAAATCATGGACAATGAAGAGTGCTAACACATTCATACACCACCCTAATTCTTCTCCTTCTAGCTTTTAAAATTTCCTCCGTTTCTTTGTGTAAGTCAGTGGGTAGGAGTTGGTAGATATTTCTAAGCAGTTAGGACCCTGAGGTGATAAGGGTTGAGGGGAACTGAAATGTAATTCCTTATCGAGGGCTGGATAAAAGAATAAACACCTCAGTTTACAGTTCAGCTCAGGTGCAATAATAGACATGTAGGCTGAGAAGCTGGCAGCCACCAATTTTATTAAAAGATTTTTCTGTTTGACTTACACATCATTTTACCAAGATAATATTGAATCATTGTGCACACTGTGTACTTCTCCAGTCATGCTACCAAAGAGGTATTTTATACCTAGATGATGTCTCATAGAAAACCTTTTAAGTATAAAAAGAATGTGATATCAACACACCTGGCTTTTTAGTTGTAGTATGGCCTTTTAGAAACATTTTCCAGCAGCAAGATGTGGCAGAAAGGATGGCTAAGAACACACGGTTTCCAGCTCTTGCATTTAATTACTATGTGACATTGATCGAGACACTGAACTTCTCTTAGCTTTATTTTTTCCCCCTCACAATCTTACTAGCCCACATCATCTCCAAAGTCTTTTGCAGCCATAAAATCTCAGACACTATGAATTTATACAGTAATTATTCAGAGATAAATAATCATAGAATCATAGTTTGGGGTGACAGAGGATGAAACTTTAACTGTCTTCATAGTAGAATAATCCATTTCATAAAATTGTGAAATACATGGTGCTCACTTCTTCCTTCCTTTGATTCCATGACAGGGTCAGCAAACCTCCACTAAAACCCTCAGAGAATGGCTGGCCTGATTCTCTAAACCAGACTTTGATGCAATCTGTTGAGCAGAGAGAAGCATAACAAAGCCAGAATGAAGTCTCATTAAGACAAACATGGATGTAATGTCAGGCTGGGAACTGCAAAGCTTGTTTCTATGCCTCAACAGATGGCTGGGAAAACAATGTCTTGTTGATCTTGTTAGAACAAATTATATACAAGGAAGCTCTCTATATAATGATAGAGTGTGTATGCTGTACTTGGGTGTATTTAACACACCTATATATACGCACGAATCAGAGTTTCTCAACCTCAGCACTATTGACATTTTAGGTTAGATAGTTCTTTATTTGGAGGGGTTGTCCTGTAAACTGTAGAATGTCTGGCAGCATCCCTGGCCTTTACCCACTATCTACAGACACACCTCGGAGAGAGACATCATGGGTTTGATCAAGCATTCCAGATCACCGCAATAAAGCAAATGTCAGAATCAAGAAAGTCACACACGTTTTTTGGTTTCCCAGTGCATGTAAAAGTTATCTTTATACTACACTGTAGTATATTAAGTATGCAACAGCCTTATGTCCGGAAAATAATGTGTACACCTTAATTAAAAAATAGTGCACTGCTAAAAAATGCTAACGATTATCTGAGCCTTCAGCATGCTGGAATCTTTTGGCTGGTGGAGGGTTTTGTCTCCATGTTGATCGCTGCTGACTGATTAGGGTGGTAGCTACTTATGGTTGAGGAGGCTATGGTAATTCCTTGAAATAAGACAACAATAAAGTTTGCACATTCAATTGAGTCTTCCTTTCACAGAACATTTTTCTAAAGCAAGCAATGCTGTTTGATAACATTTTACCTACAGTGGAACTTCTTCCAGAATTGCAGTCAGTCTTCTCAAACCCTGCCAATGCTTTATCAACTAAGTTTATGTAATATTCTAAAACCTTTGTTGTCATTTCAACAATGTTCACAGACTCTTCACCAGGAGTAGATTTCATCTCAAGAAATGACTTTCTTTGCCCATCCATAAGAAGCAACTCATCTGTTCAAGTTTTACCAGGTTGCAGCAATTCAGTCACATCCTCAAGCTCTGCTTCTAATTCTAGCTCTCTTGCCATTTCTACCACATCCCTGCTTCTAATTCTAGCTTTCTTGCCATTTCTACTACATCTCTGCTTCTAATTCTAGCTCTCTTGCCATTTCTACCACATCTCTGCTCCTAATTCTAGCTCTCTTGCCATTTCTACCACATCTCTGCTTCTAATTCTAGCTCTCTTGCCATTTCTACCACATCTCTGCTTCTAATTCTAGCTCTCTTGCCATTTCTACCACATCTGTAATTACTTCCTCCACTAAAGGCTTGACCCCTTAAAAGTTATCCATTGGGGTTGGAAACAAATTCTTCCAAACTCCCATTAATGTTCATATTTTGACCTTTTCCCATGAATCACAAATGTTCTTAATGGCATCTAGAATTGTGATCCTTTCCACAAGGTTTTCAATTTATTTTCCCCAGATCCATCAGAGGAATCACTCTCTCTGCCAGAAATAGCCTTATAAAATGTCACTACTTCTTAAATATAAGACTTGAAAGTCAAAATTCCTTGTTGATCCATGAGCTGCAGAATGAATGTTGTGTTAGCAGGCATGAAAACAACATTAATCTTTTTGCACATCTACCCCAGATACTTCAGAGCTCTTGGATGGCAAGGTACATGGTTTGTGAGTAGTAATATTTGGAAGGGGATATTTTTCTTCTGAGGAGTAGACTCTCAAAAGTAGACTTATTAATAAAATATTCTGTGAATCATGCTGTAAACACATATGTTGTCACCCAGACTTGGTTGTACCATTTACAGAGGACAGGGAGAGTATGTTTAGCATAATTGTTAAGGGTCATAGGATTTTTCGAATGGTACATGAGCATTGGCTTCAACTTAAAGTCACCAGCTGCATTAGTGCCTAACAAGAGAGTCAGCCTGTCCTTTAAAGCTTTGATGCTGGGCATTGACTTTTCCTCTCTAGCTATGAAAATCCTAGATGGCCTCTTCTTCCAATATAAGGTTGACCCCTACATCAAAAATCTGTTGTCTAGTGTAGTAGCTTTCATCCATTATTTGAACTAGATCTTCTAAATAACTTGTTGCAGCTTTACATCTTTACATGAAGCAGTGGTTGTTTCACCTTGCTCTTTCATGTTATGGTGACACCTTCTTTCCCTAAACTTCATGAACTACCCTCTACTAGCTTCAGACTTTTCTTCTGCAATTTCCTAACCTCTCTCAGCCTTCATAGAATTGAAGAGTTAGTACCTTAGGTTTTGGCTTAAGGGAATGTTGTGGCTGGTTTAGTCTTCTACCCAGGCCACTCAAACTTTCTCCATATCAGCCGTAAGGCTGTTTTGCTTTCTTATCATTCATGTGTTCACTGGAGTAGCACTGTTAAATTCCTTCAACAACTGTTCCTTTGTACTCACAACTTGGCTATTTGGGGCACGAGGCCTAGCTTAGCTTTCAGCCTGTCTTGGCTTTTGACATGTCTTCCTCACTAAGTTTAATCATTTCTAGCTTCTGATTTAAAGTGAGAGACATGGGCCGAGCACAGTGGCTCATACCTATAATCACAGCACGTTGGGAGGCTGAGGCGGGCAGATCACTGGGGGTCAGGAATTCAAGACCAGCCTGACCAACACGGTAAAACGCCATCTCTACTAAAAATACAAAAAATTATCCGGTGTGGTGTCATACACCTGTAATCCCAGCTACTCGGGAGGCTGAGGCATGAGAATCGCGTGAACCCGGGAGGTAGAGGCTGCAGTGAGCTGAGATGGAGCCACTGCATTCCAGCCTGGGTGGAAGAGCGAGACTCCATCTCAAACAAACAAACAAACAACAACAACAAAAACAATTGAGAGACATGTTACTCTTCCTTTTACTTTAATGCTTACAAGCAGTGTAGGGTAAACAATTGGCCCAATTTCATTACTGTTGTGTCTCAGGAAATATGTGGCCCAAGGAGAGCAAGGGAGACAGCAGAAAGGCCAGCTGGTGGTGCAGTCAGAACACATGCAACAGGTCTCATGTGCATCTTATATGGGTGTGCTTCGTGGTGCCCCAAAACAATTAAATATGTCACATCAAAGAACACTGATCACAGATTACCGTAACAGCTGTAATAATGCCGAAACAGTTTAAAATCGTGTGAGATTATCAAAATGTGAAAAGGAGACATAAAGTGAGCACACGCTATTAGAAAAATGGTACCAACAGACTTACTTGCTGTATGCAGGGTTGCCACAAACCCTCAACCTCTGGAAAAAGGCAATATTCGCAAAGCACAGTAAAATGAGGTTTTGCCTGCTCTAGTAGCATCCCCTTCACCTATGTCTCTAGACGTGGCTAAATGTCCTCTGTGAGAGATGCACATACAACCACACACACACACACAACACACACATACACATATGAATTACTGTACATATTCTTATACACACATATATCAATGACAGATCTATATTGGCATGGCACTTTCAACTTCATGAATAAATTTTCTACATTTTTCGAATTAGAAAGGTTTGAGGTATCAAGTCCAACCACATAATTTTGTAGAGTATGGAAACTATTATTAAGAGAACTGTAGCCCAGAAATGTAAATAATGACCCTTACCCAGTGACTGTAATTTATCTTTTGTTATTAGACACAAGAACACCAGATTGAGACCAGCCTGGCCAACAGGTGAAAGCCCATCTCTACTAAAAATACAAAAATTAGCCAGGTGTGGTGGCAGGCACATGTAATCCTAGCTACTTGGGAAGCTGAGGTGGGAGAATCATGTGAACCCAGGAGGTGGAGGTTGCAGCAAGATGAGATCACGTCACTGCCCTCCAGCCTGGGTGACAGAGCAAGACTCCATCTTAAAAACAAACAAAAAAGCAAAACAAATAAACAAATAAACAAAAACACCAGAACTGGAAGAGATCTCAACTTCACTCAACCTAGACTCTATTTTACAAACAAAGTTACATCTCTACTTTTTGCTTTTCTGTCCTTCTACCCATTACACTGATTGTTTGGATCACTTGCTCTGACAGATTTGGTATTAAGTGAATCAATTTTATCCTTCAAAGTGGTAGAATCTGTGCCCAGTTATTGGGAGAGACAACCTTTGCAGAGCATATTCCCTTTGTTCAGGTAAGTGGCGACAGGTTGAGTCAGCTCCAGGCTGAGATCTCACACCTGCTGAGTTCCACCTAGGTTTTGTGGTAGCAAGAACACAATTATCTAGTCAATTGCTCTGGAGGGAACATCAGCTTGAAAACATGACCAAATTCACACCACTGTAATTAATCAGACAACTGCTCTAGTGTGATCGTGGTTATCACTCCACAGAAGTGGAATTGTCTTTTTAAACCCGAGGAGACACTGCTCACTTTAAGGCTGAACTTTATAGAAGGTGGTCCCGCATTTGGATGCTAATTAGCAAAATAATACCCACAATGCAACCTGATTAAACGTTTCATTCATGGGTGGAAATGCATTAAGTAAACAATGCTGTAAATAAAATAAGATTGTGTCAGTAGAATATATTTGTGTCAGTATGAAAAAATACTTAAAATCCCTTACAAATAGTTCTTCCTGTTTTAAAAAACTGCCCTAGAATTGCTATCTTTTAAAGATGAAGATTTTGGGGGATTATCAAGATAGGACTATAGAAAGAATTTATTTAAAAAAGCAAAAGGCAGTGTTGCACTGTGCATTAATTGCATGTAAAGATACACCAGGAACTTAGAGGGGTCTGGTTCCAATTTGCAAATGCTAGTACAGTACATGTTTTCATCCCTAATCATATTACATCATCTTTGTGTGTCTGAGGGCACAGATAAGACTTATTCAAACTTCTAGTTGACATGCATTTTGCTTTTGAAAACCAGTTTCTCATTTTCTATTAGCTTTTTGTGCTACTAGTTTCACGGCATTTGAAGATTCCTGAATTTCTGTGCATATTGCTTTTTCCACTTTATCAACATTCATATAGAGAAGCAATTATTACTGTGAATCACCACGATAATAAACCTGATTTTACGGCACCAAAGTAAAGAGAAATCTGTATTTAATCTCCATTTGTCTGTACTGGAATGAAGTATTCTTAAATCTGAGAAAGTCAATTATTATTCAAAGAACAATCACAACATAGTTAAAAAATGAGCAATCCAGGAGAGCCGAATGTGTAAAGAAGGCATTTATCAGACACCAAGGGAAAAGGGAAAGACAGCTGATAGCTGAGGTGTCCAGTTAAAACTCAACTAGCAACGCAAATCTCTGGTAGGTATCACCGATAAAGGTCAAGGGGAACAGAGTTATGACAGTGAACTTTAAAAATACTGACAGGAAACAAGAGTACTGGTTTCCGCGTGCATTGCCTTGCTATTCGCACAAAACCATTAGTCCTTTCACAGAAGGGTTTATTGATTTACACAGATACTCGTTTGTCACAGCCTGTAGAGTACATTAAAAGCTGCCCAAGTATTTCAAATGTACTCAGCAAATTTGCCTTCTCACCTGTGTGGAGTCTGGAATCCTGGCTGTAAGATAGTTTTCAGTGTAAAAGGCTTGATTGAAGAGAAAGTCAGCAACTTAACAAAAGAAATCACTGGGAGGTCCCTTTGTGATGTCTTACCAAGAAGCTGCTCTCCTGGCTGGTGGACATTGATGGGGGATTCATCATGTGAAAGGAACTTAACACATTAGATGCATGGGGGCTCACAAAGGAGGAGCAACACAGTTTTCCTCTTGCTCATCCCCGTAATATTACTGGCTTCCTATGTAGTTTGTCACTTCCACCAGACGTGACCGCCACATGCCCAGTCCTGTGTCATGCATGGGAGGCAGTGCAGAGTGACTGATAGGAGAGGTGGCTTCGGCATCCACTTATGTAGGTGTGAATTCTGATTCCACAGCTTATCAACACCCTCACCCTGGGTCACTTGCCCCCCTACCATTCAGTTTCCCAATCTATAAAATGGGAGTAAAAACAGTACCTGGATCACAGGTTGTTGTGAGGCTCACATGGGATAATGCATGGAGAGCACTAAAGAAGATGCCTAGTCCAAAGTGATGTCACCTTGTAGAGCTGCAGCTCCCATCCCCCTTGCCACATGTGCTACTCATACATTAATTAAAATTAATTTAAACCAAAAATTCAGTTCCTCAGTCCCACCAGACACATTTCAAATGATCAATAGCCTTGTTTGGCTAAATGGCTCCCACGCTGGACAGCACAGATAGAGAACATTTCCAACACTGCAGAAAGTTCTATTGGATAGCACTATTTTACAGGGTGACTTACACGGTTTTAACTTTGTTAACTAGTTTTTAATAGGCATTATCATTTAATCTGAGGCACAGGCCTGTGTCTGATAGTCACTGAAAATTATTTAATGTGTTGATGTGAGAAATGTATGTTGACAGACCTCAACTCATATTTGTATCACTTCCTTTCCTTCTAAATCATGCTTTCATGTTTATCTCAATTTATCTTCACAATATCCTTGTCAGGTAAATACATTAGACATCTATTATTTTCATGTCACAGGGGAAACAGAATATATAGTATATGTACATTCAGATGAGCAAACAATGTCTATGTTTTGGAGGGTTCTGAGAGTAAGAAACAGATAAGGCAAGGAAGACTACTTGGGAGGAAGTTCTTATTTTTTCTGATTCAAAACTAGTAAGAGTTTATCAGGAGAAACTTGAAAAATACACAAACTATGAAGAAAGCAAACATTGTTCAAACTTACGCAACCCATACTTAATTATCATTAATGTTATAATGTACCTTTTTAGGGGTATAAATATATATTGTACGTTACAATTCACGTATTGGGTGATAATTTTTTTTCACGTGACATAGAGTAAATATTCCCCACACCATTAAAAATATTTGATAACATACTTAACGCATGCACAAGACTGTATTATGGGACTATACTATACATTATTTAACCATTTATCATGTTTGCTATTTAAAAGAATGCTGCAAGGATTGTGCTTAAACATAAATCTAATTTTACATCACAGAGTATTTTGGAAGATAAAGCCCTGCAATTAAAATTACTGGGTGAAAGCCCTAGAACTTTCAAAGAGACTCCTAGTACACAGGATTACTTTGCTTTCTGGAAAGGCTGTACTGAATTTCACTTCCCCAGGAGCGTATGTGAGAATCACTGCCCTTCTCCAGCACTGATTAGTCCCATCTAAACATTTTGTCAGTTTTGTACACAAAACATCCTCTTTTCTTGTTTCACTTTTTATTACCTTGGTTGCACGTGAGGCTAACATTTTCCCTGTGTTAATTAGCTAAAGGTATTTTCTAGTCTGTGAGTTGTCTCTTCATACCCTCTGCCAAGCTTCCTGTCACAATGTCCCTGTCATGAGTTTATACTAAACCTTTGTAATGAGGATAGCAAAAATCTAGTTCTGATGTTTTCAGTTTGTCCCTTAATGTTGCTTCTGATATTTCTGATATTTTTCTGTTCATAGCTTTTAAATGTTTATAAGGTCAAATCAATCTTCTTTTTCCTTTGTGATTTCCTTCATTGATTTTGTCATCAGAAAGTCCTTTTCCCACCCGAGCAAAATTAAATAGTCACTTCTGTTTTCTTCAAGCTTAATAATGTTTCAATTCTCTTTTTTTGTTTTGGTACATTTATCTATTTAATCCACATAGGATTTATGTTATGCTGTCACGTAAGTATCTTCTTTCTTTCCAAATAGTGATACTGTTGTCCCAGAACATTTCCAGAATCCATTTTATTTCTGTGTTGATATACAATGTCTCCTCTACAACTATTAAACTGTTACATTTTGCAAGAATGACTGCATAATGACTTATTCTGTTTTATGGATCTACCCTATCTAAAACTGGAATTACAACCTGTGATCCAGGTACTGTTTTTACTCCCATTTTATAGATTGGGAAACTGAATGGTAGAGAGGGCAAGTGACCCAGGGTGAGGGTGTTGATAAGCTGTGGAATCAGAATTCACACCTATGTAAGTGGATGCCAAAGCCACCTCTCTTGTCAGTCACTCTGCACTGCCTCTCAGACATGACACAGGACTGGGCATGTGGCAGTCACATCTGGTGGAAGTGACAAACTACATAGGAAGCCAGTATTATCACGGGGATGAGCAATATTAAATTAAAGCAACAGTAATTAAAAATCACAGTTTTAATTACTGTAAGTTCACGTCGTTTCAATATATGATACGGTGAGCCAGCATTTGGGAATCCCCTTTTTTCGAAACAGGTCTTGGCTTGTTTATTTTTTCTACGTGAACCATTTAAAATTCTGCCCATAGCTCTCCTCCAATTCTATTGATTTTGTCTTCTTCTCAAGATTTAATCCAATCTTATATTTTGGGGAAAAGTATCAACTTTGTAATATTCGGCCTGCCTATCTTGGAACATGGTATGTCTCTTTATTAAATTCTGCCTTATTTCTTACAATGAGTGGTATAGTTTTCTTTAAATGGGTTTTGCACATTTTAAAAATAGTATTTTATAATCTTCATTATATTTATATAATTATATATATTTATATATTATATTTATATATTTTCCCTGATAATTTTTGAGCCACTGTTCCTCATTTACAGAAAACTACTGATTTTTGTATACTCATACCTGACCACCTTACTGCACTCTTTTATCCATTCTAGTGCTCTTCTAGTTGATTTTCTCAGGTTTGCAGTGTACACTATGCCACTTGCAAATTTTTTTTCCTTCTTCTCAATAGCCACAGTTTTATTTCTGATTCACATATGAAAGAACACGGCAGAACTCCAAAAACAATTAACTAAGTGTGCAGATTACTGGTGTGATGGTTCCTGACTGTAGTAAATAGCTCTAGCATATTTTTCTATTGAGATTGCTATTGGCTACCAAATAAAGATATTCTTTATCCTGTTAAAAATTAAACTTTTAGTTCAAATTTTCCAAGAGTTTGAAACAGAAACTGGTTTGGAATTGACTGAAAGGCTATTGATCTATTATTTTGCTAAGACGGTGTTTGGATTTCTTTGCCAGATTTAGGTATCTTTTCATCCAACTATAGTTCCTGGAGTAGCTAACAGAGCAAGAGAATTCTCTAAGACTTGAAATTTTACAGGAATTTGTCCACAGACTACTTGACTAGGGGGACTGAATTCCAATTTAAGTAGATGAGGGACAAATTAGCTGTTAATGAAAGTGCCAACAAAATTATAGAAGCAGACGGTTATTTTCTAGATGAGAGATTATAGTGTAAAGAGAGAAGCATTTTTGAAGTTGTCATCGCCTTGGAGAGGTGATATGGACTTTGCACCCCAGCCAAAATTTTGGTTTGGACATTGAGACTGATAATACCACATGCACATTAAGAAGGTATGAAAATACTTAGAACTCCCATAATGAGGTCTTCTGGGGGGATTAGGGGAGACCCCCAAGCAGATCTGAAGTAGCTTGAGAGAGCCCAACCTTGCATAGTTTGAACTTCCCACCTGAGCCAAAGGAGAAAGTACCTGGGCTTTCTTGACAACCAGACCAGATATGAGCATAATGGAAAGGGACAGTGGTGAGGCTTCAAAGCTGCCAGCAAACATAAAACATGGAGTCAAACTCTTTATTACAGTTGAGGTTGAAGAAAGATCAGAGGAGCACTGATTTGACGATGGAGAAAGAAGGCATGAAAATTGATGGCCGTTGACCTCAGGAGTTTGGGGGGCAAAACAGCAATTCTCCAAATTTTTAATATTGCATGATGAATAAGGGATTCAAGGTACAAAAGAATTTTCCTTCTTGACGTGTTTTACTTTAATGATTTACTGTTTTGCAGCAAATTTACTGAATTTACACTACGTACAAGGATTGTGACTTTTGTAGCATAATCAAAATCATTGTTGTTGAAATTCCAAAAGAATATTTTAAATATGCAAGAGCAGAAACATAGGAAACTTAGCCTTTTCCTAACATTATTTACATTACTAAACATTAATTTTTACTTAGGAATAGTGACAAAATATTTAGAACAACATAAAGAAATACAAATACCTAGAAACTGAAAACCTTTTAGTTCATCCTCAACTCGTAACAATGGTCACCTAACCAAGGTTAGCCATTTTTGAGGTTGAATATAGACTTTTCCAACCCAGTTTGATTCTTTACCTAAAAGGTAAAATAAAAATAGCTTGAGGACACACCTGGCTCTAACTTGGGCATTTCAGAGATTAAGATCACTGGGGCAGCAAAGTCTTCAGGGCTACTGCTTCTCAAAAATTTAGAGTCCTCTTTAGTTTAGCCCAGAGGGCTGTAAACTCCCATCTTAAGATACTCAATTTAGCTCTTAGAGACTCTATCCAGGTTTTCCTCTTTGTAGGTGGGAAAAGATACTTCCTGTGTCACATGCCTGAAGCCATCACCCGTATGTGCACTTAAGAGACAGTATGACTGCCTCATAATCAAGGGTCTTACCACTCGAAGACACATTTTAGAGGTGTTTAGATAAACATCTCAGTTAATGTAATCATTCTTTTTAAAGCCTCACACCCAACAGGGATTTATTTGGTCAATGCTTTTGTGCATAAAAGCTGTAAAAGGTTATTAGTCCCAATAAGCAACTCCTCCTATACCTACACACTTCTAACAGTTACACATTCTTTCTTTAGATTGGATTTTCATTTCTGTAATCTTTACTTATTAACTCCTTTTTGCTCTTAAGAGCTATATTAAATATATCTCTATGGGGTTACATAAAACATTTCTTTAAAAATTTCTAGATCTAAATTACATCATCTTGATTTTTCTTTCCCCAAATTAAGTAGCCGTGGCCTGATTTCTATCTTTTCATACGACATGGTTTTTAGGTGCTTCACCATCTTGGTTATCTTTTTTCTTTCTCTTCTTTTCTTTCTTTCCTAAGGCACTCTGGTCAGTCAATTTCTCTCTTGAAATGCGAGTATCCAGAACCAAATCCCTTAAGATGTGGTCTGAATGGGGTAGAGTGTGGCAGGACTAAATTGTGTTCTTCGGAAAGGATATTATCCTTCTACTGAATGTCCTCCGACTGTCTTAGCTTTTAGCATACTCTTGATAGTATTAATACTAAGATTATCTTCAACTACTCTCCCATGATTTTTCTTTTAATGCTAATTGTTTTTAAGCCTCCCGATTTAATAAATTGATTTTAAGCCAAAAATGCAGGAGCTGACATTTATTCCTGTTAAATTTTTATCTTGTTTACTCCAGTCCGCTGTTCCAGGACATTAAGAAATGAAAGAATATCTGGAATTCTGACTTTGACAAAATCAGTTATGTTCCTTTCTCAGTTTGGATTACCTTCATGTTAAAGACCTGCTGTATAATCTTCATGTTATCGATAAATTATGCTGAGTAATGCAGTTCTAAAAGATAGAGCCCTACGGTATAATTCTGAAAGATCGAAGTAGTCTTTATTGGGGCAGTTGATTACAATTATGAATCTTTCCAACTGAAAGATCAGCCAACATACATTTCTTCATCCTCACTGAACAGTGTCATAAGTTAAGTAATCAGATGTTTTGTTGAAATCTTGGTGTGATCAACTTATGGCAATCTCATGGTGAGCAGTTTTCAAAAAAATTGATTAAAAAAGAAAACACTGGCCGGGTGCGGTGGCTCATGCCTGTCATCCCAGCACCTTGGCAGGCCAATTTGGGAGGACCACTTGAGGTCAGGAGTTCGAGACCAGTATGGTCAACATGGCAAAACCCCATCCCTACAAAAATGCACAAATTAGCCACGTGTGTTGGTGCACGCCTGTGATCCCAGCTACTCAGGAGGCTGAGGCAGAAGAATTGCTTGAACCTGGGAGGTGGAGGTTGCTGAGAACCGAGATGGCACCGCTGCACTCCAGCCTGGGTGTCAGAGTGAGACTCCATCTTAAAAAAAAAAAAAAATTATATATATCTATCTTATTTTTAGTATGCTCAGGCTATATCCAACGATCATGTTTTTCTTTTTCATTTGCTCCTTTTTAGAAATTTCCCAGGCAGCAATCTCAAGTTTCTTATGCTAGGGTATTCAAATTTTCCCTTTTATCAAAATGAAGACTATATTATCTTCTATATTCCATTTCCTCAGAGATTATCAACAATGGTTCTGAAATAATATCCAGTACTTGGAATGTAATTTTCCTGACTGGGAGATGACTCATCCAGAGCGGCTAACTGCTTGTGTTCTGTCTCCTCACCAATCTTGGGCATTGATTCATCTGCTGGGATAATTACTCCATCCTTCCCAATGTGAGGAGCACTTCGCTTTATAGAAACTACAGACAGAAAACAGGAGGTGACTAGCTTTGTCACTTATGGCTCCTGCTGCTGCAAATGCTGCTGTTTTCACGATGTTACCCAAATCTCCAAGTGGTTGAGAAATCATATGATTTTTCTTCTTAGAGGGATATGAGAAGCAAGCTCTTCAAAAGTCCTTACTCTACGTGCTAGGCCTTGTTGAATGCTTAAAATAAAGAATCTTATTTAATATTCACAGTAAACTTATGATGGAAGTGCTGTCACTATGCCCATTTTACAGGCAACAATGCTTACAATTAGAGCCGTTAAGGAACTTGCCTGAGGCACGGCTAGTGAAAACGTGGAGTCAGTATTCAGACTCAGGTTTTTCTGACACCAGCAACCATATATTTTAAATTTTGTTCATTTCTAATTTTTGTGGGTACATAGTAGGTGCGTATATTTACGGGGTACATGCTTTGATACGGGCATGCAATGTGTAATAATCACATCATGGAGAATGGGGTACCCATCCCCTCAAGCACTTATCCTTTGTGTTACAAACAATCCAATTATATTCTTTCGGTTATCTAATATTTAAAAATGTACAATTATTATTGACTATAGTCACCTTCTTGTGCTATCATAGTGGGTTTTACACATTCTTCCTATTTTTCTGTACCTACCCATTAACCATCCCCATCTCCCCCGAGCATGCCCCCAACTCCCTTTCCCAGCTTCTGCTAACCATCCTTCTACTCTCTATATTCATGACTTCAATTGTTTTAATTTTTAGATCCCACAAAGAAGTGAGAACATGGAATGTTTGTCTTTCTGTGCCTGGCTTATTTCACTTAACATAATGACCTCCAGTTCCATCCATACCTTTGCAAATGACTGGATCTCATTGTTTTTCATAGCTGAATAGTACTTCACTGTACACATGTACCACATTTTCTTTATCCATTCATCTGTTGATGAACACTTAGATTGCTCCCAAATCTTAGCTATTGACTACTATGCTATGCTGCAATTCATTTTGTTCTTTAAATATAAAATAATTCATTTCTTTAAATATAAAAGAATATATATATTCTTTTATATATAAATACACATATACGTATACATATATACATATATGTATACACATATATACATATACATATTACATATATATACGTATACATATATATGTGTGTGTGTGTGTATGTGTATACATATACATTTTTTTTTTGAGACAGTCTCGCTCTGTAGCCCAGGCTGGAGTGCAGTGGCGAGATCTCGGCTCACTGCAAGCTCCGCCTCCCGAGTGCACACCATTCTCCTGGCTCAGCCTCCCCAGCAGCTGGGACTACAGGCGCCCGCCACTGTGCCCAGCCAATTTCTTGTATTTTTAGTAGAGATGGGGTTTCACTGTGTTAGCCAGGATGGTCTGAATCTTCTGACCTCGTGATCCGCCCACCTCGGCCTAAGAATATTTTAATTATTGTTTTAAAAACTTTAAAGTTTATACGTACAAACTTGGATTGGATTGGATTTGGAAATGAGACTGTACCAAACAATGGCCAAAGAAGACTCATCCATTCTAGGTGTTTTCTTTTGCCTGGTCACTCAGAAGTATAATTCTGTTTCATAAGCATCAGTACTTATAGGTCCAGTTAGTTACTCACAACATAGCCCTTTTCCACAAACTGATATACCACATCTCTTAGGCCTGGCTGGAATACTGATATTCTGTGCCACGTTGTCTTCTCACTGACACCACCCCATAGGCAGACAGACTTCACTGCCTGATTCCCACATCTCATTTGTTGCTAGAGAATACTGTGACTGGATGTTTTTCCTTCCACCTGTCTCATGAGAGGGACCTGACCCACTCACCGAAATGACTGCACATGATTCATGGATCTTTCAAGAAACAAACTGCTAGCTGTTTCAGACTCACGTCTTACAAACTGATACAGCACTTGTAATGCAAGTCTTCGAAACATGTCTGCTATTTTCTTTTCTTAAAGTCTAATCTTTACGCTCTTCCTGATGCTCTAGCTCAGCCAGCATCCAGCTAGGAAATCAATTCCAGTGCACTACAATTCACTTAAAAATGTAAATTTGGTTGACACTCTGACTTTCTGGTAAATTTTAGTTCATCGTTTGACTTTTATATTTTATGATACTATTCTTTTAAGTTTCTGCCTTTCTTGTATCAGGTAGTAGTCTTTCTTTCTTGCAAAATTCCAAGTCCTTTAAAAATCAGATTTTGTCGGTGAACTTCCTATGTGATATTTTAGTTAAAATATCTCACTGTGACTTTCCCTTTTTCCTACTGCTGTTCAAAAGGCTTGTTGTTGTGTTTGCATGCGTGTATATACATGCAAATGCTGGCACTATTTTCTGAGCATTTCCCACATGGATGGACATATTGTCCTTTGCCCTCCTAAGTGAACTCCATAAGCAGAGAAAGGGCCCTGGTTCCCCTCCTAAAGAGGTAACGGAGAATTCTATCTGCAGCACAAAAAGGAAAAAGATTTATTATTCCCTGGATCCTATCACACACATCTGCTGAACTCCCCATGGCTCCTGTAAACTGCAGGACTGTTGATTACTGGGTCCTCCCAGACCTTCCAAGCTCCCCGAGAGCTGGCCAGTTGCTGCTTCTTGCTGGTGGTTGGAGTCATGCCCACAGTGTCTGCCTGGAGGATCCTGTGAGCTGGGGATATCCGCAGAAACTACCAATCTGAGCCACGAAAGAAAACTGGTGAAAGAGCCATGCTACAAAAGAGTACACACAGTTATCTATTCAGCAGAGGGCTAGCTCTCAAACCCTTCTGTGCAAAGTCAGATGCTGGCCTGTGGTGACTATGTGGCAGTGAGAGAAAGAGGCAGGCTTGGGCACCTCCAACAGGACCATACAGGGACTGCTGTGCTGAAGTGAGCCAAGCTCTTGCTCTCTGTGACACAGTGCCTTTGGGAAAAGTCATCAATATAGTCCAGAGGAGGAAATGCATCCTATCCTAGACTTGGCACATAATACCATTTTATTCAAGTACATGAATATGAAAATGCATTCAAATAAAGAACCCACAATAAAACTTTGGACAATCAATCGGGTTTTTCAGAATACATAGATAGATTTCATCTGTAGAGCCTTCAACCCTCTGTGGACTATGTTTCTTTTCAGAGCCCATCCATGACATCATAGTTGCTCAATGAACATTCTGATATCTTATTTCCTAAAGATTAAGTAGTGTGTACATATCTACAAACTGCCCTGCTTCCTATGGTTCCTTTGATGTTGATTTGCTTCCTTAAGCCTTCCTTCCTTCCAAACCACGAATTAGGTCCTTTCAGAGGCTAAGAATTAAGGTCACAATTAAGGTGACTCCCTCACTGTTTCCTCTGCTTTCAGAGAGGGGAAAATACTTCCAGGACAAGTCAAGAATTTATCAGATGCTCTGCTTTCGGCAGGCTGAAACTCATCAGGAACACTATAGCTGAAATCCCATGTCACTACTTCTATTACTGCTTCCTTTTAAATCAGGTGAGATTAATAATCCTCTCCCTGCATAGTCTGGCTCTAGTTTTATTTCCATCCCTCCTAATTTGTGCTTTGAAATGATGTAGAATTTTTGAACACAACTTCACAAATTTCCAGTTTGCTTTCAAATTTGAATGTTATCCCTACAGAACATTAGAAAGCACTCAAGTGTTTAATAACCTAATAATTTAACATGCTGCCCTCAAACTACTACGGTTTCTTCCCTATACTTAAGACTTGGACCTAAGACTTGTCTCAATGAATTATTCAGCTACCATCACCAGGGCCTTTTAGCTACAACATACCCTGGTGATCGTAGCTGAATCATTTATTGAGACAGCTCTTATTTGTTGATTATCCACTATGTGCCAGGTTCCTACATAACACAGTCAATCCACACAGAAATGTTATATGTTAATCATGCACATCTAGCTTGCAAATAAGATAAAGAGACTTTAATAAATTAAATAACATAAACACAGATCTATCTATGTTTAGGCCATGTCATGGATAAGAGAGATTCTAGAGCCAGATGGAACCTGGGTCATTATACTGTTTATTAGCTGTGTGATCTCAGGTGTGATGCTTAACCTCTCAGTGACTTGGTACCCTCATATGTTGACTAGAGACAAGAGGAACAATAATGTGGTTTTATGAAGAATAAAGAAGAGGTGAAAAGTGATAGAATATGCCTGCTACCTAGTTAGCTCTCAATAAATGTTAGCTGTCATCTTAAATTTTATTTATACTTATAAATCAATTTTTTCCATAAGGCTGGTTCTAAGCATTATAGATGTAAATGATCACTTTGGGAGGTGGACACTGATAAAGAGTATCGGCTGGGTTCTGTGGCTTTGCTTCCCACCAAAATGCCTCTTGCAAATTATGCAAGACAGTACCTTGCATAATAAACATTTGAATATTTGAATAAACAAGCTCTCAAATTTTAATATGTCTATGTTTGGAAATATCCACAAAGAACAGGGCTCATGTTGACTACATGGAGAAAACCCTGTCATAATTTTCCATTCTCTCTATCCTCTATTAGCATACTTATCCTCTTCTGCAATCTATAAGTAAATTTGAAAAATAATGGAATTCAGATTTATTTATGAAAATGAATCTGCTTCTTCGTTTAGCCCAATGGGCTCAGCTGGTGATATTTCCCAAGGGGTCCTTTTAAGTTTCTTAAAGTAAACATATAGTTAAAACTCGCACCAGTTTAATACACCTTGAAAAATAAGCATAAGAGCCTTAATTGCCTTTTTCTTGGCGTACATCAATTTCTACACATAAAAATGCAGTACTGAATAATAGCAGTAAGCCAAATTTCTTTCAAATAGCACATCTGTGTGAGTACTAGCTGTCCATTATGTTTCTTAAAATCTAGGAGGCTAAATCATATTTGTGAAAAGAAACTTCATAATAAAATTTAAAAAGCCTAATTCTTGTGCAAAGAAAAAAGGCACAGAAATGTTTCTTTTTAAATTAATACAAAACCTTCCCACATGCTCAAAAACAGTAACAAGTTTATGTTAATATAATTCATTGTATAGTCTTTTATGACAAAAATTTTAGGAAAAAAAGTAATGAAGTGTAAAATATAAGCAAGATGGGAGAGGAAATTTGGGGAAATTTTAACTGGTCTATTTTTTAAGTAGAAATTGACAATTCCTGAGATAGCCCTGTTTTCTCTTTGGCCCCCTTTCACAAATAGTCTCATGGACTAATACTACCTTTAAAATATAACTGCAATATAGACTCTCTGAAACCTACATGCTGGGGTTAGGGCCACGAGAGCTGTGTTTTAAAACTGAGAACACAATGGGATCTTGTACCACAGCAACACGAAAGGATTTCTGAATTCTATGACCACTGAAGGTCCTCAGCACTTTAAGACCTGTGCATTTCACCACCCGATAATTTCATTTCAATAAAAAGGAGATCGTTTTGTAAATCTGATGGGTCACTAAGAAGTGAATGCTGCTCAAGGCCACCAGATAAAAAGCCTATCAGGAGGAAGTATGATAGCCCTGGATATGTGTGTTTTGTGGCTTCATCCTTAGAGTAACACTGCTGTATGATGACATCCCAGAAAGATCATAGCTCCTATCCTAAGTGTCCCAAAAGGCAATCTAAGATATTGCCAGAACTCAGCCAGCCAGCCATCAGGTAAAGCTATGGCCAAAATTTTTTTTAAAAAACCCTACTGCATACCTTCTATTTCAGCAATTAGGCCTCTAGGTATTCACCTAAGGAAATAATCTAAATGTTTATTTAAAATGTGCACAAATAGAAGGGTGCTCGCTGCTGCACCAGACATGTGATGAATCTAAGACTGGATGGACCATCTGATGGATCTGCTAGACTCGTGGCTAAAGGCATCCAGTGTCTCCTTCCCGAGTTTATATCATGGGGAAGGAAGTCTGAACGGCGAGCGGTGGCATACCGTGCAGAGCTTATCAGACGAGAAGATGAGAGGCCGTCCTGTGTGCTGCACAGCCTGACCTAGTGTGATTCCTATGGAGACAGGAGCAGGAGGCTAAAGGGGATGAGGCTATTTCCAAACATGATCTGGGAACTGCTGTTCTAGTCACCAGAATCCTACTTTGGGGCACAGGAGGGAAAGGCGTGCTCCCATCATTTTCTTGGACAGCAATCAGGGTGATGGCAAAGCAACGGGGGCTACATCCTGGGAATAAGGCATTGCACAACTCTCAGGACAAGCAGTTCTGGGATATTGGGAACACAGAATACAGCCCAATGGGTGGGGCATCAGAATCCCTGTGGGGGTGCCCCGAGTAGTGGTCACAAAGAGGGGCCTTCACTAAGCTGCTTTCAATCCAGGTTTGTGTGTGAGGGCGTGTCAGTCACAAATGGAAGAAGATGTTTTTATGACTGACTGTACGAATGTCCTGGGAACTTCTGAAATAACTGGGGGGAAGTTTCTTGTGGGGAAGAGTCAGCAGAGCCCCTGTGTCTGTTGGGAGTGGGGGAAGATGGAAAAGAGTCAGCCACATTCAGTTACTTAATGTGATCTAATCTGACCCCAGAGGCAGATGGCTTAGGGAGACTTGGGGATAATATTTATAATACAGTAAATTTGGAAACAGATAAAAATACCCAACACTAGAGGGCTGGTTAAGTGAATTATCACACATCCAAACAATGTGAGGCGGGGCTATGACTCAAAGAATAAATGTGTATACTTCCTGTGTATTTCACAGCCTCACTACATTCATTCTCACTGTTACCCCCAGGGAACCCTTAGACCTCAGTGAGCAGAGGCAATGCTCAGAGAAATCGACTGCCAAAGCAAAGACAGAAATATTCATGTTTGCAGAGCCTGCCCTCTTTTTTTTTATCAGCAAACAAAGATGAGAAATACTACTACGAAGGCAAATGAGGATAGGCAGGGGACCCGCTATATTGTGCCTTGGGTTAAGAACTTCCCTAGGCATAGGCTGACCATAGAATTTATGATCGAACGTGACAGAGGGTGTTAGCCGGATGAGTAACTGGGACTTAAGAGTACCTTACTTTGCATGGGGCTGGTTGATCCTAGGCCACTGTCACAAATGGATCACTATGTAACCATTAAACTGACAGCATAAAAACACACATCATAAAGTGGAAAGGTTCCACTGCGACATTATTAAAAATCACATTACAAAAAAGGCTTGTACTGTAGGATCCCATTAAAATAGGAAGAGGCATAGAGAAGAATGACTGGAAGTCTAGACACCAAAAAGTATGATTATTTCTGAATTAATTGTATAAAAGGTTATTTGAATTCTGTGGTTTTCCATCTTTCTATTAATGGACATTTATTGCTTGTAAAATTAAAGTTTATATTAAAATGTGAAAGAAAGGTAGTTGACTTAGGACCAAAAGGACAGTTTATATGTGCCACTAGCTGCTTAATTTTGAAATTCAATTTCTAGACCACATTTGGAATCACCACTACGGTTTTACTATGGACTCAAATGACTATTTTCTCAAGGGTATGATGTGTATCTTATTTCATCTCTTTACTTTTTTGGAGGGGTTAGAACAACCCAGTTTGTAGCCATGATGTAGGTTAGCATGTGGCTGCCTTCCTGGGTAAATCAAATTGAAATATTCTACTTCAAGTCTTGATTCTCTAATGCAAAATTTATGGAAGTGCAAGGGTGGAGTAGACCCAATAATTATGACAACTAACATTTAGGAATGGTTTCTATGTACCTGTATGCCAAGCACTGTTGTAGACTCTTTGTGTGCTTTATTTAATTCTCACAATAATCATATGGCAAAGGAACTCTTAACATCCCTTGTTTACAGATAAGACAGCTAAGCAGAAAGATGTGTAGTGACTTGTCCAAGGTAACGGAAAATATGTAATCTACTCCTGATCTGCCAGGGCTTTGATGAGACTAGCAAGCCACTCTTGAGTTTGGCAGGAAAATGACTGATAATACTTTTCAGTGCTTCATTAAGATTTTAGAAAATGACTTTTAAAAACTTTAATATATACTTTTGATAACTCATTTATAAGATCCATACACTTGGCTGCTCATTATAATTTATACCATGTTCTGATGTTATACAGAAGAGGGCTTTAAAATGATAGCCCATAGCCCTTATTTAACTGCCAGGATTGGTAATTTCCATTCTGTCCTTTAACCTATTGGGTCAGTTTGCTCATTTGTTATAAAAACTTGAGAACATTTTAGTAAAGACATATTTTTCTGCTTTGAAATTTATAATAGTTGATTATGCTTAGTATTTACAGTTGCTAACTTGAAGAACAAACATAAACTAGGCAAATACAGGGAAAATATTATTTCACATTCTTTGACTTTATTAGCTGCAGAGATGGGCAAACAGCCCTACAGGTGCACCTTGGTCCATCTGTGGGGCTTAAACGTCCAGCTCCCATGAGCTCTTTATTGAGGCCATCAGAAACACAGGCCTGTGACTCTGATTCCTTTTAATGTGTCTTTGGGCTCCAAACCATAAGACTTCTCTCCAATCACTCTGTCACTTAACTCTAAATCCCACTTATACCATTTCATAAATTTAGTTTCTCTGGGGATCCTCCTCCTCCTCTGCAGGATGACCAATTTAAATCACCCTTAAATCATCACATTAAACACTAGCTATCACTGGCTGCAAGGGAGCCAAGAAGTATATTATACCAAGTCTTAAAATGCTGTCCATGCCTTTTTAATTTTACCATAAAATCAGAGATAGCTATTTTATCATGAAGGATTTAATAAGTTTACCTTTTAAACTAATGGACTATAATGGGCTCCTTAAATTTTGCATGTAAAAACCCATGGGTTGGGAAACTTTCAATTTCTCCTTAATAACTCATCACTATAAATCAGATTCCTTCAATATACTATGCGTCAACATTGCAGTGAGCTCAGAAGATCTGGTGCCATTTTCTTCCTGATGTGTCAGCCACAAGGAAAGGCTGGTTTATTTCTGAAAGGTAGTACTCAAAGCAATTTCATTTTATTTCCCTCTACAGAAGATATCAGATATTTAAGCACTCCCATAAAAGATCTACCCTTAGGTATTTCAGAATGACCTGTTCCTTGAGGATTTCCTTGGTTTCTTTCTTGCTAGAGAAGAAATTAAAAGAAATAGATCTTAGGGTTTGTCATGGTACATTCAGCATATATTTTGTAATACTGTTTTTTTTTTGATAGCCAGTAGTTAAATATTAACAGAACACATTTATTGGACCATTTCTCCTCCAATTAAAATATAACACTAATCATTATAATGATGATGACATTATAACATCCATAATGATGATGACAATGCATTATAAAATAACAATGTTAACTTGGTCCTTCTCCAAAGCTTTGCATTTCTCTAGATTTGTAAAACAAGAACAAAAAAGACAGTAAAACACAAGTGATTCAAAGGACAGTATAATGTAGATAACAATGCTTTCTGAAGATCCCAAGTTTAGAAACAGCCATGAAAAGAAATTCCAAGTTTAGAAATAGCCGTGAAAAGAAATTGCTTCCTGAATAACACAGTAAATCACAATCTGATGCCTAAAGGCTTTTGATAGTGCAAGGTCTGCACGTTGCCAAATATCGGGATGAAAGCTTCATGTTTACAAATATCTGGTATCAAACAAAACAAGAATATTCCCAATTCATCTGGACTTGGCACCATGGTAAGTCACAAATGATCTGGGTTAACTCTTAAAAAAATGATGAACTTATTGTTTCATTTCATGGGCCTATAAACCATAGTCAAAGAGGGAAAAAGCAATTGTCCAACTTCTTTTCCATCAACCTAACTAATATGGCAATTCATATAGCAAAGTGGATTTGCAGTGACAAGAGAGGAAGCCAATTCACATGTACGGGTGGAGCGGTGATACAGCCTTCTTGAGGGATGGAGAAGGGAAAGAAAAACGCACTTTCAGGTAGAGCACTTCCAGGATGGTGTTTACTTCAGCTAAAAATTCATCAATTACCCTGCCACAAAGAATACCAAGATTACAACACAGCATATAATCAAAGAAGGTGGAGGTGCAGAGCCCCTGGCAGAGACTGTGTTTGTCCACCTTGCTTTGAATATGTGTTCTACACAGCAGCACATGTAGCATGCTGGAGTCTGCACCTGGAGAGAAGGGTGGGTGGGAACCGCTGCTGACAGAGAGTCATTCACTGAACATGCAAACTGGCTAAAGGAAATTAATGTTAACAACAATCACAGGATTAAATACACGACATTTGATGCAAAATCAATAGGGGGATGATGGTATAGCTTCTGCAAACAGGTGGAGTTCACCTTAAAGAAATCAGATCAGCAACGACAGACAAGAAGAAAGGAAGAGAAAAAGGGCAGAAGAAAGAGAAGGAAAGAAAAAGATAAGGAAAAAAAGAAAAAAAATGAGAAGGAATAAAGAAAACATGATCTCTAGAAGATGAAATCTATACTTCTACAGGAGCATGCATCAACTCTAGGGAAATTTAGGGCTTGTATGAAATATAGAAATTTGACTCAAAGTCACTGGAAGATGCTGAGTCTATTTTTCACACAGCTCCAGAATGAGCAGTAAGTATCTGCAAAGTTATGAAGAGAGGCCAAGTCTTGCTTGTGTCCACCTTAGTTATCAAAGGGCAGAAAAGGGCCCTCTGTGGCCTGGATGCTGTTGCTTGTTGGAATGTGCATTGTTGGAGCCCATTTCAAAATCCAAGTAGCAAGTTCATGGTTCCTTGGCTACTGCCTACATAGCTACATTGCCCACCTGAGTGGAACCACCAGGACCCACCGTATTCCCCTCTCCCCCTTGCAATCTGGGCTTTCCATTTTTCTTTTTCCTTTTAAATTAAGTTCCTATGCTATTATTTCATGGCAGGAAGTTTTGTGTGATGTATCTATGCCACCTCTGAAGTCAGACAGGTGACAACTCAGTTTCACCATTTCAACTGGATACTTATGTGACCAGGGGCAGGTTACTGGTCCTCTCTGAGGTCCTGGGTAGGAATAACAACACATACTGCAGAGGAGGAGCTGATTGCTCATTTTGCTTTCACATGCTAGAAACGTTCGCGATTCTTCTCCATCCTACACCATGTGTTGAGTACTATCAGTGGGTTACATCATCATGTAAAAAGTTAGGCACGGAAAAAAGGACCCCCTTTTGTTGATGGATTTTACCAAAACAAAAGTGGGAGACAAAGGGAAAGGAGATGGCCAAGAATTAAGAAAGTTCCTGTAAGAAAATTCAACACTTGCCTGGGGGTGCTGTGTGTTGACTTTCCACAGCATGAGGCCTGGTTCTAGGGTCTGTATGTCATGTTCCATAGAGAGCTCACAGAGTTTATATATATATATATGAACTTATATATATAAGTTAACATATATATGTTAACATATATATAAACATATATAAACATTATATATATATATGGAAGAACTAGGCTGTCCTTTGAGGGCTGGGTCCTTCTGCTCATTAGCTCAGAATGCACCTCTCTATTCTCCTTATTTAATACTGTATTAAACTGACAATTCCACTTGATTGAGATCCTGATTTTCCTTGTGGCATTTAAGCCTTAATGTATGGCACTACAGTTAAATATCATCAACTCCCAGCCCACTAGTGTGAAATCCAAGAATCAAAGTCCATCGTTAGCAGGAAAGACATTGACTGAACTGTATACATTCCCAGAGAAGATCTTCTCATCCTTAAACCCTTCCTTGGGTTTTCTCATCCTCTCACAAAGCTTTATCTGCCATTCCTAGGTTGATGAATTCTCAAAGCAAACCCCACAGGAACCGCATGTACCAAACTGAACCCTTTATCTCTCTCTCCAATCTCCTCTGTTGTGGAGGAGCCAGAAACTAGGGCATAATCCTCCTTCTCCAAGGCATGGAGACCTCCTTCTCCCCCAACACTCCCACCTGAAGCAGACCCTCAATCCTATAGATTCTCCCTTTTTAACATTCCTCAAACATGTGTCCCACTGCAACTAATTACAACTCCTTTCTTTATTGTAAACTGGCTTCTCAGATTCCAAGATAGCTTAACATAGCATCCCCATAACAAATACTTATTGAGTTGTCTACTAGGCGTTAGAAATATGCAGGTGGATAAGTAAAGAGCCATCGCAATGCCACAAGGACAGTGAGTATATGATGCTATTGGGCATGCACAGGAGGGATGTTTAACCTACTCATGGATAGCTCAGAGAAGGCCTCCTGGAGGGAGTGGCAATCATCCTGCCTTTGAAGGCAGAGTGTAGGTGTGTCAGCCAGGTATAGCATCAACTGATGTTTCTTGAGCCAACACCAATTACCCATCTTTGGGAAAGAGTACCTTGACTTACTAGGAACCTCTTTACCTACCCCACAATCACCGTTCCTGTGATTTGGTTGGAGCTGACTCCAATATGGCACTTCTACTCCTCCTGCTTTCCAGGTGGGAAAATAATACAGGTTTGGCCACTCTGTATATTCCAACCCCATGGCCTCAGTGACTGTTTCAGAGATGAGCCCGTGACTCTATTAGAGCCAATATCAGGACTTCTGCTGGTAGGTGCTTAGTTTCCCTGGACATGACTGAGAGCCCAAGATGTAGGTCTAGAAATGTCGGCCACTATTTTGCCACCCTGTACTGAGAGTATGCCTGAGAACAGAGCAGAGAGATGGACAGAGAAAAACACCTGATTCTGATGACACCACGTGGGTTCACGAACACAGCTATGCAGGGAGCTACTACTGAACAAATACACTGCCAGAACCAGTGTGAGTTAAGTTTTCTGCCATTTTTAACTAAGAAAGTTCTTACTAATGCACTAAGGAGGAAAAGAGTATTCTAGGAGGGAATCATACATTCAAAAGCCCGGAGACCAAGAAACTTTGACCCATTCTATGTACAAAGTTCTATGAGACCAGCGAGTAGGAGAGAAGAGTCACTTGGAGAAGAAGCTAGAGAAGTTAAGAGCCAGCCTTTTCTAATAGAGTGTTGTTCTGCCAGAGTCAATGTCATAAAATGCAAATGTGATCATGCAATTCCTCTCCCCTGCTTAAAATACTTTAATGAGACCCCAAAGGTTTTAGGATGAAGTTCAAACCCATTAGCTTGGCACCCAAGACTTTTGATGACCTGGCTGTTCCTTCTCTCCCTGGACTCATCTCCCACATCTCTCCCATGGCAACCTGTGCTCCAGCTAAATTAAACTACTTGTAGTTTTCCAAACAGGGCACGCTGTTTCAAGCCTTTGTGCCTTCCTATTGCAATACATTATAGAATTTAATCCTCACAAGGGCCCCCATGAAGTGCATATTATTATCCTGATTTTCCCAGACATACGGAGAAGTTGAGGAGCCTCAAAAATCATACAGCCGGCAAGACAGAGATCTAGGATTTGAACACATATGTCTGACATCAAAGCTCTCCTTCTTTCTTTTCTACTCCCGCTCATCCCAGTTCTTTTAGCTTCTGGTCATGGATCTTTACGTTGCACAGCCTGGTCTTTTAATGGAATCAATAAAATTTCAGAATTTCAGGAGTGGGGGCTGGAGGGATGCACAGTGTTCAATTTAAAGCTACTTTGCTACTAAAATCAACATAACTGCATCTTCTTCTTCCAGTCTGCATTTTTTTTTAGCATCTCCTTCATGCCAGGCACTGTGTGGAAGGATGGTGCTACAGAGGTAAACTAATCCAGCTACAGTCCTTGCCTTCATGGGCTTTCAGTAAAGTAATGTACTCCTCACACTTAATTCTCCTGAGAAGGCTCCCTGGATACACTTGAGAATGAATGCCAATTTGCTTATACAGACACATGGAACTCCATCACTGCTGTTGCTGAGAAAATATCACCAGCTACATTATTTTCAACTGCTGCTCATGAGTTATATCAGAGATTAATTGATCAGCTAAATGGGAAAATGCAGAGAATAGACCAGGAATAAATCGATGAAGGAAAAAGTGTGCTGTGTCTTCTAAACCTGGGATCAATTGTGTTACAGCTCACTCAGAGAGGTATTAGATTGCAAAACACCCTGCTTGCAAGGGGTCATGGATAGGGCAAATCACCGGCTTAACGACATACGAAATTTTCATTCTCTTATTTATAACCAATTTCTCACTAAAGTGAACAACATTTCTTAATGGTACTAATTCTGCAGAAGAACAAACTAGAAATGTTTTCTTTTCTTCTATTTGGGACAAAACTGATCATCACCTAATAGGCTCTTTACAGAGAATAGAAGGAACTAAACTAAAAAGAATGCTCAGCACAAATTGGACACCAAGGATTAAATGAAAATAAAAGGACAGTTTTGTTTCATTTTTAGCTCAGATCTTTAAAGGTACTGCTAGAAATATCTAATACTTGTTTTTATAACTCTTATTTGGTAGAAAAAGCTAATTATTATTAAAAATTGTAATAAAAATGAGAAAAGATTGTCAAGAAGTGAAAAATTAAAAGGGAAATTTCCAGTGTTGAAAAAGCACCTTTTATGAACATAAAAATTTATCAGTCTGCCCTCCCCTTACCATATCTGGACGGGGTCTGACACATTAAAAGCTGGATGTTAACCCAGTTAGCCTGAATGAGAAGTGATTCAGGAACCACCAGAAATAAACCAAATGGCTGGCCCATAACCAGTGGGTGAAATATGCTTGCTGTCCAGCAGGGTCTGCAGAGCCAAGTGGTCACAGTGCCCAGAGAAGCCCCGTTGGGCAGGCGACCCCCACAAACGTCAGCTGCTACTCCTGGGCAGGGGCTTTTACAGTCCTGAAAATGCTATGCCACACAAGAGATATCCTGTGAGTGAAAAAAGCCATTATTCCACCCAGGAAAAAGATGATTTTTTTTCCCCATAACCGCAGTGGCCATCAAAAGACGGATTCATTTTTCTCGTGCTGTACTCTAGGCCCATAAAATAGTTTCAGGATCTCAAAAAGACGATGTGGCAGATGGAAGTTTTGTTGCAATGAGCCAGCCAGAAGTGAGAATGACTTTAAAAGATTGAATTTTTAAAATGGTCTAAACCCAAAGATTAAGAAAATATAAAATATTACAGATAGGTCACTCCTTTTGTGTTGTGTGAGTTAATCACGTTTAGTCAATGAGTCCCACTTTAAATGCAGCATGTCAAATCCTAAAATATTGTTCTTAATTCTTTTAAAATTACATGACATTTTCTCTTATCAACATAGGCCAATAAAATACACACAGGCATAATTGGTGAAAGACAACCCTTAACAGCTAGTCCAGGTTAATCCGTGGGCATGGATTAGATTATGAAAGGTTTAAATAGCCAATCTCAAAGTCTTACATATACATCAGGAATTTCATTTGACTAGCTTAGTGATTATTTGAGTGTTAACCAGAGTGACTTGAGAGGCTATTAAAACCCATACGCCAAATCACGTTCAATTACATGAGACCTGGGGAGGTCTTACTTGAACTGAAGAATTAACATGAAAAAAATACTAAGGAATATTTTCATTATAGATTTAAGAATGTTAAGTAGATTGGGATGGATTTTTTTTTTTTTAAGCTAAGGGTGAAAAAATAGAGATTTAGTGAAAATAAGTTAGAGCAAAATGGCACCTTGTGATTTAGAATTATATGTTTTGCATCTCACACCCTTAAAGAGATGCTGGCTGTGTCTTAGAAAGAGTAGTGATTTGCTTCTTTTGGGGACAGTGGTCCTCAACCTTTTTGGCACCAAGGACCAGTTTTGTGAAGATAATTTTTCCATGGATTTGGATGGGGAGTGGGGAATGGTTTCGGGATGAAACTGTTCCACCACGGATCATCAGGCATTAGATTCTCATAAGGAGTGCACTACCTAGATCCTTCATGTGTGAAGTTCACAATAGGGTTTGCACTCCTATAAGAATCTAATGCTGGCCAGGCGCAGTGGCTCACGCCTGTAATCCCAGAACTTTGGGAGGCCAAGGTGGGCAGATCACAAGGTCAGGAGATCAAGACCATCCTGGCTAACACGGTGAAACCCCATCTCTACTAAAAATACAAAAAAAAAAAAAAAAATTAGCCAGGTGTGGTTGTAGGCACCTATAGTCCCAGCTAGTCGGGAGGCTGAAGCAGGAGAATGGCATGAACCCGGGAGGTGGAGCTTGCAGTGAGCCAAGATTGCACCACTGCACTCCAGCCTGGGGGACACAGCCAGACTCTGTTGCAAAATAAATAAATAAATAAATAAATAAATAAATAAATCTAATGCTGCCACTGATCTGACAGGAGGCAGAGCTCAGGCAATAATGCTCTCTCACCCACCAGCCCACTGCTCACCTCCTGCTGTGTGGCCTGGTTCCTAACAGGCCACAGACAGGTAACAGGTCTGTGGCACGGGGGTTGGGGACCCCTGTTTTGGGGGACAGTTAATCCTAAAGTTCATCTTTAATAGTCAAGAAAGTAACTTTACCAAGAGTGACAAATCAAGGTAGGGGATACAAAGTTCTAAAATCAAGATTTCCTGACCACTAGGTGTTAACATTTTTTACTAATATTTTCTAAACAATTTTATGGATTTAGGGGATACAAGTGCAGTTGTGTTACATGGATATATTGTGTAGTAGAAGTCTGAACTTTTAGTGTAGCCATCACCTGAAGAGTGCACATTGTATCCATTAAGTAATTTCTCATCCTCTTCCCTCTCCCACTCTCCAACCACTTTGGGTCTTCAGTGGTTACAGACACTCTATGTCCATGTGTACACATTATTTAGTTCCCACTTATAAGTGAGAAACTGTGATATTTCACATTCTGTTTGTTTCTGAGTTATTTCACTTAAGATAATGGCCTTCAGTTCCATCCACGTTGCTGCAAAAGATATGATTTCATTCCTTTTAATAGCCAACTAGTATTCCATTGTGTGTATATACCACATTTTATCCATTCATCCACTGATGGACACTTAGGGTTGTGAATAGTGCCGATATAAACACATAAGTGCAGGTATCTTTTTATATGATGATTTATTTTCTTTGAGGTAGATACTGAGTAGTGGAATTGCTGGGTCAAAATGTATTCTACTTTCAGTCGTTTGAGAAATGTCCATACCATTTTCCATAGAGGCTATACTGACCTACATTCCCACAAATAGTGTAAAAGTGCTCTCTTTTCTCTGCATCTCACCAACATTTGTTTTTGTCTTTGGTTTTTGTCTTTTTAATAATAGTCATCTGATGAATGTAAGATAATATCTCATTGTGGTTTTAATTTGCATTTCTCCGATGATTAGTAATGTTTAGCATTTTTTTCATTGCTTTTGGTCATCTGTATGTCTTCTTTTGAAAAATATCTATTCACGTACTTTGCCCACTTTTTAATGGGGTTATTTGTGGATTTTTGTTGTCGTTGCTGAGTTCCTTGTAAATGCTGGATATTCGTTCCATGTCGTAGTCACAGTTTGCTAATATTTTATCCCATTCTGCAGGTTGTCTCTTCACTCGTTTATTTCCTTTGCTGTGGAGAAGCTGTTTAGTTTTATTAAGTTCCATTTGTCAATTTTTGTTTTTGTTGCTTGTGATTTTGAGGTCTTAATAGAGAATTATTGGACTAGACCGATGTCCAAAAGAGGTTTCCCTAGGTTTTATTCAAGTTATTTTAATAGTTTCAGATATTATATTTAAGGCTTTGACTCATCATTATTAATTTTTGTATGTGGTGAGAGACAGGGGTCCAAGTTCATTCTTCTGCATATGGCAATTCAATTTTCCCAGCACCATTTATTGAAAAGGGTATTCTTAGTGTATGTTTCTGTCAACTTTGTCAAAAATCAGTTGGCTGTATGCGTGTGGCTTCATTTCTGGGTTCTCTATTCTGTTCCTTTGACGTATGTGTCTATTTTTATAGAAGTACCATGCTGTTTTGGTTACTATTGCCTCAAAGTATAATTTGAGGTCAGGTAATGTGACATCTAACTTTGCTCTTTTTGCCTCGAGTTGCTTTGGCTATTCAGGCTCTTTTGGTTCCATATTACTTTTAGGATTTTTTTTTCCCAATTCTGTGAAAAATGACATTGGTATTTTGATAGGGATTACACTGAATATACAGATTGCTTTAGGCATATAGTCATTTTAACAATATTAAGTCTTCTGATCCATGTGCATGGAATATTTTTCCACTTGTTTGTGTCATCTACAATTTCCTTTATCACTGTTTTGTAGT
Organism: Macaca nemestrina; assembly: GCF_043159975.1. Taxonomy (NCBI): domain Eukaryota; kingdom Metazoa; phylum Chordata; class Mammalia; order Primates; family Cercopithecidae; genus Macaca; species Macaca nemestrina. The sequence goes on from NC_092135.1 coordinate 18,142,373, forward strand.
TTTCCTCATAGAAGTCTTTCATCTCTTTGGTTAAACATATTCCCAGGGTTCTTTTGTTTATTTGTTTGTTTTTGCAGTTAACTTAAATGAGATTAACTTGTGGATTTGGTTCTCAGCTTGTTATTGGTGTATAAAAATGCCACTGATTTTTGTATTTTGATTTTGTATCCTAAAACTTTACTAAATTTATTTATTAAATCTAAGAGTTTTTGGAGACATCTTTAAAGTTTTCTAGGCATAAGATCATATCATCAGTGAACAGAGGTAATGGGCTTTAATACTAAGAAGTTAGGCAAAGGGGTTCACCAAGATAAGTTCTCCTTCTATACCTTCTACTATTTCTCATGGAAAAGAGGCAGAGCCAAATTTTCATGAACTTTCTTGCATGTTGACTCATAATTGTTTTCCACTTTCACATGTACAAAATATATCTGTTTCTTCAGTAAAAGCTAAATTTCTTATCCTTCCCTAACGCTTCTCTGAATCCTTTCCATAGCGCTTTGTGCATGGTTTTTTTGTGTTTTTTTTTGAGACGGAGTCTCGCTCTGTTGCCCAGGCTGGAGTGCAGTGGCGCAATCTCCGCTCACTGCAAGCTCCGTTGCCTCCTGGGTTAATGCCATTCTCCTGCCTCAGCCTCCCTAGAAGCTGGGACTACAGGTGCCCGCCACCACACCCGGCTAATTTTTTTGTATTTTCAGTAGAGACGGGGGTTCACCGTGTTCGCCAGGATGGTCTAGATCTCCTGAACTCGTGATCCGCCCACCTCAGCCTCCCAAAGTGCTGGGATTACAGGCATGAGCCACCGCGCCCGGCCTGTGCATGGTTTTTGAATACAGTAGGAAATAGCACAGGGTAGTGTTTAAGAGGTCAGACTGCTTGGGAATCAATTTCAGCTTTACCACTTGTTAGCTGACTGATCTTGAATAAGGTAGTTAACTCCTCTGTGCCTCAGTATCTCCATCTGTAAGATGGTTATAATAATACAATTATAAGTTTATAGGGAGAATGAAATGAATTATTACTGAAGCTCTTAGAACAACATCTGGCACATGGTAAGCTTTACGTATGACAAATTAAGATAAAATACTTGCTGAATGACCAAATGTTTCTTTGCACCTACACTAATTAATATTACTCATTAATTGATGAGGTTTCCGTAACCAAGACATGGTTTGTGTCTTTGCTAAACTGTGAAAAACTCTATCTCTTCTTTGAGATAAGCGGAAAGATAAATAATAGCTATGACACATATACCTATCTTGTAAGGTGCTTTGTAATTATTTATTACTTGCTGAAAAACTCAAGTGGGCAAGGAGAAGAACAAGGCAGTCATGTTAACATCTAAACCTCATTAAAGTTTCATCTTCTTTTAAAGTCCAGGAAGACAAATGAGCTACCAGAGGAATTTCCTTTCCTCTGTAAGGCTTATACAGGAATTTGAACATAACTATTAAAGTAAATTAAATGGGATTTAGTAAATGGCCAAATAACACTGTGGTGGGAGCCAAGGGAGAAGACAGAAGCAAACTGTCAAGTTTGGGTATGAATTTCAATGTCTAAGATGAAGTTATACGTAGTCTAACTTCAAGACTTATGTGTGGTAGCTCATGTCTATAATCCCAGCACTTTGGGAGACCAAGGCAGGAGAATGGCTAGAAGTCAGAAGTTCAAGATTAGCCTGGGAAATATTGTTAGACCCCTTCTCTACCAAACCAACAAAACAAAATTAGTTGGGCATAATGGCGTGCACCTGTAAACCCAATTTGATGGTATCTGGAGCAAACATGGAGCCCCCATGCAGAGCACTCTCCCTATCTACCACGTGAGGACACAACAAGCAAGACGGCAGAACTCTGCAGACCAGAGGCAAGCTCTCCCCCAACACGGAATCTGCCAGCAGATTGAGTTTGGATTTCGCAGCCTCCACAACTATGAGAAAGGAATGTTTATTGTTTACACCACCTAGTCTATGGTATTTTATTACGTAAGCCCAAAATAAGACAGAGGCAATGAAAAAAAAAAAAAAAACCACACGCGCACACACACACAAAACATTTCTCCTGCTCTAACCTATGAGTGTTTGATACAGAATATTCTCAAAATTCACAATTAAACTAGAGAATTTCTGGCTCTTTATGCAGACGTGATTGGCTTTGCTTGATTTGTGTTACCTGAGTTAGCAAACAAAAGGTTAAAAAAACCTAAAAATATATTGTTAATATTGTTCATATTTCAGAATCTGAAAAGTATTTTGGGAGTACAATTTAAGAAAATGAAGTATAAAATATTTATGATTCTCAGAACTGTTTTAAAAGTTGCATCAAAGGGAAGCTATATGCAGAGGAATAAAGCCACAGCTGCCTTCTTCATCTATGTGAGAACAGCTCTTTAGGGTCTAGGAGCAAGCATAGTAAAGCTCAGTGGAACTTTGCCTCATGATCATTAATAGATGTGCTCTCTACCGTACAGGGGTAAATCAAACTCAGAATGATTTGCCTCATTTCTTTACTTCTCTCAGTTTTGTCTTCTCTTCTGCTCCATGTCCTTTTCCTATTATTGGTCACTGTGCTGGCTTTGTGACATGCCAACTTGGCTATGGTAAACAACATTTTCTCTGAATTCCCTTTGTTGTATATTTCAGATTAGGGTGAGCCACAAGAAAAATTCTTGGAAGATATGAGTGGTGGGTGTCAAACAGCAGCTGTTGTGTAGCTCACACATGTTGTTGCTAATCTGCTGGTTTTTAAACTTGTGAGCTGACCTGTCTGAGAGCATGCCTTGTGGACTTCAAGCCCTAGCATGAGATCCAGTGATAACAGCCTTGCAGAGGCTACTTCACCAGCCTCCACAATGGTATAAGCCAGCTCCCTGTAACAAATCTTGTACTGGTTCTGCATCCCTGGTTGAAATTTGAATAGAGTCACTCTATTGACCAGGATGACCCTGTCGCAGTACCTGGTTATCTCCAGTCACCTGGCTGGTAGATTCCTCCAAATCTACGGGGAAGGACTAAAGCGCCCCCAAGAGGCTACAGTGATGGTGTGATCATTAATTTTATGTGTCAACTTGAGTTGGCTGAAGGATACCCAGAAAGCTGGCAAAACATTATTTGGGAGGGTATCTATGCAGATGTTTCCAGAAGAGATTAGTATCAAAATCTGTAGACAGAGTAAAGAAGATCTGCCCTCCCCAGTGTGGGTAGGCATCATTCAATCACTTGATGGTGCAGAAAAGGTAAAAAGGTGGAAGAAGGGCAAATTCTCCCTCTTTTTGAGCTGAGACATCCATCTTCTGCAGAAAGGCATAGCAGCTCCTGGCTCTCAAGCCTTCAGACTCTGGAGCTTCTACCAGTGGCCTCCCAGCTCTCAGGACTTTGGACTTCATCTGAATTACACCCCTGGCTTTCCTGGTTTTCCAGCTGCAGATGGCAGACCATGAGACTTCTCAGCCTCCATAATCATGTGAGCTAATTCCCGTATTAAACCTTGTCTCCTGCCTCTCTGTATATCCTACAGTTTCTGTTTCTCTGAAGAATCCTGACTATACCAAGAGCTTGGAAATTTGGAAGCAACAGGTAATAACAATGATGCTGGGGACAGAAACATGACAGGTACACCGCATGTACTAAATGTAGGTTCCCAGTACTACAGACTCATTTTTCCTTACCAACCACCCTATAAAATAGGTACTCTTATTTTATTTTCCTCTGTACTCTGAGGCACACATAGGTGAAATAACTTGCTGGTAAGCAGAAAGCCAAAATTTAAACTCACGCATTCTGGCTCCAGAATCTGTGCTCTTCAATACTATTCCACTGCTCCAAATCAACCTAAATGTAATGGTTTCCATCCTCTGGCTACCCCGCCTTTTAGAAATTTTTCACAACAGAAAAGCAGCGTGTTAGCCTGTGACAGTGCAGTCAGGAAGCTTCAGTTCTAGTCCCGGTTTCACCACTGATTGGCTGTTGTTAAAGCAAACTAAATATGACCTGAGAAGGACCCCATACTTCTGTATTTGAGTGATTGTGGATGAACTGTAACCTAGCTTAACAGGCAGACTAATAGGCCTAATAATAGGCTAACAGACTAATAGGCCAAGCTCTAACCAATCCAGCCATCTGTTCCTCACTTCCAATTTCTGTACGTCATTTCCCCTTTTTCTTCCCTTCTACCACGTGGTTGTGCTGGAGTCACTGTGAATCTGCTGTGATGCTAGGGTCTGCCCGATTATCGAATCGTTCATTGTTCAATTAAATACCTTTAAATTTAATTCGGGTGAAGTTTTTATTTTATCACTGTATAGCATTGGGCAGGTCACGCTAACTTCCTTATTTGTGAAATGATCTCGGTGCCCTCTTCCAGCTATAAAAGTTCACAATTCTAAGGTGTGAAAGTTCTGATTATAATGTTAAAAGATCTTTGGAAAAAAGCTGCTCTATCCAATAAAATTAGGTAAGAAAACCTACAACTGTATATTTGACTTCCTTGCATTTATTTTTCAGCCTCTTCCTACCTCAAAAATTATTCTGTAGCTCCCTAGGTAATTATAACAGTGATTTTAACCCTTTCCCATTGTGAGCACCCTGTTAATCATACACATGCAAAGAGTTGTGAAATTCCATGGAAGAAAAATACAAAACTGTAAGTTGAGAAAAAATATGATAGAAGGACACGTTACACTTGATAATGCTTTTAAGTAAAGTTAAATGTCACTAATTATAACATCATCTAGAGATATTTGAAAAAGAGTGCATATTCACTGTACAGGAAAAACCTTACGGAGTTACTGACCTACGAGATTCTTACAGTTACCTCTTGGTTTCCCTGTGGGTTCTCAGTTCCCACTCTAGACAGTTTTGGTGGGCTCCTCACTGGTAATCACCTATTATAATTGCATGCAACTTGTTAAATGTAACCATGCTAAAAATCAGTATATGCTGAAAGTCAAAAGGAGGACTGTTTTATATGCCACAGCTTTATTCTCTTTAGACTTACTGCCTATTTTTGTTTTGTTTTGTTTGTTTGTTTTATGGTTTTTAAACTGATAGATTTTTGGTAAGTATTATAAAAGTTTCTGATCTGGAGAAGTATCACCTTCTCCTCTTTGTTTTTCTTTCTTTCTTTCTTTCCTTTTGTGTGTGTGTGTGTGTGTGTGTGTGTGTGTGTGTGTGTGTGTGTGTGTGTCGGTCGGGGGGTCTTCATTGTCATTGAGCGAAAGTTCCCCTAACTGTTAAAAAAAACAAGAGACAAGCACCAAGTTAGAGACAGGGAAAAAGTACAGAGTGAAAAACAATTTTAAAAATTGGATAACCAGTTTAAGAAGAGTAGAGCTGGCCACTTTTAAAGGCCAAAGTCCAAACAAAGTCTTTAAGAATGGGTAACACCAATGGTTGTAAACTGCTACTGGCACTCTCCAGAGGGTTAAGGCAACCCTGCAACGGGAAAGCTGATGACTGCTCAGCAGAAGGCAGACGTCATGTGCATAGTCGCACTAGCTGTTTTTCTTGGGTCTGAGCCTATGCCTAGAAGGGGTTTACTTTTTACACAAAAGAGAAGAAACATACTATGATACCCCTGAATATACATCCTAGAACCCACTGCTTAAAGAACACACAGAAAAAAAGAAGGTCATGCAACCATCCCCAGGAAGTTACCAAAATTCATTCTTAATTCCCATCTGGGGACAACCCTGATGAGATACTGAAAGGAAAGGAAAGAAGGTTAAAGGTAAACAGGTATAGTTCAATATCACTACTTTAGGCCAATCTTTCCTGATTATCCTCTACTTTTTTTTTTTTTTTTTTTTTTTTTGAGACGGAGTCTCGCTCTGTCGCCCAGGCTGGAGTGCAGTGGTGCGATCTCGGCTCACTGCAAGCTCCATCTCCCTGGTTCATGCCATTCTCTGGCCACAGCCTCCTGAGTAGCTGGGACTACAGGCACCTGCCACCACGCCCGGCTAATTTTTTTGTATTTTTAGTAGAGACGGGGTTTTATCGTGTTAGCCAGGATGGTCTTGATCTCTTGACCTCATGATCCGCCCACCGTGGCCTCCCAAAGTGCTGGGATTATCCTCTACTTCTAACCCTCAACCATGAGCTAAAACACCCTCACTTCTTCTCTATTTTGCCACACTTCTGTTATACACAACCATGGTTTGCACTATAAATATATGGTATCTCTCTGTCTCTCCCATTAGACCATGAGTGAGGATAGAGGAACTGGGTCTCGTTCATTGATCTGTTCCTAGTTCCTAGCAAGGTATCTAACATATGGGAACTGCTCAGTGAATGGGAAATGGAATTAGATATATCTGTTAGTTTACTCTAGAGATCCAAATTTCAGGTAGGAATCCATGGGAAATTTTTCCAAGTACACATAACAATTATCAAACACTGTGTTTCTCAGGGATTGATGATAACTGCCTTTAATTGTATTTAAAAATAGGTAGTATTTATTATTTTGAAATGTCAGAAAAGGCAATGGCAAAAAGTCTTCAATTTGGCTGTGATCCCAATTAAAATTCTTCCACCCAAAAGAAATAGCTTTGATCTGATCAAAATGTATGAGTTTCTTTTTTTGTCACCATAATTTAAAGACAGAAAAATGGTATTTAGGATTTACATATACATGTGGAGTCCAACCTCATTATGATGATTGTGCTGAGAAGCCAGGGAGTTCTGAATCATAAATGTATTTTCAGAAAAGAATTGTATTTTCAGAGGGAAAGAAAAAAAAGAGCTACAACAATAGCTCTAATTTAACTGGAGACGTTCACTACACAATCCCCAAAGAGCAGGGTAAATTGTCGAGAGCATCAGCAGACTGTCTATTCATTTGGCGTATTAGCATGAAAGGGGGCTTTTTGCCCAGTGGAGCCCAACTTCTTCTCTACAGGATCTTGCTTTTGAGATCTTTGAAACAAGTATTTCAAATACAGCACACTGAGACTTGCTCTAATCTTAACTATGGCATTAGAAAAGTCATTATAACTTTATGCATAAGTTGCTGGTGTATGGCCAAGTCAGAAATCTTGCCCTGAAGACCAACATCTACATAATAAGAGAAAATAGATACGTGTGCAGCCAATTATTAGATACCTCTGGTGATGGCAACTAGAAACTATGTGAAGTCATGGATAATTCAACATGATAACAATCACTATATGGAAAAAATGTTCCTGGCTCATGCCTGAAATCTCAGCATTTTCGGAGATTCAGGCAGGCAGATCACCTGAGGTCAGGAGTTTCAGACCAGCCTGGCCAACATGGTGAAATCCCATCTCTACTAAAAATACAAAAATTAGCCAGACATAGTGGCAGGTACCTGTAACCCCAGCTACTGGGGAGGCTGAGGCACGAGAATTGCTTGAACCTAGAGGTGGAAGTTGCAGTGAGTCGAGATCATGTCACTGCACTCCAGCTTGGGTGACAGAGCTGTCTCAAAAAAAGAAAATTTTGTAAAAAATTTAACAATGACCCCACACTAAAACTATGAAAATCAAAGTTAAAGAAACAAAACCTTTTAAATTAATTTATTTTACATTAATTTATTAAAACATGTACATTTGTTAGACATTTATTAAAGACCTATTTGGTGCCAGACAAGGGTGATCACCTCTAAGACCCATAAACAAGGAGTTGTAAACGTTACCTAATGTGATGTGCCATTGCTAATGCCCTCTGGAATCCATTGGAGTGTGGAGAGCTCTGTGGCTGTCTACCCAACATCCATTTCACCTCTTGTATGTGAATATATAAAAGTCATAAGATTGGTCGATATTGATTCCCTCTTCACAGCTAGCAGCCCTAATTTGTCTTATCTAATTAAGGTTATGTTACCCCCTCTGTCAAAGTGATTGGGAAATATATCCCAGGGATAAACCAATCAGTACATGGCTTTTTTTCCCAGCTACAAGAGATTGGTTCAGGGAAGAGTATTTAATTGATTTTAGGTCCACGAAGGTATCTGGGAAGTGAAGGCTCCCTGGGAGCTTTTGTAAAGGATAGTTCTGCATTTTTCAGGAACTCCTGTGAAAAATTTCTTGGGTGATATGTTAAGTAGATTTGTAGCTTGGATTGACTACAGCCATTTATCCACCCTGAAGCAAGCCATCTTAAGAATGAGGTTAATGCATGGAAAGAGAAAAGCCAATAAAACTATACAGAAAGATGGAGCCTGAGTCTTCACCAAATTGCAGCAGAAGCTCAACCTATGTCTAGACTTCTTTGAACACACGGCAGCTTGAGCTGAGTTTTTGTTACCTGCAGCCAGGGCATCTTAATTATTATAACTGTAACAGGAACTTTGGCATGAGAACTGATTTATGAAAGAAAAATAGGATTTAGACAGGTGAATGGTAGGTATGGGAATTGAGAGAGCCCTTTCTGGGACAGAAAATTACAGGAGCAAAAGCAAAGAGGTAGGAAAACACATGGTGTGTTCAGGGGCAAGTCTATCACATCAGAGGAGAGGTGGAAGGTGAAGCTGAAAACAGGTTACGGGTAGTGGGGAACTTCATTGATCCTTCTGGAAAGCTAACTGGTGGTGGAATGGGAGTTGGCACAGAGGAGGAGAAGCAGATACAGGTGGCTGTTACCATCATCTGGGCAAGCGCTCACAAAGGCCCTTGCTCACATCTTGGCAGTGAAGATGGAGTAGAGAAGATGAGTTCAAAGGCCACGCCAATGACAGGCTACTCATGATGTGGTGTCGTACTTCATGAGAAGCCAACAGAGTAAGAAATGGACTATAAAGTTTAAGTCTAGAGACATCTGGTAAATCAGGAATGAGAATTCAGGCAGAAGAGTGAAACTACCTTAAATAATATTTTTTTTCTTTTTTTCTTTCTTTTTTTTTTTTTTTTCCTTGAGATAGAGTCCTGCACTGTCGCCCAGGCTAGGGTACAGTGGTGCGATCTTGGCTCACTGCAACGTCTGCCTCCCAGATTCAAATGATTATCCTGCCTCAGCCTCCCAAGTAACTGGGATTACAGGCGCTCGCCACCATGCCCAGCTAATTTTTGTATTTTTAGTAGAGATGGGGTTTCACCAAGTTGGCCAGGCTGGTCACAAACTCCTGACCTGAAGTGATCTGCCCACCTTGGCTTCCCAAAGTGCTGGGATTACAAGCATGAGCCACTGCACCCAGACTGGAATATTTTCTATATAATTTGTTTAAAAAGTCATAGAAACCACCTAAATCCAAAATAACAAGGGGCTGAATGATTGGATCAATTATGGTACATTTCCTGAATGAGTCAAATACTCTGTAGTGAGATATTAACATTTTCCCATGGGTGACTCACTTGACTGATAATATTTCCATGCCAGACACACCCCCATAATAAAGGTTCCTCACTCTGTGTGGCTGCACAAGGGGGTGGGTTACACGTTTATTTTTCGACACCATCTCTTTCTTTCTCCACCACAAATGGATCCCTTGGTACTATATAGTTGAAAGCTATTGTTTGGGAGGATGTCAAGAAAAATTATTTAGACTTGGAGAAAAATATAACCAAAAGAAACTGTTATCTGAGTACTGAAAATTTAGAAGACTATATATACATGGAAAAAAAGATACACACAAATGTGCTTACAGTAACTACTTCTGAGTGGTAGGATCTAGAGTATTTTTCCTTTCACTTTTTATAGTTTCTATTTATTTCCTAAAATGCATATGTATCAACTTTATAATTTTACAAGGACATCAATTACACTGGGTTCTTCAGAAGCAGATAATGAGATGAGGGTTTGTGTGAAAATGATTTATGAGGCAGTGTGCTCAAGAGAAACCAGTAGGTGAGTAGGGAAGTGAGAATCATCAAGGGGGGAGTCCCAGCAAAGGTGTCCTATTAAGCAAAGTCCCACTGAGCGTCACTTGAGATCAACTTCTGCTGACCTGCAGAAGCTGGGGAATTTACTGGCCCTCCTCTAGTCAGTCACTGCTGGCGAGCTGCCCCTGGTATTTTCATATGTCAATGCCCAAGAACTTCTGGTTCTTCTTGCAGGTAGGAAAATGTGGGGACAGAGAGTCTGTCCACAAAGAGACACAGGTGCTGGCTGCTAGGAGCAGGCATGGGCATGGTAAAAGGATCTGAGGGAATACGCACGGAACAATGACTGCATTTGCTGAAGATGCTTACAAAATCTTATTGCTGTAATTAATCAATATAGAAACCTCTGTTTAGTGACTGTGTTCATTCATATTTAACACATTTACTTAAAAGAAAGAGGACTAACTAGTAATACATTTGTTGGCTCAGCACTTCTTACTGGGAAAGGAGATTTGAAGAGTCTTACTGTTGTAAACCCTTTCCTAAGTGCTACCTGCACCTTAAATGTCACACCTTATATTGCTTTATGTTCTCAGAGCTCACATTCTAAAACTCATATATTAGGAATTAGGACCAGTGGATATAAAAACTTGATGACCCCTGGGGACACCAAATGTTGACTGCTGCTTGTTGTTACAGAGGCAAGACAACTGAAGTTTGGGGAGAGAAATCTCCCTTCCTGACAGCAACATGCCAGACCATTAAGAACTTTTGCAAAAATCAATATTGGCCTGAATTATTCAACTGGTGTACAACAGGATATAGTGGAATGTAAACTATTGGGCTTCCACCAAAGATTTGTGGCTGGCATCCACTACAAATACCCAAAGTAAATACTCTCTAGGGAGGAAAACAGCGAAGAGGAGGAGGAAATGTCAGGTTTCAGAAAATTAGCCAACCAAGTTCACCCAGCATAAATGCTGATGCACTGCCATATTTGCTAATATAAAGGGTGGACCCACTGGTACATTACATGTTGGTAAGATCCTCAGCTTCTTGCCATGTTTCAATGTGGACTAAACAAAGCTATTCTATCCCCTGAGCTTTTAAGCTCTCTTTTCAATAAATAAAACACAAACTAAACATTTTAAAGTCATCTCTTTCTCCAGTCCCTGAGAGTTCAGTCATAGATCTACAGAGATGGGTACCAAGGTGGTATGATTTGAGGTGTGCTGGGAAAGTCATGTTTGTCCCCAAATATCTCCCCTCTATTGGCCTCTCAGTCATGAGGAATCAATCAAGATAGGGCATTTCAGGAATCAGAGGATACAGTAGAGAACAAAGGTTCTGACCCTGATGGAACTTATGAACAGATTTCAGGAGTCCTGGTTTCCCATAAAATTATTTGAGAAATACCATGTGTGTACACATGAGTGCATTTCCAGGTTAGAGAATCCAGGGCTTTCATGATATTCTCAGAGTAATCCATGACCCATGAATGGTTAAGGAGCTCAGGACAGAGTCAGGAGACCTGGTTCTCTATGCCTCTCTGGCTACCAGCTGGCCATGTCATCTCAGACCGAGGCTTTCCCTGCACTGGCTTCAGATTCCTACATTTCTGAAGACTACCTGTTAAAGTCTCAGTGCTCCACCATGCCTCTGTGTGTAAAGGGCCCCCTTTCCAAGACTGCTGAGGAAAATGGACAAATGCTTCTTTTGTACCTGCTTCCTATGGCTCCCCCTCAGCTCAGGAAATAGTAATACTTTAAGACAGCATTACTGCAGAAAGGTAGAGGAAAGGGGAATAACAGAGAATGACAGAGAAAGGAGGGAAAGGGAGGTGAGAAAGAGGGAGAGAGGAATGCCTCTCACTGATAAAGGGGTGTCTGTGAGGCAAAGTCAAACACCATTGACAGGGGTGGTCTTAGGATCAGGCCCTTGACCACCCCCCACCACCTCCGCCACCACTCATTCCCTCTCACTTCCTCCGAGTATAGCTCCAACATTCAAATGTTTGAAAATTCATTTTTTAGAGGTTTTCAATTGAACAAGGGCAGGGGGAGGGGAATTACATATGCGTGTATATTCATGTTTAGTTTTTACTTTTTAAATTATGAAACTATCGTGTCTTCCAATAAGTAATAAAGTACAAGGGAATAATTTTTTTTACCGGCTTCCTCATTTGTTTAATAGTGATGATGTGAAAAAAAATGACCTTTTAAAAACGCTTAAACGTTTAACTTTTGATCCCAAGTCTTCTCCCCACAGCTTAATTTATTAAAACTAAACACATCTTGACATTATAAATTAGGAAAGATGAGAGGGCAGTACACTATAATTAGAAGCCTGGGCCAGGCATTCTACAGAACAGATAACTACAACTATTATCAGCCAGCTTACTGAAAATTTTATTGGGTGTCATTCATGCACAAGTAATGAATGAAGAACCACCACTCATGAATCAGGCTTGAATAAGGAAAGTTAAAATGGAAACAATTTTGGCAGTCTCTGCGGACTGAGAACAGCCTTCTTTCATTCACAGATGTGCTTCCTTCATTCATGGAGGGGTTGATAATATGATGGGCAGGGTGGGGAGAAGAGGGAAAATCTTGCATTCTGGCCCCTCTCTGCATTCTGGCCTCCTGCCTTAAGACTCATCACCAACGCTGCTTATCAACATGAAAGGGATTCTGTTTGATCAAGTGCTTGTAAGACCTATTTTTTTTTTACATGAGTTAAATTTTTATTCGTATTTTATTTTTTCTTAGTTTTTTTATTTCAATAGATTTTGGGGGTACAGGTGGTATTTGGTTACATGCATAAGTTCTTTAGTGGTGATTTCTGAGAGTTCGGTGCACTCATCACCCAAGCAGTGTACACTGTACTTTTGGCTGAGCAGGGTGGCTCATGCCTATAATCCCAGCACTTTGGGAGGCTGAGGTGGGTGGATCACTTGAGGCCAGGAGTTCAAGACCAGCCTGGTCAACACGATGAAATCCTGTCTCTACTAAAAATACAAAAATTAGCTGGGTGTGGTGGTGGGCACCTGTAACCCCACTCCAGCTACTCAGGAGGCTGAGGCAGGAGAATCACTTGAACCTGGGAAGCAGAGGTTGCAGTGAGCTGAGATTGCACCACTGCACTGCAGCCTGGGTGATGGAGTGAGATGCTGTCTAAAAACATGTATATGTATATGTATGTGTGTATATATGTGTGTGTGTGTATATACGTATACATAAGTATATGTGTATATATGTATGTGTGTGTATATATACACATACATATATATCGTAGTCTTTTATTCTTCACTCCCATCCCAACCTTACCTTCTGAGTTCCCAAAGTCCATTATATCATTCTTATGCCTTTGCATCCTCATAGCTTAGCTACCACTTATAAGTGAGAATATATGATATTTGGTTTTCTATTGTTGACTTACTTCAGTTAGAATAATGGCCTCCAGTTCCATCAAAGTTGCAGCAAAAGACATTATTTTGTTCATAAGGGCCTATTTTTACTCACTATGCAACTAATGTACCAGGCATAATCCCACAGGATAACTTAAGAGCTCAAAATGGGCTTGAGACTAGAGACAGTCCCCAAGACATAGTCCATGTTCTGGTCACCCTTCAGGGCTCAGGGAACACTGGGTCCAGCTGTGATCAAGTCTGGTCATCACTGCTGCACTCTAAGACTTTCATGGGCTATTTACACTTAAAACATATCAAATAGAAAGATGTGGGGTTATGACCTGTAAATCCTTGTAGTTGGTTAAATCTATTCTAAGAGCAAAAAGTAATACAGAAACTGAATAACAGTAAAACAAAACAAAACAAAAAAACTAGCAACAAGCTAAATGTTCAGCAATAGGGCAGTAAAATGACATATGATTGACAGGATATTATGCAGCCATTGAAATGATAGTAGGAATCACTATAGGTATCATTGTGGTAGGTACTTAGGAAGAAATGTTAACTTTTTAAAAGTAGTAAAAACTTATTTATTCTTTTTCAGAGATGTGGGTCTCTAATCATGCCACAAGAGTATAATTAAGAAAAAAAAGAAAAATATCCCATAAAAAAAAAAGTTAACATTTTGCCATGGCAGAGAGGTGTTAAGAAGTGATATTTTTCTTCTTCTTTTTCATTTATTTAATAATTATATTATCAATTATATTACACTTGTCTTTTATACTGATAAATACATTTGGAATTAAAAGAAATTAATATTACATTCACATATTAATTAAAATTTTAAAATATTTTCTCCTACATTAATTCATTGGCTACATAAAGGCAAAAGTAAGAATACTAAAAGTTAAGTTGTTAGATTTGGAAACTAGAGACAGTAAGTGAAAGTTGGCCAAGTGCCCACCACTGTCAGAAACAGAGACAATCCTCAAATACAGGGTTGTTAATACCCAGTCTAGACTAGCTCTTTAGCCCCCAAATCAAAAGGCTATTTCTGGCATAAAAACAATTACATATACTAGAGAATGTACTCAGGGAAAGAAAAATCAATTATTGTATGGGACCTCTGCTGTTTGTACCTATCCATTCCAGCACTATCAGTATTTCCCCGTGACTTCCTTCGGTGGACCACTCTTCCCACATTCATGGTCCATTCATACAGTTTGAGGTAGTGCCTACCCTATGTCCCAAGGTCACGGTTATGCAATGGCCCATGCTGGACAATCAGTGTAGTCCAACCAATTTCAAGCTTATCCATTGAGAGTGAGCCCTGGGATGTTGGCTGGAATGACATTCTTTTCACTGGGGTGGCTGAACTGGCAACACAGAAATCTGGTGTTCCTAGGTGACCCTTTTTACTATTTGGAGAGATTCTGCCTGAGAATAAGATAAACCAGGGAGAAGCACAGATAAGAATAAGGTAAGGTGATTCCTGGTCTCATGGCCTGAAGCCTGGGTCTAGCAATTCCTGAGACTTGATAACACTGGATGTTACATTTTCATGAGTCAACAAATTCCATTTTCTCCTTTTAAGCCAATTTGAGATAATTTTCATTACTTGCAATCAAAAGACTCATGACTAATATTTCTGCCATTTCCCAGCAAAGTGTATACAAACATTTTCTGGTTAAAAAAATAATAATTATTGATGAAAGAAACCATTGTAGTTTTATATCCTGTAGTCACAATTGTCTGTGTTCACTCATCACTGTTGTGATCTATGTCATATTCTTTCCTTGGGCAAAAATGTTTTAGCATCTTATAAGATGCTAAATAAAGGGGCAAATATGAAATGAAGCAATTACAACTACTTGTTTTTTTCTCAAATGGGTATGTTATAGTTCCTAATTAATTTTGGAAGGTCAACCAATAACTTTATATATGTTCATTCACATTTGACAATCTGAACATCTATGATGTTTAAAAATAAGTTTTGATAAACATATCTTAATTGACAAAGCAAGAAAGGAGGTTTCTCAACTTGCCATCTATATTCAATCTGGATTTGGACTTTTCAATAAACATTAAACATGAAAACATTTTTATTAGTGGTAATTATACACAATTTAGTTAAGTGATTCTGAAACTTTAGTATGCATCAGAATCACCTGGAAAACTTGTTAAAAAATTTATTGCTGGCCACTGCTCCCTCCCCATCCAGTTTTCTGATTCTGTGGGGCTGAGGTTGGGCCTGAGACTCTGCATTTCTGACAAGTTCCCAGGTGATGCCAACGCTACTGAGATCTAGCAACCACAGTTCAAGAATCACTTATTTACACTTTTTTTTAAGGTTCTGCATTTTGCTATAATATTTGGTGTAAACTGTAATATGTATTTTGTGTCTCTGATTAAAAACATGAGCCCATGTTTTCGGAGATGCAGATATAATTTAGACCTGAAAATCCTGGACACAAAGATAATGATATACTTTAAAGGTGGATGCGAAATAACAGAGTTAAAGTAATTTGGGCAAAACCTTGATTAAAATAATTCATTATGGAATCCAATCAACCTTGATTTCCAATAGATGACATGACCACTCAGGTATTCCGCTACATCAAGCAAAATTTAGGCTCAAATGTTCCCCTGCTGCATTGATTAGCAAAGTTCACCAGGCCAAAGTAATCAAGTATACCACAAATTCCTAGGCGCCTTTTCATCTCTGCCTAACACAATGCAACTAAGTGGTCTCTGTTTGCCAACAGGGGTAACTCTTAGGAAGAGCAACTAAACAATTTGCTAAAACCTGGTTAGCTTGCAGGAAGTCATTAAAATGATAGAATAATTCGGGAATCTGATGATCTCCAAGTACAATGTCTTATCATTTTATAATTATTTAATAATACCAATCCACTTCATTCAAGTAAGAGGTTCTGGGACTTTAAAATCAAGTAGGGTCTGAACCCACCAGGGTCTGAACTGAGTTTCACAATGTTAAAGCACAACATCTTACTGTCTTCCTCTGGACATACCCAAATGGGTTTTGTCTGTTTGTAAACAATGACATTTCTCCCTATCTTTCCATTCAAGGCTTAACCACTAATGAAGTAAGAATCTCTCATATTTTAACAACTAAGATTAGATTATGATAGAAACTTCATTATAAGTCACATGTAAAATATCCTCTTCGATTGCATATCAATTTGAGTATAGTCCATTTTAACATACCTTGTCAAAAGAAGAATATACATTAAATGTAAAAATGTGCCAATGCTAGCTGCAAGGCTAGTAAATCACCAGTTGGCAACAGGGATATTTATTTCTGTATAGTGAGGAAGTGTGATAACACAGATGCAAAGAGCTGAGAGAAATCTAACAAACTGCTCAAACCCCTCTTTACACATAGGAAGGAAATAAGCTCAGAAAAGGGTAATATTTTCTCAAAGGAGTTCACTTGGCTGTAAAAGTGATGTTGCTGGTCATAAAGGTTTTCATTTTCCCAGTGGAGAGAGTCACCTTTTCAACACATCTGCAGCAGACTCAGAGCAGGGTGGAGAGCACAGATGTTGCCAAGAACCTCAGGTTCCAGAAAGGCCCTGAGAGCCAGAAGCCATAGATTACAACGGAATCCACCCAACCAGGTAAAACTCAACTGATGCAACATGCTGCCCTGTGCTCAAATCAGAAACGACTGTGTAAGAACAAGGCGGGGGAAAAGACCTTACCAATGAGAGTTCAGAGACAGCAGACATGAGTTTGTAGCCTCCTGGGGCTAAGTGAAGTGTGACTGCACACCTGGTCTGCTTTAAGAGTTGTGCAGTATGTGTAGAGGGGACAGAGGAATGAGAGTTTGCTCTGCTCTTCACTGCTCAGATGGGAACTTGAGTTGTGTTTGGCCAGATGCCACACTCATAAGGCATATGGAGAAATGAAATCATTCAGGGAGATGGATCAGAATGGTGCAGGGACTTTAACCATGTCATATAACACAAGAGCAGGAAAAACAGTGGTTATCCAGCCCAAAGAAGAAATGTTTTGGGGTGGGGGGATATGGGAGTTGTCCCTAGATGAGATAAGTTGTCAGGGGAAGAAGGATTCAATTCTACGTGGCCTCAGGAGGCAGATCTAGCACTCATGGATAGAACTAGTGGGAAACAGGCTTGAGTGAAACACAGAGAAGTAATTCTAAAAATGAGAGACATTCAAAGTGGATGACAGCTAAATACAATTTTATCTAACATTTCTATTGAGTTCTTATTTTGTGCCAAGTTCTGTGCTAAGGACCTTAAAATTGTCATCTCATTTCATCCTTCCAACAACCCCGTGTTAGATACATTACTGTACTCATTTAAATATAGAGCAATGACAGCTGGGAGAGCTTGAGTAACTTGTCCAAGGCCGCATAGCTGGTTAGTGCAGTAGCCTGGATTAGAACTCAGCTATCTGCTAAGCTTCTCACCTCACCACGTTCTTGCTATGGGCTATTTTGCGAAGTAGGGAGTTCCCTGTCATTAGGGTGTCCAATGAGGGCAAACATGGTGTTGTAAGTACCTTATCATTCTCTTCCAATAGGAAGAACCTACTGTTCTATGTTTTGTCCTGAAAGAGCCACATTTTAAGCATGCAGAGCTATCTTTATATAAATAAAAGAAAATGATTTTAAGGACATTGTGAACATGTCATAGGATTTCCCTTGGCCCAACCCCAGCCAAGAAGTCACTGCTTTCCTGGAACCAAGAGGATAAATGAGGGACTGTGGGCAAAGGGAAGACTTCATCCAGGCAGCAGAGATGGGTTCAGGAGTTAGAGAGGCTCTTTGGATTCCAGAGGCAAAGCCATAGGATAATCACCTATGGATATGGTGGACAAGGCCTTGTGCTCTGGGTCCCATGACAGAGAAAAGACTTCTGGGGAGCTTTGATTAAAACTGGCCCCGAGCTGGTTGAGTTGGTCAAGACACTCCACTGGGGAAAGGCTGTGCTGCTGGTCCTCAGGGGACAGGAGAAGGGAACTCTTGGACGACATGCTCCTTATACCAGAATTGGGAATTAGGGTCCTAGTAAAGGAGCTACCTGATATTTCTTCCCATAGTCCCACTTACATCAACAAATACTGGGGGATCCCACCTGCTAAGCTGAGGGTGGGACAGGGGTGGGGTGGGGAAGTGATCATAAGCACAGTCAGGGGTTTCTGCACTCCTTTGCTTGGAAGGGACACAGGACAGATGAACAAGAGAATGTGGCCACAGCAGCGGCAATGAAATCATCTAATCAGCTGAAAGGAGGATCTCTGTATCCTTGGGAATCAATGGAAGTCATATCCCATCAGCTGGATGCGTGATAAGACATTAAGAGCCCACAGCACCCAGAGTCAACATCCTTAATGGGCCACTTCTCTCACAAACTGAGGGAAAACTTACCTCAATTTTACCTAGAGGTAATAACCCTTAAGATTTCGCTATTCACTCTAAGAAGAAAAAGTGCCCTTATTGTACCACACCCCATGCTAGATATTTAAAAGATGTTACTTTTTATTTAATCATTTGCATATGTATTATTGCTTCCATCTTACAGATGTGAGATTGAAATGCAGAAGCACAGATTAACATCCCCAAAGTTAGTGAGAGGACCAGGAGTTGAACCCAGGGCCGAGGGGTTCAAACTCTTTACTCATTTCTACCATGCTGCCTCAGTATTAGGAGGTGATGTCCAGCATCAAAACAGTAAGCTCTCTCTCTACTTCTTCTGGCTATAACTGGTAAAGGCAAGTCCCATTTTCCTTTGTCAGGAAATTCATATTCATGTGATATTTATCACAAGAGATTTGCATTTTAATACAGGACTCTCAGACGGGGAGGTGGATGTAGCTAAACATAGAGGAAATAAGTGAAATGGGAGAATTATAGATGATGTCAGAATCAGAGAGGAGGGGAAGGGAGGCTGGCCATGTGATCTCCCCTCAGGTTGCCTGGTAATCAATTTCCAAGTTTGCTGCAGCAAAAGCATCAAGAGATGAGGTTCCATAAGATATTCTTTGAGAAAGAGGCTGTCCTCTGGCAGAGCCAATACGGGTGACCTTCTAAGGCACCCAGAGGAAAACAGGCAATTGATACTGTATCTAGAGCCATCTTTAGGGTGAAGATCCAGATTCAATTCAGTGGTAATGAGTCATGACAACGTCTTGCTGGTTTTTGGAATTTATAACCCTACAGGTGACAGCGGCCCTCAAAACACCATTTATCTTTCTAATAGTGTTGACTATACTCTCACTGTCCCCACACCTCCCCAAAACATCTTAATTTTTCTGCTGAAAAGCTGACAAGGAAATGAAAACTTAACAAAAAAGTGAACTCCACTTCATGAATGTTTTATCATCTTCATAAGTTTATATATGGGTTGGGTGCTGCGGCTCACACCTGTAATCCTAGCACTTTGGGAAGCCGAGGGGGGTGGATCACTTGAGCTCAAAAGTTCAAGGCCAGCCTAGGTAACATGACGAAACCCTGTCTCTACAAAAAGAAAATACAACAATTCGCCAGGTGTGGTGGCTTGTGCCTGTAGTCTCAGCTACTTGAGAGGCTGAGGTGAGAGGATCACTTGTGCCTGGGAGTTGGAGGTTGCAGTGAGCCGAGATCGCACCACTGCACTCCAGCCTGAGCAACAGAGCTGGACCCTGTCTCAAAATAAAAAAGTTTGTAGATGAAGCCAAATTATCACAGGATGTATTTTTGAAAAGCGAGAGTTATAAAACATTAGATCAAAATGGATGAAATAGGTTGTAGTGTTTCTTACACATACATGTAAAAAATTCAGTCTCGGCCGGGGGTGGTGGCTCATGCCTGTAATCCCAGCACTTTGGGAGGCCAAGGCGGGCGGGTTACGAGGTCAGGAGATCAAGACTATCCTGGCTAACATGGTGAAACGCCATCTCTACTGAAAAATACAAAAAAATTAGCTGGGCGTGGTGGTGGGCACCTGTAGTCCCAGCTACTCAGGAGGCTGAGGCAGGAGAATGGTGTGAACCCAGGAGGCAGAGCTTGCAGTGAGCCGAGATCGCGCCACTGCACTCCAGCCTGGGCGACACAGCAAGACTCTGTCTCAAAAAAAAAATTTTTTTTTTTCAGTCTCACAAAGACATGTTACTTTTATCTAGAGGATCAGGGTTGTCGCGAATGGTTTCTTATTTGTCATAGCTTAATGTGCATTCAAATACAGGTGGCAATCCTTAAAGAAAATTAAACATGATGTGATTTGTAAATCAAATAGGAGGACTATGAGAATGATAAACTTTCAGGTTGTTAATACGAAAAGTTTTTGAAAAGTTTTTATCCTGGATACTAAAAAAAATTAAGAAGACATCATAAAGGTCATTAAATGGCATTGCATAGCACAGCTGATTTAAAAATAAGATATGCTAATGTATGTATTGATAGTAGAATAAATGGAAACTAGCAATAATGCAAAACAAGTGAGTCTATCCTGGGATTTGTCACTTCTTGGTTTATCAGTATTAATAATAAAGTGTAATTTTAAAATAAAGTGATTCCTTCAGCAGATAGTACACAATTCCCTGCAGCTGAAGAATGGAAAACAGATTAGTTCCATGACAATTATCTTGGCTTATCATCCCTTTAGCAGGGCCCCTCTACTTGTTTCAAACCTTTCTATTTGTATGTGAAATCTACTGCCTGGGCAATTAAAACAAATGTTATAATTCAACCCAGCAAGCTCTGCCCAATAGGAATTCAAGGTGAAATGTGGCTCACCGTCCCAGCCCTCCAGGAGCCCACCCTAGAGAGGACACTTGTTTTCTTTTAGAGCTTAATTCTTAGATACAGGAAATGAAGAATTCACAAGATTTCACTTCGGGAGATTTTATGATACAGCATTCCTTTGTTGGTTTCGTTGTCACCTGCCCCAGGTAACTCATGAAGTCTTATGAGAATTGCCTCTTATTCTTCGAGAAAGATTACTATATATCTTCTGCTATGAAATTAGCCCCAGTGCTGAGATACACAAACTCGCTACCCAAACTCAACTCACCCTGACCTGAGATGAATAGGGGCTTCCAAAGTCTTTCTCTGAACCAACTTGTTAGCATCCTCACAGATGCCTCATGAATGCTCAAGGGGATACAGGGAAGAGAGGGGAACTGTGAAAAGTTTCTGTGGGCAGACTTAGATAATGATAAACGGTAATGATGACAGTTATTTTTATATCGCCAAAATAGATCCCACTTCATTTACTATTTTCTATCGCTGTACCCTTTCTCTGCACTCTTCCTGGTGCAGTGGTACAAGCGGGGCTTCAAGGGAAAAGTAGGCCCCTTTATGAATGGCTGGCTGGGGGAGAAGCTTGGCTATATGTGGATTTGCAGCTCATTGCAACATGATTCATCTCAGTAGGTTATGTGCAGAGAACAGCTGGCAGCAGGTACCCGAAGAGTTGCAGAGAGAAGTTAAAAGGGATTGTTGCCTGCTGAGAAGGCAGAGGAATTGCTTTAAGGACTCCCTGAAGCACAGCCTGCAGCCAGTGGAGGGGCATGGGCAGGGAGGCCGAGAAACAGCAGTGGCTGACAGCCCAGCTGACAGGCAGTTAGAGAAAACAGAAATCCGCCATTCAGAGCAAAGGTTTGGGGCCCAAATTTGAGTCTAAAAGGTGGAATGCCAAATGGTAATAAGCTCTTGGAGAGCCCCAAAGGAGAGGCTGTATGAAAGAAATAGCACCACCCTCCAAGCCCCTTAATGCAATGTCGGAGATGAAATGCACCAGTACAGAAGGAAACCTTGGCCAAGGGGAACAAGGCCTCGTGGAAGCCTCGGCTTCTGAGATGACTACAGAGCCAGGTACAACGCTCCACCCCTTCTCTTGCCTTTCCCCAACACCTCCACTTTGGTAGGTAGGTAGCAGCCCATGGACACAAGTAAATCAGGTCTAAAGCCTAAAACAGCAAAAGATTAATACGTGGTGTTTGGCTGATTCACTCTGACTAATTCGTTCTGTGGAAGGAAAGAAAAATTCAAATAAATTCAAAGAGGCCTGTGCCACAGTGAATTTTTCCTACGGTAACTCAGAAGCAACGAAGATCCAGAGAAATTTTTTAAAAAAGAAACATGGTGAGGAAGAAGGATAAGACCCACCCCTCATCACCCCCATCCTGTCCCACCCAGGGATGAGAAGAAGTAAAGAAGCTGGTGAACTGGTGAGGCCTGAGGGCCAGTGACGAAGGAACTCTTCCAGAAGCCTAGGAACAAAATGTCATTTAGGTCTCACCATCTGCAATGAATACATCCTTATTTTCGCATTCTAAGGCTTTGACATCTGGGACCTTGCTGATCCTGGAGGGGCCGTCCCTTCAAGGTTAACCAATTCCTAGAGACAGTGAACAACTCACTTGTGAGCAAGTTTTGCAAATGCACGTCAACCCAGAGCCCACACCACCTCCAATCAGCTCTCTGTCAGAGTCTCACACGAAGGGCCCCTGTGCCCCACAGCCTGCTGAAATCAAATTGCCAACTCTGGACCTGTTGTCCCTGCCTCGCTTGCTGTTCCTTCCCACAGAAACCACAGTAAGGACCCCTGCCTGCAGATTCTGCCGTTTCCCCTCTGCCCCTTCCTCTGTCTCCAGACAGACCCTGAGCTTCACCTTGCAGGCCCCTCAGGGCGTGGCATGCCTCTCCTTTCGAAACCTGTGAGAATAACAACTATCTTTTCAGTGGCCCTCATCTCCTAAGCTATCGGCTTTGCCATACCCAAATAAAGTAAAAGCTGTATTTAAAAACACAGCTCCAAAACCATCTGTCACTCACCAAAAAAGATCCACTCTGATAACTCATTGAAAACTGTCATTTTGTAACAGGTGAAAATGGAATAAAGAAATTAATGTTTAGGCTGGGCTGGGCACAGTTGTTCACGCCTGTAATCCCAGCACTTTGGGAGGCTGAGGCGGGCAGATCACTTGAGGTTAGGAGTTCGAGACCAGCTTGGCTAACACAGTGAAACCCCATCTCTACCAAAAATACAAAAATTAGTCAGGCATAGTGGTGGGCACCTGTAATCCCATTACTCAGGAGGCTGAGGCAGGAGAATCGCTGGAAACTGAGAGGGGGAGGTTGCAGTGAGCCGAGATCGTGCCACTGCATTCCAGCCTGGGCAACAGGGTGAAATGCCATTTCAAAAACATAAAAAGGAAAAAGAACTTACTTTAATCTGCTCACTACACCTTTACTCCTAGATTGTATCTTACTAAAAATATTTCTGAAAAATGTCTCTGTTTTAAAATTGTGAACTGAACTAGTTTAAGATCAACATAAGAGGATCAGATAAATGTGTTTTTATACTTTTCTCCAAGAACATATTATCAGTGAATTTATTGAATTTATATCTGGATGGCATCAAGAGGTTTCAATGTTATATAATTGTTATAACATTATTATTCTTCAATATATGATTATTAAGTCTGTTGCAATAATTACATGGCGATGAGCATGGCTTAGATTCTGTATGATGATCCATGAAGCTCTTATACCTTTGCAAGGAAGCCCCTGGGATCAGTTTTCAGACGCTGAGGATGGGGTAAGGTCATAAACGGGGTGTGCAATCAAGAATTTACATTCATCTCAGGAAATACCCAGACACCGCTTTTGGGGAAAAAGGAAAAAGGCTGTTTGTTTTCTTATTTGTCTTTCATAAAACTAGACTGCAGGGAGATTTTTTGGTGATCTGGATTTCTGAGGACCCATTTGATCGTATGAACTTAGAAACACCTGCACATCATATGCTATTTGCCCGCAGTTGCTTCTCATTTTAAGCTGAAATTACCCACAGAGTTACCTCCCCCAAGTTACTACACTGTATGGGAGGCAGTCTCCTCCAAATGAATTCCGGATCATCTTAGTATTTTATGAGATTACCAAAACCAATTTGACTTGGCCCCAGGAACCTAAGAAGCAAACAAAAACAAAAACAAAACAAAACAGAAACAGAAAAAAAAAAAAAAAAAAAAAACCAAACGATATCACAAGAAAAGGTACTTTTCCTGTTTCTAAGAAAGGCCTTGTGGATATGACTACAAATGAGATGAAGGTAAAGGAAAAAAGACTCTATCTTGGGAAAAACGATGCAAAATTTCCCAACTGCTCATGTTCCCCCTCTGTTCTTAAAAATA
Source organism: Macaca nemestrina (assembly GCF_043159975.1). Lineage (NCBI taxonomy): Eukaryota > Metazoa > Chordata > Mammalia > Primates > Cercopithecidae > Macaca > Macaca nemestrina. Next base: position 18,166,719 of record NC_092135.1, read on the forward strand.
TTTCTTCTTGACTTTGCTGGGTTGATACTGTCCTTTCAGAACAAACCACAGACACGTGTTACAAGCTGTCTCTTCTTTGGAAACACAGCAGAACCTGCTTTCTAGAGGAGCCCCCGTCCGCCATGACAGCCGAGCAGCAGCACTTACTGACTCTGAAAGGGAGGCTGAGCCTGCCCTGGGTGTGCTGTAACTAAGGCTTCCCAATTCCAAAGGCAAAAATGCTATTAAGCAGCCAAGGATGTTTACATCTAGAAAGTTCAATTCACACATTAAAACAAAGATGTATTTTAGATACTTCCGAAACGGGAGTAATTACCAAAACTAAGACTGTAGAGACTCTTACACCATGACAGCCGGTGTTTATAATCTCTCCTCCCACATCCACATCTTAAATCTCTGGTCCTTTACAGGACTTGGGTCACACTGCTTTGGTTATAAAGTAAAACTATATTTCCCACTCCCTAAGCAGTGAGGCTCTAGGGTTGGAGCTCATTTGAGTGCTAACGAATTAGATCACCCTCAAAAGGTTGCTATCAGAAATCAGACTACCTGGATATTTTACAGCATTTCATAGTTTCAGGGTGACCGTGGTACTGACTCAGCATGTCAAGCCAATACCTATATAACAAGGGCATTTTTCTGGACCCCATTCTAGAGCCACAATTTTTTCCCCCAAGGCTATGTAACATTTTCTCCTGGCAAACTATTAGAGTTAATAGAATGCTGTGGTTCTGTTCTAGGGACGGCTCATCAATCATACTGCTTTTTGAATCACAGCTTGTGTAATTTTTATTCATGACACTTCGGTAAGTTACTTAGAAGCATCACATCTAAAACAACCCAGGGACTCACTAAACAAGAAAACAAACAAACAAGATTTGGGGTTTTGTTTTCCAATTCTACTCATGATATACTAGGCTTTAACTTACTTTGCACAGTAAGGATTAAAATGCTTAATTGGCTGTTACTAAGCAAACCGAGTCCTTTTGATGAATCAAGTCAGCCAGCTTTCAGTCTCTGACATCAAAATTTATGCTCTGTGAAAAAAAACAAGGCCATGGCTACATAACATTAAACCAACACACAATTAACAACACTTTGTTCTAATTATCTATGGGCACATTTAATGTTGCCCCTATAGTTCATTTTTCTTCTTTGATAGCTCTTAGAATATTTATGGAGATTAGTCCTTGATGCATTGGCCTTCTCTGAGATCTGGGGTTTACTTACAAGCTCCCACACAAATCTGAGCCGGGCAAAGTAACATATTTATGCAGATTAATTCTGATATATTGGCTTTTTCTATCATCTGAGGTGTTTCTAACAAGTTTCTACCTAAATCTGGCCCTGGCAATGCAGGGCAGTCACAGACCCCCTCACACCTTGGCTTATCTCACACTGAGAATGTTTTTCTTTCCCTCAGCAGTTGGTCATAACTGATAAAAGGTTATGTCTTGATTGAACAAGCTTCCAGGAGTTGGGAGGCCAAAAGGGCTGCTGTAAAACAGCAATGGAGATGCTAACAAAACCCAAGGTAAGAGGAATCTTTGGCTGCCTATTACTAAGAAACCTAAATTGCAGACAAGTACAGCTTCCTCACATCAATAGTGAGAGACAGGCCAAAAGAAAACGAGCGCTGATCAAAGGCTTTTGATGATGGTAGAACTTCAATTTATGGAATGCACGTATTTTTCTACTGAGTTTCTTCTGAAGTCACTGGGGGCATTCATTTTAAAGTCATAGATATTCTCTCCATAGCTCAGGATGGTTTGCAGCATCACTTGGCATGTTTGTTTGGGCATGTGATTTGATGCTCTATAGATGGGCTGAAGCACCACGAGGAGCTTCAGTGTGGAAAGTGAAGGGGCTATTAGTTAAGAACACCTTTAAACTGACTAGAGGCTTGCCAATGCAACTGCATGAGTTTTAAACATAAACATTGTCAGCTCTTAATATTGATGTGCTGGATAGATAGGTAGTTCCATGCACTATCTATCCATCCAAAGAGTGTGAACAAGCTAAGTAACCAATGGTGAGGATTAAATACGTGGCATTTGCACATATAAACAGGCTGAGCCATTTGGCCTTATCTCTGGCCATAGGTGCCCCAGTCCCAGACAGGTCCATGTTCTGAGGGCTCCTTGAGGCTGTTTCAGGCGTTTCTGCTTTTGTCTGGGCAATTCCCTCACTCACTATTTTACCATCTTTGCCTGGAGAACTGGCATAAAGCCTCAAAGAATCACAGTTCAAATGCCACTTTTTTATCTCTTTGCTTTCTCCAAAACTAATTCAGTTAGATACTTCTGTCTTGGTGCTCCACTGAGCCTTGTACATACCTTACATTTTTCTAAAATTTTAATGTGCTTTATCTTTATTACCTTAATTAATTAGTATATTTTTAACTACTATATTTTTGTCTTCCTTCCAACAATGGCAGAAAAGATGCTCTGTATCTCTTTGTAACTCCAGCATCCAGCAGGAGGCCAGGCCTAGAAATGCCAAAGGAGGGAGAGGAAGGTATGGGAGAGAGAAGAGAGACAGGCAGACAGAGAGAGAGAGAGAGAGAGAGAGAAGAGAAAAAGACAGACAATATGGCACAGAAGGGAAAAAAAGACAGTATCTAAGCAGTAACATTATTTCTGGGTGGTATTAAAGTAATTCTGACATTTAAATAACTAAAACACAAGAATTTTGCCAAATCTTTGATGGAACTGATGGAACTGCTGGTTGAAATGCTCTACCCTCCAGAGGCCAAGAGGTGGGCCTACAACTAAAACCAAGCCAATGAGATCCCTCTCTCTGGAGTGTAGGAGCTTTGATGGGATGACTAGGAAGGAGACATGGCTTTTGCACCGTGCTGCTGATTTGGTGCCATCGCATGGAAAAGGCCTGCCTGAGAGGGGAACTAGCTCAAATTAAAGCAGAGCTGAGAGCTGGAGAAAGTTTTCTGACATTGTCTGAACCCTTGCATTCATCATGGCTTGTTACAGCTGATTGTCCAGTTATATAACCATCCTTCCTTTCGGTTAAGTCAGTCTGAGTAGTGTCTCCATGACTTGCAACTGAAAGAGTAATCACAAATAGAGAACCTTGAAAGAAGAGTAAGATTTCCCGCATTATAAAGTTTTCCCAAGATTTTAGATCTTTGAAATTGTTTCAGCAGCCCATGGACCCTCTCAATATTGCGTCCTATACTGAGTGACAATGGTGGCCCCTTGGAGTGTGTGGGTTGGGTACTCTTTGCCTAACTGTGCTGCCTCCATCAGCTTCATTTCTGAGATTCTTGATTTTGGTTCTTAAATAAGAAATCTAACTGTCAATGGGCATGACTGCTTTAAAAGAGAATGGTATGCTTTAAATATTCTATCACAATATATGTGTATAAAGACTTAGGCACCAGGATGCTCATAAGAACATTGTAATAGTGAAAGACTGTGAACGAGCTAAGTAGCCAACAGTGAGGATTAAATAAATGGCGCTTAGTATCCATTGGATAAATTTCTACATAGCCATTGCATCATATTTTTGAAAAGTATTGAATAATGTAGAGAAACAGTTTTGATCTACTGCATGCAACAGCAGGCTACTTAACTGTATGCAGTGATATTTCATGATATCCTAATTTGATTAGGTACAACAATAACAAAAAGACTAGAAATATACATGCTGAAATGCCAATTGCAACCATTTCTGATTAGTGTAATTGCAATTATTTTCTTATGATTTTTCCAATTTTCTGTAATATGACTATTTACTACTTTTATAATCAGAAAAATGCTAGTACAAAGTTACACAATGACATAAAATGGAATTTTTAAAAAAAACTTCAAGCCCCCTTACCAAAGAGTAGCTTTTGTCTCAAATCCCAGCTTAGTGATGTTGCTAGGTGACCCACAGGTAGATGTAAAACAATCAAGAGAAAGATAAATGCCAGATACTTTAAGAGAGGGATGTCTGGTGTTACCTGTCAGCAAACTGTCATAGAATCTAAAGATTAGAAGGAAACAATTATGAATTTCTATTCAGAATACCACTGGCATGCTGCCTTATAACTTTTTAATTTCTTTTACATTGTCTTAAGATAGGAGAGGATAAAAGTAAGAAGAACAAGGTAAGAACTTAAAGCCAATTAGAAAGGGAAAGAAAATAACCCATTCCTCTCACTAGCAAGGAGACAAAGTCAAACTTGGACATAACTGTGGTCATGTCAGGGGAGCCCTCAAAGGTGACATGAAGCCACTGAAGGACACTTTGGATGATGACCTTTCCCCAGGCTTTCAGGCTTATGGCGCTGGGCACATGTGGGAAGGGCCTCTGGATCTAAGTCTGAAGAGCCAGGGAAAGTTCTACGTAAGAGGAGGCAGGGGCACAGAAAGGTTAGATTACAAGTTGGTTAAGATCAGCTTCATCCATGTCTCTCAAAGGACATGAACTCATTCTTTTTTATGGCTGCATAGTATTCCATGGTGTATATGTACCACATTTTATTTATCCAGTTTATCGTTGATGGGCATTTGGGTTGGTTCCAACTCTTTGCTATTGTGAATAGTGCTGCAGTAAACATACATGTGCATGTGTCTTTATAGTAGAATGATTTATAATCTTTTGGGTATATCCCCAGTAATGGGATTGCTGGGTCATACAGTATTTCTGCTTCTAGATCCTTGAGGAATCACCACACTGTCTTCCACAATGGTTGAACTAATACACACTCCCACCAACAGTGTAAAGGCATTCCTATTTCTCACATCCTTGCCAGTATCTGTTGTTTCCTGACTTTTTAATGATCGCCATTCTAACTGGCTTGAGATGATATCTCACTGTGGTTTTGATATGCATTTCTCTGATGACCAGTGATGATGAGCTTTTTTTTCAAATGTTTTTTGGCCACATAAGATCAATGAAAGCAGAGAGTAGAATGGTGGTTACAGAGACTATGGAGGTGCAAGAATGCAGAGAGCGTGGTCAAAGGGTACAAAATCTGTTGATAATAGAGTATTATACATCTCAAAATTGCTAAGAGTCCATTTCAAACCTTCTCACCACAAAAAAATGTTAAGTATGAGGTGACGGATATGTTAACTAGTTTGATGTAATTATTACATGTTGTATTATGAATCGTAACATCACTTTGCATGCCATAAATGTATCTAACTATAAATTACCAATTTATACTTTTTAAAAAGACCAGTGAAAGCTTGTTGGGTTTAGTACAGAACTGGACCTAAGTTGTTTTGATAGCTTTAAATATCACTCTAAAAGCAGTTTCTGTGGTTCTCAATCCTGGTTGTGCATCTGAATAATCCACAGAAGTTTAGAAAAATACAAATCGTCAGTTTCCATTGTAGATTTAAAGAGCTGAGATTTCCTGGGTTACATTCTAGACATCTGAGTTTTTTAAAAAACTCTATTTCTTCTCTGGTTTCATCCCCCTAGCCTGCTTGCACATCTCATTCTTGCATTCCTACTTCTCTCTCCTGCATCATCGATTTCATCCTCTCCACTAGACCATGGCCATTGGTACACTAACATGCCATACCATCAGCTGCCTTTTGAAGAGCTTCTGTTGTACCCTGTCTCTCCTCAGTTTTGACCCTCTCCATGTCTGACCCATTTCAGACCTGTCTATACATGTCTCCACATGTTTTCCTCCCCGCCCACTCCCATCAGAAACTGTTGTTACCCCGGTCATAGCTGACCATGCCTTGCCAGAGCCAAGGACGGATTCTGTGCTCCATCTTGCTTGTGCTGTTAGCAGCACTCGACAAGGATACCCTTGGAGCACTTTCTTCTTTAGGCTCCTACAACAGTTCACCTTCCATTTTCCTCCCACCACACCAGATACTCTCCCCAGGCTCAGGTGCTGGCGCCTCTTCCTCTGCCAGACCTCAAAAAAATGGGGAACCTCTGAACTCTGTCCTCTGCCCCCTTCTTGTCCATTTACAGTTACTTCTGATGGGACTTTAGTTAGTCCCATGAGGCTGAGTGTCATCTGTATGCTGATGACCCTCAAATCCGTATCTCTAACCGTGACCTGAACTTTGTATTTCCACCTGCCTATAGAACATCACCACTTGAATGCTTAATAGGCATCTCAACTTAACATGGGCAAAAACCAACAGACAATTGCATGCTAATTTTGCTAAGTCACCTTTCCTCCAAGGCTTGCCTCTCTCAGGAATTTCGTACAACCTCACACTCAGTTGCTAAAACCAAAAAACTAGAGGTTATCCTTGACTTCTCACTTTTCCTTATATTCCACATCCAATTGATGTATTTCCTAATCTTACTTCTGAAATATATTCTTTGACCATTTCTTACTAGCATAGTCTAGTGGAGCCATACATTGGGAGTTCACATTCTTACTCTCTCACTGGCTACATGACCTTGGGTAAAATATCCAACTTTTTTGGGGGGCTCAGTTTCCTCATCTGTAAAATGGGGATAACAGTGATAACTACTGTTGGGAGTCAGGAAACAGTATCCCCAAATGAAAGCCTCAGAAGCGAAAGTTTTTCTCTGACCTCTTGTCCTCCTGTCTCCCAGCTCCATTCTCCCCCAGCCTAGCCATAGAAACTAGAATCCCTCTTCTTCCAGGCAGGCCAAGGAAACCATAAAGCTAGTCATTAAACCTAAAAAAAAAAATTACTCTAATTTTCCTTCTGCTTTTTTATGTAAAATCTGGCCATAAGGAAATTATCTGATCTGCCTTGTTTGCCACAGACCATAAGACCCCTATTCTAGAGGAGGTTTGGCCCCACACTCAGAAGGAAAGAATGCTGCAAGCAGAGGCCAGGAAGAATCTAGACAGGCAGGCCTCACAGGGTTTCCCCACTGTCTATTACCATCACATCATTCTCTTCTTTCTACATGGCCCTCTATACTCTGTTGAACATAAGCATAAAAATGGACAATTTCTCCTGCATCTTTGAGTCACCATTCTGAAGGCTCCTATGTATACACATTGAAAAGAAATGTGTATGCCTTTTCTCCTATCAATCAGTTGGCCTCATGTCAGCGATTTTCTGTGAACCTTTAGGGAGCCAAGGGCTCCCGTTGGTCCCTATACTACCCTATCCCACAGGGTTATGACGATGGAAATAAGATATATAAACATAAATGGTAATCAGAACAGTGTTTGGGACATAGTAAGCCCTACAGGAAGGCTTGCCAACATGTTTATTATTCCCATTACCTCCAGTCCAATGAAATTAATATGGTATGATTATCATTCCCTATTAGTCCTAGGCACCTACCCTAGACCAGTCTACTAATATTGTTTGTCTGAATCTAAAAACAACAAAAAAAATACCTTCTACCTGGTCTCCCTGCCCCTCCTATGTCCCACTATTAGCCCACAAAGCAGAAGAATTTGTCTTCATAAATGAGAAGTCACATCACTGCTCCTTCCCAGTTTAAAAGTCTCTAAATGGCTTCCTTTTACATTTAGATCACTTTCAGAGTCTTTATTGTGACCATGGCCTATATGGCTTAAGCATGTCTGGCCCTTGTCTACCTCTCTGAACTCATCTTCTTCCGTTTTTAAATTTTGTACCTTGTGTCCCGGGACACACTTCTTATTTCTGTTCCTTGCACTTGCCAAGCTTTCCAGCATCTTCAGGTGGCCTTTCCCCTTTGCAGCTGCCTCCTCTTGGAATGGCCTGCCTCGATCTTCACACAGCTGTCTCCTTTTTATTATTTATATTATACCCAAATGGCTGATGTCAGAGGTCTTCTGAAGTAAATACCTCTCCTACCCCTAGTTCGCACTTTCTCTACTACTACCTCAACCAACTTTTCTTACTTACGGGCATATAGTTGCCTATTTGTTTACTTACTTATTATTTGACAAGTATTTGCTTCCTGTGTCTGCCCACTGGGGTGGGGACCAACAAAACTGATCTAATCCCTGTGCAAAGAACAGTGTTTGGCCCATAGAAGATATTTAATATATATCTATCGACTAAGAGTTCTACATGTAATGGTGATGCACAGCCAGGTTTGTCTATTTTAAACTACCTAATCTTAAATAGGAATTACTGATTAACAAAATGCTTATGCACAACACTTTAATTGTCATCCTTTCATGGAAAGGTATAATTGAGTAGAAAAACCTGTTATTCGCCTTAACACATTTAATTGCCATATTTTTCTGCACAAAATAAATCATTCCTATAAGTGGCCAAGTTCTTTCAACCTTGAGGCTATCTAGCTAAGTCAGCAGCACATGCTTTTAGGCTTAGGACTCTCAGGTGGTGGCGGGCCTGTTCTCCCCATGGTTAGAAGCTGAGAATCAGAGATGCAGTGGGAGTTGGGAGTGAGTCAAGGGAACGTCCAGCTTCACTTTTAGTCAGGTGTGCAGTTGGTCCCTGAGTGGAGAGATGGGCCCCGTGGGAGTGTCAGGAGCGGGGACTGCAGACAAACAAATCATGTCTTTCAAGGAACATGCCACGAGCAAATCTGGGACCCGAGTGGGGCAAATGCCCAGGAGTGGAGAACAGGGAAGACTCCAGATGAAGCCAGTGAATACTGGAGGGCAGGTCTGGGAAGATTCCTTGAATCAGTGGCCTCTGGTGGCATGGGAGAAAGGAGTGATCCTTTCATAGAAGGGACCTGAGACATGGCAGTGCTGTTGAGAATGGTGAGCTTTGTTCTAAGTCAAGTAAGCAGTCTCTGAAACAGCAGCCTTGAAAACCCAGAGTTTTAAAAAACATAGAAAATGCTATATTCAGGCACTGAGAAGTTACATAAAATGTGCAAGTGCCATCCAGATTGCCCATGTGTGCCCTATGACACCAATATACACCAAATGATTTCTCCTCCAGGCACCAGGACCCTAAACACAAATTAGAATTTAAGCCCAGAGGAAGCCGTGGCTGGGTAGTGAGGGTAAACGGTCTACTCTTCACCACGAAGAGCTGGCAACAGCTGAAACCAGTGCACTCAGTACAGAAAATAAGGCTGACGAGAGAGAGAGTGTATAATTATAATTTTTATAATTTTGACTGCTGGCACTGGAGGCATTTTTAGGAAGGTAAAGGTCTTAATTAGCACAATATTTTGCCGAGCATGGGGATGGTATGGAATGAGCCCATGACGTGGCATGCAGAGATCTAGACAGCTCCGCAAATTAAAAGACAGACAGAACCTGGCTGTGGGAGAAGGTGGCTGAGGGAGAGGAGAGTAAGTGGGACAGAGCTGGCCACGTTCTAAGGCGGGATCTGGAAACTGAGGAGAAAGGCTACTGAGAAATACCCTGCAACCAAAGGACTGAGAGGAAACAGAACTATCAAAAGACAGAGTTGAAGGCCCTTAGCCTCCAGAATGTTCTGCCATAACCCCATATCCTTCCTAGGGTTGGAGTTGGGAAAAATCAAGTATAGGGGGCGCTGTTTCCCAGGTGGTTGGTGCGTGGAGAAGAAAGAGGAATTGATTGATGAATGTGAGTAGGAACTTGCCCCAGAAATGGTGACAAGAGGGAATAATCCAGTGGTTGTGGCTGGGGGTGTTTTGCTGAGACAATATTAACTCAATTTTCTCAGTCAAGGGCTCCTCAAGTTGTTTTTGAATATCATTGTCACAGTAATAAAGAACGTAATATAGAAGTCATATCTGTATTTCATTTTCTACACCTTCTTGGAACCTGTTGGGGGAGGAGGAATTAAAGAAGACTGCTTTCCACCACCCTGAAAATTATTCCTTTCTGTGATCTACAACACCAGGGGCCAAGAGATTAGGGTATACAAATACGGTCATTTCAAAAACACGCTGATGGGGTGCTGGTGGTATATTGGTGAGCCTAGCTGCCTTCCAAAAACACCCTGATGGAAAATATTCTCTGTTTTTTTTTTTTAAATCTTGTATATCAAATTTTGCCAAAGTAATTTTTGACACATTATAATTAATTCCCTTGCAATCTTCCAAGGGAGCATTTCGTTAAAGCATAAAAATCCACATGGGGTCTGTGACCAGCTCTGACTGCAGTCTGTCAAAATCAGTTCTCTATTTTCCCACAACGATGTTTAACTCATGCAAAGATACTAGACACTGAGAATATGGAGAAAATATTTTAAAATAAAAAAAATAAGTAGCATATAAAATTCATATGAAAATTGAATTACATGTATGACAAAAAGACATCTATATATTATATAAGAAGACATATTTAGATATATTTACAAACATATATTTGTATTTCTTATTTTACATACTTTGTTATAAAATGAAATAATGTTCAAGTAGAAGACAGTAAGATGTGAAGGCAAGGAGAAAGTTCATTTAATATTGAACAATGAATTTTAGGAAACAAGCAGAGACACTACGACTATAGGAAATTTAAAAAATAAAATAGTTTTATGAAAGAAAATAGTGGGGCTTAATGGCACTTACAGATATTATCTATTGCATTCAACTAATGCTGGAATCAAGAGCTGTTGCCTGAAATGTAAAGAACTCTATGTAAGGAAAAAAGATACTGCTTCTCTTTTACTCACTACAGTTTAAGAAACATTTGCTGCCAAATACATTTTTTTTATTATACTTTATGTTCTAGGGTACATGTGCACAATGTGCAGGTTTGTTACATATGTATACATGTGCCATGTTGGTGTGCTGCACCCATTAACTTGTCATTTATATTAGGTATATCTCCTAATGCTATCCCTCCCTCCTCCCCCCACCCCACAACAGGCCCTGGTGTGTGATGTTCCCCTTCCTGTGTCCAAGTGTTCTCATTGTTCAATTCCCACTTATGAGTGAGAACATGCGGTGTTTGGTTTCCTGTTCTTGCGATAGTTTGCTGAGAATGATGGTTTCCAGCTGCATCCATGTCCCTACAAAGGACACAAACTCATCCTTTTTTATGGCTGCATAGCATTCCATGGTGTGTATGTGCCACATTTTCTTAACCCAGTCTGTCATTGATGGACATTTGGGTTGGTTCCAAGTCTTTGTTATTGTGAATAGTGCCACAATAAACATACGTGTGCATGTGTCTTTATAGCAGCATGATTTATAATCCTTTGGGTATATCCCCAGTAATGGGATGGCTGGGTCAAATGATATTTCTAATTCTAGATCCTTGAGGAATTGCCACACTGTCTTCCACAATGGTTGAACTGGTTTACAGTCCCACCAACAGTGTAAAAGTGTTCCTATTTCTCCACATCCTCTCCAGCACCTGTTGTTTCCTGACTTTTTAATGATCACCATTCTAACTGGTGTGGAAATACATTTTTTAAAGACCTCTTAGCTTAATGAAGTAAAATGTCCTTTTCATTTTTGTCTCTAACAATGCCATGAACTAAGATTAATTTTCTCTGTAGCCATAAACAAAAACTAATGATTTACGTACTTGGTTCTCTGGGAGTAAGAAATGGTAATATCGACTCTTTCCTATTGTGAATCTATTTAATTCAACCTCAAGACAAAGCTATGAGTTTCTTAAAACTCAAATAGGAACCTCAGTTTCCCTTGAGAAGGCTTTCCTATCTTTTATAGTGACTATCTTCATAAAATGACAAAAGAATGAGAACCCTTGAGGAGACAAGGCTGATTCCCAGCTCTTTGCCAAGAGGGAGTTACTAGTGATTACTTTAGTTGATATTTCTTCTGCTCTGTGTTTGAAGCTACTGGCTTACCTGTCTGCCTTTGGTCACACCTGTGTGGAGTAGCCAAACTCTTTCATTCACAGTCCTTATATTATTAATCATTGTGCCCAGATAAGTAGGAACAAAGTTAAGGAAAAGGAGTCGGTTTGGTATGGATGAATAAAAGAGACTATGCACCAGGCATCATTTAAAAAATAATTACTCATGTAATCCTCATTACTTCCCTGTAAAGCTAGTTACTATTACTGTCCCCATGCTTTCAGCTGAGGGAACAGAGGCATGGGGAGCCTAAGTAACGCTGATGGTTTCAAAGCTAGAAAGTAGTTGAACAGGGATTCAAACCAAATCCCAAGAACTGGGCTTCAAAGTGCATCATCTCACCATTCTGCTTTATTATCACCGAGGAAATTAGTGTAAAATGGATATGCTCATTACAGACAATGTGGTAGATCCGAGGTAGCACTGCAGAAACCAAGCATAGAAAACAAGACCCCTCCAGGACTTCTTTTTTTTTTTTTTCTTTTTTTTTGAGTGCGTCACCCAGGCTAGAGTGCAGTGGCACACAATCTGCTCACTGCAAGCTCCGCCTCCCAGGTGCACGCCATTCTCTTGCCTCAGCCTCCATACTAGCTGGGACTACAGGCACCCACCACCACGCCCAGCTAATTTTTTGTATTTTTAGTAGAGATGGGGTTTCATCGTGTTAGCCAGGATAGTCTCGATCTCCTGACCTCGTGATCCGCCTGCCTCGGCCTCTCAAAGTGCTAGGATTACAGGCGTGAGCCACTGTGCCCGGCCTCCAGGTCTTATTCCTTTATGCTAGTAGAGTTTTCAGGATTCTGTAGACTCTATGGTAGAACTGTGTTTTTAGATGCTGGGTGAAGGCCCTTTATAAGCTTATCGAAAGGAGGTAAGTGAACTCACAGAAAAAAAATCTTTGCTGAGTCTTTAAGCATGCGACATTTCAATCAAGAACTAGTAACTGGAATGGTCTTTCATGACTGCTGTAAAATTCATGAATTAACACTTGAAATCATGTCAAATGCCACTAAGTAACAGACTAGTGTCATCATATACTGATCTGGAGGTATCTGGAGAATGTCAGTGCTCCAAAAATCTCCTTAAGTCTCCTTAGCCAGTTTCAGTTCCACTGTTAGATGCTTTACACGTTTAATTCCTGCATATTTTTTTAAAGACATGACTATACTGCTTAACATCTCTCTGTGTGTGTCCAATCATCTTTACATACTATTAAATATTTTGCTTAGTCATTCATTCATTCATTCATTCATTCATTCATTCATTCTACCAGTTACTCGCGAAAACAAAGTAAAATATCACATAGCCCCTTACCTCAAGGAGCTTGCAATTTTAGGAATTAATCCAGTTTGAGGGCTGAATTTAAGTTAAAATCAATTACTGCCCTATGTACTCCTTTTAAAACAATATAAAGTCAAGACCCTTTCAGTGCTAACTTTTTGTTCATCGTAGGCAAATCTCAGTAGGAAATGATAGATCGTATTAGTGTGGGAGAACTGAAAAGGGAAGATTTATACTCACTGAAAACCAGTGCCAATAAAAGAAGCAGAACACTTATTTTTCTTGAAGAGTGTAAAAATTGCTTCATTTCTTACCTCCAGAGCTTTCAATCTCTCTAATAGCAATTTGGTCTTTTCTTTCCCCTCATCTGTACTGCTGCTTTCACTCCTCGAATCCTCATCAACCACCATGTGAAGATCTTCCAAAGCTTCCTTATGTTTTCTCTCTTCCTCTGACAGCTTTTCCTGAAGCAAGAAAGAATTACTGTTTTCAATAATCTCCACTGAAAAATAAGCATGAGTGGGAGGCTAAAAAGGCTGGAATCCTTCTCCTGCATGTGCATTCTTCTGGGGCTGGGAATTTGCTAAACAAATTCTGAGAGGGGTTTATTTTTTAAAATGTAGATATTTTTACTGAACCCTGGAAGGACAAAGCCATTGGGTCGCCATCTTTGAATGCAGATGTCCTTTGCACAGGTGGAGAAGTGACTGAGCCAGCAAAGCCACAGGTGTGGTCATGTGGTTAATCCAATTTTATCTGCACAATGAAACTCAACTGTACGGTAAATTGCTGAAAAATAGATCAATTTTGATACTTTGATTTGTGAAAGGCATAGCTCCTCAAGATAGGATCATTAAAGTCACTGGACATGTAGCCACTTAATTAAAAGAATGTAAAATATCACAAAATACTGAAATAAGAGTGATTTCAGAATTCAAAGCTCATACCTATTAGTTCTTTCAGCTCAATAAAGACACAACTTTTAAGGATCCCTTAGTCCCTTTCTGTAACACTGTTCAGTGTTCGTACTATGGCCTTGAGGCAGACATAAAACGTTATTTTGTCTTGACTCAATGTTGGAAGCCCCTCACTCAACCTTATCCCTGGAAGCTTTTTGAAAGTTGAGAAGTATTAAGTTAAGCCTCATGAATGGCTCTCATTTTCAAGGGAAAAAGAAGTATCAAGAGATAACCATATTAAAAAAAAAACACACATCTATTTTATGCATGGAGAGACTCTTGCTCCCCACGACCAGGTGACATCCTTCCATTACACTATTTAATTCTATACGCAATGCTGCAGAAATCTTTGCTTTAATGTAGCTGGTTATCAACCATCTGCACAAAACTGGATTATCAGTGGTAAGAGACTTCTCTATATTTTAGTACTAAGCTAAGATCTATTTGCAAATACAGAAGCACAAAAGATATCATTCTTACCCTTAAGGAGCTCATACAATCTACTTAGAAAAGAAGAACACAAGAAGAAGAAAAAAAAAACACAGCATTTTCAAACTGTGTTCATCAAGGTGCTTTGAAAGTTCCAAAAATATTTAAGTGATGAAAACAAATTACAAAGTATGTAAAAATATGTCTTAATGTATATGTATATATTTACACACACATATATATCAGTGTATATGTGTGTATATATAAATCACTTTAGACCACAAAGTCAGTGAATTCATCCATGTGAACCTGTTATGCACAGATTTCAGGATCTAATTCCTCCTGTCATCTCTGTATATGTAAATGCGTAACTGATTAGAAAGGTTGTAGTTCTTTAGGAAATTAGACCTAAGCATGCCTAACTGTATACCATGCGCAGGTGTGAGTTCAGCTCAGATAAATGACAGGCAAGTTTAAGATGTACATCCACAGGCCAGGAAACAAGTCCAGGTTATGGAAGCAATTTTATAGCTTTGAATTTTTAGGGTTTGGCCACCTGTCAGACTTACATTTCCATGATAAAAAAGATGACGTTTGTATATATTGTTCCTAAACAAAGAGGTAGTTTTACTTCTCTTTTGTAGTTTGGGATGACTGTAAATAAACACTAACCTAGGTTTATGAAGCAAGCTGTTTTAAAATTATCTTCATTTGACTTTTCTGTAGTTTTTCATTCAACTCAGCATATTCCACTTATATTTTACACATATACATATGTATATACACACACATACATATATCCACACATACAAATAAATACACATATACACAGTCACACATTCCTTAGGAGATTTCATCATTGTGTAAACATCATAGAGTGTATTTACACAAACCTAGATGGGACAGCCTACTATACACCCAGGCTATATGGTACCTAGGTTAGAATCCTATATACCGTGTTACTCTACTGAATACTGTAAGCAACTGTAACACAATGGCAAGTGTTTGTGTATCTAAACATATCTAAACATAGAAAAGGTACAGTAAAATCATGGTATAATCTTAAGAGACCAGCATCACACATGCGGCCTGTCACTGACCCACATCTTTATGAGGTGCATGACTCTGTGTGTGTGTGTGTGTGTGTGTGTGTGTGTGTGTATGTGTGTGTCTGTAGAAGTATCCTGTAATAATCAGAGCTCAATAGCTAATTAAAACAAAGAAAAGCCACTGGGGTGGTAAATGAAAAGCCAAAAGACTTCGGAATGTGGCAGCCAGATTTCAGGTCTACCATTTATTTAGCAGTTTGGCAAATGATCTTAGACAAACTTCTTCTCTCTCTCTTTTTTTTTTTTTTTAATGGAGACTTGCTCTATCACCCAGGCTGGAGTGCAACGGCATGATCTCGGCTCACTGCAGCCTCCACATCCCAGGTTCAAGCGAATATCCTGTCTCAGCCTCCCGAGTAGCCGGGATTACAGGCGCCTGCCACCATGGCCAAATAGTTTTTGTATTTTTAGTAGAGACAGGGTTTCACCAGGTTGGCCAGGCTGGTCTTGAACTCCTGACCTCAGGTGATCCACCCACCTCGGCCTCCCAAAGTGCTGGGATTACAGGCCTGAGCCACCGCACCTAGCCTTGGACAAACTTTAATTTCAATAAGTCTTGATGTCTTTGTCTCCTAAACTCCTAAATGAGGCTAATGCCAACATATATATACTCACACACCATATAGTGAATTCTTGTTATTCACAGTAGTTATGTTCTCTAAAATTTTCATGAACAGAACACCAACTTAGGAAATGTGAAATTATTGTTCCTACGGGAAATACAGAGTTAGGTTCCTGTGAGCCTCTGGTCACATTTTCATTAACCAGCCATTATATAATCCTGTTTTATGTGTATTTCTATTTAAAGACACCTTACATTTAACATATACTATTGATTCATTGACATTGACCTAACAGCCAACAGCACCGTAACTCATGCCTGAAGGAAGCTTATCTAACACACAGGTATTTTATCTGTAGGGCACATCACAGTCTACGTGTGGTTAGGAACACCAGACAAAGCTTCAACACTACACTCAGGGCCATTTCAGTGAAATCACCAACAAAAAGCACAAAATACAAAAAACGTACCACTAAATAGACCACAAACAGGACACTAGTTTATTGCATGAAAGCTAAAACAACAAGGCACAGTGCTGCCTTGCTCCATCTCAGCCAGTAACGTGAACCTTGGGGGACTAATTTTTCACCATTCCACGTTATGTTCACAAATGACCACAAAAGTGACACAAGTATTGATTTTCGGGTCGCAAATAAATTTCTGTGAGTAGAAAATTTGCAAATGCAGAATTTGCAAATAATGAGGAGCCACTGCCCTACCCTTCAAACACACACACACACACGCACACACACACACACACACACTCTTTCTCAACACACACACACACACGCACACACACACACACACACACACTCTTTCTCTCTCTCTCACTCTTTCTCTCTCTCTCTCTCTCTCTCTCTCTCTCTTAAAGTGCCTAGATATGGTGCCCAGGTATTATGATGTAGAAATAATTAAAGACAATATGGATTATATATGAGTATTTAGATTACATAAAATGTAAGGGTCACTTTCCATAATTTGAAGAAAGGGCAGTCAATGAAAGCTGTGAGACATGATTCCATGGAAACTGAATGTGACTCATACTCTAACACAGTGATACAACTTAAATAGTTAGAGAGGCATAGGGTGGGTGTTTGGTCAAAGAGAAAATTTTAAAAGGCTCCCAGTCAAGAGTAAGTTTTGTCCTTGCAGGTTTACAAGGAAATCAGTTTGATTATAATAGAGAAAATTTTTTTGAGAGAATAGTTGAGTAATAGGATTGGGGAGAAACAGAGGGAGAGAGGATGCTTGGAAATGAGACAAAAATTCAGACACAATTCATTCATTTGTTCATCCAACAAATGTTTTGTTAGACACTGATGACTGGAATTTGCTGATCTAGGGCCTGGAGTGTGGAAAACAAGACAAAATTCCTATATTCCATGAAATCATATTCTAATGTTGGGAAACATGACAAACTCCAAATCAAATCTGTAAGTAATGTAATAATGTATTAATAGCTGGTGGTAAATGCTATGAAGGAAATAACACCATGTGATGGAGAGTGGTATGGTTAGGGGCAATGTTAGATGTCCTAACAACAGAGTGAGGCTGAGTGAGGAGGTGGCCATTACAGCAAAGGCCAAACAATGAGGAGGAAGTAGCTGGGCAGTGGTTTGGGGAACAGCATTCCCAGCAGAAGGACTAGCAAAGCAAATACTCATGGCCGGGCCAGGCCTGCCTTACTGGCCAGCTGAGGGAGGGTCTGTGGTGGAGCATAGCGACTACAAGAGGAAGGCTAGCAGGAAATGAGATCAGAAAGAGAGCTGGACCATAGAAGGTCTTGCGAGGCACAGGAAGAAGTTTGGATTTTATTCCAAGTGCACTAAAGAGGAACTGAAGTCTAGAGGTAGAGGAGTGGTAGGTTCTGATTTACATTTTAGAAACATCATCCTGACTGTTGCCGTGGAGAATGGGCTGTGGAAGGAAGGAGCTAGGAGACTAGTTGGAAAGTCTTTATACAGAAGGAAATGAAAATCAGGAATATGTTGAAGGTCAGGACTTACCAAAAGCAGTTCTTATGGTGGTTCAGAATCTACCACGGACAATGGGTCAGACGCCCTGAATTCAGTGCTCAGATTTTACAATTCTGGAACTTTCTGGGCAAATCATTCCAACTGTTTAGGCCTCAGTTTCCCCCAGAGATAAAGTGATGAGTTGGACTCAATGTCTCTTCCAGGGTTAAAGTTCTAAGAATTCAATTACTCAAGATACAGTTTTCAGAAAGAAAACATTGTCAAGGCACTCAGTGGTAGCAGAAATGACAAGAGAACAGAAAAAAGTCCCTCTACATTTTGTAATAAGAAGGTTGTTAGTGGTAACTTGAGAGCTATTTGACTAAAGTGTGACAATGGTACCCAAATTGTCAGTGGTTAAGCAAAAAGTAGAAAGGGAGAAAATAGAGGCAATTTTCTCAGATGCTCATTTGAAAGTTTGGCAGGGAAGGAAATCTAAAGAACTGTGGCTGAAGGGCATTGTGGAGGCAAGTGGAAACCTTTTTCAAAATACAAAAAAATGAGGTTGTTTGAAGAACTAAAGAGAAGAGGGAGCACGAGAGAGAGTAGCAAAGGTGGGAATGTACGAAGAGATTTCTAAAGCCAAGAAGGCGGGGGATGAAGGGCACTGGTAGAGGAGCCAAGGTTTGGAAAATACAGTTTCCTGTAAAATATCACTTACTTACTTACTTATTTATTTATTTTGACACAGAGTCTCCGTCTGTCACCCAGG